>NC_137631.1:25385109-25985109 GCF_963383615.2 Lipophrys pholis | reverse complement strand
TCTTGAAAAGGCGTTCAGGGGTTGAAGAGGGTGAACCTTCCTCCTGAAAAAAAAACACCTCTTTGTGATATCCGTCTTTTTCTTAGATGTCCCACCTAACTTGTGCCGAATCGAGTGCGCCCCGCATCCCGCGCGTTCCTTACATTGATGCTGTTCTCCTTGCCGACGGGCTGACCTCTCGGGGATGTTGTCGGGCTCTGACTTTCCTCCTCGCTCTCCCTTGAATGTGTATTTTCCTCATGTCCTTCATCACATTCCGGGAGAGGACTCTGGGCCTGGCAGTCATTCAACAGGTGGGGGAGGTGGTCCTCCTCGATGGAGATGATCCTCTGAAGGTGACCTCTCGACCCTGCCGAGTGAGACGGCTGGGACGGACCGCTGGCAAGGCTCTGCCTCACAAAGATCGAGGACAACTCCTCCTCATCCTCGCTGCAGATACAACAGGGTTACAGAATAAAGGCCGTCTTCCATTAATAAACATTTGGATTTGATGTGTGGAATAGCTTACCTTTTGAAGATACTCGAGTTTGAGAGTCTCACAGCACCGATGAAGGGTCGCTGTTTCAACCCTGATGGGATTTTTGGTTTCTGTGGAGTCAAGAGGGAATTTTTCCATTTATAACATCCGTCCATTTCTGTCAAGGGAATAAATTACATGCGCTCTGATGTTGCTTTCCACCACACCTGACAGCTCATGTCCCTTTCATCCCGTAAGTGTTTGTTCATTTCTCTGGACACAAGGAAACAAGGCACTCAGAGAAAAATCAACTAATTCCCAAAATATACAATATTCAATATGTTTAAGCATGTAGATTCATCAATAACATGAATGTATCAATAAGCCAGATATAAACTAACTTGTTTTTACTGTATCATCACATGAATCACCATTTCAAATGCTGATTCATTTGGTTGCCCAACACTGCTCTGAAACACATTTTCACTTGAACTGAGCAAAAGTAGGAAACTACTATCTCACGGGTGAAACGCCACTTTAACATTTGCTCGCCTGACAAATGCAACTCGACCAAGTCTTCTCTAATGAGCCTGCGTTTGCTTTATCGCGAGTCATACCTCATCAGGTCAAGCTGTCTAAGGAGGCATGCTCGCTCTCGCTGCAGTCCTTCAGTCAGCCGGTAGATTTCCCTGCGCGGAACAACAATGCATCATCTCTCATGAAAGCCATGATCGGTGTTCACATGCAACACAAGCAGAACAAACAGACAAAAGGCATTGTGCTGTCCATCTGCCCCCTCTCATGATAAGATGTCACAGCATGCGAAACTTAAGATCTGAAGGAATGTTGCTGTGCAGCAAATGGACATACACAGAAATACCTTCAGGTTACAGGAGCTGCACCACTACTGTGTGAATGGCGTTATGTGTTGTAGCTTGATGAAATCAAACAAAACTCTGCACATTTGCAGTGCTCAATTAGACCGTTTGCTTGTTTTCAGCAATTATTTGTTATTGCATTCCAACCGATGATTTGAGAAGCCAGAATAACCTCAGCTGGAGCAGCACACTCACATCTCCTTGTCCTCGTGAAGCCGTGTCGACTGCTCTTGTAGTAAACCGAGCTGCTCCTGTGCGAGGCTCAGCTCTTGGCTGGTGTGCTCCAGCTCCTGTGCCAACTCCTCATTTGTCTGCTTCAGCTTCACGTTCTCCACTTTGGTCACATGTTGTGTACTGTGAAGTTCCTGGCACTGACACTCCAGCTGGAGGAACAGGGCCAGAAAGAAAAAAAGGGTAAAATACACCATGTAAGATTACCAATTATGACGCTTTTAGGCCAGGTAAGTGTTTGAATGTGTAAACTCCACACAGAAAAGCGTGTGACTTGGGTGACATCTAGTGGGAACATTTTTTCTTCTTCTAAAAAACCCAATTACTGTTCTCAGCTTGGGAAAATGCATGGCTGTGAAATACATAAAGAGCAGCTTAAGCCTGGATAGCAGTATGACTGTGAGGCTGGTTTAGTAAAACAGGAGTATCACACACCTGGTGGCTTTTATCACAAAGCTACTGTCGTAAATGTGTCCTGTGTTTTATGATCCTGCTCCATGAATACACCATGTATATCTGATCGTGTCTGATTACAAGATTCGGGGCTCTGACAGTTGGTGTTTAATTGCACCGAGGTGCATGCTGAGGAAATCATTTCACCCAATTCCACTCACCGATTTCTGCCTCTGGAAAAGCTGCTCGAGCTCCTTCTGCTTACTGGACAGCTGCAGCTCCAAGTCTTGACTGCGAGTTAAAAATCGCTCATAATCCTTGAGTGCAGTGTCAAAAGGGTCGGCACGAAGAAGAAAGAAAAAAAAAAAAGGCACAACCATGTGATGTAAAGAGTAAAACTATTTGGTTCTGTGCAAAGAAAAAGTGGAATGAGTTTATACCTGCAGCACAATCCTGTCCTTTTCAGTTTTGATTTGCTGTTCCATTTCCTCGTACAGGCGCTGGATCTCAACATCATGCGTCGCCGCCTTCCTGCACGATTCAGATGACATGATGGAATTGTTAATGTCTTGTTTTCATTCAAGAGCATGCTTCCTTACAGGAGAGGAGTGCACTGGGACAGAAACCTTTTTTAAATTTTTTTTGCAGGTGGACATGTGTACTTCAGCCGTGAGAAAAATAATAAATGGTTCACAAGCACAAATTAAGAAAGATATAATAGAACCTTTCGTTTTGCTGTATAAATAATCAGCCATGTCACCTTGTTGCTGGAAATTGCTTTATTTATGATAAAAAGCATTAAGATCTTTATTCATACTCTATTAATGTATCTAAGTGTCTATAATAGGGATGAGGGGAGAATGAATGACAACAAAAAATGAATGAAACCCTGCACAATCCTCCACACTGCAGCTCAATTGAATAACACACACATTATTTAGTAATAATTTCCGGTCTGACTGACAAATGATGGTATAAAGATGCTCAGTGACCTTTTCAGAGCGCTCTCCATTTCGATCTTCTCCTGGTTGGCTTCTCTAATTTGGGATGTCACTCTGGCCAGGAAGTCCTCAAAATTGGATAAAAGGTGCGGTTCATCGTGGCGTAGCTGGGCCCACAGGCTGCGCACCTCAGCACGACTGATGAAGGCAGAATCAAGGAGAAAACAAGTGCGGCATCACGGTCATTCTCTCTGTGGATGTCAGCAGTCTTATTCATGAGTAAGTAATCGGCAGCCCTAATTCGGAGGAGAATGTAGAGTCTTTAAACAAGCTGAAAGATTTCAAAGTCTGGTCAACCACATTGATGTCATCGGAAATGTCATTCGAATGTCTCCAGCCTTAACTCGGACCAGTGGAGTCAATAAAAATCTGGCATCCACCTCCACTACTGTTGACTTTTATTGAGTTTTTTTTTTTTTTTTTTTTTTAAAGGTGAACTTAAGCATTTCAGAAACACGGTCAGTCTGACAAACATCAACTCAAGAGACTACTGACTGGTTAAAAAAAACAAACAAACCAAAAAAGAAAACAGTTGACATCATTGAACAAAGCTTCTCCAAACTCTGAAATGTTTAGAAAAAAAATAAAAGGAAAACTTTGTTATAAAGCCTGAATTCTAAAGCTGCCATACATTAAAGAGGTCAGACAAAACTGCAATTGGAAACATCTAAACTCTACATTGAATTTACACAGCTGATTATAGTCTCAGGCTAAGTTACTTAAAGTATGGCGAAGACTTAAAGACGAAGTCGACAAAAGTGCGAAAAGATATGAAAGTGGACCCAATAGCAGAGTCTGTAATCGCGAGCAAACACTTGCGTGCAGCACTCACTCTTCAAAGACACTGTTGGCTCCGAGGCTCTCCATGAGCGTGCTAAAGTGTTTTTCCTCTTCATCCTCCTCTCCTTTAGCCTGGCTCTCCTCCCACTGGGTCTGATACAGAACCTCTTGCAGACTCGAGGTTTTCTGCACTGGGCCTTCCCCTGCTGGACACTTCTGTCTAAACAAAAACTCACCTTAAAAAAGACAAAAAACAAAAAGAAAAACACAACATGAGGCGATTCAAACATTGGAAATATGGTGACTCGAGTAGGAATTTTTAAATCATGCTGAAAGCATACTGAAGCCGGTGGAGAACTCATCGAGGGTGAGGTAGCCGTTGCCGTCGGAATCCAGAATATTGAACACGTTCTCAAACTCCTCCGCGCTGAGAGGGATCTCCCCATCCAGCCGCTAATCAGCAAGACAGAAAACAGGTGCTTGATTAACCGACGTTTATGAGGTGGATGCAGTCAAAAACACGTGTTGGAGGCGACCAGCTGAGTCTAAATTCCCTGTAAGTGTGAATGTGAATGTGTGTTTCTCTGTGTTGTGTTGTAACGGACTGTTGACCCGTCCAGGGTATAACCTGTCGTCTCCCAAGGTCAACGGGAAGCTACGACTCTAATTTCGTATGCAAGAATGGTTGGACGATTGTCATTAAGAGAAATTAAAAAAAGACTTTTTCCAGGAAAAGTTAGGAGAATATAAATTGTTATATACTGCATAATCAGTGAAATTACTTATTTAATCCATCTCCCTACTTTCTTGTACAATTGAATAATATCTACATGTTGGCTTGATCACAGTGACTATTTATTGCAAAGCATTTCACCATAAAGCAAGAAAATGAAAAAGCAGCTCTTATTCAGTAAATAGTCTTGAATTATTCTAATCTAGCTAAAAAAAAATAAATAAATAAATCTAAGCATTCACCTAATTAAACTTTGATTATTGCATATTCGGCTGTTTGGACAACTTGTTAGTTGTAGTGAGATCATGTGCTATATAACAGTTAGTGGTCCTTTTTGAAAGCTCAATGACAAAATTAGAGCACCTTATCTCTGCAGCATTTTATTTTAGGCGACAGACATTTCCAAAGCACGCATCCTCTTCACATGTACTTTACCACAATAACACCTGGCATCTTCCCAGTGCAATCTTTAATGATTGACGACGATGAAGCTCCAGTAGAACAAGTCAAAAAAAAAAAAAAAAAAAAACTTTCAATACAACATTTACTTACGTTTGTTCTTCAGCTGAGAGGTTAATCTGAAGAAACAAAGTGAAGCCTCCCAGAAAGACCCGACCCAGACTGCAACTCTTGGACCGTTTTCAAGTAAAGACAACACAGCCACACCTCTTGTTTTTTCTTTTTTTCCCTTTTTCCTAATGCAGTGTTTACATTGTGACAAATGTTGACCAAAGCCACCCGTACAATCCAGGGCAGGGACACAAAAAGGATACCATCTGCGTACGTCTACCAGCTGTTCTTGTTAAATGTGTTATCAGAGCAGAACATATCCCTCATGACAGCAAACAGTCGGATTGTAAAGCCATCCTGTTTACAGTCACGGTGTTGGACGTACGAAGAATGCTGCCAGAGAAATCGCCGTGTCAGTTATTCAGCGGCCGTACAATCGCAATCATAACTTTTAAATAACAGCCCGTCCACTTTGGGCCAGATGGCCAGATAAATAGCGTTGAAAAGGACCGGACTGTCATCCGGCTCGGCATCTGATTTACAAAATATTAACATAAACAGCAGATCAAAGCCTCTCCTGCATGTATTTATGCTTCTCGGAGCGAGAGCCTAAAAGTGCTTCATCAAAGGATTATCAATGGTGCTGATGAATATCCGAGGGGAAAGTGAATCTGCACAATAATGTGAGTGGAGGACTGGCGTGACAAAGCGTCCGCGTCACTCTCTGTGCTCAATCTCTTTCATGAAGCTTTGAATGAGCCCCCACGCCGTATGTGTCTCACTAATGACGGCACAGACTGTACCTGCATTATATATATTGAGTGAATATAAAAATATAAAGCAAGAATGTCATTCTGATGAAAGTTGGTGATGGGAATGTATTCTTATGGTTTTTTTTATGGTGACCTCGTCGTGAATGCAACGTCGATCCGTAACAAAAACAAAGTGAATTCATCAAACTACTTTCATTAGAACTTTACCTGCATGTCGCGCCGGGTGATGAAGCCCTTGTTCTCGATGTCGCACATCTGGAAGAATTCGTGGGTTTTCTCCTGGAGGGTGTCCGGGTCCAAGTTCCCCGCCTCACTTTTGTTGTCCCTCTTCCACGCCTGGGCGCTTTGCCGCGCCGTCCGGGCCGCCGTGCCGTTGGCGCCCGATCCAGCAAAAGCTTCCATGATTGTCTGCGAGTCCGTTAGTGTAGGATCCTCATGTGAGCCGGGTACGGGGAGAGGCGTGGAGGAGAGAGGACCGGCAGAACTCCGGCTTCAGGCTGCGGTACATCTGAGGCTTTCACCAATGTCACCCACTGTCATCTCTTAGCAACCACCTCTTCAATTAGAGGAGGAAACCTAGAAAGAGAGGAGGATATTCTTCAGTTGCAGCCCCTTGTTCACCGACGACAGTCTGTGATAATATAGTTGTGAGTAATGGATCAAAAAGGCATGAAATGGTTCGGAAAATTTATGAAAGTATAAAGCCCTTCAAATGGAGTCCTATTCAAACACAACGGGCCCTGAAGACATCTTCATTAAAACAACGGTTTTAGTCTGTGCAAAGCCAAATGGCAGACTTCTCTGGTGTTTCAGGGACTGAAGCCCCTGCTCTGACTAATGTCATCTGACAGGGACTGCCCAAAACTGAAAGTAAAGTCGTGGCATGCTGAGGACACGCTAGTTTACCTCGAATATATATATATATATATATTGACTGATACGACCCTTGCTCGTGGTGGAGGTTTCTGTGCAGACCACAGCTCTGCATGCATCGGTGTGGAAGAGTGATTTACAGTTGGGCGCCACAAGTTTGCTCAATCGATTCACCAGCAAGAACATCGCGAGCTGTGCAACGACCCACAGTGCTACGAGGGACAGGTGTAAGACAGACCCCCCCCCCCACCCCCGAAAAAAAAAATGTACATGCATATTGTAAAATAGATGAAGCCACATGAGATCAAATAAAAACAACCCAAAGAAGCATTTTTAAATTAGAAAACACAAATAACTTTTTTTTTTTTTTTACGTATTTGGTCATACAGTATTAGTTACCCATCTAACATGACAGGAGGAACAATGACACGCTTTAAAGTCTAAACATTGTGCAACATTTTGAGAGAATGACTAACCTCGCGAGGAAAAGCCAACAAACCACAATGAGCAAGAGACAAGGCCCGAGAACGGAAACAAGAAGAGGAACAAAAGTGAACTGTAGTTTGGAAATCGTGACGTTGTGTTTTCATCCTTACGCGCAAGATGGTATAATTAAATCTTTCTACGGACAAAAACAAATGCCCAGAAAGACTCATTTGCTGGAATCCAGTAGGCCTGTTGAAGCGGTGAGCTTAAGACTTAAGAGTGAAAATAATAAAACAACGTTTCGACACTGAGTCAACACATTTCACCCACAATTTGTGTAACGATGCCATTGTGCAATTGACACTAAACCAGGGGTGTCAAACATAAGGCCCGTGGGCCAAAACCAAACTGCAAGAGAATCCAGTCCCGCCCACCAAACAAATTGTAAACCTTTTTTTGTACATATCACCAAAAGGTTTCATAAGAAAAAAAACTGGCTTCATGTTGAGATTGTAGTCAATTTCAGTTGTAACTGTGCGGTTTCGTGAAAATATCGACATTTCATTCACGTATACTCTGCACCACAACAGAGAAAAGATTTTAAAGTTAAATTTTAAAGGTTATTATTATTATAACACTATTTTATTGGTCCACTCAAGATGAAATTGGGCTGTTTGTGGCCCCTGAACTAAAATGTGTTTCACACTCCAAATCTAAACTGTCTGTGCATAAAGTTATCATTAATTTACAAACTTTAAATCCCGGTATTCCCCGATATTCAAGGTGCTGGAGCCTTCCATCAACACCTTATCAGCTTGAGGACATGGCATGTAGCAGCTGTCAAAGCTACTGTACTTATCTACATGTTGAGCAAACAGTGACGCTGTGATCACAGTGAAAATAATATCGCTTTTTTTTTTTTTTTTCGTACAGCTGGAAGCTATTGTTTCTGTGTTGGAATTGCACTACGCAATCATCACTTTCTTATAGCACGTTGTTGCCATAGCAGTTCACGAGCCACATGTTTTAAGATTTATATCAGATGATACAACATTCAGAGGAATTCCAACTCCAGTTTCCAGTCACATCCTTGTCTTTCTGAAAGTATAAAGATCTAAATATCAAACAAAGGTGCTGCAGTTAAAACTTAGTGAGCAATAGAGCAACAAACTGGGTCTCTTTGCATTATTCACTACCAAAATGCACAAACTGAGCATTAATACAATGAGGTCAGTCAAGCATTTACTTCTTTACATTCATGCTCCTTAAAAGTGATTTGTAAACAGATGGTTTTATGTGCCATGATCATTATATAACAAGTGCTAAATACAATTGGATCATCATCAATACCTTCAAAGAGTTATCGAGCAGTCCTCTTTAAAACTAGATGCAGTTTCAATAGCAGTGCATCATTGTATTTAGAAGTATGAAAGTACATAAGAGACATCTGGAAGAAAACCTGTTCGACTTGAACATTTAACAGACTGGAAAGTCTATTTCTGGCATACCAAGTGCCTACATTTAAAAATTCTGTTTATTTCCTGGAGAGGGACAACAATGTGTAGCCACAGGGCGGAGTCTCTAAAAAAAATGCAATGTGCCGCATAAGTATATAATTATATATACCCTTACACTCGTCGAAATATCTAATTGTTAACCTCAATGTGTCCAGACATTGACTCAAGTTGACGTGAGATGCGCAAAACACGTGGAGACAAACAAAGTGAAACTTTCTCCACATTCTTGAAACTTTCTGGTGCAGGAAGCCGCTTTCATGAAGAAATTAAAGTACATACCGGTGAGTAAAGAGTTCAATCGAGGCCGTGGGAGTTGTCCGCTGCAGGTGAAGTTGAGTGTTTACGAGCGTGTGTGCGCTGTGAGAGAGTGACTGCAGGAATTTAAACAGAGGGCGGACGGGAGCGAGCGGAGGGGGGCGGGGCCAAAGGCGTCCGGTAACCCGTAGCAACGCCAACACGGAAGTGAAACAAACCACGAACTCCACCCGACACAACCACACGATGTTTGTCTTTGTTAGTCGAGCAGAACCGCATTGCTTTTGACCCACAATACAGTAGAGTTATTCAAAGTACTCCAACCTTTTCGTCAGGGGCGTCGAACACATTTTTGTTCGGGAGCCACGTACAACACAGTTTCATTGTGAAATGGACCGGTGAAATAGTGCTACAATAACCTTCACATTTCAATTTTACACTTCATCTTTATCGTGGTGCGAAGGCGATATTTTAACAAAAGCAAACAATGACAAAAGAAAACTACAAAAACTAAAATTTTAATTAAACCTTCTGCTGTAATATATGAGTGGAATGTACAAAAAAACAAATCTGGAGCTCATGCATTATGCACGATTTTACAAACTCACTATAACAGGCTTTTGAGGGCAGTTTTCTATCTTTTATGGAATCTGGGCTCAGTGTTGTGTTGTTTCGTATCCACAAATCTTAAGAAAATCAATGCTTTCTTTGAAAATTTAACTTTTCTTTTTTTGTGTGGCTTGACGGGCCGGATTGGAGCTTCTTGAAGGCCGGGTTTTGCCCATGGGCTTTATATTTGATACCCGTGCTTTAGATCAATACTACATTTTGATTCAGGCTCTGAATCAAGATTACTTTATAGACATTTTGCTTGTGATTTATATCACATAACTGCTTCCTTGTTCCCACACACACACACATTGTTATTAGTGGTGCTGATATGGAAGCTGTGGCAAACTGTGAGAACTTACCGGTACTCTAGTTTCACTATAACTCAGGGGTGTCAAACTCATTGTAGTTCAGGGGGCCACATGCAGCCCAATTGAAGTGGGCCGGACTGGTAAAATGGGAGCATAAATTCAAGTCAAAATCAAGTCAATATCAAAGCGAGCTTTATTGTCAATTCTGCTGTATATACAAGACACACAGTGGAATCGAAATTTTGTCTGGGTTGTCCTCCTACAGAGTAGACACATACCCCCCCCCCCCCCCCCCCCCCAAAAAAAAAAGAGAATATAGACAAAATATATCACCCAAAGTGAAATGCAAAATATAAAGATGGAGAATATAGACAAGAAAAAGAGTGAAACAAGATTTTAAAATAGAAGTTAAAAAACTTAAATGTGCAACATACGAGACGAGTTTTTCAGTTTGTTACTCTAAGCTTGATATCAAATAAATTTTCATGACACATTCCGGTAACAAAATACAGTGAATTCCTAGTATGCATGTGTCCAATAACAAAGCCATCATTCATTCAATTAAAAATGATAAAATTTCACGACATAGTATAGTATTCTGAAAATTATGCTCATATGCAAACTTTATCAGTTAATGTCCAAACAATGTCCAAGAGATTTGCAAAAAGAGAAGTAACTATAAATTAAAAAGAGCAGAGCTCTTCATTAAACCAGGTTTCAGGACCAAATTAATGGAGCGTTGCATTACTGGAAAAGGGTTCAATTTATGGAACAATCTAGACAAGGAATCCGAAGAATCAAATTCACACAAGATTTAGAAACGTGATCAAAACCATTCAAAGAAATAGAGAAACAGTAGCCTACTATACTGTTATCGCAAAAGAAGTTTTGCGTGAGAATGGCTGTGCAGGCCTGTGACACTTTATATTCATTTGATTGCTGTTTGTTGTATGTTTTTATACTCATGACATAATAACATAACTGAGAGAAACTGTATGTCACGTCATGTAGTACCAAAAGCAAACAGATGAGGGCAGTATAGGATCTGTTAAGTTTCTCTGACGCTTTTCAGATTCCTCACCTTCCCCGGTATAATGCAAGAAACGAATGTGAAATCATCAGCTTTATAGATGCTATTGTATATCTTATTGACCCCAGAGCAGACTGTGGCAGCTTTCAAAATCTCCATCTGGTCTCTTATCTCAAATAAATGGTGCAGATGAGAGTGGACAGCCTCAGAACCCAGACTAATAACGACTATTGAGCCTCGTCTGTGGGCTGAGAGTGGAGGCTGTCTCATATTATACCATAGAAATGTGTCTGCACAGCAGCCAAGCAGGTGTAAAAGCACTCTCCCAGGCCACGTTTGTCACAGTTTCCTGTTGCATTCGCAGAAACATACATGGATGTTCCACATGTGTGGCGCTGATGAGAGCCCCTGAGCTTTGACTGTCTCCACTTCAAGTTGTTTTTGAGAGGCTGACTTGCGGCAAGCAGATGTAGACGAGGCGATGCTCCAGTTGAGATTTCAGAGCCAGATGTGTTTACACTGGGGGACACTGAGTGATGATCATTAACACAGAATACATTTCTTGCATGAATGAAGCAGACCACACAGTAAACTATTGACTGTATTAATGTGCTTTTATGTCAGTGTATGATTGCATTTCTGTGGCTGTAGAAAAGGGGAGTCAAACACATTTTAGTTAAAGGGCCACAAGCAGCCCAGTTTCATCTTGAGTAGGCCGGACTGGTAATATAGTGCTATTATAACCTTTAAATTTAATATTTACAAGTTTTTCTTTGTTGCGGCGCAGAGAAAATATCTATATTGTCACAAAAACCAACCCCCCCCCCCAAAAAAAAACCCTTCCCTGTAGCTGTTGCATTATGCATGTTTTTGGGCCGGATTGGAGCCTCTTGGGGGCCGGTTTTAGCCCACGGGCCTTATGTTTGACACCCCCGCTGTCGACAGAGTGAAAACCATCTTTTGACAATGCTCGGTCTACTTTCATAACTTGTCATCTGTCTTGCAGCCTACAAGGCCAAGGGAAAATACAGCCAGCCCCTGAAGCTGAGCAAAGATCCACTACGACAGGACCTGTGGAAGCCATTTCCACCAGCGGAGAGGGGAAGCAGAGGTGAATGGCAGAGAGAGAGGAAAGCATACGCAGCCAGTGTCACCGCACAGCTCTCGTTTAAGGCCTTGGAAGGACTGACGTCACCCTTGGAGGGTTTCATTCAGCTCTGCATCTCGCAGTACGAGGGACTGGAGTCACCCATGCCACGGCTTCAGTGGTCTTCCAGTGTCCCCGGGACTCAGCTGTCTATATGTGGACACGAGTGAGTGGGGTTGTGGCTTTACACGTGGAGAGCTTTTCTATTTGAAGGGATGACCTTTGCTCTGCCTTTGGGTTTTCATTTCCTATCTGAGTTCCTGCTGCAGCTGATGCACTGTGCTGTGCACCTTGGTTGGTCGTTTCCCCGCCCCTGCAGTCTGAGGAAGCAGTTCTAAACTCATGTAGGTCAGACCTACTTTGAGGAGTTCTTGTCACCTACAAGAATGCCCAATTTTAGCCTATTTCTGACAGCCATGATACAGTGTGTTTGCTCTAATCTCATCCACCCTCCCTGTGGTATTGAGGGTTTGTTTACTCCACTGCCGTTTTTCATAAGATCCTTCGCCAAAAGTGTTTTAATGGCCATGAGATGGCGTTCACCTGGTTGTCTTCAGGTTTAGTGGGAACGCGAGTGTTTCTTTTGCATTAATAATGATCTATGAGAGCTTTTATGTCCTTTGAAAAGCAAGTACAGTTCATTAAGCCTGTTTGACTTTAACTGTACGTTTTATATCCGACTGTTCATAGGTGACTCTAAAGTTTGTGTCTGAGTGAGGCTGTCTCTTTGAATTTGCCTTGTGATTGACTGGAAACTTGTCCAGGGTGTATCCTGCTGGATGGATGGATGATGTCTTAAAAACAACCCCCCCTCCACTGCATATTCACTGTTTTATGAAAACCTCTAGGTGGCACTCTTAAGTCTGTTAATGTGGTGGAAAATCGGCGCCTGCAGATTTGATTTGCTGTCAAAATCTCTCATCGTCTCAGATTATGGAGATTTAAAAAAATTGAATGGTCGTGGTTAATTTCTTGCAGCTGTATACGACACACATGCACATTTTGCAACACTGCAATGCTCTTCTCGTTCGTGATAGATTTATTTTTTACTAAAAAATGCTAATTCTCTGTGCTGTGTAAACATAACTGTTGAATTATTCTTGATGTGTTCTCGTCATGGAGTTATGTTTAACTCCATGCTACATTAAAATGCCCCGTTGGCATATTTCTGTCACAAACAACTCTATCCTTCATGTTCTCCTTCTGAATTCTCTTTTTTTTTTGCATATTTACACTGTGGTGCAGAAAGATTCGACCAGTCTTGACTTATTTTTCCATGGATGTGGTGATAGTTGGCGTGCAGTCATGTGGCAACCTGGCTGCTGACTCCTGCCAAGCCGGAACCACAGTGGCCTGCGTGCAGAGCGAGCATGCTGCTGGTATCACTTCTTATCACACAGAGTCTTATTGTGCACGACAGGCTATAACCAGCTCCATTTGCAGGACACAATAGGGGACGGACATTTCTTCAACAGAACATAACACAACACTTCCAGTTGCATCAGTGGTGCAGAAGCACAGTTCTTGTCAGCCGCCACAAACTCTGTATGGAAGACCTGCAAGTGCTTGCTGAGGCTCCTTTCGAGGCTGAGAGTCTGCACTCAACTTCACTGTAAGTCCTCAACAGGGACTTCCAATCCCCCCGTAAACCTGGATTCATGCCATCACACATGATTACATGTAAGCACCACTTGCCTTAGGGCCCTCCCCAGAGGAACATGGAAAACACGTGTTTCCTATTGTTTAATTGGTTTCCTCGCATGTTCACACTGATTTTCCCATTATCTCACTGAGCTTATGCGTTCAGTCAGACCCTCTCGCTGTTTTTCCTGTTTGACCCAAAACGACATCACCCGTGACGAACCGCACCAGTGGAAGGAAATCACTGAGCGAGTGTTTAATCATATGGATGGAGCGATGTTTTGGATGAGACTGACAAAGTGAAGAGCATTTAAAGTGAAAACAGCATGATGATCCATTTTGTATAGGTTGAACAAATAAGGGCCGCCTTTACACAACAGCCTTTTTCGAGGGAAAACACAAAACATTTTCTTGCGTCTGTTTACGTGACAACGATACTTGGGGCGACTGAAAGCACAACTTTTTGAAAAACAGCTTCAAGGTGGAATTCTTTTCTGACAATGTTTGAACCCCGTCTCCTTGTAAGTGGAGCAAAACGTAACTTTTTGAAAACGCTGCATGTCCACCACGGCTGAAGTAAACAGTTCTTCTGCACATGCATGAGTTGATGGACAGTAACAATAAAGGCGGCTTCCAGAGTGGCATGACTCCTATTCCTAAGTTTCAGAGACTAATAACAAACACTTTAAGAAGTACTACTAAGCAAATCCATATGTCTTCTATGTTGCTTTATCAAACTCAGGAATCAGCAATTAGCCTCAAATGTATATTTACAGCCTTTTGGAGAAAAGCCATGCACACACAGGGCAAACATACAAAGTCCACACAGAGAAGCCCCACAAGCACAACTCTCTTTACACAAAATTCTAAATCTAATTCTGACTTGGCAAACAAATGTGCTTCAACTCAATAATCATGTCATTTTTTATATGTAAATGATAACATGATTTAACCAACAGCGCTGATTCTCAACTCTAATCCAATGAATCAAACTGACGTTTAGATCTACGATAAAAAGTTCTTTTTTTTTTAAACGTAATAAAAGAAATCCTGAGCTTTGCATAATCTGTTTCCCAGTTGCTTACCAAATGTGGTGTTTGAAACATGTCCCAGCTGTTTTACCTTTCAGCCACTTTCATAACCTGTGCATGTGAAAACATTATCTTTTTTATCTTTTATTTGGCTCAGGCTTTCACAAGTCCTGTTTTACAACCCACAGGAGTGAAATTCTTTACCCAAAGGAAGAAAAAGGCCAATTTTCTTGGCCTACACAACTATAAGATAAATGCTACTTGCAGAAATGAATTGCAGGTGTTATTTCCATCGCACCATCCAGGCCCGCTTTAAGATAAAGTGTCTGAGATTTTTGAGCAAAGATCATTTTTGCTGTCTAAGTAAAGACGAGACGGGAATCAGTCTCAGCTTTTCGTTCTGTAAACAGCTGTCAGTGTCACTTTAAACGGAAAGAGGGATTAAATCTGTACTGAGAAGTGAAACCACAGTGTAAGTGAGGAAAGTATTTTTATGCTTTGTTACTTTAATTGAATACTTGTTTTTCTGAAAACTTCTTCAATTCACTTCCTATGTCTGAACATAAATATATCTGTATTTTTTACTCTTTACATCCTTTAAAATTCGCCCATTTCTTTCTCTGCCCATGTGCCTGTGTGTGTATGTGTACATGCAAATGAGACTCCACAACCACCAGAAAAGGTTATTAAAGTAAAATGTGTGTACCAGCAAAGTTACAATTAATTTGTTCTTAAAATATTTGTATTGGGTACACTTCTGAATCAGATTACTTTTACAGATGTCAAATAATCCTTTGCTACTTTCACTATTGCCAAAGTCTTTACACAACAAAATAAATAGAAGAATGTGCTTATTATACCTTTTGCCACCGTTCATATACACATAATAAGATCTTTATGGCATCTGCCATAAATTTGAATTGTGCATTTTATTTTAAGTAGAACTTACTTCATTGAGCCGCTGGGGGGGTGGGGGTGGTGGTAGTGGTGGTGGTGGTGGGGATTTCTTTGTATGTGACCCATGTGAGTCATAGTTAACCTGCACATCCAGCGAGCAGTGGGGGGCCACAGCGCAGCACTCTCCCATTCGAAGCCTTTGGAAAGATTTCTCGGTGGTATTTTCACGGCTCGTAACACGCTACCGGTGCGGAGATTTCACCTAGTGGGACAACAAGCGTGCTTCTCTCACCTCTGCAGGGCACCTTTCCATTACCTCGTCATCAACTAAATCTCACCTCATAAAAGCATCTGATCATCACATCTGCAACGATAACTTTTGGTCCGATGTGTTTCCAACCATTTTCTCACCCAGTTGAATAAGAAAAAGTTGATAATTTCGAGCCAAAGATTTAGATGCCATTCGAGGTTTTAACAATTTCAATTAAAATATGATTCCCCACACACAACAGTATATTACTTCCAGGCATAAACCTGAATCAGTTTGCACCATGCCCATTTTTCTAGAGATAATTTCAACATAATACAGTAATAAAGCTATTAAACACCTTTTATGAGTGTATTAGCTTTTTACGAGTATCCGGCAATAAAAGTGATGTTACTTTCATGCCCATTTTTTTTATCAGTCTCTGTAGTTGCCTCCCCAGTGTCTGTCAGTATTTGGAAACCTGTTTATATCAATGTTGGACCGTAATGTACCACAGTCAATGTGTAAAGAGCATCACCGCCTCCTTATTCTTTACAGGCCAAGATGTGCACGTGTGATTTATTGTAAAGCTGTTACATGCAATGATTCATATCTGTGTGTCTGATTCCAGTGAGTCTCATTTGATTTCAGTGCTTTAGTGATGAGCTCAAAAGCATAAAGCAAGCTAAAGGACGTTAGAGGGAAACTTTGTGAAGAGGAGAAAAGTAGATGTTAGTACAGTTAGTGGAGAACACGAATGCATTTCACATGATGAGATGGTTGGGAAGTTCCCCTATAGTCAGCAGTATGTCAAATTTGCCTGTGAGCAGCAGCAGCAGCAGCAGCAGCACACAGTATTTTGTCAACCGACCATGTGACAGCCTTTTCCAGAGCAGACACTGAAGTGTGGTTGTCATCTGAGGCCTGCACAGTAAATCTGCAAAATATTGACTTTAACTTACCGCCTCGAGTTCCTGTGCTGAAAAAAAATGCAAAAGCAAAGCAGCCATAATCCTTACTATGATCATCATCCTGACGACAAATCTGTCAGACTTTCTAGTATTTGAATTGGTCCGTTCATGCAGGGTGGTAAAACTCAGGCCCTTTTAGGCGGCAACATTTCGAGTGAAAAGGCATCGTTTTTGTGTTTTCGTTTACCAAGTCATGGCACTCTGGAGACAAATGTTGTTGTTGTTGTCCATCTACTGGTGCATGTGCAGTGGTAGCTTTTCCTCTGTCTACACAGTGATGAAGCGTTTTTAGGAAGTTGTGTTTTGAGTCAGAGTGTTGTCAAAGTTCCATCTTGGGAGCCGTTTTCAAAAAGTTGCGGTGTCTCCGAGCAACGTCGTTGCGCAACAGCACTCCAATCACTACAAAATGTTTGCGTTTTCTCGGGCCTTAATCTTACGGGGAAAAGACAAAAAGTCTCTCAACAAAGTCAAACTTGGTATTCTCGCTTTCTATTTAATTGTAAAATCAATTACTTGAATGGAAAAATGTGTTTTCTCAAATCAACATTTTGTCTCGAAGGCAAATCCTGGAGGTCATATACAAAAGATTATTGTTTTGTTTTGTCTTGGTGTTTTCATTTAAGAATATTTTACAACCAACAAATGAAAATTTGCAAAGCTGGTGAAACCAAAAGTTTCCTGCACTGCGACAAAGGAGTGAAATGTGAGAGTTGTGTGTCATCTCCTCCGGGGAGATCATTCAGCACTCTCATATACGAGGAGTTAAAGCAAACTGAAAGATGGACATTACATCATATTATATCGTTCATATGATAATGTCATTTATTTACAGTTCTTTAAATGTGGAAAACTTTTTTTCTCCCATATGAGATGCCAGAATGGTTGGAAAGTTAAATATCACACCGGCGATCAGCCGGATGACAGTGTGGTGAGAACAGTGTCTTCCTCAGGGGATCAAGGCCTTGACTTTAGAACTACAACTCCTCCTTCATAGCCAGACTCCTACTGATTCTTTCCATCCTGCCAAACTGCAATCACGTTCCAGCGGTGAGTTCGAGTAAAATGGAGAGCGCAGCGTGCCGAGCTTGCTCACTAACCTCAGGGAAGTCTGCAGAAGCGAGCTCGGGTGTGGTATATGTAGGTTACATGTTATGTCTACATCTGATCTGGAAACTCTGAGACTCAAAATCATTATATATCAGATGTTTGGGAGACAGCAGAAATGCATCCAGAGACGCTGTCAGATAAAGGTATGTAATTGAAGACCCAGTCGGTGAGACAGAGGAGGAGGAGACCGGACCTCCCACTGATAATCGCCGTGCTGAAGGGGCACTGCCGTCTCGCTGGGTGGCAGATCTTGTAAATGTCTGCTCCGACCAGAAGGCGAATACCACAGCAGTACCAGCCACGTGTTTGGCCCGACTCTCCAACGGCCGTGGCATCAGTCAGACTGAGGGCCAGGCCAAAGAAGAAAGGTTTCACAACCTCACTCAAGGCTGAGCGGAGCGGCTGACGCACAGCAGGTTGTTATTAAAACCCGACCTGTGGGAGGACCGAAGGCTCGGGTGCAGACTGACTTTCACTGCTCTGTCAGATTTGGATTAGCCCAAGCATTTTGCGCTATCATAAGATGAATGTTGCTTTAAAGTCAACGAAAGTTCTTCCAAATATTAATGCATGGATGTCATTTTAACTAGGGCTGAATTTCATTCCACTTATCCGTTATGTATCTTAACCCTGCTGCATAGATTTGATAGATTTCACATACGTACATTCTAACGGATGGTCTTACGGCGTCAGTCGGTTTTCCAGGGAGCTCCTTTACACCGGATTTGCGCAGCCTCTGATTTACGATCACGTCCATCAGTCTAACCGAGAACCTAAAAAATAATTTGAAACAATTGGATATATTAAAGTCTGGCTCAGGATGAAAACTATAAATGTTGAACAGTGAGGCATCACTCAAAGAGGTTTTCTGCGTTGGCTTGACAGTGGTGAAGGTAGAAAAGCGGTATAGCGTTCCAGTTTTTGCGACGCTATTGAAAGCCCTCAAGAGGTCTTGTTTATGTCCTTTGGAATCAGAATTGATTGTGCCAACTCAACAAAATGTTACCACAAGCTCTCAGGGTTGGCAGATAGTGTCATACATCCGATTTGGGTCACTAATTGGGCTTAAGGTGGGATGGATGGATGATTATGTTTCACAATCTCACTTAAGTACCATAAATTTAAGGAACTGTGGTTATGATATACTTTTATGCCATCTACAGCGTCAGGCATGTGACACATTCCAGTAAGTTAACTTAATCCTGTGAAGAAATTGAAGACAATCATTCCGATGAATTTCGCTTAGAAATAGACCGTTGCAGTTGCAACTCATTCAAGTGATTTTGTGTTACAGTTACAGTTTGTTCCATGAACTTAATCTGACGATAGGCTGTCTACAGGAAAGACCATTAAATCTGAGACAATAGGATTCAAGTGGAGGATCGAGACGGTAGAGGTCGAGATGGGCTTGAGAGGGTGTAGCAAAAGTGTGTAGAGGGTAGAAAGAGGATAGGCAAAGGGTGTAGATCAGGGGTGTCAAACATGTGAACAACATATATCTGAACGGGTCGGGAGAGGGCAGAGAGGTAAGCAAATTAGAAAAATGTCAGAGAGGTAGAGAGTGCATAGATAGTAGAGAATATCGAAAAACCGAGAGGGTGGAGAGAGAGAGAGAGAGTATAGGCTAAAGAAAATAGAAAACGAGTGGAGAGGGTGTAGAGACAGTAGGAAGGGTTGAGGGAGGGCAGAGAGAGGGTACAGAGTGCACAATACTTTATGTGAGCTTTGGCAGTATTCAGAAGTAGAGAATATTCTACGAATAAAATGTCGACATCCATCCCGTACAACGAGAAACAGACTGCTGCTGTGAGGGATTTTGTCCTCTGAGACGCTTGTTTACTTCATATATAGCAATTTTTAACGCATAAAACACTTCTATAGTTTGACCTTGTAGCCTCAGGAGGTCTGGACTGTCTCCCTGTGTTAAATTCAAAAGAAATGTACTGTGAACAATGTAGCTCTCGGTCAATCCTACACAGTAAATTAGACGCCCGAGTAAAGCCCGATGTTTGATATGTTTCAAGTCTTCAGAGTGTGAAGCGAAATGAGAGCTGTCACTTCTCTGGACCTCAAGCCCAAGCCACTTATCTGCAGTTTCATGATATAAATCAATCTATAGGGTCTTTCTAGAGTCCAAATCCCAGAGCGGTTGTACATGTTCCCATGAAGAGACTGACGGTTTGTGGTACTCAAGGATTATTTGAATATTGCCTTGTCCACGTCAACACGATGCGAGTCTTAAAGTAGTTTCCAGCTTGCTCATGGGAACGTACAATTTATTAGATATGGAGGGAGCCATGAATCAGAAAACAAGACGTTTTGTGCTGGGTTATTGAGACATTTTACAAATAACAGCAAAGAATTCTGAGCCGTGGCGTAATAGAAAGTTTTTCCACAATTTTGAAAGAGGGAAACAGAGGGCAGATGCTGTTCCAACATTATTAAGTTTCAGATGAGGCGTCTTTCCTGTAATAGAGGCTCAGCTGGTAGAGCGAGTCGGCTTCTCTCGACGGTCCAACGCCTTATCTCTCCCAGACCATGTGTCGAATTGTCCTTGGTAAAGACATTGAACCCCATGTGGCCTCCGATAGCGAGACCTCATGCTGCTGTTATGTGATTGATGGTATATGAATGGGTGAAATTGCTGGTCGTGTGAAGCGTGTTAAAACTACGAAAGCAGTATAATGTGGCATAAAAGTCAAATCAGTCATTAATAATTTTATGACGCTTATAGTCAACAAGGAAAATCAGTCAAGAGTTTAGTTTCTCTGCCAAAGAGCAAAATGATTAATTTACATTTTTGTCTTGATACAGTTTTCATTCATGCAGACGACATATTTAATTAAACCATTTACACTACGTTTCAAGTCAAATTGGAAAACGTTTGTTGCATTTTGGGTGCAGCTTTTTGAAAACAGCACCAAAGGTTGAACTTTTCCAAAAAATGCACCACCTTTTTTTTTTTTAAGCTCAGTCTAAATGTAGATGGCAGATAATGCAACTTCTCTGAAAGACTGCAGCTGTAACAAGCAGTTCTTCTGCACATGCTCAGTAGATGGACAATAACAACAGTGTTTTCCTCCAGAGTGTCGTGACTCTAGTTTTATAGTTGACAGTCACCAGTAATAGCAATCCAACTTTATTGTGTACTCCCATTGTTAGTGTTTGTAGAGTAATCTTCTCTGCAGACGTGTGTGGCATCATTACAAAAACAACAGCACCCTCTAGTGGCCCAACAACTACACAATTTCAGCTTTACTGCCATTTCCGTGTAAACAGGTATCATTTTCAAAAAGTTGCCGTGTCAACGAGAAACCTTTCTGTAACAAAAACACAAAACGATGCCTTTTCACGTGAAACGGGGGCGCCAATCTCATGTGTTTTTGGAGTAACCATACCTTCAATCCAGCATTAAAAACCCGCCACGCTAATTTGACATCAGTTCAGCTTTCAGTAAGAATGATTCCGTGCTTGTTTTTCTAGCCTTGTTGGTGAACGAGTCCAGGAATTGTGGGACATTAAAAGAATTAAGTTGATGTATAGCCGTGTAACAAAAATCGCCTTCTGCTAATTTGACACTCATGACTTTCCATGCCGTGGCTTCACCTTCAGAAAAACTTCTCATCGGTCCGACAGACCACATGAGGTATTCTAAAAGTGCTGTACATTTGACCTCGAAACAAAACATGTGAAGTGGTTGTAATGACTGGTTGCATGGGAGAAATATGTGCAGCTATGCCCCTCCCCCTTTTCAAGCAATCATCTAAAATGAAGTCATTTTTTTTAATACATGATGGATGACTTGTTCTCCACTGGAATTTCTGCTGCTAAAGTTTTGCTAATGGCAGAGTTGTACCGGCCGCCTCTCAGCATATTAATCACTTTTGAGTGTTGCTTGTATGAGGAACGTTGAGAAACTTGCTTTGAATATGCTTCAGTTCTGACGGAAGACGTGCAGACGGTAAGGACTGTGAGGAATGATAATCTGATGGTGGATTGAGAACAAAGCTGATTCAGCTTCACTCAACAAAAAAAGAAAAAAAAGAATAATAATTCTGCATTTCGGTGAAATCTGACACTTTTGGAGAGTAAGGTTATTACTCTTCAGCAAGTGCAGATTTACTGACGTCTCAAGTTCAACGGGGAGTGAGGAATTCTTCTGAACTTCATCAGTAATTCAATCCAGATTTAAATTGCACCTCATAGTCTAATTTTTTATTAGTTGACTGGCTTATTTCTTTTATGCGTTCTCCTTTCTCCTGGAGTGAATGAACACTGAAGGAAAGCAGAAAAACGTATTGTTTTCAGGAATAAAAAAAGACCTCCGACTTACGCTGACTTTCTTCAAAGCTTCAGTTCTACAGCAGCAAATCCCTTGATCTTTGCAAAGTGCAGCCATGAAATACTAACTGCATATTAATAGATTCTCTTTTTTTTGATAAATGAATATTATCAATAAAAATTGCATGACCTGTACAAATAAGGCCATCATTATATTTTCTAATCAACTTTTAAATGACATACACAGCAAGTTAAACTTACAAAACTTTAGCTTTAATTTTCTTCGTGGCAATGACAAAACATGGATATACTGTATATCTCTACGGGGAATATAAACGTAATAGAAAATCAGTTTTCTGATGCAACAATTACATAAATTGTCCGATTCCGATTCCCAATTTGTTGTCAGAGACACTCTGTTGAATATAAATCAAAATCTAAGAAGCGTTTTTGCTTGAAAGTAGGCTTGTCTGTCAGGGTTTAGCTTCACTGCAAATCTTTGGCTTTCTCAGAGACTAACACGTAGAAAGAGGACAACTGGTGTAATCCATATTTTAATGATACTCATAAATGCCTCCATACATTGTGTGACCACTTTTTAGGATCATATAATGCCCATCATTTTCTGTAACAGACAGGGGACGCAGGATAAAACGCATATGAAAACTCCAGCGTCTTTGTAACTGATCATGGGAAGCACAGTTGGTCACTTTGGGTTTATTCCATTCACCATATGTTTCCAGTTTTTATTGTTTTGGTTCTGAAAAAAGCAGAGACTACGCTAAGAAAAAGATAAGAGCCCTCAAGCTGAGCAAGAAACCATGAATCAAATGTCCTCTATTCTAGGGTATGATGAAGTATCGTTTGAGTCTGCGCACCACATGGTCGATAAATTCTCCCGGACTGTACCTGGATGGGCAGGCTCAACTGTATCTGGCATAAGAGCCCTGTTTTCAGGCTGGGGGTGTTTGGATGAGGCTTAGGATTTGTTGTATAAATATAGATCACGCAAACAACTAAAAATCACATTCTTTAATGCTTGTATAATTGTTGACGTTCTCCTCTTGTTCTCCTGAACAGCGTTCTGTGCTTCATCCCAGCCTTCTTGTTTTATGAGCCAGAGACGTCCTCTGGATTGTATTATCTGGAAGATGTGATGAGTTGCGCACATGGGTTTCTTTTGGAAACAATAGGATGAGCAAGACAATGTGTAGGACGAGTTCCCCCTGAGGACTGAACAGCCGATTTTCATATTTCTCTGCATTGACATAAATAATGCACAAATATTTGCTATTGACAAGCTTTGCATCCTGAAATATTGCCATGCCAAAGCTTCCCGTCATCATTAAAGTCAAAAAAGGTATCATTTTTGTTTGAGATTCACAAACCTGTTTTTGGTTTCTGATGTTTCAGTTGCTTAACTTTGTTTTGCCAGATGATGAAGATTTTAAGTATATTTGAAATCCTGATATAAACTTCATCGGAAGAACACTTGTGTTCACTTAGCAGAGATGTTTACATCAAAACAACACAAATTATACGAATTTTCCCCTTTGGTGGGCTCCACGCATAATTAAAGGTCAAATGTCGGCTGGCGGAGACACTGTAAAACAGTTCTAAGAAGGCTGATACAAATATACATGCATTTCTATCGATCAGGGATATTGTATTGCGGTAAACATCAGTGAGCTAATAACAAAAAAGCTTGCGGGGCGTTAAAGATGTCAGTCACTGAAAGCGAAACCTCGTCTGTTCGAAGCGAATGAAAATCAGATGGCAGCGCGGAGACGTTGCGGCTTTTTCATGAAGAAGGGAATGTTTTGGCTTGCTGCGATGCTCGTGTGGCCTCACCACGTGTATAACAAGCAGTTGTTGTATCACTCAGGCCCGTCATTACATCTGAGTAGATCATTTCAAGTGTGGATGTGCTTTGTTATGACATATGTGTAAATGTGTCGGCGTCCAATGATCCATCCCGTAAGAGTGCATTCATTAGAAATTCAAATGTTGCAGATGTCCAGTTGAACAAATCAAAAGTATTAAAAAAAACAAAACAGTGGTCTACATGCATAAAAGAGGCATGTTTTTGTGAAAAGGTGTGACTATGTTGGTTAGATCTTCCGGTTTTTGTCATTATGATCTGGAATCATTCTTTTTGACATTTTGACACGTTTAATAAACACACTTTCCACTAAAATGAGCACCTCTGAGTGTATTTTACTTTTTTTTAAATGCATTTTTTCCCCATACTTTGTCTTGCTGTAACCCCCAATATTTCACAACATGAATTTAATGAATCATTTCTTGGATTTTATGTTCCGGATACTCGTTTTTGTGAATGGGAGGACTTCTAGAGTGATATTTGTTTCGCTCTGACTGCAAAAATTGGCAACATAAGTAAACTGAATCCTTTTAATTTCCTATTCTAATTGGCTTTCTGAACGGTGATGAGGATGGAATGCTCCCGTTGAAAAAAAAAAAGGGAGAAAATATCTGCTCTTTCAAGTTTATGTTATCTGTCATCAGTTCATAACTTCGAGCCAAAGTTCAATATAATAATGGATAACACATGAATAGTTGCTTTAAACTTTATAGCCACAGTTTATGATAAGTGGGACTTTATGTGTAAACACCGAGATAAATGGTGAGAGTGGCTGATGTGTGTTTTATCTAGGTGTACAGTAAAATCAAACTTGGCTCAGAACACAAAAAAAAAACATGCTAGGTGAAAAAGTAAAACAGGTCTTGGAGTCTGGTTCTACACAGTTCTACAGAAAATCTTTTCACACAGGGAGCCCCGCAGAGTTTAGTTTAACTAAATAAAACTGATAACATTAAACTGATGTGCTTGTTGATCTAGAAAAGTATATGATATGCATGTATGGAAGCTTTTTCCCTTCCCCAAGCCAGACTTTAAAGCAAAGTTCACCTTTATTTATATATGCACTCCAACACTGAAACCGTACAGGGAAAAAAAAAAAAGTACAGAAAAAGGCAGAAACAAGATAAACCCCCGAGGTGGTTTCGTGTAAAGCTTCAGAGGTAAATTGAATTCTCCAAAACACAGGAAATTGCACCATTTGGGATAAATTAAATATATATACACGTGGGGTTGTATGTGTGATGTATTGCGCCTACAACTAATGAGCAAAGGCTCCTGATTATGACTCATTGCTCTTTTTCAGCGAGTGCCATCGTCTGAGCCGCGATCCGTTAGTCTCACACGGAGCACCGCCTCCTAATCTTAACTGCTCCAAATAATAGGACTGACTGTACAGAGTTGCCTGCGCTGCTTCTCATCCGGTTAAATATTTTTGCTTCATTCTAAAAGTTTGAAAAACCTGTCATGCTAATACACCTGCACACATGTGACTTATATTTCTTAACAACCAGGACTCAGTTTGCAGCAATAAAATATACACTTGTAGAGTCACGAGATCAAAGTACAGCCTGTGAACAAAATATACGCAGTAATCACATAACTGCCTGAAGAAGAGCCAGTTTTGGGTTAACAGTAACACATTTATTTACATTTTACCGTCTTTTGAATATTTATAGGTATCCAAGGCTGAGGATCATTATCAAGTTTTAAAATCTTGGAGGTTTTCAGCAACAAGTTTTGAGGAACTTTTACATAGATTTTACTATTAAAACCGGGCGTGAAAACTTTTGTTTTTGATAAATCTCAGTTAAGGCTGGTTGAGATCATGGATCACAACTTTCTAGATAGACTGCTGTAGGTTTAGACTGCTCCGTCTTCACGTTCCATAAAGTCATGTTACCATTACATGTCAGCGCACATTTAGGCCCTGTTTACTCAATAATGTTTTCAGCCTTTGCATTGCGCTTTGGGGGTCCGTTTACACTAAAACCTTTTTTAAAATTGGTTCCCAAGATGGAACTTGTTGAAAATGGCCAATCTCCTTCTCCGTCAAAACGGGGGGGGGGGGGGGGAACACAACTTTTCTGAAACCCTGCTCCTGATCCTGTGCACCACGGCCGTCGTGAATAGTATCTTCTGCACATGCACGCCTAGATGAACAATAACAACAATGGCGGCCTCCAGAGTGACACGACTCCCAGTACCTATTCTCCTGGGACTTGGTAGTTTTGTAGTTGACAGTCTCCGTAAAAACAATCCAACTTCCTCGTCTCTTCATACGAATGTCTGTGTACTCACTGTTATTCATGTTCACAGCGTATTGTTCTCTGTGCGCGTGGGTGTGGTTTCATTGCAAAAATAAACAACAGCACCCACTAATGGCCAAACATGAAAACTACATCGTTTTCAACATTTCTGCTATTTTGTGTAAACGGACATCGTTTTCCAAACATTGCAGAGTAAACGCGAAGCTTTTCTGAAACGAAAATGCAAAAATGATGCGTTTTACAGGGTCTGTTCTCTCTCCTCTGTCTGTACCTTCCTGCGGGACTTCTGTCAGAAGAAGTGGAAGTTTGTGATCTGCAGTGAGAGGATTAGGTTCAGAGGTTTCTTGCACTGGAGCGTTTCCTTTCCACTGTCGCCTATGCTTGGTCATGCTTGATTTGTAAAAGTGCAAGAAGATAAAACTGAATCGAATCTGCTTTCATTCAAAGCATTTTTTTTATTTTTTTAATATGTAATATAGAAAGTTATACCATCCCAAGTCTGAAAAGCTTCAGCCTTTAATTCCTGCTTCTCAAATATTTCATGATGGGCCAGTATGTATTCTTGCCCAAAAAAAAAAGAAAAAAAGAAAAAAAAAGTCTAATTATAACAGTGTCACAGATTCTCAGAATACAAGTGTTTCCTTTTAAACGCTGACACAACGAGAACATGTCTACATGCTCAGAAGCATCCTGGAAGCTATCGCTAAAATCCAATCAGTGCTCAGTGTGTTAGCCATATGTGTTTATGTGTGTCAAGTATTAGAGTAATCTGTCTTGATTGTACCATACTCCACATTAGTTTTTGGATGTACACAAACCGTAGGCAATCATCTGTCTTGCTGACAGGCGCAAAATGAACTTGGGCTGTTGGTTTAAACTTTGAATACGATACAAACATGATCTATCAGAGAAACAAAAATCACTTCTCAAGAGCATTACTCAAGCCGCACTCTGAAGTCAAACACACGCTCATAATGAACCTTTGTTTGTTAATCATGATTTCTTTCTTTTATTTTTATTTATTTTTTTACTTCCTCTCTACTGCCTTTGCCATAAATGTGCTTTCTTGGAACCCTGATCTGTCTCCCCGAATAAAAGTAAAGTTCCCTCTCTGTAACCTGAGGCAGCATTACAATCATCTCATTTGCCATTTGTGTGATATTTCAGATGTTTCATAACCATCTGTGACCCTGGGGCTCAGAGTTATGATTGACAACGAAACCGGAGCCAAGTACTTTGTGCTCATATCGAGATGTTCAGCTTCACAATAGAAAAGTCCTTTTGGCCCTGCAACAATAATAACTCCGCAGAGCTGGTAATCTGTATCTTCTCGTCTGGCCTCATGTGCATCTCATCCATTTCCTCCACTGCAAATGCTTTTAGGATGAGTTTACCATGGAAAATATCATCGACATCCAGAGCGATTTAATAGCCTTTTCTGTTTTATAGCTTGGTATAACCTCATCTTCATGAACCACAAAATGAACTTAAAAAAAATAAAATAATAAAAAAATCTACAAAACAAAGAAAAAGGTCTGGGAAATGACTTTTCTAAAAATAAAACCCATTTCGGTGAACTCAATTAAGAGTTGAATTCAGCAACTTCAAATAAATGGTTTCACAAGATAATCGAGATGTTTTGGGAAATATAAAGTAAAATATTTGCATTCTGCGCATATATAGAAGCTGGGTAACACATTCGAGCAAGTCAGCAGAGATCCTGTGGAGGATGAAGCCTTTCACCCAAAAACAGATCACATTTTCTTTTTGTTGTCGCACAATGGGAAAAATTGAAGTGAAACAAAGCTGAAGTCTTTTGCCACCATCCATCTCGATGTGGACGGTGCTGGATCGAAAGCAGAGAAATCCCACACCTGCACAGAAAGGCCCGAAGACTAGAAGTTAAGTGGAGAAGTCTCACTCTGACGTAAGAACATTCACCACCACACCATCCATCTTATAGCTGCTTTATCCAACGGTAGTACAGAGAAAATCAATACAAAAGTGTTAATACGTCCCACACTGAATGTTTCCCTTGAGACAGTATTTTTAAATACAGTTATTTCAAAATAAATAAAAGGAATTTTTGCTATTTGGAACCGTTTTACCCACCGGTTAATAGGACTTGTTCTTCTTCCATCTACAGGAAGTAGTTGTATGTGGCTGTGCTTGCCAGTGCTGACAACGGCTGAGCTCAAAAGCAGTCCTGCTTTAGAGATTTTTTTGCTTTGTGCGATCTTTCAGAAACCTCAAACATTTACAAATTGTTTTATAAAAAAAATGTTCCACTTCAGTTCCTATCTATTGCAAAAAGGTTCGTCAGTCTGACACTTTCCTGGTTGCTCTTCATGTTGTCCAACTGGAGGCGGCCATCACATAAAGAAATGGCCAATGTCCTGTTATCAGGCGAAAAAGCACCATCTCCACTAGTTTTCATGTTTATACAACTTTATATCCACTATCAAAGCAGTAGAGGCACAAATGTGAAAATCCTCTTAATAATCGTGACTTTGGTGAAATAAAAGTAAAAGAGACAAGTTTCCTAAAGTTGTTCGTCAGGAGGAGAATTTTTATTTATTTTTTTAAAGCAATATTTGGGTAGTGATTACAATGCGAACTGTTAATGAAAGTGATTTATTAACAATTTCACAGACATAAACAGGTACAACTGCAAAAGTAATAATTCCTTCTCTCCTTTCTGGACGATAAATTCTAAATTGGAGAGCTCCGGACAAATAGCCTGTGCATTCACGCACATCAAATCCGAAACACACGGCCTCCAGATTGCAGATGATTTTGCGTAATTTAGCTTGTTTAGCAGAAGATGCTGGGGGGCTCCGGTAGTACTCCACCAGATGTTGCGCTTTGAAGTGATTATTAAAACATATTTTTCCAGCAGGGTTTTGGTGGAGGCTGTCAGAAGTGTGACTAATGAAACTGGAGCTCTGGCTTCTGTTATTTATGTCATGAGGGTTTTTGCCTCCCACGGAGAAGCCAGGATTGTTTGCATCAACCAGTGTTGTGTCCTGAGCAGATGATTGGCTCCTTCTTTGATATTTATGATCATCTTAAACCAATTAGATGTGCCTTGTCATTATGAACACATCATTGTCAGGGTTATTCCATTGTGCATTTTTAATCTTTGCCAGCACTGGAAACTCTTTAATCGTAATTTCATATGACTGATTCTCAAAAGAAATTTAATTAATAGGTTTTACTGTGATTTCTCTTTTGTTTAATTCTAATGAGATTTACTGTCAAATTCCTTAATTTATAACTTTAACTATAATTCAATCATTTTAATAAATTATGTCTTAATCCTGAAACTAAATTTGTGCTCACTTTTAGTATTACCAATACATTCAAAATGGATAAATGGATTAAAAATGACCCATGAAGTTTAAAAAAAGAAGTAGTTTATATAATTAGATTTAATATCATTCCCATCGCCATCGGCTGTATTTTTGTGCTGATTTTTCATTTGTCAGCATCTTGAAATGATAGTAAATGTGCAAATCTATGAATGTCAGCACAAACATTATGAGCACTCTTTTCCAGTGTGCTGCCCGCACACCAAATACTTTTCCCGATGCCTGTTTATAAAACTCTTTTTCTTTTGTTTTTGAGGTCATTTAATTTAGTTTTTTTCATTTTTTGATGAAAAGGAAAAACCCACTGTGGGCTGCATGCTGTATGACTGTGCTATATTCAATTATCATCACGATAACTATAATCTCTTCAAAATGTTATTTGATTTTTGTTGTTGAAAAACAGTCTCCCTTTTCCACTGTCATTGTCGATTTAGAGGGAGTCGCTTTAATGTGGCATTAAAAACATGCATCTAGCCTGCTTAGCAACCTCAATCAGTCATTACGGATGTACAAATAGCAGATTTACCGAATTTAAGCAGCTGTGCACTGGAGTGAACGGGGAAATAAATACGATATTGAATAAATTCAAGGCTGACTTGGAATTAGAATGAGCTTAGTTCGATAAAATGGAAGTGTAACCATGTGACGCTCAACAGCTTAGCAAAAAAAAAAGGCCCATAAAATTAGTAATGCCAGGAACAGAACATTCAGAGCAGATTCTTTGCTGCAGGACCTCAGATCCTCAGGTCAGGTGTCTCTCTGAGCATCCATCCTTCATTTTTACGGCTCACGGTCTCATGGATTTCATTGTGTGGAATTTCCTGTAATGCAGTAAAGATGGGCTGAGCGGCAACAAATCTTCCCCGCCGCCTTCAATTTCAAATTCATATAGCAAACGGTGTTCGGGGTGAATCACGATGCACTAATTAGTGTTTAGGAGAGCAGCAGACCTTCCCAAGCAACCTATTATTGGACAAATTGTTTCATGCTCCGGAGGCCCGTCGAGCAGTCGGTACCGCTCGTGCAATAGGGAATTCTCTTTGTCAAATAATTGCTTCATAAACACTCACACCTGGGGTCCCGGTGCTTCCAGACGTGGCGGGAGAAACATTCAGCCTCCTCCTGTGTATCCATGACGATCACAAATTATCGCATGTTGTCCAGGAATGTCAGTCCATTTTCTGTGGGAGTGTATGAGAGCTGAATTATGGGCATGATGCAATCCCATATAGGGTTGATGGCTCCCACATGGCCAATGATTTAAAGACCCTCCCAGTGTTCTGCATTGTTTGCATGTCACATAATCCCTTTATTCCAGACTGCAGCACTTGTACAGTTATGAGGAATGGAGCAGCATTAGCTGAAAATATAGATGTCAAGTGCATGTCGACATCTCTCAGCCGTCTCCCCGTGAGGATTCGGATCTTGTGTGAATAGGCTCATATCGACAACCGAGCTGTTATTTATCTTCATCCTGCATGGTTTCACCTGGATATATGTTAGTGTAATAAACAAGGTCACCAGCATGAACATGTCCTTCATATAAATGTCTTTCCCAGAGAGCTGCTTGCCTTTGAAAACATCTGTGCTATTTCGTCAACTGTAATGTACACAGCTCATCAAAACTCCCTTATTATGCCTCTGACAAACAAACTAAATAAATAAATAACTGAATGAATAAATAAATACATTTGAAATAAATAAACTGACAATTTTCAAAATGTACCAAATTGCCCATCAGGTGAGTGCGCAAAGGAAATACATGAAGCTGATGTCAAATGTGTTGCACTTGTTTAATAATTTGTTTTTTTAAACTTTATTTTTATTACAGGTTTTTCGTGAATACATGGTAGACAAAAAGAAAAAAAAACAAGGACAATGGAGTTTGGTGGCATAATTTACATTAGTAGGGACCCATTTGTTTATTTTAATTGATGATTTGTTTGAATTTGAAAAGAAACGGGTTGGCCCGGCCAATGGTGGACTCAATGGTTTCATGGAGGCGAAAGAAAGCAAAAAGCTTTTAAGCATCCTGTGAGAGACACATTGTTCCATCAGCAGATTTCTATGTTGTTTCTGAGGTTCTGGTTCCACTTAGTGGATCAAAGTGTAGATACGTAGTCGTGGACAATGTGAACAAGATCAGTTTTTCTTGAGGATGATCATCTTTGTGTTGCTCCTTTCCATGGCTGCAGGCTGGAATCCGCATGAAAGAGGCAGTGGGAATTTTAAATGCAATTCTTTTACCAGATATACGCCACACACTGTCAAATTACACTTGTAGGCAAAAGTAGGCAAAATAACCAAGTTGAACTCAACTGATTTGACCACATTTAGAGCTCCTAAACAGCAGGTTTGCCTTTTTCTGGATTGCCTGGCGCCGCTTGAGACACACACACACACACACACACACACACACACACACACACACACACACACACACACACACACACACACACACACACACACACACACACACACACACACACACACACACACACACACACACGCATATACAAACAGAGATAATGGAGAGGTTACACGTCTGTCAGTGCAACATTTAGTGTAATTGCAGGAGCCGTTGTAACATCTTAATTACCACTGAGAGGACGTTCAATTTTTCATGTTGTGTCCGTGAGGTATGGCCTCATACCCGAATGATTCCTGATGGATTCGTTCCAAAGGCAGGTCAGATAGGTCAGTTCACCCAAATTAGCATGAATTTGCATTAATTTACATTGTGTTTATTCATCATGGACTGGTTTTGCTTATCAGTAGCGCCTGTATGCACATAAAAAAAATGTACATCTGTCAGATTTGCCATATAGGTTGTTGCCTGCTTCCCTATGCATATTATCAAAAGGACATTTTGGCATACTATGAATTAATGTGTGTCTAATTTGCATGTTTTCACTAAAAAGGTCAAGTTAACACAATTACAGGGGAGTTTTTTTTGGTTTGCAATTCATTCAAGTTGTTTAGTGAGAACGACATTTTAAATCCTTTCATTTATAGACCATAAAATCATAGAGTCAACTTTGCTTTCATTTGTTCTTATCTTTTTTTTTTTTTTTTTTTTTTTTTGCCATTCTGGTATGAGACGTTGAAAAGGTTTTTCAGTAGTTTGTAATGTGTACTTTTTGATATCACAGAGAGAAAAGGCAGAGAGAAGATAACACCGAATGTTTTGAACATCACGAAACGGCTTTTCCCTGCCAGCTTCACCTCGTTTCTACATTCATTCGTCTCAATTTTGTGCATCTTCAGGTGTTTATCTGCTAACGCAATTCTGCTTTTCACTGAAGCTTTGGCTTTGAGTCGTTGTTTTATTTATATCTAGACATTTGAGAAGCTTCATTTTTGGCAAAAAGCTAATATTTTCAGCATGTTCTGTGTTTGTGCTCCAAGTAATGATCTGCACCTGAACTGCACACTGTCAAAGGGAAATGTTTTGAACGCGAGGCTGTGAAATCAAGGGTAAAAAGGACGCCTGACGCACACAAAGTTTTGAGTTACTTAGAATTCAGAAGTCAGTCCGGCACTGAACTTTGCTCGTCTAACTTTTATTTGAAGCATATAGACATTTGATGCCAGGATTTACAAGCTCCCGACTTTCTCCATATATAGCAAAATATCCGAAAGGTCACAAAGATAAGGACAAAAACAAAACAAAAATACTTGTACATGTGATGAAGAGCCCTGATGTTCATATAAGGTGTGGTTAAGATAACAAACTCTTTATTGTCTGGTTCTGACTCAGGCTCTCGTATCCAGTTCGTCGTGTTTCATGTTTTATGTTGTGGCTTTGCCCACTTTTTGCTCCTCTTGTCGTTCTCGGCCCTCATCTCCCTCCGCCCTTGTGTCCTTTCCTGTACTCTCCCAATCCATCAGTTCTCGTCGACTCCCTGCTGTGTCTATATTTACATCAGCAGCCACTCTGTCTCACTATGTTGCGTATCTTTGTACCTTGTGCAATATTTGCCTCAGCCTTTATCTCGCCGACAGTCGGAAAAACTTTGCCCGTGTTTGACCTCATTTGGGATTACTTATTTGTTCCTTTCTGTCAACATGCTCGGATTTTGGATTGAAATAAACTGACCAGACGAGTTCTGTCTGCGCGAATATCAGAGATCAACCCTCATTCGAGTCAATACTTCTCTGCTTTGTCCAGGGATTTTAGTTAGCTTGAACAAATAGATGATTGAGTCTAGGACTAATGGGGGGGGGGGGTCATTTAGGAATTACTTTTCTTCTTCGCCCATTCACGCCACATGTATTTTAAACAATATTCTCGGAAACAAGCCGACGGGCAGTGCATTTGATTCTGTTAGACGTTGGTGCTGACGACCATTCATCACCAAAACGTGTTTACATTTCAATCGTTCCACAGTTTGAACCTATGACAAAAGTACCCATTCGTTTTGATCTCCTTTTGTCGGATCATATTTACATTTGTTGAATAGGAGGGACCTTTGGAACTGTTTGGAACTTTTTGTAAACGCTCCAACTCTGTCTCCATGTAAATTGGCGAAACAGTGCAACTCTGCATGCACGCCACGGCTGTGGTAAACTGTTCATCTGCACATGCTCAGTAGATGGACAATAACAACGTTTCCTCCAGAGTGACGTGACTGAAGGTCACGGTAATAACAATCCAACTTCGACCATACGAATGTCCGTGTTCTCCAGTTGTTAATGTTTATTGCAGATTGTTCTCTGCACGCATTCGTGTGAGGTTTCATTAGAAAAAACAAACAGTGCCCACTAGTGGCCCCACATGAAAACTGCATCGTTTTTTTCTAACTTTTCTGCCATTTCCTTGTTAACGGACACTGTTTTCAAACAAAATTGCCATGTAAATTTGAATCTTTCCCAAATGAAAATACAAAAACAATGCATTTTCTCTTGAAATGTTGTGGAAACGGGGCCATAATCTTAGGCATCAGTTCCAAAAAGAAATTGTAAAACAATTCAAATAAACAAAGGATATTTGTGGACACGACTGTTGATTATTCGCATGGATTCATCTTGGGAAAGAAATATAAAATTTGTCAAACTTCTTTACCACTTGCAGTGGCTCTTCGTTAATCTTTCACCCCGTGATAAAAACTTTTTTCTTCGCTCCTGTCATGATTATGACAGACACGGGAGGTTAAGATAAACCTGAATCCTGGCTGCTTGCACATACACCGTGTATGTTTCTGTGAGGACAGTCTGGTGGACACATGAGTTTACAGAATGAGATAAGATGGAGTGATATCACTTGTTGGAATGAAATCAGTGCCTGTGAAAGAGTTTGTCTCTCAGAATGTGAAGATGGGCTGCAGATGGTTGGATGGTGGGAGATTTATGGATAAACAGTGGCTTTGTAACGTGAACATGTGGGAGGGGATGGAGGTCTGTGATCTCAGTGCTGCTGCTTCCACACTACCAAGAATCTGCCTCCATTTAAAATTTTGATGGGGTTGCAACTTCTTCTGATTACTGATTCTTGATTTCTTCTGAGGCACTTTTGCAACAGGAAAGAAAAAAACCCCCACTTCTGTCAGTGATTATGATTCAAGTCAGGAATTAACCAGTTGGAGAAGAGCCTTTTAGTTGTGCGTGTGACCTTTATTTTGCTGATTCTTGTTCACATGTCCCAAGTATTTTTCTTTTAGATATTTTTCTTTGTAGTACCTCAAAGATTCCTCCAAAATGTTTGATGACAAAAAAATAAATAAATTAATTAATATATATATATATATATATATGTGTGTGTGTGTGTGTGTGTGCCTATGCTTTATATATGTAGTTTCTCCTGATTTTAAACTTCATCATAGCACTTTTAATCTATTCTGACCATTTCTGAAATGTTTTGTATTTCCCAGACTGATCATTTATCCAGGCATGACATATGAGGAGGGAATCTTGATAATATATATTTAGCTTCTGAAATAACAGAACTGTATCGAAATAACAGATTTTATTCACCAGTAAACTAATTGATACTCCAAAAGTGAGGAAAAAAAAGAACAACGTTGTTCATATTCACCAATTTGATGATGCATCCACCTCAGATTATAAAAAGTATTGGTGTTGGATTTGACCATACTGGCCCAGTATTTTTCCTTTTCCTTTTTATATTTTCGTCAATTTGACATTTGATATTCAACTTTATATCAAACATGTCAAGAAAGAAACAAAACAAACATCCATCCATCTTCTTTCCTCCTTGGTCCGTTTGGGGTCGCGGTGGCAGTATAGAGAGCAGAGAAGCCCAGACATCCCTGTCCCCCGTAACTTCCTCCAGCTCTACTGGGGGGAACCTCGAGCCGCTCCCAGGCCAGGCCAGAGAGATAATTTCTCCAGCAAGTCCTGGGCCGACCTTGGGGCCTCCTCCCAGTTGGACATGCCTGGTGGACCTCTAAAGGGAGGTGACCAGGGGGCGTCCTAATCAGATGAACCACCTCAACTGGCTCCTCTCAATGTGGAGGAGTAGCAGCTCGACTATGAGTCTCTCCTGAATGGCTGAGCTGCTCACTCTATCACGAAGAGTGACGTCCACCCACCTTGCAGAGAAAACTCATTTCGGCCGCTCGCACCCGCGATCTCATTCTTCCGGTCATGACCCAAAGTTCATGACCACAGGGGATGGTAGGGACGTAGACCGACTGGTAAACAGAGAGCTTTGCTTTATAGCTCAGCTCCCTCTTCACCACAACGGTCCGGTACAATGACTGGATTATTGCAGCCGCCTGTCCGAACCTGTGGCCGATCTCACCATCCCTCTTCCCATCATTCTTAATTAAGACTCTGAGATGCTCAAACTCCTGTACCTGGGGAAGGTCCACCCATCGTATGTGGAGAGCTATGCTCCTGATAGGGTCACCCAAGACAAACACATCCAAACCTCGCCCATGCCAGTGGAACACAAAAGATCAAGAATCCTGCATCATGCTGTCTGAAATAGGCTGAGCGAATATCTGCCTTTAACGTCTATGAAATGTAGAAATTATTTCATCATGTTTTTATCCATATTTTATACTTTATCCCAATATTTTGTGAAATTTCTGTGCAATGCATCCCCTCGGTCCTGGACTGGTGGTGTGTTCACAAATAAAGCTCATAGATTTTCAAGTTTTAAGGGATCAGTCAGTTCTGCTTTCCACGGCAGCTCACTGAAACTACTTCATTTTGTGCAATAAAGATCAAACATCAATGAAAAGTTACAATAACCACAACATTTTTTATTTATTTATTTTTTTGTAGAAAACTCTCCTCTGCTGCATCCCTGCTCTAAATTATCAAAGGATTTAGCCCAGAGGCTAACTGGCTTTGCACAATCCACAGTGCACACTTTCTGTTGAGCGCGTTCGATCCAGCCGGGCTGCCACTTCTGAAAGAGTGAGGCTCGCCTTGATGTGATTAAGCACTTCAAGATGTTCACATGTTGGCTGGAAGCTGAGTGATGAAGAGCCAGTAGGGGTATTGCATTGTCACATCCTGTTGTTTCTAACATTGTCCGCTCTCCCACTCCACTCTCCCTGCATGACAGACGCAAGGCACGAGGCCATGTGAAGTCGCTGTGTGTCCTCCAGTGGTAAACAAACTTTGTCGGCTCCTCCGGTGAGTCGAAGGAAACTCTGTGTATTGCAATAGATGTGTTTGTGCTGGAACCAGAGAGTAATAAATAAAACAGAAAGTCTTGCTTTGAAGAAGAAAGCAACAGACTTGTAGCCGAAATAAACTGGAAAATGTGACATCTCTGACTCTTTCAACATCTTAAACACCTCACCTGCTCTAGAATCACCCAAAATATATGAATGCATCAGAGTTTGACTTTCCTTTATGGATTTCAAAGCTCTTGCGTCAGATCATTTCATGCGTGCACATCACAGATCTTGACGAGCCGTTTTCATGTTCTAAATAAACTTGCCAGGTAGAAATTTACCTATGAGAACAATAAATATTACAATATTGAACCGAACAGCACATGTGGACAATGACCAAGTCCAGTGCGCTCAGTTCTGTGCTCAAGACTCCAGTATGTTTGTGAGGTTATCATGATGGAAGAGTTCATCAAGTGTTTTGTTCCGATGAAAAAAAGAGAATAAATACCACAGAAACAACAGCTTTTTGAATTTACTTGTGACATGTTTGTATATATGAGCTGAATTTAGAGCTGTATTCTCGAATTCACAGTCAACGGTTTAAAAAAAAAAAAAAAAAAAAGTTAGAGAGAATTACTTGGAAAAATTCAAGGCATTTATTTGATATTACAAGAATAAAGACCCAGGCTGGAATTCAAAATGTGGCTTTATAGTGTTTATAGTGTGATGTCCTTGATGTTTAGTTAATCTTTGACTTGACTGTTATGTAATGCAATGTGCTGGGTTAAGGCCCCATTACACTTGAACACTTTTTAGTGAAAATGCTCAACTTTTGTTGCATTTTAGGTTCTATTTACATTAAATCTATGCTGAGAGGTACTGAAAACTACAAATTTTCAAAGCAGCTCAAAGATGGAACTTTGTGTAAACACTTCGACTGTGTAAATGGGGGAAACAACTGCTGCTGTGCATGCACACCACGGCCATAGTAAATCGTTCTTCTGCACATGCTCAGTAGATGGACAATAACAACAATGGCGGCCTCCAGAGTGTCATGACTCCCAGTTCATATTCTCCTGGGACTTGATTGTCTTTTATTTGAAAGTTACCTGTATTAGCGATCCAACATTTTTGTTTGTCCATACGAATGTCTTTGTACTCACCATTGTTATTGTTTATAACCTTTTGTTCTGTGTGTGGTTTCATTACAAAAACAACCAACACCACCCCAGAGTGGCCCTACAGGAAAACTTAATGGTGTCCAGCGTTTCTGCAGTTTCCCTGCAAAATGCGAAACTTTTCTGAAACGAAAACGCAAAAATGATGTGCTTTTGTGAGCAGGGTCTTGGTTTCCAGGTCATGTGTGGTTTGATGTCTGAGTTAATATGTGTCTTTTCTCTCCCCTCATTGTGCCTCATCCATTGTGTCCTTCTGTGCACTTCCCTCACCTGCTTTACCCATGAGTGCCGTCTGCTGTGTCTTGTTACTTCCTCGCTCCTACTGTGTACATATGTACAGTGTGTGCATCTACTTATCCATCCTCATGTTCTTCATCTGTCACCTCAGGGTTTTTGGTTCATCTTTATTGAATTATATGGTTCTTTTGTGAAAAGTTTATTGTGTTTTGAACTTGCACATCTTTATTAAATATCGGGTTTTGTTTCGGACTCTGTATCTGCATCTGCATCCTTTATCCACATCCCCACCACAACACAATTAGAGGCTCCTACACGGATGAATTTGCCTCACAGATATTCAAAAGTTGATAATAATAATAATTATGTCTGGAAAAAATCCTTTAGTCATTCAGCCTCAGATATACAGGAGAGATAGTAGTTGACTATATATATATATATATATATATATATATATATATATATATACGGCCCTGGTGGCATCATTAAGATTAATTCATCAACTCTCGACTTCTATTAAATTTTTCAACTCCTTCATCTGTTCCCACCTGACTCAAAGGAATGTGAGTCTGTTCCCCACTGTGACGCTTTCTGTTTAAGATTCTCTGCATAAGGCCAAAAAAAATGTGTTTTATGGGAATTTATTATTCAGGACATACAATTTGAGAGGACAAAAGTCACAGGGAAACTCCCTGCTGGAAAATCCCTCATTTATCCTCACTGACTATTTCCCCACAGTGCACGGCATCGGGATGCACAATAACATCAGTTTAATAGCAGAAAACGTGTAAAACACAGTGGTACGTCCTTCTGCTAAATCTGTTCAAGTAAATGTTGAACGATTTGCGAAATTGAATTTTTTAAACAATAAGTTTGAGAAAAAAAAAACTAATCCCCAAAAAGAAACTGTGGATACTTCAAACATTTACCGTTGACCTGAGCACACAAGAAGAAATTCTTCATTGAATCACTTCCAGATGTCCAGGACAGAAATAAGCTCAAATAAACATGCAGACCTGCACAACACAATCATCTTCAAAATTGAAATGTTGCAGAAAAAATGTCCAAACATTATCAAGTCACTGTTTATCACCAGTCTAAATATTTTCCCTGACATCCTCCACATCTGTCCCCGCCCGTGTCTGCAGTGCCCGGCTGCTGCGTTGAAAGGATGTGCAGATTAAAGGGCCCATTAGAGGCTCACTGACACTGTATCTCATATCACAGGGGAGTGCGGTGCAACTGCAGTGCAGAGGGTCTGTGTAATTCTAGTTGATGATATAAACAGTTTGAAGTATTGCCGCACCCAAAGCACTGCAGAGGACAAAAGATATCATTATGCCTGTGGACTCATTTCACTCATGGTCATTATTTGTGATATGGTGCCGCTGAGCTGCCGTATCGGAGAACTCCCTGTAATTTCAGAGGGGAGTTGGAAACATTTCTCTCTTTTTATTATCTTGCAGGCTGTGAAGAAGCCTCAGTGCGCTCTCAGATATGCTCTTGTGCATATCAGTTATTCAACCCCGATTAACAACAATGGCCGTTTGTCACACTGGTATGCTGGACGTACACACACAACACAGTCTATTATTTGCACCAGAGGCACTCATGAAAAGGATTTTCTTTTTTTTTTTTTGCATTGAATTAGTCTTTTTGCCAGTTTTAGAAAGTGAGAATTACAGTCATCAATATCAAACAACTTCTGCAGAAATTCTGAGAAATATCCTGATTTGACATCCAGAAAAAAACCCCCAATGCATTTATTTAGTGAGCTATCACATTGAATTGTCTCAGTCAGAATCACTGCGCCCAACAGATGTTCTTATGTACATGCAACATTTAAATCCACTTTCATTACACTAGATGGAAAATATGCTGATTTTACTCGTGGTCTTGTGGTATTTCGGGCAGTCATCTCCTGTTTGGTATCTGTCATCTTTCGGCCTTGTATTGCGTGAGCCGGCCAACAGAAATGCAGCGAGCGCCAGTGTTCTGTTGTCCTAGGTCTTTTTTTAGAAAAAATAAAAAGCATTGTAGACTAAGATTGGTCATTATGAGAGTATATGTCATACCGAAGACGTAAATCAGTGCAGAGACTCTGGTCTTTGCTTCTGGTTGTTGAGTTTTCCAACTCTCAACTCACAAAAGTCGCTATTTTCTTAATATGGAAGGAAAAATTAAAGCCTCCATAGTAGATATTGTTAGATTTTCATGTTCTGGCTGGTTTTTAGGGCAGAATTAAGCTTTGAGTTAGACCGAGGTTAGGTTTAGAGTCACAATCTTTCAAACTGTGATACAAACACCCAGATTAGCTCTTAAACTCATCTTGGGTTCACTTAAAAAAAAAAAAAAGTACTTTCCACCAAAATGACTGCCACTTTTGCCAAAGATATTACATTTCACACAACAGGATTAGCCTAAGCAGAATGGTTTGAATTATAGTAGCATCAAATCCATTTGTTTTTGACCATAACACCATATTTACTGTACCATAAATCCTCCTCGCTGCAAATCTGAAACAAAGCTGCTCCAGAAAAATACTGAAACCAATTTATTTTTCTTCACCAGCCTTCATCATCTGCACCCACATTCACATGGAAATCATGACCACAACCATTTCCAGAACCTTCGTGAAATTAAAAGTGGGCGACTGTGGCTCAGTCGGTGGAGTGAGTTTCAAGCTCGGTGGTTTGATCTCTGATCGCGTCCTGTCTCGATGTCAAAGTGTCCTTGTGTGAGACACTAAACACTGCTCCCAAAGGATAAAAAAAAAAAAATACACTTTATAAGTGAAGTCTGTTTATTGTTAACGGCTGCTCGTTCAGGGTGGCATGGTGCTGTGGCGGTCAGCACTCTTGGCTCGCAGTTTAAACATACAAGTTCAATTTCGGGCCCATTTTCCTTTATGTGGAGGTTCCTGTACCTATATGAGTTTTCTCACTTTTTTTTTTGTTTTGTTTCCCACCACAAACCAAATACCTTATTTTAGCTAAATTGATGGCTCTACTCAATTATCGTGTGTGAAGCGGTGTTATATTTGTCTGTGTGGGGCCGTTTACATGACAACATTTCACATGAAAAAAACGAAATTTCGTTTAAAAAAAATATTGCCGCTGACACCAATATTCCTCAGAAAAAGCATGTTTATTTAACTAAAAATACAGCTGGAATTATGTTTGTAATATAGGTATTTACCAACAGTTTAGTAAACGATGAATCCTTTAGACCTACGTTTAAAGTGATAATGTTTTCCCTTTTGACTTGAAAACGTTGTGAGTAAGAGCCATCATCCAGATAACAGCAACGCGAGAGAAGCACGCCTACATGTACTTTTATGACCCTTCTGGGTAGATGTATTAACGAAACAGAAGTGAATGGACACAGCTTTGCTCATTTGTCTCTGAACATCAAACCCAACTGTAGGAGGCCTTCTTCAATCAGACCTTTGAGTAACGTGCATTACCCTGTGGGTATTGGTGATCATCTATTCTACATCCAAGCCAACATGAAAAGGACAAGATTACGATAGCATGTCACTAAAATCCCAGAAATACGGCAATGTCATGTGCAATCTATTAGGGATTTGCTTCAGATTTTGTTCAAAAACCACAGATTTTTAAAGATTTCTTTTTTCAAACTTCTTTTAATCCCACTTATTTGTCTCTGAAGAACTCATCTTTGTTCTGTCATATGTGAAATGGCATTTCTACCAGAAAAAGAGATGTTGGTTTTCTCTGAAGTCTAATGACACATAATTGCCGAAACCACATTACATGGACAAATTACAGCCGGAGTGCCCTCCTTTTAGCCTGAAAAAGACTTTACTGCCTGTCCCCACCATATCAATCCGGCCTCATGTCCTGGTGTGTGGCTCCACTTAACTACTGAAGCACCATGTGAATTTCTGGCGCTGGGTGCCACTGGAGACGAGAAGAAAAGAAACCGGTCGAGAGGAAAGACAAAGAACTGGAGGATTTGGAGCCACTTGGCTTCCTCAAGTTTGCGTGTTGTCTTCACCACCGAAACTGTTCCACTGCGTTGAAAGTGCGGAGAAACAATTTGTCAGCTGCGCGTCGTCTCCGGAGAGCGAGCGCAGAAGTAAGTCGGAATGACAGCGAGAGGGCAGGAGAGCGGGCGCACAAGAGAAATCGAAGAGGCAGAGGAGGGAAGAAAAATAGTGCGAGAAGTGCACTGGCACAGGCGAGAGGAGGAAGACATCTGTATGCAAGCCTTCACTTTGGCACATTAGCATTCAGTGACTCGTCGCTCTCCACTATGTGTTCACTCCCTCCATAAATCAAACAGCATGTTTACGGCGCAGAAGTGCACCGGTGAACGAGGGTTTTTGCTGATGCCAGTCTGATTTTCAAATGTATGAGGAAAGCTTGCAGTCTAAGTTTCTTATGAACTTTTTTTTGATCAAGTTGATTTAAGCGATAAGTGACATAAAAATCTCTCTTCCAAGAAATTTGTTCCAAGGTTAGAATAACCTGATTCCTGCTCTGGAAGTTCAAGCATGTGAAATCACCCTAACTATGTCTCCGGCTACTCTGAGCTCATCTGCACAGGGTTTAATGGAAATTTTAAATTGAAATTATGGGCAGGTACCTCTGATTGATCAGCGTCTCTTACGGAAATTTTATGCTGTACTTTCAGACGGTGAACGGTTGGCACCGCTCCCAGAGGCGATATAAAAATGACGGCGGTGATGCAGCAGAGAATAGGGTCCAGATCGTTCAGAGCACAGAATGAACCTACGTATGTTGAAATCTAAGTAAAGAAGGGAAGGATTACTCTCACGTACTGAGCATGAAACTCAGAAAGTGGCTCTGAATTCAGCCTCTGACGCCACGTGATTGGATTTCAACTGTCCTGATGCGTTTTATATCCGAACACATAAGTGCTGACGTTAGTTGTTTTCCAGAGGCATTACCTGCTGAGGACATGGCAACAGTGTGTTATGGGAAAATTCCAAGAAAATCATCAGCTATGTTTTGTGTATTTTCGGTTTTCCAAGAGTCACCACAACAAGTCGTAACACTGTAGATTCTACTAGTTTTTGATTATGTACCCCGAGGGAACTTAGACACATAGAGTCAGCACCTTTTTGTTGGTTATTCAAACTATCCTAGGTAAATAATATTTCACGTTAACTGCAATGGGCTTGGTTCATCACAGAAGAGCGTCTCATCTAGAGGCTTTTCAGAGTAGTTTTAGCTTTTTTAATGGTTTTTAATTAGTTTTGCAAAGAAGCCTATTATAGGGTGGCAGCAATTCAGTCAGTGGAGTGCCTCAAATCGTAGGGTTGCGGGTTTGGTACCAAACCTAGCCCCGTCCAAGTGTCCTTGTGCAAGACACGGAGGGCCAAGTTGCTCCCTATGGTGCTCAAGTATCTTGCATTGCAGCTCGATCCATTGTGATCATGTGAGGCATGAGTGTCAAACTCGTTTTAGTTCAAGGGCTACGTTCAATGCGATTTCCTATTGAGTATAATAGTGCCATTAAAACCTTAAATTTTACTTTGTTGTGGTGTACATAGTATACATGATGAAAACGTCTATATTTTTGCAAAACTAAACTATTACTATGAAAAATTACTACAATCTAAATGTAAAGGGCGAATTCGTTCAAACCTTACGATGCAAAATACAGTGAAATGTTCATCAAATTTCTCCTATAGCTGTTATATAATAATGAATGTTTTCTTTCTGATCTAATAAGAGTTGGAAAGTATTTGGATCAGTGTGATAACTGCAAATAATATATGTAGCACCAACAAGGGTATGTTGTCCCCCCCATCCCCCTACAACCCCCCACCCCCCCCCCCCCCCCACACACACACACTCAATATTCTCTCTTCTCTCTCTCTCTGAGCGTTCCCCCCGGTCGTGTACGGCAGTCATGCCAACTTCTAATAAAGGCAGCAACAGGAGGAAGTTTAAAAAAGTATAGTATGACTCAACGCTATCAAGAGCACACTGTTGGTCTAGTCAAATACTTTTCTTTAAGCTCATCATGTATAAATGACATGCCTGTAGAATTATTGTCAGAATTAATATGATCAGGAGTTGCTGTTGGTCCAGTGGATAGGAGTCTTGTCTGTCATTAAAGAGGTTTGGGTTTGAGTCCAGGTGTGGTCAGAATTCTTCTTTTGTTTTCATTGCGTCACATCATCCAGAGGTCCTGTCTGGACATCATATGAACGTCCAGACAAGACCTCCATGTCTTCTCTGAAGACGTCTTCTGGAGGTATGGAAATGATGTCTTAAAGACGTGATTTTGGGCAGGCTCTGCTTTTCAACTTGAATTGACTGTATTCAGTGTTCTAAATACAGGGAAACTTTGTCGCACAAAGTAAACAAAACCAAAACAGGGATTCAGATTAAAGTTCACTGTCTTCATGTTTTTTAACAAAACCAAAAAGTCTGCAGGTCCCAAAGCTGTTCTCTTTCCCTCTCTAAAGGCCTCTTCATACTCCATAAGAACAAGACGAAAGTTCGGCAGTGCGGGGTCCTGTCGAACAAAATGACGTCATTTCCTTCGGCCAGCTCCTTCTGGCCGAACAAATTTGTTTCGGCTGTGCCAGCCCCCTGGCCGAACTATGTGAGCCGCACTGCCGAAACTTCTGCACTGCCGTGTGCTGCGCATGCATGTTCTAGTTCGCTTATGACTATCGATAATATTTTAATCATATTTAGCTTGTAACAGCGCTACTGTACGAGCGCCGCAGCTCGTTAAAATGTCGGAGTGTAGGCTGACGTGATGCACCTGAACGCATCACGAACAGCTGTCAGCTCCTGTAGTTAAAACTGGACTAACATCGCGCTCGGACAAAAACTTTTTTATAACTGAAAAAGTTCAGAGAAATGTATTTCTGAACGCACTGGAGGCCAGAAATAAACTGTGCAGTTGAAAAGTTTAAACGCCGCTTCACAGACTTGTGCCTGCTGCGAGGGGGCGTGGCCTGCGAGTTCGGCAGCTTCTTATCGGAGTATGAACAGTCCTGCCGAAAAAGCTTTTTTTTTCTGCTGCTGGCTGACGTCACTGCCGAATCTTCTTCTTGTTCTTATGGGTTCAAAAGGGAGTATGCAGGGGCCTTTACACACTGCTTACTGCAGTATCTTGCTTCTCACAGAGGCAATCTGCTCATTCCCTTCAGCTGGGCAGTGACCTTTTGTCCCAATTGTCCTCAAGCCTGTGGTTCTTGTAGTTTTTTTCCTGGATGCCATGATGGGTTGTAGTCCTTGTTGCAGCCACCGAGATGGGACGTATCCCCCCTCTATGACACAACCTCTCACAATCCGGAGAGTAAAAGACACACATCTACATGTAACAAGAATAACATATATATAATGCATACCATTATGCCATAATGGGGGTTACATGGGAGACCTAAATGTGTGGGAGAAAGATGGAACCCCACGTAAAATCAAACCATCTGAAGAAGTTCACGAATGGATTTCAAAGTTCTGGAGAAAATTACTTTCATCTGCTTCACTTTCAGTGTTCTCTTTTTTGACATGGCTCAGAGGATCGATTAGAAGGCCAATAACAATTAGAAAACACTTACCCAGTGTGCCAGGTCCAGGTTGTTTAAGGTGTAAAGCCGTGGGTATGCTCATAAGAAACTGATCACACAGAGAGAGGCATTCATAAATGTGTTTCCTTTTTTCCCCTCTTCTGGCCGTCTGTGCGGCTATAAAGAAAGACTTTGCTCATTTAAACATCTGCCTCACTGCAGCACAGCCAAGAGACTCATGATCAACAACCGTGTAATTTTGTGCAAGTCTCACGACATGAAATAAAACAATACACGATTCTTTAACGTCACCGAGGCATTTACTCATAGTTAGTCTTCCTCTGGCGTGCGCTTAGCAGAGCAAAGGGATCAGGCAGAAGAGGCCTGAGCCGACGTTTAAAGGTTCTCTGGTCTTGGCTCCCTTCCTCAATCCTCTGCTGAACACATCAAGCCCCGATCAGCTGCAGTTCTCATCAGATGCACCCAGGCTCAGGAACGAATAACCCCACAGAAAACAACTGTGATTGATGCATAAACATTTGTTTTTACAAACAGATCCATTGGTTTATGTCAACATTCAAAGCGTCCAGACACCCAAAACCCTCATGACACAAGTGTGACCTTGGGATTCGCAGATCAGGTTGCTAAGAAATATTGAGCTTGATGTGTATTGTAAACATGCTCGTGATAAATGACAGATTAAATAAACCTAAGCTGCCTCTTGTGACTCACTAAGATTATCATGCAAACTGAACCGCAGCTTGCAGTTTTACCGATTATTGTCAACCACTTCCATTTATTACAGGCCCTAACCTTTGATTATTATCTCCTCTCAGTGGCACATTGTTTTGAAGTACTTCTGGAGGTTTGATGTCTGCCAAACTGTCTTCAATTTAGAACTGCATGATATCACTAAACAAGCTTGTTTGTTTTTCCACTCGGATCTGAATAGTGGGATTGGCTTCTCATGCACCAGGCGCGCCATCTGATTGGCCAAATATGTTGGCATGAAGAGAATGAATAGGCCTTTAAAAAAGACATACGTAACAATTCGTCCCGGTTCATTCGGCTTTTTACCATATGTATATCACGTTGATATCGCAATAGCGATACATTTTGCTCCCCCCCGTCAATCATCCTCCAAGGAATATCGTTGTGTCTGATTGAGAATGACAATCTGATCGGTCCAATCTGGTACACAGGATGATATTGAAAAGTGCTCAAATTCACAGCAATGGTTCAATAAAACATTTACCGATGGCAAAAATGTTCAGAGATCAGTGAGGCACCGTTTACACCACAACATTTTCAAGTGAAAACGTAAAACTACCGTTTCATTTTGGGTGTCCGTTTACAAGACAACGGTGCGAATGAAAATGCAACTTTCCGAAAACGCTCCAACCTTGTCTCCACGGAAACGGGTGAAAACGCAACCTTTTTAAAATGCTGCTTCTGCACATGCGCACCACAGCTGCAGTAAATAGCTGTGGTGCACATGCCTGAGTAAATGGACAATAACAACAACATTTGCCTCCGGTGTGTCACGACTCCCAGGACTTGGTAGTTTTATAGTTGACAGTCACCGGAGTAACAATCCAACTTGGTCATCTGTACATAAATGCCCTTGCACTCACCATTGTTATTGTTTGGAGCTTATTGTTCTCTGCAAGTGTGTGTGTGTGTGTGTGTGTGTGTGTGTGTGTGTGTGTGTGTGTGTGTGTGTGTGTGTGTGTGTGTGTGTGTGTGGGTGTGATTTCATTACAAAAACAAACCACAGCACCCACTAGTGGCCCAACATAAAAATCACATAGTTTTCAGTGTTTCTGCCATTTCTGTGTTAATGAAAATCCTTCAAAATGCTGCAAAACTTTCCTGAAACAAAAACTCCAAAACATTCTTTTCACTTGAAACGTTGGTAAAAGGGAATTAAAAGGTTTTTTTGCTGGCGAAGTTGCGTTCGTATCAAAGCACGAGCGGGAGTTTAAAAAACCAAAAACATGCTAAATATTTAACAAATAAAATGTGACCGATAAGATAACCTCACCAGAAGTTCTCTTTTCCCTCGACAAGTCCACTTTTCACCGTTTGTCCAGAGCAGAGCTGCATAGTTATGAAAATGTCCAGTTTTCATTGTTTTTCAAGGACTTTTATTCATATTATCTGGTACAAAGAAAGCGGACGTTAAAGCAAAGCCCAGTGCTGCTTTTCAGAGAAACTGAAGAAAAAAAAAAAAAAGAATGTCAGGGATCGTTCATGAAAGCTGAACTTTTCAAAACCTTACACATTTTCTAAGCAGAAGAGGAATTTCTATTTCATTCCAGAAGTATGCAAGCTGATTTTGTACCATTGATTGGTACAGAATCTATGTATATGAGGAATATTTTAAATAAATTAAATATGTACATTGTCCACTGCTTTGGAATTAAAAAGTCGCCATCTTCAGGCAGGATTTCACGTCAAACTGATTTCATTGAGAATTTGCAGATTTTGGAAAATTTGTGAAAGAGGGACATTTTCAAGAAGTACAGTTGTTATCTAGTTTATTATGCTCTGTTTTTTCTGGTCCGGCCCTTTTAAAATGAAATTGGGCCGAATGTGGCCTCTGGACTAAATTGACACCTCTGATCTGAGTAACAGTGTCAGGTATAAACAAAGCTCACAGCAGCAAAAAGTCATTTCTGTGCTTTGAGGCAACCAACTCGGTGTCCTCGTTATATCTTTTGCTGCTTTTAAAGGTTAAAAATGTGATTTGCTTTGCCTCCACGAGGCCACATTCTGCTGTGGGGGCGGTCCCGTACCAGTCATGTGGGTTAGAAATCACAGAAGTTGTAGTGATTCTCTCTGGAGTAGCAGTGTTGATTCATCCGTGGAGAGACCTTGCTGCGGGTAATTTCCTTGTGCAGATGGATACGAGAGCTCCTGTCCTTGCGTTGAGGAGGACACAGCGGCGCGAGGCTGGCAGGCCGGGCCACGGCGGAACTCTCCCCCAATCAGTTGCAGCTATCCCCGTTTCTTGGGTCGAGTTAACAGAGAAAAAAATGGCATTCAGAAAGAAGCCACATCATTCCTCTGACAATGCCTATGTCTGTATTGCATAAACAGATGGGAGTTCTTGGCTATGCAGAACCCCTCCGCTTAACTCCACTCCACGATCTATTGTTTTTATTTAGAGAGGGCTGCTGCGCTGGCATTCCCTCTCTGTGAAGAAATTTGGTGCCCAAACATGAAGAATTGGCAGCCGCCGAAGTCTAATGAAAACACAAATTAAAGCAGACATTTAATACAACAGGTTTCATTGGAAGCGTTGAAACGCACCATGGAAACTGTTTGATTTTGGTGAAGATCTTTTTTTTTTTTTTTTTTCTGGCTCTTTTCTGCTGTAGACAGTTTTTATTGTTCTCCTTCCTCTCTGTCTCTGGGCCATAAATATTCACCCCTGTTGTTCTCGCGGACTGTTAAAGTTAAACCACTTCTGCTGCCGTGACTGATCCTTTTTCGACTCAAGTAAATTATAGCTTAACCGTGCGAATACATATTGAATTCTCTCCAATTTTGCATTATTATCTGAGATTCCTGGTGATATGAAAGTTTGAAAAAAAAAAAAAAAAGTAATTAATTCATGCCTTACCCTTACCAGCTTGCTTTAATTTCACCTGGCAAAAAGCGAGGAAAGCGCTTCAGAACATAAACTTTAAAGAGAGGAGAGGGTGTTGCCTTCCTCGCCAGAGATCAAGACTTTTCATCCATTTTTAGAGTTGAAAGAGAGAGAGAGAGAGAGAGAGAGAGAGAGAGAGAGAGAGAGAGAGAGAGAGAGAGAGAGAGAGAGAGCGAGAGAGAGCGGCTGCCTGCCTCTGCAGGTGGCATCGGGGTTCAAAGCCAGGCAGAGAGTGTGCTGATGGACTCCCAATATGTTTTATTTTGTTGTTTTTTTTCTCTGAAGAAAAATAGTAGCACAGCTCTTCAAAACCAGCCAACAGCCTGAGTTAGATCTCTTCTTCTGGGCTGGTTCATCCTGACTCGAATAGCAAGCTGCAGCTTTGTGTTATTAATACAATGGATATCGCATCTCTGCTCGGAGTTTAATTGCTTTTTAGATTGGAAATGTTGTCCTCTACGCACCAATGCACTCTGAGAGATATGGAGAGAGGATATATGAATGTGTGTGAGCAGTACGGCTATTTCCATATTAAGAAGGAATAGGTTGTGGGTAATCTCCCTGACATCACACCGGGGCAGACACTTTGAATCCCCACAATCGCTTCCCACTGCACCACCCAGGACAGTGAACTCTCCCTGCTCCTCCCTTTTCCGTCGAAATTAATGGACCTGCCACGTGTCGCGACGAGCAAACTCCCTAATGAAGAACAGAATGACAAATTATATTAATGGAAATGTCACAGCTCCTCGTTTGATGGACATCTTTGTCGTCTACCTCCCCTCAATCCGTCCGTCAGCATCGCGCTTCCATCCACAGCACCATCAAATCCGGAGCGAGAACTAATTTGCTGATGGTAGTTTACTGCTGAGTAAGTGCCGTCGAGATGAATATTCAGTTTATGTCCCTCGCTGATGATCTTGTGTTTTCTTTCTGATTGCTCGAAGCCCAGGTAGCAATTTCCACAGTTAATGAAGACGTAGGAAGAGCGTGTTCAGATCATTAGGCTTCTTCAGAGCACTCTTTCAAATACACTGCCATTGAAACTATCAACCCTATCTATATTTAAATCAGATTAAATAAAAGCTCCTGTGAGCCAACTGTACATGTAGGATCTGTTAACAAACAACAAATATCCAAGATTATACATAGATAAATCATTTTTGCTTATATAATTCACCACACTTGTAGCTTTCTCTGACAGGATTTACATAAAATATTGGCTTGAGAATTGCATTGTTTTCCCCCCAAAATACACAAAATATGGTTTACTAGAAGCTCTCTATGTGCATGCACAAGCTACAAGCAAAATGAGAAACTAATTAATATAACAGTGGCACTGATTTAAATCAGTTTATCATAACTGTTCATTCAGTGACGTAAATTTTCATTATTATCTTAAAGAAACAGGAAGAAACAGGGTAGGGTAGGCAAGGCCAATATATTTTCTATTGCACCATTCAGACACAAGGAAATCCACAGTGCTTTACAAGTAAATCAATGAAATACATTAAAACTAGGTGATTAATAATCCTAAACAAATAAGATTAGGTGAAGCATTAAAACTAAGCAATTAAGAAGCCATAAAAGGAGATTAAATAAAGTAAAAGCTTTACTAAGATAAAGGTAATAAAATCAGTAAAATCAATTATTTAATGTAAAGCCCGAGTAAATAATTGTATTTTAATTTCTTATTTAAAGGAAGTGAAGTTTGTTTTACAGGTGAGGAGCGGAGGACTCTTCTGACTCTGGGAAAACTGAGTAAACCTCTTCCAGGGAACCTCGGGGGTCTGGATGATTTATATGCTATGAGTAAATCTGAGATGTATTTTGGACCATTCAAAGCTTTATGGAGCAGAAGTCGGATTTTGTAGATGATCCTTTGACACACAGGCTCATGTATGATGTCCTCCACCCTCATCGTGCTGGTGAGGACGAGCTGCAGCTGTCTGACAGACTGTAAACACGACGTTAGAACAACCCAGCCTGCTGAAAATAAAGACATGAACAAGATTCTCTGAATGTTCTTTTGTCAGAAAACTTTTCTTGCAATACTTTGAACTGATTTTGTTATTGTTTTAATGTGGCTGTTGGATTTCAGGTCCAAGTCCATAATTACACGCAGATTTCTCCTTCTTGGTTTGTTCTCTTGAGTGACACGGAGTCAAGATGACGTGTTCAGCTTCCCCACTAAAGAGTGAATCGATGACAATAATGCAATTCCAGCTCTCATTGCTGTACCTCCTCATATTCTTCTTACCTGTGAGCAGTTCTGGGTCCTGCTGGTACTGAATTCATGCTTGTTTTTTGTTTGTATCATTCTGGATGTCAGTTGCTGTAAGAACACCCACAAAGCACTTAAAGCTGCTTGGTATTCGTACAAAGCTGCCCCTAAGAAGGCCTGCATTAAGCTCTACTTTCTGTTTCACCACACTCACGTCTCTTTCATTTTTTTTTTTTTCCCCTCCATGCAAAAGTGCTTTGAGACTCTGAACCTGTAATTATCTTGCAGCCTGAGCAGTGTCCCTGTAATTCCTTCAGCTCTTCCAGGACTCGTTCAGGGAGGTCTGCTTCTGTCACAAACATTGTGCGACCGTCGTTTTTCTTCTGTTTTTCAAACACACATGCTTTTTTGTTGGTGGCATGTGTGAAATTGAGACGTTGTCATCATGATGTATAGTTAAAATAAATCCCGAACATAGACCAGGCAGTTAACTGTGTAGTATATACCATTCATATATCTGACTGTATTCTAATTCCTACCTGTATTATTCTTTAATGTGCTTCTCCCTGGAACAAAGAGTAATGGAAAGACACTTTCAGGTTTTATATTACTGTCACTGGAGCACATCTTTGAGAAGCAATTCTTAAAGTTTGACTCATAATATATTCCCATTATATTTACAAAAAACAATTGGTTTTACTAAAGTAACTAATACCTTCTAACTATTTCTTTTCATCATGATAAATTCCTCAAAAAAAAAAAGAAAAGAAAAAGACAAACAACTGCAGGGAAATTGCAGCCAAGCGCTTTGAACTTGGTGGAAATAAAGCAACTCTACTAATTCATGTTTCAGTACTGAATCGGCTAATATAAACGACTGAAAAATCAAATGAAGTCACTGAGCTGTATCTCTGATCACACTGATTTACATCACTGACCTGCGGCTGTCCGGTGTAAATCTGTTGAAGCGGCCCTGAATCAATAAATACTTGGCCTCGTCCACAAGCACTTTGGAAATGTATTTATTTTTTCTTGTCTTATCTCTCCATGTGCAGATCCTGTTTTTGTGTTTTTGAATTGTACAATATCTGCAGTTGAAAGTTTTCCAAAGACATTAACAGTCATGATTTGTTGTTTATTGTCTTTGGAAAACAAAAGAAGTGTGGAGAGATGATATAAGATTCCGTTTTATGTGACAGTAAATGGAATTTTCTTTTTGGAGAGGGAGAAACACAGGCTGCTTAATGTTAGATTTCATGTGTTTTTGAAGCTATTCTAAACAAATAAATAATCATTAGGATACAAATTGGACATTTGGAACATAAATGACTGCGATTGGACGCCTTGGTGTGCTTTGCGCCCTCTAGTGGTGACTGATAGACCAGCTGGAAACTCCCCTGACGTTTGATTAAAACTAAATGAGGAGAAATGACTGCGATCACTGTCCATGGTTCAAAATAAACATATATGTCACCTTTGTTAAAGTAAAAAGAAAACATTTTTTTTCCCACCAATGCAAAAACTGCAGGAACAGTCTGAATCCAGTCAGCAGACTCATGTGCTCATTTTGAAATGAGAATCGATTAGAGTTTTTCTTTCTTTGAAGAAACACTGCATTTTTTGCCAGTGATGAGAGGTTGAAGTAAGGACAAAGCCCCTCTGTTTTCAGCAGGGGTATTCATTTAAGTCTATTGAAGCCAGATTATTATTGTAATTGTAAAACGCTGGGCGCTTCTGCAGGAATGCAACTGTTGAGATTGTAAATGACTATTTTTCCCTGGTAAGCAATAAGAAGCACATTCATCCAATTCTTTAATGCGCGTGCTGTAGGTGGTTGATTAGGACCGTGGCAGTAATGATCACAGTGATAGTTCCAATCATTAAGGCAGCAGCCGCTCAAGGGATCATTGAATTAAATACCAGAAGGAAAGACATTCGAACACTTCTTAGAAAGACCACCTTCACATTATGGAGTCCTGTTAGTGTTAGTAGGTGACCCATACAAAAAGGTCTCGGCATCACGGAGCGTGATTTATCCCGTTTTCCAGCAGAGTGTGCGCATGCGCCACAGCATGCTCAGCCACATGCGTGTGGGTCAGAGCTGCGTGAAGTGCAGACAGACACCAAGAACTAAGGAGGAAGTGGAAGGGATTTGGCTACAAATTAAAGCCTAAAATACTATACTGATACCGTTCAGCGTCTGAATCTGACGAATCTGAGGAGGAATTCACAGAGGGACATCCGGGGACCCCACTTCATTGTAAAAACAAACAAACAAACAAACAAACAAACAAAACAAACGGGCTGAAAACGTTTTGTGCGTCTAATTAAATGAAAATGTCCATTTTATATAATTGGCAAAATATAGTGTGGAGTATGTTGATATAAAATGTGCTCCTAATTTGTTTTTATTATATTGTTGAAAGTAGAGGATCTTTCTGTGTGTGTGTGTGTGTGTGTGTGTGTGTGTGTGTGTGTGTGTGTGTGTGTGTGTGTGTGTGTGTGAGAGAGAGAGAGAGAGAGAGAGAGAGAGAGAGAGAGAGAGAGAGAGAGAGAGAGAGAGAGAGAGCAAATGACAGATTAATGGTGCGTAAAGTTGCGCACAGTCCACTCACTCACTGATTAAAGACGGTCTGACTGTTTCTGGAAGCGTTTCGTTTCATAAATTTTTTGCCGCCGGTATCGACGAAAATCCCTGTAACGACGTTTTATTTTGATATTTTGAGCGCTATACCGGAACCTGCTCAGTCCTCTGTGGTGACTTCATGCGCCTGGAGACGCTCCTCCAGCAGCGGCCGCTGCGCATCAGAGCGCTCCTCCTCTATGTGTGTGTGTGTTTGTGTGTGAGAGGGACAGAGTGTGTGTGTGTGAGTGTGTGTGTGTGAGTGTGTGTGTGTGAGTGTCGGGGAGGCGTGCGGCGGCATGTTGTCACAGATTCACTAAACGCTGCTCCTGTTTTATTTTCTGCCCAACTCTCAGCGGGGTAACAGACGCTCTCGGGCTCAGACCCAACATGGGTTAGAGAGACAGCCACCTTCGGATTATCCACTTTGCGCACTTCAGCGAGGATGATGGGGGGGCGAGATGGACTTGTTTTCGCAGAGACATCCTGACAAAGACGGGAACTGAGGAGGGAACCGAGACCGGGATTTCGCCGCTCGTCTCTGTCTCGCTGTGCATCTTTTATTTTTATGTTATTTCCTTTTCTTTTTTTTTTTTTTTGGTTCTTATTCCCCTGCGCGTGTGCGAGACAGAGATGTTTGCAGAATTGCTGTGCAGCGCCGTGGCTCTGGTCCTGTATGTCAACACTCTGGGCGCCGATTTCTGCTACGATGACAGGTACACCGGTGAATGAATGAATGAATGAATGAATGACAGACAGACAGACAGACAGACAGACAGACAGAAAGCCACCTCGCTAACATCAGTGTGTGTGTGTGTGGGGGTGTGTGGACCGGGATCCGTCCTGCAGAGCAGCAGTGACGATGACAGGCTTTTAATCGCCATGCTGCACTAACTCTGAGTGTTCCAGCAGCGTCTCAGCTGAGCCCCTCGACGATCTGTGCGAGTTTGAATGCAGGCATCAGGTATCACTAGTGTGAAGGACTGACGAGTGACGCCAACGCCGCACTGTTTTGAAAACCGCCGCCACCCTTCACACTCCCGCAGACACGTGTCTCGCTTTGAGTGCGGCGAAGCTCAGTAGATCGGTTAATTTCATACCATCAGGATGAACATTCTGCATCGCCTTGTGTGTTAAACAGGTAGAAAGAGTTCAGTGTGGCTATAGTTGCAATAACAAGCATTTAAGAAATCACCCTCAACTTAACTTACTTGTAATGAAGGCGTTTCTTAAAGGTATTCCCTCTACTAGGGTAAAGTTTCTGCAGCTCTGTTTATTCATCACAGCACTGAAGAGTTGTATCCAAGTACAGCTACTGTTACATGGCCTGGATTGCAAATCAAAATTATGATAATATATAGGGTCCTATACTGTCAGTGCTCGGACCCTAATAATGATAATAATAAATATAATAATAATAATAATAATAACGTAGCCTGTTTGGAAAACAATACCTCTTTTAGTGTATCATTCCTGTGTACTCACCAAATGTGAAAAAAACACTGAATGTCTGTACTCAAGTGCAACTGCTGCTGTAACACATAAACAAATTGTAGGTAGAAGTACTGTTGCTAAAGCGACTTTTCTCAGAAACTACTGAAAGTATTAGTTATTACTGAATGCAGTTTTTTTCTGAATGTGATTCCTTCAGTAGTGTAACATCAGTACAGTTGCATTGTTCAAACTAAACACAATTATTAGACAGTACTATTAAAAACACGTACAAGTGAAAAGTAGATTTCTCAAAAGAACTACTCAAAGTATTAATTATAACAGGATTTTTGTGGATTATTGCCATTTGATATGGATCAAAAGGTAACAGACTCAGGCACAGACTTGACTGACACAAAAACACTACATTAATAAGGGTATTTGTAATCCATTACTTCAACCCCCAGGATTAACTAGACTGTTTATATTTCTCTACATATAAGGCTTTGTATCCGTTCTCCCCACAGGTTGAACTGTAAAATCAGCCATACATAGGCGGCATGAAGCGAGATCTCTGCGCAAAGTCCAGAACTCTCCAGAGTCTGAACTCACTCAAAGTCCTGAGATGTGCTGTGTAGTTAATTGATCTCTGGAGGAGAGAAAGTGTCTCCCCTCTCCTCGCTCTGCAGCAGTTTCCAACTTGTCCTGCACGTGCTTCCTGCTGAAACTTTCAGCATGGATTTTGTTTTTATTTTATTTTTAAATTTATTATTAAATTAAATTAGGTTGTCACCCTGTCTGCTGGAATCCAGCAGTCCTGTGGGCTTCAGCTGTTGTAGTAATGCGTTACTCAGAGCTGGCCTTTTGATATTTAATGGCTGAATGGTTGTCAGTGCCTCCAGCTCTTTATTCACCATCCACGCCTTGATGTAGGTCATTTTTCTGCCATCAGTGTATTCTTGCATCCTCAATACATACATTAACAGCAATCTCTCATTATAAGTTTAGTATTGCATACATGTGCTCTGTATTTATGACAAGCGTTGTTTAATGGTTAAAACGCACCCAGAGGATGCGGATGAGCGAACATTCAGGACATTAACACCCCAGCAAATCAAGCAGTAGTGTATTTCCTGTACAACTTCGCTTGCTGCTCCATATATAGAGCGCTTCCTGCTCAGCACATTCCCCCAAGGCCTCTCTGCTACAAGTCTCATACTTTTCGGGTGGATGTGTTGCCGTGCGTTTGTACTTTGTGCTTAGGTCAGGTGATTCAGACACAGTGTGTGCCAGAGATATGGTTGTTTGGGTCCATAAAGCTGTCGGGGAGTGTCTGCGAGGAGGTGAGCGGCTTTCGCTGCTGCGCGGTTGCTTGGTGGCGTCTCCGAGGCAGAAACCTTGATCATCCTGTAAGGAGGTGTTAACATTATAAAATTATTATGAGATTTTGGGTCCGAGTTAGTGCATATTTCTTATTTTCTCTTACATATGTTTCTCTCCTTGACATGTTTTTTTTTTTTTTTCTTTTTCAAATTGCAGTCACCCAGTCTTATCTGTTTTCAACACTATGTGTTCAGGCTTGCAATTAGCAGCCATCTCCTGTCCCCTCGGGCTCTGCTGAAGGGGGAGGGACGGAGCTGGAGGAAGGGCGGATGCCACAGAGATATATCGTTTTGTTAAACAGTCCTGGACATACAGGATGAATTTAACTTGCAAATATTGTGTTACCGTCGAGAAAGGAGGTTAAAAAAAAAAGATGTGACTTTGCGACGGTAGAGGAGCTGTCATGATGGAAAATGCAGAATGTGTGATGGCGATAAATCAAACAAGTGCTCCACTACTTAACACCCCGCGGCCTGCAGATTAATTTATTTAAGCTCGGCGGTAATTTATGAATCAGTGAGATAATGTTTTTTTCACAAACCGATTGGACACTTTGTAGGATTGCATGCTTAAAGATAACATTCGGTGGTTTCAGTTCTCTTCAGTGTGCGTTTGAATAAAGCAGAATCTCTTCGCCATTTATTGACTGTTTATGTAAAAAACCTATGTGAATATTTATAATGGTCATAATGCAGCATTGATTTCTCTGCGTGAGAAGACGGATCGTGTTCCCTGTTTGCTCGCGGCTGTGAAACTAATACACAGACTTAACTCAGCTGGTGATTTAGAGTTAAAGTCCAAGACTGTGGTGTGTGTGTGTGTTGGAGCTTTTGCAAAAGTGGTGGGGGCTGGGAAGCTTGCAGTTAAAAAAAAAAAAAAAGACACCTGAGGATTTGCCATCGATCGACTGATAGTTTCGGTGTGGAATACTTAATGATTTCATGCTTGGGAAAGTTCAACTGTGAATTTTTCTGTCCTCAATTACGCACTTCTTATCAAATGTGTGCTTACTGGTCACTCATTACCCTCCGTACGAAGTTCCCAAGGCCAGCAGGAGGTCACAATTAATAGAGAAAATAAGCACTTAACATGTTATTGATATTTTATCCTCCAGGGTACATGGGTGGGAAAAATAAATAAATTATCCCATGCAAGGCAGATTTCTGACCCCGCAACCGAGTCACGGCTCCTCCCTTGATAGAAACGACAGCCTGGAAGAGTGACCTGCTCGGCGGTGCCAAATGGCCCCCGGGGGTGGAGGGAGCTTTTCCTCTCCCTCCCCTGGACACACTCATCATTAGCACATACATGGCTTTGACACCTGCGCTGGAAAATGGGAATCATACGTCATGTAGCTCATATCTCTCCGCCGCTATAATCTACCGTTAGGGCTGACTGAAGGAATTGGGAGAGCTCGGAGAAATGTCGGAGGAGAAATACTGGTGCAATATACTGCCAGCTACTGTGAAGCCTGCATCCCAGAAACTTGCAGGGCGATAGAGAAATCAAGCCTTATAGACTTGGAATGTCTACTACTAGCACGGAATCCTGCTTCACTTCACAGTAACAGAAACTGTATTTATGATATAAATTCCACCTTAACATTCTCTCGCAGAATTTCTGGATTATTACGTGTTTGTCAGGGGGCTTGATGGATGTGATGAACTCCACCCACCTCATTTGTCTGACCTTGTGTGATGTTGTATAATTTGGCTGTGTGAGGTTGTGTGAAGGTTTCAGGTCACAGTGAAGGACGCAGCCTCCCTGGACATGAGCTGTAATTTATAGTGGGCTGCAGAGGGGGGAGTCAACATGCTGCATCATACCTCAAGAACTTTTATTAGAGAAGTAGGGACTGGGAGAATACCCAAAATGCTCTTCGTTGATGTAGATGTGAGGTCTTGCTTCATGAGCAGCCACCCAGGGCTTCGTGCGGTGACTCATCTTGTGTAATGATCAAACCAACATGTTTATGGAAAACATTAGTGTTGAATTTATTTACTTCTTTGTTGGTTTTTGCAGGATTTTATGAAATCAGCAACATGTTTGAGTGGGCACTTCTGACTCGGGTTGTGTGTTTATTCCTCGTGCATCCGCCCAAGTCTAAAAAAGAATGGAGCATCAAGAATGTTAGCACTTCATGAGTTAGTTTGAGTCTGGGCTGAGTTTGTATGTCGTACCTGGGTTTTGTCTGGCTGCTCCGGTTTTCCTCAGGAGGTACTGTGAAATTGGTGTGTGTGTGTGTGTGTGTGTGTGTGTGTGTGTGTGTGTGTGTGTGTGTGTGTGTGTGTGTGTGTGTGTGTGTGTGTGTGTGTGTGTGTGTGTGTGTGTGTGTGTGTGTGTGTGTGTGTGTGTGTGTGTGTGTGTGTGTGTGTGTGTGTGTGTGTGTGTGTGTGTGTGTGTGTGTGTGTGTGTGTGTGCCTTCTGACGTCTACAATAGTTAGCGTTTCAAGAGAAAACAGATCAGTTTGGTGTTTTCGTTTTAGAAAAGTTTTATGTTTACACAGCAACGGCAGAAACGCTAAAAACAATGTAGTTTTCATGTTAGTCCACTTGTGGTTGCTGCTGGTTCTTTTTGTAATGAAATCACATACTCAAGCACACAGAGAACAATACACTATAAACATCAACAATGGAAGTACAATGACATTTGTCTGAACAGACGAGCAAGTTGGATTGTTATTACAGTGACTGTCAAATATAAAACTACCAAGTCCCAGGAGAATATAGACTGGGAGTCATGTCACTCCGGAGGCCGCCATTGTTGTTATTGTCCATCTACTCACACATGTGCAGAAGAACTATTTTCTATGGCCATTGTGCACATGCGCAGCAGCAACCCGAGCATTCTCCGAAAATGTTATTTTCTCCCGGTTTACACGGTGGCAAGAGTTGAAGTGTTGGGGCAGAAGACGCCCAGATGGATGGAGAAAGTGAACCAAAACATCCTAGTCATGACACAAACCACCGCGCTGCTCTTTATGTGTAGCTGCCGTCTGTGTGTGGCCTGTGCTGACCTACCTGGCCTGACGTCGTGGACTTGGCTCCACCCGTGGATGACCATCCCTCGCTGATCTGGAACCCTACTGTCACAGCCTGAAACTGTAGGACTGGCTGCTTAGCATTGTGGTTATGTTGAGGACCCAAAGGGCGGCAACCCAGCAGTCTGAGTATCCCCACTTTTTTTTTCCCCCGTCAGGCTTTCTCTGTCTGCGCCCTGTAATTACCGTCCTGCTTGCAGAGAGCCACTCACGACATGGTTTTGTGGATGGAGCTGCTCCGCTTGTCTTCCTTTTCTCTCTCTTTCTCTGTCTGCCTTCCCTTCAACTCGCCCCAAAAACCTTTTAGGCCTTCAGCTCTCATCATCCAGTGCCTCCAGATGGTCCCATTTGGTGAGCCGTTAAGGGTTTTCCTTCCTTCACCAGTTTGAAGGGGAACGTTTGAAGTGGATTCAAATGGAGGATGTTGTGTTTGCTTGCAGTTGCCAGGATGGAGACATCAAAGTTCCCAGTGACATAGACGGCACAGACTAGTCAGCGAAGATGGCTTTGGGACGAATTAACACGCGTATATGTAAAGTCTTAATTTCAATGTGGCTATAATCTGTATTTTAACTGAATTTAGTGACACCTTTTAGTGAAAAACCAACTTGGAATTATCACTTGATTCTGCCGCTTGTTTCTAATTTAAGGATCTTTACAGCGCGATTCAACTCATTGCTTTGGTTTTATGGCTCGCAGCTTGACTATTTTGCTTCATTCTTACTGCTTTCACAGTGTTTTCAGCCATAGTATTCAGCTGTTTTTTGTTTTTTTTAACAAAAATCTGCTCTACACTATTGAAGTCAATGTTGAAATTGCATTTTTTTTACTGCGGCCAAAAGCAACGGAACTCCAAATGCTTTTCACTATGTATATGTGTAAATTCAAGTGTTTATATTCTCAATCCATCCACCCACATATTAAAAGAAAAATATGTTGTACCTCTAAACGCCAATTAAAAAAACCCCAAAACACAGCCAGGTAATAAATAGCACCCATAACCAGTGTGGTATCGGCTTTTTTTCTGCTGTGATGAATCTGTTGTCGACAGGAGGAACCTTTGTTCCTGCATTTCCTCCCTCAGACTACCAGGGAGTGTTGGCAGGAGGGGAAGGAGATATGTGGGAGGCATCCTGCCCAATCTTGTTGGCCCAACACTTTCTCTCGTAGATAATCTCAGTTAAGACAAAGTGGGTGTTTCTGATTTTCAGATCATAAAGATACATTTACCGTCCACCAGATTTAACCGGAAGCTGCAAATTTGCAATTAATATCAGGTGCTTTTCAACCTAATTTCAATTTATTTGTTAATATTTTACCTTAGTATGAGGATTCACCTTTGTCATTACTCATGCCACATCAGCCCCAAAACATCAGCTCAGACTTGACCACAAACAGACTGTTACTACATTTTTCCGAAGCTCTCATTTCCAGCCAGTAAGAGTAGATATTATTATTTTTGCCATCACCCCACGCGCAAGACAAGATACCCTGGAAAGGCTGCATTTGTTTCTAAAAATACCATTAATGAGTGGTTTTTCCGATGTGGTTCTCTTACCAACAAAACCCCACAGAATTACTTGAAGCATCTTTAGATGGTGAGAGTTCATAAATAGGTTAATAGAAAACAGCTGACTTCATATGATGCTCCGCTCTCTCCCTGGCTGTCATCGGGTCTACAGCACGTCAACATTATGCTGTATCCCAGTGTTTTTACCTCCTGAAGTTCACTTTTAAAAATGCTGGCGTTGGTGCTGCGTTCCCTGTGGTAGGAGTAGAGAGGGAAAATCTGAAAATACCTGCATATTTGGAAAATGTGCAATACCGATCAAACTTGAGAATGTGTTTTATCGGTGTACTTCATAACATGTTTTAAAGCGTGGAAACACACACTGGAGAAGAGTAGAGCATTCCTCTACACTTAGAGGGGGCTTCCTTTTCCATTTATTTCCATTCTGACTTGCAAAACAGTTCAATAAACTCTACAGGCCTCTTTGTGGCTGTGAGGGAAGAGACAGTTTCGACGTATTGATGGATCAGACTGTGCTGAGGTGAACTCTTTCGCTCTCTCTCTCTCTCTCCAGTAGATCTGTTGGAAGAAACAGAGATGTTCTGAAGTGCTCTTTTGAATTTGACAATATTTGAACACAAATCGGGTTGTATTGCGTTTGTTTCTGTGTCTTTATTATTAGCTTGAGATTCAGCAGTATTTCCTTAAGTGAGACAAATATTTGTACTGTACTCTTGGAAATATTGCTGTTAAAGTTTGTTCAGTGCAGTATAATAAAGGCCCCCAGAGCATCAGTTCTGATAGCGTGGGCTATCCTGTATCTTTATAACCTTGATATGAGCAGTGCTTAGAGATGAAATTTCCATGTGCCTGCTTCTCATTTATAATGTGCAGCCAATTAGCACATGTTACCATGGAAACACATTCAAATAAGATGATGATGATGGTGGTGGTGGTAAATCGGCCTCACTATAGTCTGTCATTACCATTAGCATTGTGAAATTATAATCTCATTCACCTTCAGCTTATGTACAGCCACCATATCCTGATATATGTTCAGTGTTTGATGATATATTTTTTAGTTCTCCAATTGTTGAGCCAGTTAGAAGCCTCTCACAAATGCAAAATATACATGTTAAGCTATGATTTAAGTAAGCATTTTAGACATTACTGTGCTAAAGCCTGATTAGTGTGTGAACAGTAGCAGGTTATAATGCTGAACATGGTTCTACCTGTAAGTAATAGTCCAAGTGTTTCTCTTAATTATAGTAATCCTGAGTGGTATTTTTACACAGGGAATACTCAACACCTCTAACCTCCAGGTCCAGATGGTGTCTAGACTTTGGAGAAACATGATACATCCATGACTCTTAAATACCTGCGATAGTTGATCTACAATTGATCACGCAGTGCTATCTGTTGCCAGGTGATACCGAATACATTTGGCGTGTTTGAGACTCCTTTATCTTTTCCACTTCAGCTCATTATTTGCAAAGTGCTGCAGCATTCCACCATTGGTCGTACTCTTGGACTGAAAGCTGATCATGAGCAGTCGCCATGCCCACCGTTTCTTGAAAGCCCTCACTGTGCTCTCGCCAGGCCAGAGCAAGCTGCTTTTAAGCTGCATTAATCAGGCTCTGGTGCTTTGTAATCAAACGCCTGGTATGCAGTAGGATGAGAAATGGAGCATATGTAGCTGTCGGGTTTGCTACCCGGTGGTGGATTGAGGCATTAGAGATTGTCCTTGCTGAACTGCACATGACGTTGACCTTAGTCCTCGTTGAGTATTCGCAGTGCTCCTCGTTTGGCTATTTAATTAAAAGCCAACAGATTATCTCGGCTAATACGTCATGTGGTTAAAGCGGCACAGACCATGTACTACAAAGAGTCAAAAAAACACACATGTAAGTGCCTAAATGGGAATAACGTGCAATTCCAGACCTAATCGTTCAACAAGCAAATCCTTTCCACATTCAGTATTGTGTGGCAGAAGTTCAACACAACAGTTAAATTGAGTTAGAAAGGCGTTAAAGCGCCCAAGAAATATGAGTTGAACTAATGAGCTCTTTTATGAAAAAAATTAAATAAATACTTATATAGATTGGTTGAATTCACGACAAGAGCTTCTGAATCTGGTATGCAAGCTCCATGTACTTTAAGAGTCCTGTCTTTAATGAGTGCACTGATTAGTTAAGGTTGACGACAGGTTACACAGGCATCGTCAAACATGCATTTTTAAATGATGTGACTGCGTTGGGTTAAGTTGTTAATGGGTCTAGACAAGGGTTTGGATTTCCAGGGTTAATGCTGGCTGATGGCGCTTAAGCCATGGCTACTCTCAGGCTCTTGGCCCTCTTCATATTAATGGGATTAACAGCACTGTGGATGAGTGGGAGCACGACGTGTAAGCAGAGAACCCCAAGCCATTAGAAACAAAAACTCCCCTGTCTCCCATATCCAACAAGGATGCAATAGTTTGTCCTTTTCAGTGAGGAAGAGGAGAAGGCCCCCTTTCGCACTTTGCCTCTCGATCTCAGTGGTATTCTCTGTCGAGGAGCACTGACTCAATCCGTTAAGGTTATGACACAAGCTGGCCAGTTCGGAAGGCTGAGCCTTTGTTCATTGTAAGAAGAAGGGTCTGTGTGGTCCCTCTGTTCTCTCTGGACTCGGTAAAGGAAGCCATTTGTTGCCAAATAGAGGGGAATTAATCCCTGGTTGTGTTGGCGTGTTGTTTATGAGGGGACAAAGAAGCAAGACCTCAATGTTCACAGTGTGAATGGAACAGAAAGCGACTGCAGCAATGCAGATCTAACCTGTCACAACCAATTGGGCAGACTCATTACTGTGGTGCGTGCTCTGGTAGGTGCTCTCCGAGCTTTGGCTCTGCTTCCAAGTGGAGAGACACGGGAACGAGGTCAGAGGATTCACAGTTGGTACGCTCAAAGAAGCTCAACTGTGTTATGAATATGCCAGCTCAGTTCATTTCATGTGGCTTAGTGGTATTACTGGAAAGATCATGTGTCAATCAGTACACTTGGCAATAATCAGATTGGAAAAGGTTATCTGCTTTAAGTTGCCAAAGCTAAGAGAACTGATTAAATATTTTTAATTTAGAGTTGTGCTGTTTTTCTTTGGTTTTTTTTTTTTAACCTTCTTGCTGCTCCAGACTCTGCTTGGTCTCAATTTGCAGCCAGATCTTATCTAGAAGACTGAAAGAAAAAAATATTTTGATGTAGTCCACATACCAGAAAGGGTGACGTTTGATGGTATGTTTGACAGTTGTGAATAAAACTGATCAGATATTGATTGCTTTTTGGTATTCCGCTGCACAGCAGTGCTACCCAGCTACACATTCAATCTTAAGGGTTAAGGAAGTTCTCACTTCCATTTTACTTCACATGTGTGGTGTCTTGGGGGCTATTGCTGCCGAGAGGTTGTATCAGTATAAAAACGAATAGAAGCAGGTCCACATCCAAGATATTCCGGTAAAATAAACAAAGAATTTATTTAATTTTTTTTTACATTGCAGCAAGTTCAGTGAAATCTCTCATAGAGGACAGCTGGGAAAACAAATCTATTGAACTCAAGAGGTGTTAAAGATGTGATAATTGTAGCTGAATGTGTGAATATTTTCAGTTTCTTTCACATCATTTCATTCCTTGTCAATTCCTCATTTCCTCTTTCGAGGATACTTCCATGTGGACACTCACTGACTTGTGTTAGTATTGTGGTTTAGGTGGTTTTCACATACAATTACAGTATCTTGTGCTTCTTAAGTGTGGTCAGTGAGTCAGATGGACTGTACGGCCTGTGGTTTAGCCAGTTTAGCCACTGTGGGTAACCTGCTGCTCCCCTTAGGCTTGTAACACTGGGACTCAGATGAAGATGGGCCTCCTGAGACGCTCGGTGATTTGAAGGGTTTGTAGAGAATGGCGTTATTCTGCACTTTAGAAGACAGAAAGGAAAATAGGATGCACTCGTCGTTTGTTGTATTCTTGTCGCCGTGCAGGGTAAAATGAAGACTCGGCTGTAGGAGTTGCCTCCCGCCTTTCTCTTCCCTCACTCTCTACCTCTCACCCAACCACGGCAACGGAGGAGGCGCATCGTTTCACAAGCTGCCTCTAATTGATACTGTTGAGCCCCGGGAACCCAAAGCGTAGCTTTAGGACCTGACAAAATGCATGCAATGCACAACAGCCTGCAGAATGCCACCCTCTGGGACACCACAGGTTATTTACAACCAGCCGGCCAGTCTAGTCCAGGTTCTCCAACAGCTTCCTTTAAGTGAATTTTATAAAAATAGTTTAGTTTTTTTGAAGCCTCCAAGCCTTTCATCAAATAGCTGCAGTGGTACAGGGCAAAAGTTGAATCCAATCCAGAGCTGTAATCTCAGCTTTAGGGGGCTTTTTACTAAATGGTTGTGTTGGTTATGAAAGAACGAAACTAGATAAATACATAGAGTGAGTTTCCACTGTTGATTCTGGCTTTTTGCTAAAGTTTCTATATGTACCTTTTCTTTCTGAACCTGCTGCACCTGCACAACGTTGAACTTGTCAATATTAAACATTTGATTTTTCTGTGACATATATTTAGCAAATTCAGAGCGGTGCCCTTGTATTACCAAATCCAATCAAACATGGTGGAAATTGACAGCCTCTAATGTAGCTTGTCATGGCTTGGTGAGGCAGACGAGTCTGACATCCCTCCAGATGGAGAACAGCTTGCGTTGTATTGTATTTCACGCACAGAGCCAACTCTCTCATTCACTCTCTTCCCGTCCCTCTCTGTCATGACGAATAAAATCAAGCCGGTGACTGATTGATGGGATCATGATTGTTTACAGGCTTGATTTCGGGGGTTTATTTTGGCAGGGCACTGACCCGTCAGTATCTTGCTGCTCTGCTGTTTCTCCTCATCTTTGACCTTTTTACTTACATGTGCGACTTTCCCTCCCGGCGATTCTGCAAAGTGAGGTCGTTCTTTTTTTTTTTTTTTTTTTTCATCTGGAGGTGAATACATACAATTGGCCTGCATTTATTTTTGGTTAGAGAAAAAAAGTTTAGATTAGGAAACAGTGTGTGAGACTTCTTTTTTTTTTTTTTCTTACATTTGAGGATGTGGAGAAGGAGCACTGTCAGCTGCTCTGACAGAAGAATGAATGAACGAGACTCCTTAAAGGTACTCTGAAGAAAAATAAATTTCTAATTGGAAGGAGAGAAGAGAATCGAGGCGAAAAGCAAAGACGAACGACTGGCATTAGAAGGAAGTCTGCTTCCTGATTGTTCAAGCCTGGAGGCTATCCATTTCTACCTTTGGTGCACACGTGTCGTCTCGACTCTGAACTGCAGCTGCATGTTCCTTAACAAGATGAACATGATGAGATGTTCAGAGGAGCCCAAGTACCTCTTTTTTAAATGTGTCCTGCACTTATAGTAGACACATGTCCCTCGGACCACATGGTAGAAACATCAGTTTCTGTTTTAATTAGGAAGCAGTTTAAGGTAATTCCTTACTCCGCACTTCTGGCTTGTGAGCTTTGTTATCATTTTTTCTAAGCCACTGCTGGGGTCGGAGATGAAGAACCCCCTCGCCCCCAGCCAACCCCCCCATGCATGTCTATTCAAACAAGCCATCACTCAGAAACCTCAAACTCTTCCTCTTTCTGCCAAAATTATGTGAAACTTAGTAGGTTGGGGTTTTTTTTCCCCCCACGATCAAGTTTAATGTTTTATTTTTTTTTAGAAACAAGCTCCGCTATCTTGACAAAAAGACAAATTATGCCTTGAGGATAGTGGCAGCTCTATCAAAAAGCTAACTTGCGGCAAGCGCATTTCTGTCTGGGAAGAAGTGAAATTATCTCATGCTGCTGGCAGATTTCTTGCACTTGTGTAAAGAAAAATACATTATCAGCACTAAACACAAGATTAAATGACTTGTGCAGCTCTCTCCCTGCCTCCGCTGCTCATTTTGCACGACTCGGAAACATTTGCTAATGCACAGAGCCCGTCACTCTGCTTGATTGATGGGGCTTGTGACTCTTCCACATGACAGCTGAAGCAACGCAGGCAGGCCTCAGGTACTTTCTGTGTGGGTTTGACCCGCTCCCCCGAGACACGACTCTGTTGTGTGGAGGGAATAGACCTTGATTAGCGCTGCTGTTATGTCACCTCCTAAACGGCACATCCTGAAGCGGCTGTTCTCACTTTCATTAAGAGCGAGCGTCACCGATAGGCAGATCACTGAGAGCTTATTGATTTTTTTGATTTTTTTTTTTTCTTTGAGCAAAAGAATAATGCACCGTTGCTTCCCCGTGAGCACACAGATGGCTGTTCCTTATTAGTTGATGCAGGATTTCAATCATTTCTTCCTGCTGCCGTCACAGAATCCATTCTCTTTTTTTTTTTCTGTTGAGAGTGTCTTTTATAGTGTAGGGGTGTCAAATATATTTTAGTACAGGGGCCACTTATAGTCCAATTTGATCTTGAGTGGGCTGGACTGGTAAAATAGTGCCATGATATACTTTAAATTTAAACTTTAATGTTTTTCTTTCTTGTGGCCCAGAGTATAAATTATGAAAATGTCTATATTTTTGTAAAACCAAACTATTACTATGGAAAATGACTACAATCTTAACATTTTGCCAATTTTAATGATGCATGCTAAATTTAATGACATGTCCAAGAAAAACTTCTCTTATAGCTGTTGCATTATGCACGTTAACAAGGTAGCTGCCTTTCATAGTAGCATCGCCGACACATCTCAGCTCGGGTCTCAATGATGCGTTATAACTGCTACTCTTGTCAAAAAAATCAATGTGAATGAAATTTTTACAATTTGCTTGGCTTGGCGGGCTGGTTTTGGCCCACGGGCCTTATGTTTGACACCCCTGCTATAATTCAGTATGAATGTCTTGCATCTTTTCTTTTGGCTCCCGAGTCATAAAATCATATATTTTTCTGCCAAAAAGTCTGTTTTTGATATAAAAGTGTCAGATTTTCATTCTTTTTTGACAAGATTGAGTAACATCACATGCTGTGATTTTTAGTTTTTTTTCATGTATCCAGCAATTCATTCTAATTCAGGTTTCTGGTGGCATTCCCGCACCCCAGGGCTGGAGATGTTTGGCTGTAAATCACACTGATGAATGATGGATACCGGTTGTCACCATGAACAGATGAGTTGGCGGGACACACGCTGGCGTGTTTGCCTTCTCAATGAGCTTTTAATTTGTGGTAACGACCCAACATCAGTGGATTAGAGGTGTTTGAAAATCTTGTGATACGACTGTCGATTGTACCAGCTTTGAAGTTGCCTTGGACTGCAGACAAATCATCCCAGCTGTTGTTAGTTTGTCGTCTCTTTCGTACATTAAGAGTTTGGAGAAAAACTTTTTGAAGGAAGAAAAACAGTGGAAATGTCCTAGCAATTTTCTGCAGAAGCCTTAACTCTGCCGGTGACCTTTCAGAAAAATCTAAAAGAAACATGATTGTTTTGAATAGCGATATGGAAAATATAGAGTAGTTGAAACATGAATGCTGGACACAATTCTTTGGTTTCTTTAATTCTATAAATATTTAACATGTATATCCTTTTGACATGTACATGTATCCCCCTCTCTCAGTTTAGATGGGTTTTTACGTCCAGGTTTTTCAGTGTAATTGGCTGTTGATTTCATGGGCACTCCGTTTTACACTAAACTGCAAACTTGGCTTTCTTGCTGTGAAATTGCGACTTCCTTTTCCTGGGCTGTGGTTAAGCTTTGCTTGGTCAACACAACCTGCCTACTGCAAGGAAAGGCTTCACGCTTTTAATAACATCCACTTGTATTAGAAATGTGACACAAAAAACCCATAAAAAAATTAATATGCTTTAGTTTTTCATTGGTATCTTGCCTAATGCTTTTACAATGTGCAGTCTGATGATTCTAAAATCATCAATGGAGTGATCTCATACACTCATGAGAAGACCTCTGGTTTTCTTCAAAACACAGGCTGCTGTCTCACACAATTGGATAATTTTAAAAGTTCATTGCCAGTTTGAAATGATAATTTATTCTTTCAAAGCACTGATTGTAATTTTCTTAGCTTTTCCAGGGAAACTTGCCAGTTACAACTTGATTCAAATAGAACTGACCATTGTTCGCTGCAGAGTCTCTGGCGTCACACAGGTGGACCTGGGCAGAGCTGCTGGAAGAACTACGGCTTCATTCACCCCATAGACGTATTCATACAAATCTGAAAACAATTATATGTGCGCCATATGGATAACAGTTAATACACTGTCAGTAACATTGACGTCTTACACTCTGCAATTATTGTAAAACGTGTAATTAGTCGCAGGACAGCACACATTTTTCACATCTTAACAGCTGCATTCTCCAAATAGATAAGTGCGTATTAACTCGAAAACAGGCCGTTCACCTCCGATCATTAAATATTTGCATTCTGGTCAGAGTTTCGAGCCGTTTCTCACTGCAGCTGTCAGTGGACTCCACTGATGAACTATTTGCAGAAGGGGCAGACCTCCGGCGTCTTGATGAGATTAAAACCTTTTAGCCACTGATCACGGGTCTGTTGCTCTTTTGTGCTTTCCCTTTGAACAACTTTCTAACTGGGTGTTGTAGCTTCAGTCTCTTAAATCCGGAAATAATGACAGCATTGTGAGTTTCCCTTATTTCACAATTAAACCACATTTTTAAAGGCATAAAAGAAAATCTTTTTTGTTGCATTTGATGTTGAGCCAAGATTTCATCATGAAATTGAAATTCTGATCAAAGTGTATCAAAGCGGGTCAAAGATCATGTTATTTCTTTCTTTTTTCCCTCTTCTCTTTTTTTGAATGATTAAGAATTAATGTTTGAAGCCGAAGTTTCAAAGATAAAATATTGCACGCACAATGTTTGCAGTTGACCTCAATGCAGTTGCACAGTCTAACAGCCAAAAACCTTAAAGCACAGGTCACGTATATATTTAGAACACTCAGAGCAATTGAGTACCTTCTCAGGGCCCATTTATATGACATTTCAAGTGGAAATGCATCGTTTTTGGATCGGAAAAGTTTCACGTTTACATGGCAACGTTTTGAAAATGAGGCTGTTTACATGGAAACAGCAGAAACGCTGGAAACAATGTTTTTTTCTTGTTTTGTTTTGAAACCTCACACACCACACATGCACGCAGAGAATAATATGCTATAAACATTAACAATGGGAGAACACGGACATTCATATGGACAGACAACCAAGTTGGATTGTTATTACAGTGACTGTCAAAATAAAACTACTAAATCCCAGGAGAATATGGACTGGGAGTCATGACACCCTGGAGGCTGCCGTGGTTGTTATTGTCGATCTACTGAGCATGTGCAGAAGAACTAATCCCTCCGGCTGTTGTGTGCATGTGCAGTAAAGGCGTTTCAGAAAGGTTGCTGCCTTTCTCTCCCATCTACACTGAGACAGAGCCGGAGTCTGTATAATTTTCATATTTCCTCACATCTGAATCTCTTCTCATCTTTTATTTTTTTTTTACCGTATAATGGCATATCAGGTATCATAATGGATTCAAAGTTTCCATCAAACTGCAGTAAACACTATACATCAAAACATTCTGTGGAGCGTGACAAAGCCCTTAATGCAAAACTGTGGAGTAACTCAGTGGTTTCACACTGTCAGTCAATTGAAGTGGCTGTGATGTAAGTTTAGTGCAACCTTTAGAATCTGTCTTCCTTCATACTGCGTGCTGCTGTCAGTGACATTGTAACTGGGAAATCTCTATTCGCTTATCTCAGGACGACTTTCACAAACAGCCGATGTGTTCAGCTGCTTCCCTCAATTTCCATTGTCACTTTTCTGTATGAAATGCAGATTAGAGTGTTTTCAGAACTCCCTCATTAAGGGATACTTAGGAGGTCGCCCGTCTGTTATTAATGGAGGGCACACAGTGGGCTGCGTGCTTCGAAACAACTCTGAAATGAAACCTGATGCCTTGTGGTGTTTGCTGAAAATGATGTAAGCTAATGAGGCTTTCCAACAGTGGGAAAACACATCAGACTCTCACAATCGATTAGCCCAAATAACTGAATCTCTCATAATGAGACGCACTAACTGTGGATGGATCTCTTGCCAAAGCTTCTTTTCTTTACAAATAAACCTATCCTCCTCTAATATGACCGAATTGTTAGAGCGATATCTGCTGCAGTATTTTCAGCTGTGCTGGTTTGTGTTGCTTGGCAGTTGCCTTGATGACAATTAGGACTATTTGTTTGTTGAAGATTTAAGAGTGTTTATTTTGGAACACTTCCTACAGGTCCATTCAGCTAATTGGGACAAGTATGAGTTGGATGAAAAACCAGCTCAGTCTTCAGCTGCATTTTCCTGAAGAGTTTTGCTGGCGATAAATCGCCTGCTTCTCTCTCGGATACCCATGAAATGATTGAGTCTGATGCAGAGTGTACAGGAGGCACCTACTGATTTTTTTTCCTGAATGCTCTGTGATTTCGTGGAGCTACGAATATGATTGACTAGTGCAGAGTTATTATTCTGCTTCTCTTTTATCCAGCTTTGCTGTGAATGGAGTGAAATTTAGCCCGATTCTTTTCTTTTTCTTTTTCCAATCCTATAATGTCACATATTTAATGGAAAGTGAACAGTGAATTCTTTAGTTTTTTCTTTCTGACATCCATATATTTTTTAAACTGATACAGCTCATTACATTTTTAATCTGCTACAACTGATTTGAATGATCTTGTGTGACTTTGTCTTTTTATTTGTTCCAGAACAAGCTGAACCTCATTTTCATTGTATATGAAATGTGCAATGACAGTAATGGCTTCCTTTTTTATTTATTTATTTATTCTATCAAACTGCTTATCATGGGATTGAAAATTAACTAAACTACTCCATTTGTGGCTAGAGCCTTTCTATGTGAGGTTTGCATGTTCTTTCTCTGCAGTTATTGACTTTCTCCAAGTGTTTTTGCTTCCTCGCCCAGTGCAAAGACATTAATGTTTATTGATATTTATTTGTGTTTTATTGACCATCAGCACGCCGTCAACCCAATCATCATAAAGCTGTTTCACAGACAAAAAACGAACTATTCTATATGAGTAAGTAACGTCAGAAATGAAAAACTCCCTTTTAACAGGAGGAAACCTGCAGAACCAGACTCAGAGGTGGTGGCTTTTGGCTGTTTCGGTTGGAGTGAGGGGAAAGAATGAAAGAAAAAGGATAGGATAAACAGACATAATTTTACATAAAACTGTGTAAACGGTGTCTTAGTTCCAGTTCTGCGACCAGAGATCCTACAGGAAGATACAGAGAGATGACATCAAGAGCAGAGACAACAGAATGTCAGTGGCTTGTGATGATGAAAGATCACTGTACGGAGAGTGAGAAAAGGAGAGGATAGAAGTTTAGTAAAGCTTTCCCAGCAGTCTAAACCTACAGCAGCTTAAATAGAAAATGGCCCACGTGGACTGAACCAGACCTGTAAGATTCATGCCTAACCTTAAAAGTAGAGACTGTGCTACCTGGTTCCTCGTGAGATGAGCCTGCCAGCTGAAAGCTCTGCCTCCCATTCTTCTACCAAGGAACCTCCAGTAATCAGCACTCTGAGAACCAAGTGTTCTTATGGGCCGATATGGGACTGACAGCTCTTTTAGATTCAACAGTGAACCACTAAAGCTCATGTATTATGTCTACATTAGTCATAGTGTAGTCAGTCTGTTCCTTTATTGGAGATCTACAATCGTTTCGTTAATATGTTTTCCTGGTAGCACAAAAATATTTGATGCTAGCAATGAGAAAAGACACGTGCGACTTTAAAGATTTAAATGACATACAGTATACACGCAGCTGTGTGTTTTGTCGTGCCCCTTTTATGAAGAGCCTGTGGTGGCCTCTAAATAAACCAACTGGTCCAGGGGCTGGTAATTGATTTGTGAAAGTGCTTCTCCTGGCTTTGTGCAATGAGATGACAAGTACAGTCTGGAGGCGTAGTTGAGTGTAGGGAGAGGGAGAGAGAGGAGTGGGGTGAAAGAAAAGCAGATCCATGACCCACAGGAAGATCAATACTACATGACGAGGGTGTGGAAATGGTGCAGCGGCTCTTTGTTCTCATTCAGCCTTCGCTATCAACCAACCGTTTTGCCGCACCACACTTGGAATGTTATTAGAAAAAACAGATCTCAGTGACACAGGCCATTTGTTTTTACAGGCCATGTGTTTGACCATGTGGTTTCTTCATACTACAGGCAGGCAACTATTCTTTTAACTGCCCATCATTGTAAGTGATATCAAAGGCATAAAATGCAATGTGGATCCCCAACAAAGGCTTTTAATATCCACTGCCTTGACATGGAGCCCCAGTCTAAATGAACAGAGACATCCAGACAAATCCCACATTTTTACAAGGATTAATAACTGCAATTCTCCACTATTAGAAATGGATGAGCTCATGTCTTGGGGATGAGGCGCTCGCTGTGTATACTATGGGTATTGTGGACAGAAATGGTGTCCCGTAATCCCATTATATGAATGGAATTTCCTGAGGCCAAGCCTAAATAATTTGTTGCAATACTATGAATAATAAAAGCCAAGGATGCTAAAGAAATGACCGTTTGGTTTGTTTTCGGGGGCTCAGACTTTGTCTTTGAGCAAATGTTTCATGCATCTGTTTGCATGTCAAGTCTCCAGTCCGACCATGCAGAGCGAAATTTGGCAACATCCCCCTCCAAGTCAGCCAAGAAAGGGCATAGGGCATTTGCAAGTGCACTTTTCAAGTCATAAAAATCCATATACATCTATTTTTCTTTGGGGTTTAGAGGGAGGTCTTCGCCCTCAGGAAAGGCAGTTGAAGGGCTTGAGGGGGAATAATGGCTCACTTTGCACCTCATAAAGACCAGCGAACACACCTCAAGTGCTGCTGTTGAAGGCCTCTCGCTGAAGGTTTCCCACTTGACGCCCTTGAGGCAATACCTGTGAATTTAAAGATGGAGGGAGACGGCGTCCTCCTTATGCAGAGGATTTTGTCGTCTTACCCCTGCCTACCACTGATATGCATGTTTAGTCCTCAATCCAGCCTCTTCGTCATAAAACACTGTTATACAAGAATAATGAGACCTCCTTCTATTTTTCCCCCCACTTTAGAAGTGAAAGGACTGTTTTAGCTGTCTTTTCCTGCTGGCTCTTCGACACATCCACAGCTGCCAGCCGCCACGCCAAAGTACTGCAGAGTGTATTTCTTAGCCACAAACGCAGAGGTCTAGTCTGGCTTCAGCTCTTGGCTACTGTGCCGAACTAAATGTGTGCGCTGTGTGGCATTTTAGCATAGTTTGCGTGACTTGAATTTTTAATATCTGCCGAGCTCCAGGAATGTTCTCTGTTGTAGTGGAATAACAGGCATGGCAGAGAGCAGGGTTTCCATTACATCTGCAGGAAGGTACTTTATTGGCTCACAGTGGCTCGCCAACATCAGGGGCCTGAGCTCGAACCAAACTTTAGGGAATGAATTTTAAGTAAATCAACTGACAAATGAGGACTTAGCTTGGTCCTTGCTACCAGCAGATGGATTAAGGTTGGAGCTTTGTGGTCAGATTGTTCTCTTAAACTGACACAACTAGTAATGTTGACTGAATCATTTAATGTGTGTTTGGCTTTTTGTTGTCAAAGCTTCATAGTGGGGATTTGGCAACTTTCTAAGGCCCTGTTTACACAACTTTCCGAGTGAAAATACATAATCTTTGCATTTCTTTCCTTTCAGAAAAGTTTCGCGTTTACACAGCAATGCTGGCCAAACAATGTTTTCCTGCAGGATGCAGTGGTTTTCAAGTGCTTTTTAAATAAAGTTGACTTGACTTGACAGGGCCACTAGTAGGTGCTGCTGCTTCTTTTTGTAATGAAACCACACACACACACACACACACACCATAAACACTAACATTGACGAACACGTGGACGTCTGTATGGATGAACAATGAAGTTGGATTGCTAATACAGGTGACTCAACCATAAAGCTACTAAGTCTCGGGTGAATATGGACTTGGGAATCACGACACGCTGAAGGTCGCCATTGTTGTTATTGTCCATCTACTCGTAGAAGAAGTGCAGAAAAACTATTTACAACGCCCGTGGTGCGCATGCAAAATAGCTGCGTCACCGCCATCTAAATGAAGACGGAGCCCGAGCGTTGTCAAAAAAATTCCACTTTGGGAGCCGAAAGTTTTGTGCTTTTACTCTGAAGAAGTTGTCGTGTAAACGGGGCCAAAGTTCCGACCCCATGAATTCACTGCGAGCTTTGAGGCATGGCTTTGCGTTTTTGTGACAATGCGCTATTTATTGCAAATAACCTTTTAATGGCTTGATAAATAATTCACAGCCATGTTAGCAGTTCAGTAATGTTGTACTTTTTGCCCAGAGCTACTTTGAGGCGTAATGTGAGCTTGTGGTTAGCTAGAAACAACATTTCTTACAGACAAGCCTGAACGGGAAAAATGCCAAAATCAAGGTGCATGTGAATGAGCAGTGATCAGTCCCACTGAAGGGTCACATAAATAAAGATTCATTGGGGGTTCCTCCGCTGGGCACTGTGAATGTCATGGTAACATTTTACAGCCCATCTTTTAACCCAGCTGACATAAACATCCATAAACCGCACGCTGCTTGCATGAGTGAAAATAATCGCAATAATCTGCTAAATGGATTTCTCTGCACCTGGGTTGTAAGTCAAGAATTTAAAAGGGACAAAAAACACGAAGTGTGCACTCAAAAATGTTTGACCCAACATAATTCTGGATAGTATATGACTCACTAGGTGAATACCCAAGATAAAACCTTCCTCCCACTCCTAATTCATCCATTTATTTGAGGTCAAACAGGCAGAAAATCTTTCCCTCTGAAAAAGTCCTGAACTCAATTATCAGGGATCTCACAGAACACCAGGTCCATATAATTAAACCGCACTGTTTTGTTCAGCTGCCGTACACGAGCCTTTCTCTGTTGTTTTCACTTTAACATGCTGTACTCACTTGCTATGTCCCTATTTTTTTATTTATTTTTCAATTAGGTCCATCAGTGGGGATAAAAACGGGCTTGTTAGCTCTGGTTTGCTCTGTGGGCGAGCTAAAGATGACTGTCACGTACAAATGCAGTTTTCTGTGCCTGATTGGACTGGTGATGTCTAATTTGCAAAGCATCTGAGCGGCGCGGATAAGACATTTTGGCACAAACAATGTGCAGCGATGATTCAGGAAAGTGGCTGTCGGATCCTTTTATGTGATGATGAAATGAACATTAAAGGCATAGGCCTCCCAAAAATACCTCGAGGGAGCACGTCTGTTTGAATTGTAGGCCTAAAATTGTTGAATTCATGAAAATAATGTTTGAACTGCTTCAAGTGCTACACATGTTTTGTCACTGAATTATCCAAAAAGACAGTTTCCTGTCTCAAAGCTAATTATTGCTTCACAAAAATTGCTCAATTTGTGCGATTGTATGCGTCATTACTTTCATTGCTGTCATACATAACTCTGTGAGGTGAGTAGGGATAGAAGTTTATTCATTCCCACAGTAGGCTTGAATATTTCATCTCGACTAATGCGCCCTTGTGAGTCAGAGACTCGTAAACTAGGGCCTGCGTAATTCCTCTGCCCTTCACTGTTTTAATCATTCCCACAACACCGGTAGCAAGACGAACATAGTCTTTCTGTCAACATGTTATTTCTGAGATTACAGATTCCTCGCTCCTTCGTGGGGGAAATTGGGTTGACACAGGGAATTTCTTTCCATTTAAGCAACCTTAATACTTAATGCTGTTTTGTCTGCCCCTGGGGCCCACTGAGTGCGCTCTCTGGGCTGGCACAGATTCTCATTACCCCTGGAAAAACTTCCCGTGTTCATGCAAAACAGTGCAACCTGAAACTCCCAACTAGTTTGCGGGTTACCTAACATCGTCCACAATCTGGTGGGGGCCACTCTGCTTCCCGAGACGGGTTGCACAAATAGGAAACAGCCCCGGCGGATGATGTCAAGAAACAGCTTGTGCCCATTTAACACCTATAAATATCTGAGGTGAGGTTAACATCATCTGTTTGCTCGAGTGAGCGGAATTATGGGTTATCAAAAGAGTGGAGGGGACTTACAGACGGCTGCTATCTTGGCTATTTTTTTTTTATGCAGTCATGACCTCTTTCCAAGAATGTGGCCTTTGTAAGTGAAGTTAAATTATATGGTTAATGTATGATATATGACGGTGGAGGAGACAGAGATCTTGGCACTCAGTGTGTTTGGATGTGATCTGGTTTATACTGTAGATGCATCCTTGCACAGAGGTTCAACTCTCAGTAAAGTAAAACTTCTCCGTCTCTAGTGCTGGAAGCCAATAAACACTAACGACATCAACGCCATCAAAGAAAAGGCTGGCTAAAATGTTAACAAGACACCATCTATTGTGTGCTTTGGGAAGTTTTATTCTTACTCCCTGGTGTGAGAATCTGTTTTCATTAGCAAATTGTCACGCAGGAGATGGAGAATCAAATCCCAGCTTGCTGGATAATGCGCCTCTGAGTCCTTGAGGACTGGTAATAGCGACCGTCTCCAGTGTTTTTCCTTTAAAAAAAAAAAAATGTTTGTTGGGTGTATTTTAACAGTGTATGAAGGTACATTTTGTGTGATTGGACGGTCGCGTGTGTTTTTTATGAGATCGTCTGAGTGATTTTCCAGTGAGTGTGTGTGTTTTTTAACTGCTGGATTCCTCCAGGATGAGTCTTGACTGTTTTGGTTGAAAAGCCCCATGGTGGCCTCCCTCTCTCTGGCCTAATGAGCGTCACGTCTAACAGGTGGTCCATAGGAGGACCGAGCACAAGAAAAACCTGGTTGTCAGCGCGTGCAACACTTATTAGCCGCCACACAGTTTTTAGCACCAGTGGCATTATTTATTTATTTATTTATTTTTCCTCTATCCAGTCTGAAAACGAAACCATAAACACAATATTTCTCAGAGCAGCTGTTGGCAGTCTGCATGGGAACTGACCAAGTCGCCCAGTTAAACCTGGAAGGTAGTGACTGATTTAAGGCTATTGACAACACTGTGTGAATTTTACCATTTTGCGTTTCATGCCACTGCGACTGCCTTATAAAAGCACAGTTTATACAGCTGCAGTGAAAAGGGTTGCACAAAAAGTGGCAAATCCCCTAATTGTTTCCAGTCGCACTTTTAAGTTTATGTGATTGTGCCCAATGCAGGCTCACTGCATAAAATTGAGAAAGTCATGCTTAGCTTAACAAATTGTTCGGGTACACAGCTGGCTGGCATGTTTTAGGGGTTGAGCAGGTTCCCCCAGTGCAGTTCCATGTATATTTTTAATGTATACGTACAACCTTTAATTTCCATCTACTGGCAAGCAAACGGCTGCTATTTCTGGATAAAAGAAAGCGGATGTTATATTTGCTCAATGTTAGTATGTTGTTTGTTTTTAAGCACGTGAGACCAGATTGAACATTACAGTAAAATAGGTCTTGTTTTATGCTCCCATGATGCTCACAGTTCCAAATGAAGCTCATCTTCATGAGCTTTCAGTCCTTCTGCGTGCAGAAGGGCCCTTTTTTAAATAGTAAAACTCTTATCTGTAATTACACCGTGCACTAAAGTTTAATTGGGTTTAATTAGGTTAATTACTCAGCTCTTGCTTCCAGCTGATCATACTAAAAATCATAATCTATGCTAATAACATAAAGATTGGGATTTTTCTACCTTTGCAAATAAATACTGTGAGTTTTATTGGCTTTCACATTCATGTTTTTATAGCTTCAATTAACAGATTTACATATGATGAACACATATGAAAGTGTGTGTCTGGAATGATCACATCGTGTGTTTTGTTTGGTTGCAAGCTCATTAAATGATGCATTATTTTGCACGAGCTCATGGTGGGTTTGTGTGCCCCTACCCCCCCCATTTCCCTGCTCCAGAGGACTTTTAATGGAATCTGATTTGAGAGCTTGTGAATAATTCCCATGGGGTTGTGGTTTGTAGGTCATTGTGCCATTATGGTTTGTTCCTGGTCTGTCTGACGCAGGATGTATGCGTGTGCCTGAGTGTGTGTCTGGGTGTTTGTGTGTGCGGTGGGGAATTGGGTGGGGTGGGGGTGGGGGGGTGTGGGGTGTTAGCAGGGTAAAGCCGCAGAGGCTCCGTCTCCTCGTCTGGTCGAAGCATCGTCGCTTCTCTGTCTCCATACGTGGACACCAACTGAACTCCCCTCACGACCCCCACCCCCTCAGGCATGACCCACAAATCCCTTCATCAGGCAACAGAGGGATTATGGGAGAAATAGACTAATCTACTTTTGTGACTTTACTTATGCAAAGTGTTTGCCACACAAACTGTGGCCTGAGCTTGATGTCAGACAGTGAAAAACGACGTAAGTTATATTTATTTTTAGGTATTTCATCATGAGAAACTGCACTTTCCTGCCTGTTTTTTTTTTTTTTTTTTTTGTGGTGAAGAAATAAAACGCAGTTCCAGAGAGGCTTTGTTTTCTTTATTTGGGATACTTGAGAAGGAACACTGGGCTTGTAAGAGGCCACCTGCAATAACAAATTACTCCCCAGTGTGTAAGAAACATCCAAAAGCAGCACTCCGGATGATTTTTGTCATGATTTATTGATATTCTACCCATGCTTGAAGGTTAAGCATGATATATACTTTAAGGTGTTGCAAGATGGAAAAAATATACGTGTGTTAAATGGTTCCCGGCCAGTTATATTCAGAAGCACATACCAGGAATGACAGTTAGTTGCTTGGACAAATTCTCAGAGAGCAACTTTCACCTCGTGGTGAGTGGTATTTCTGGCCTTCTCCTCTGAAACATCTTTGATCTCCTCTTTCAGTTTAGATCTGGACATTGTGGCTTTATTTGACAGTGAGGTGGGAGTGAAGCGATGGTGACTGAAGGAGGCTGAGTGAGGCTGAACTTCACCTCGTCTTTGGCTGGGAGATGCTTTCACCATAAGCGGCTCTATGTTTAAATGTGCTTGTCTTGACCGGTGTGTTTTCCTTCTCCCGAGGCGAATTTAGACAGTCCTGAGAGTAATACGCAGAGGCATCTTCTGAGGTAAAGGTTAGCGCTCCGGTTTGACTGAAAACAGACACAGTAAAGAACTTCTTGGCTTGGATCGCTTCATTGTTCTTCCTCAGACGTCCTCTGACACTTTGGAAATTTGTCTCCATGTTGTTTGCACAAACTCTAAAGCGATTGTTTTTCCCTGATGATGAAAGTTTGAGCGATATTTATTTTGTGTGGGAAATGCTTTGATTCGGCACCACAGGAAGAACATGTGGGTAGGTTTTGTGCTGCACAAAGCCAGTTCGTGTTCGACTCGATCCCAGATGCTGGACATGGGTGGTCACACCCTTTCGCACAAATTCCCATTTACCGACTTGTGTGTGAAGCAGATATCTCTTTTGTGCGTTGGCGTTGAACTGATCGAGTTTAATAAATGAAGCCACTGCACTGTCACAGGGATATTTCCTTTCCAGATGTCCTGATGATGGTCTCATCAGTTCTCACCACCTCGGTTTTTACAATGTGCTTCCAATGTGAGCCAGATGGGTTGCTCTGTTACGAGGTTGGACCATGAGGGTACAATAACATGGATACTGTATTATGGTAGAAACAGCAATGCTTCTTTTTTTTTAAGTAGAATTTCTTCTATTTTTTGTCACTGTTTCTGAGCTCAATATAATACTTTCTCACAGTTATATTTCTCTGCCGCTTAACTGATTCAGCGAAAGCAGAATAATTGTCAGTTATAAGGAATTTTAATTATTAATCAACTTACACAGGTGCAAATAAAAGTAATTTCAATATCACTGAAAAATGTATCGCGTTGTCACCTTATTCTACTCAAGATATGAAGTAAAAAGGTTTGGATGCGATGGGGGAAATGAACTTTTCCATTTTTTAAGTGCATGTTAAATTGAACAATGACTAAGGTTTATACCTGTTTATTCGACAACGTTTCAAATAAATTTGCTTAGATTTTCTGTTTGCATTTCATAAATGTTTTGCGTTTACACAGCGACGTTTTGAAAACGATGTCCATTTACACAAAAATGGCAGAAAGCTTGAAAACCATGTAGTTTTCATGTTGGGTCCACTACGGTGTGCTGTTGTTGGCAAGTAGACAGACACTCGTATGGACAGACGTTGAATTTCTTTTACAGGTGACCGTTTCAAAAAGTTCCACCTTGGGAGCCTTTCTCAAGAAGTTGTATTTTCAGTAGCTCTCCGAGTGCCATTGTTATGTAAACGGACTCCTAAAACGCAACTGAAGTTTTCCGTTTTCACTTGAAAACATTGTTGTTTAAACGAGGCTTTAGTCTGATAGATGTCACTTGTGTGCATATAATCATTCAGATGTGACTAAACGGGTTAGGAACGTTATGGGGCCTATATGTTATTCTAAGGTCATTCTTTTCTTGCAGTTTCTAAAAATCTATTTTATTAAGGATTCTGGTATACAAAAAAATTCTATATTTTATTAAAATATTTAAAGTATTTAAGTTCACTCAGTTTCTAAAAATCACTGAGATTGAATTGATTTTTATTTATTTTTTATTCATTTTGAATTTCATCCTTTGCATATTGTTTGATAGTTCTATCTTTTTATTTAATTGTTTGTGCTTAATTTCATTTTGCAATATTGGTTGACTGGACACGGTTGACATATTGATCGGGCCAATTTATTGACTGTTAATTGGCCGATGTCCTCAAACGTGCAGAAACGTTGGTTTTTCCTCATCTTGTGGACTTCTTGCGCAAGCCTGAGTATTTCTGTCCGCTCAGCACTCCATAGGAAATGAATGGCCCTCTGGTGACTTGTTGATCTCGTTACTCACTGTGTGAACGCACGCTAGACTGACGCTTTATTTTTATCTGACCCCGGGAGTGGCTTGGCTTTATGGAAAATAAAACCTTTACAGCTGCGCAACATCAAATATCATACTTAATAACACGAAGACACGACGGCGTTCAAGAACAAATAGCATTCTCCAGGTTGCTGTTTATTTAACCTTATCTGGGCTCAGTTCAAATAGCTTGCCGCGTGGAAACTTGAGTAAGCTCTCTGAGTACATCCAGGCCACTGCTCAGCATCTATCACACAGTCCAACAAGCTGCTGAGTGCTACTTGAAATGTGCAAGTTGGTTTGGCGTACATGCTCGGTAGGGACAGACAGTAACAGTTGTGAGTCTGAACCCGTGTCTCGTCTGCTGTTGGCAGATAACGCAGCTCTAAAGCCTCTTGTGTAAGAGTCCTGGTCACCAAAGGCGGGGCAGTGAGGGGACATGTAATGACGTAGGTATCCTCCCCATTCTTCCTTCCATTGCTCCCTGATTTTCTGATCCTGAGCACTTGGGAGGTCAGCTGCTCTGCTTCGTTGACCTTAATTCCTTAAGGAAATGTTTCCTGGGAAAAGACACTGGCTGCTCCCTTCCCCCTTATGGCGGATGACCTGGAAAGAGTGCAAGGAGCAGCTGACGCAGACGGAGGCTGCAGACGGGGCGCTGAAGTGCCTGAGCTGCCCCTCTCGGTTTTTTTTTTTCTGATGAAGGACACGGCTCCATCTGTTTCCTGTTCGCGAGGGCTGCGGCCGCTCGCAGTCAGATTGGACGAAAACAAATGAATAAACGGAAGGATGAGTCACGGCTTTATTTTCATGTTATGACAAGTGTTTCTGGTTGAGCGCATGAGGCTGGAAATATTGACATGCCTGTTGAAAAAAACTGAGGATGGCTTTATGTCGGGACGCGCTCTGAACAGAACAACTCAGACAACAGTATCGCGGACAATCTCTGTGGCTGTTTACCGATTCAGCGTCGCCATGTTCACTCTGCAGGATTCTTTTGTTCCCTCAACAAACACGACAGTTAAAAATGAAGGACACAACCACTTGTTGCGCTCCCCTCGGCCCATCATCCACCTCCACACTCAAACCCATCCTCGTACCCTTTCACTGCATCTGTCCCCCTTGTGTGTCTTCCTGCAGCACCTGTCAGATCTATTGTCCTCACCAGTAGAAGAGTAAACCCAGCCAGGCATGCTCCTCTGACCTTTTCAATGGCGCTCTCCCCACAGGGCCGGCGCCTTTGTTCTTTTTAGCCTTTCTTACCAGGTTTTTGGAGCAATCAGCAAGGCAGCATCCGTCTTCCCATTGACGGAGGCGTGGCTCTTTGCTGGGCGTGATTATGGACCACACATGGTCGTGCTCCAGTGCCTCACCAAGACCCGGGGCCTCGGTTTGCGGGCACAGGCAACCGGCTCGGCCTCCACTCCCTCCAAGCCTCACATAGAACGCTCTTCTTCTCAGCCTTTTGTCCGGACTCTTTCACTGAGCTTGAGCTCTGCCGGGCCCTTTGTCCTCCTATCAGGGGGCCCGGAGCCTCTGCGTCCACTCCCTCAGCTTTGTTCGCTCCACCTACAATATGCCAGCAACAAGTATTCCAGAAATGCCATGAATGCAAGTCTTTCTGTCGGAGTGAATGTGGCTAAGTAAAGAAGGGAGAAAAGAGGTTTTTGGTTTCATGTTGCTCAGGAGGTTTCGCCGATGATTTGGGTAATTTGGTGAGCCGAGCTGATGACGTGGATAAACCTGGATACAGTCAGTGAGGGAAAGGAGATTTCTTCTTGAAAATCAGATTTTTTTTTTTCTTCCCCCCCATGAGTTGTTTACTTGAAGTAGTTTCTCAAATTTACTCTGAATGAGTGATTTAAAAACTCATGCATGCTAATGTTTTTCAGACAATTCAACAGTCTCGGCAGTCTTGAGTGGTTTCTCCTTCATCAAAGACCACATGAATCCCAGAAAAGGTCTTTTTGTGCTCCGACCTGTCGACATATTTATCATCATTTTACTGAATTAAAGAGCCAAAAATGCAGGCGTCGGTTTGTGTCTGGGAACTCAAAACCTAATGTGTCTTTATTTCTCCACGTCCAGTCACATGTCTGACTTTACAAACATAAATCTTTATATCCAAGGGTTATTAAGTTTCCCCTTTTTCTCCTCTGTTTTATCTACAGTCTGGGGCTTTTTGATGTTTGACACACATGTCAAGGAGGTTTCTTTCTTCTTTCTTTCATTATTTCGGAGGCCTTGCTAATTTAGAAAACTTCTGTCAAAGCCTGTGGTCATGGTACCACCCCAACACTTTATTAACATGAGCCATACAGGATGCTAATGAGGTCAATTCATTGAAATTCCCATCCTTATTTTACCAGAATCTCACCGTGCCCATTTCAGACTGTAAAGTAGGATAGCGCTTTATGCATCCCATGAAATAATTTACCAGTTTGCTCAGGTTCACCATGCGAATGGTTCTGATTTGTTGGCACTCCGAGGCCAGCTGCGCAGACCTACTTGAATCAAGCATAACATGCAGTTGGTCATGCTGGTTTGCTCAAGTAATAAGTCCACCAGAACCCTGCGCCACATGGTCCTTTGTTGTTTCGCCGCTAACCAGGAATACATTTTGGAGGAGCATTAAAGAGAATCCAGCTACCTCTTGGATAGCCTCAAGTACAGACTTTTATTTTTTTTCCCATCTCGGTCCCTGCACTGCCTGTAATATTCAACACAATTTTACAAAGTCCAAGGTGTTTCTGAAGTGAGTGTCTGTTTAAAACTGTCAGCCGACGGAGATTATTCTTATATCTTTGTGATCCACGTAAAGTTTCCAATCCATTTTACCGCACGACATTTTATTGCTGCTAACCCTCTCAAACATGAGATTTCACTCATGCCAAGTTTTATAACTCCTATTCAGGGGAAAAAAAAAAAAAAAAGGAACTTTCAAACCTCTGCGGTGCCTGCCTTACTTCAATACTGGTGGACTTTTTTTTTTTTTTTTTTTAAATATGGTTAGCTACTCACTATAAAGGTTTCATATGCTTCAAAGAGAAGGTACCCTCTCAGTCGGTGTATGTAGGTGTAGGTTCAAACCCCGTCGCCTGTTTTTCAATTTCAACACAAGCCTCTTAGGAAAACCTTGAAATCGAGTTGCTTTCCCCGTGGAGTCACGTGACTCTACTCATTTACGGCAGCCAGTTAGAAGTGAGAAAACAAAAGGCTGCCTGTTTAACAATCAGACCTGCCCTCAGGATGGAGACATTATAGATTTCTGTTGTGCGATACCTGCTCTCAGAAGAGGGATCCTCGCCAAACACATCGATTTCTGCTCTCATTACCTAATTGATTCTCTTCAGTTCATGCCACAGTAATTCAGAGCTAATAATAGCATTAATTTACAAATATATATATTTATTTTAATGTTCTATAGTATTCTGTAAGAGCAGGATTGCTTGTGTTTAATGATGAATGTTTTCTTTTTTAGAAAATCCAATAGTGCTGACTGTTGCAGTCCGGAGCTGCATCTTGGTTTGGAATTCAATTTATCCTGACAATGGGAACTGAAGGGAATTGCCTCCGAATGTTATTGACTCAGGAAAAAAAAGATTAGCTGGAGAAAGTGTTTTGTGGTGCGGTGACAGGAGTGACAATACAATACAGAGGAAACAGGAGGAGGAAACAGTACGGTTAATGGAGGAGGTTTTTCAATTTTACGTCATTTTAATATCTACTGTTCAATGGATGCAAGCTGAATTTGTAAAAGCACAATATATAATGCGCACATCTTAACATGTTTTTGGAGCATTTGAAAACCAAATACGATCAAGGCTGAGCAAATTAATTTATAGAGCACCATTCAGACACAGGGCAATTCACAGTGCTTTACAAAGACATAAAATAATGAATTAAAGGTTTACAAAGAATCAGATTAAGGTGAATCAACTTTACGTGATACCCGAGTGTTTGTCGGACACTAGTATTCCTCCCATTTGTTTTGTGCTGCGTACAGTTACGTCTGAAACCACAAGTTACCAGATCTAATGAATCTGCTGTGTTATTATCATATTTTTGTATTTAACTTAAATGCAGAGCAGAAAATCAGTTGCGTGTTAGAAGGTCTGTGTTGCACTAGGGAGCACTGTTTAAAGCTTCCTGTATCGACTTAGAACACAAAGAGGCCACGTTTGCACGACATCATTTCAAGTGAAAATGACAGAAAGCTGCATTTTCAGTGGCTCTGACCGCCGCTGTGGTGTAAACAGACATCCCGAAACGCAACAAAAGTTTACCGTTGTCGTTTACATGGGGCCAGAGTCATTTGTTGTGAAGTATTTTGCAGATGTGTTGATTTGTGCGTTTTAGAGATTCTCCACTTTCTAAAGAGCAAACTAAATGAGGAAACCTGAAGTCAGTGTGAAGCTCAGCCCCTGCTGATGGAGGTGCTGTGGTTTGTGTGATTTGGTGGCTGTAAAGTTTGTAGTGCGTAAATGAGCTCCTTTGCAAAAAATGCAAATTGAGACCATGTGGAAGACAAAGCATTTGAAAACTACGTAGTCGGCTATTTGGGTTCCTTGTGGACATGTTTATAGGTTTACAAGGCGTTGGAGTCTCACGCAATGTCAAGCGACACTATTTCAGGACGAGCTCAGTTCCTTCTGTGTTGTTAGTTGGAGGATTTCAGGCCATTAACCCTGTTATGACTGAGACGCCTGTATTAATTTTTGATTTTATGGCTATAGAATTGTTTAAAAATGTGCAATGAGTGTGCGCTTCTGCTCCCTTTTCGCCATTAATGTCAACTCTGAATGTGTGGAAGTGATATAACATTAATGTGGCAGTACGGAGCAGTTAAAAGTACGACACGCTGGAGGGTCTTCTCTCTGTTTGGATGATGGTGCTGCAGAAGAGTAGTACATAGAATCACAGCTTCATTCCCACTTCATAATGGAGCATATCTCTACCAGCAATGTGCGTCAAGCTGTACGGGATTACGTTTTCCTTTTCAAATTTAAGTCACAATCAGATTGGATTACCGTCATACCTAACTCATTTAAAAAATTTTTACCGAGCATACACTGGCCGCCATTATCTGTGAGAGAGCCAAAGTTAATGAGGCAGAGATCTCTGCTATCCAAGTGTAATCTATCATGGAAAGATCTGTGCTGAGGCCTGAAGGAGCACCCGAGTCCCGTCCTTCCACGTTACTACTGACACGTTAACCCCCCTCATACACACACACATACACACACACACACACACACACACACGTGGCTTTAGACCCGGGCTGTCGATGCAGCGGGGCTACATGTGCCTTCAATTAGGGCCTGGAACTGGGGCCCACATGGGCGAGTCAAAAGCGACTGGGTTTGGGAGCATTGTGAGAACACTGGCCTGCTGTGGTAGTGTCTAATGAGATCACTCAGAGCTGCATCCTTGAACACTGCCACTCATTAATAGAATGAGTCTTTGCGTATACGAGGATGCCCCAATCCACCAAATAAGCTTTCATGCTGTGTTCAGGTCAATGCCATGCGACTAGCAGGGAAAAGCTGCAAATCTGTAGCTTATAGAGATTTCAGAACGATATGATCAGAGCAAAGTCATCAATAGCTCTCTTTCTAGTGGTCTCTTTGTGCTTCTCCTGGAGGCCTTTTAGCTCTTTCATATTTGTTTGTGTTTGATTGATTGCCCAAGGCTTCCAGAAAGTAGCCACTAATCACCGCGCCCGCAGGAGGATGAGCTCCGTGAGTCGGCCTGCTACTTCGTATTTAAACAGACGTAGCCGCCACGAGGAGAGCTGAGACGAGGCACAGCTGTTTCAAATGCTGAAGCTATGAGATGTTAGGGGCACTAAAGATGTCTTCTCCTTTCTGCTCTGCTGGCATTCTCAAAGGCCCTTCCTGCACTTAAGCCGCTTTGCAATAAACATCAGTGGGCAGAGGCCTCTGTGGTGATGTCCCACGATTCAGGCTCATCCTTCAGAGCTGCTGGGCCCCGTAAAGCCCCTCCAAGCAAAAAGGTTTGGAAAGAACGACGGTAAAGCACTAGACAGATTAGCCATTCACTCATGTGTTGCTTCACCACAGACGACTGATCTCTGGCTTACACCAAATGTTTCCATCCCACTCTGCCGGTTTCGTCCATCTGGTAGGGGTCTCACGGAACCGCTCCATGGGTCAACGTCCTCCGAACCCAAACCAGGACGCTCGAGCCGCCCGGCGGTGGGCCTGCCCGGATGGGTCTCGCATGCAACGTGACCACAAGCTTAGGGGAAATAGATGCCTGCCCTCCATTGATCTCTCCCCATGTGAAAGAAAAACACTCTGAGCAGGGAAGGAGGAACAAATCACACAAATTTATCACCGTGTGGCCAAAGAGGTCGGAGAATGACAAAAGCCTCCTGTTGTGAGGAGGAGTGCCGTGGAGTGGCCCCCTCCAAGCCGAGCCCTGGTGACGACTGCAGCATTAGACATGGGTCAGGCTTAGGGGAAACACAGAGGTAGGGCTGCTCCAAGAACAAAAACTCTCTTCAGCCTTGTTGGGCGGTGACGCTCATTTAATTAAAAAAAATAAGGTTTGGTTAAATTTTCCACTTTGTGTTAAATTAGTTAAGGAGCTTAAAGAGACTTTGAAAAATTCAATTTGGTGATCATGATGCACCCAGTAATTAAATCAAGTCAAATGTCATTTGCTTGGAGGCTCCAAATGTTGAAAAGTTATTGACAGAATTTGAAAACGGTTTTCACGGTCGGTCAGTGTAAAGCCATGTCCACACGAGCCAAAATGATCTCTTTTCTCCCTGAGGTTCTCAAAAACTATTCTGTCCACACGTCACTATGAACACGGCTCAACACGAGGCTTTTCTCCCACAGATGATCGTCTTTGCCGTCCACACCTCACAGCCGAACCGGAGTTTTAGAATTTCCCCACTCTAGGACCTTCAGGCATCTACAAATGCCGCCTCGTGTGGATGATCAGCCAAAAATGGCTCATTTACGTGAACCGGCGTCCTCTAAGTTGGTTACTTGTTTAAGTTGGTAGAGCGGGTTGTTGTATACAGGGTTGTGGGATTGATCCCCATCACTCAACCATGAATTGCTTCCGACGGAGGTTGAGCATCTTGCAGTGGCACTGTTGGTGAGTTTGTGTGTGAATGTGTGAATGTGACTGCTGATGCAAATGCAAATCCACCACAGAAGTAAAGTCCACATGTTAAAAACTCTGTCTTTTTTTTTCTTTGTTTATACCAGGACCGGCTTTGTCAGCCTCCACAAAGTTAAAATCTGCAAATTTAAGTGATACATTTTTTTGCAATTATCTCATTGAGCTTTAATCCAATATAGCATTAAAATGACATTTGAAAGTACATTTTACAAATTTCTAAAGAGTAGCTGACACAACACAACGCTGAGACTCAAGCTGAGCTATTAAGTGTTATGGACATTTCATTGTATTTTGCACCAGAAGGAATCGTTAATATTACCCTCATGTTAAAGTCATTTTTGGTAGCAGTCGTTTGGTTTTGTGAAAATACAGATATTTTCATCCCCTATGTTCTTCGCCACAACATGGAAAACCTTTGAATTTTAAATTTCAAGATTATTGTTGGCACTATTTTACCAGTCCGGCCCACTGGAGATGAAATTGGGCTGTGTGTCACTCCTGAACTACAATGTGTTTGACACCCCGACCGTAGACCGTCTCATTTTCCCTCTTCTTCCTCTGAAATGTTATTTTCCTTTATTGTGAACAAACAGGTGGTTCCGCATCATTAAGTGGAAGTGGAGTAGTTCGGCATTAATTTCACCTTCAGGAATTGAGCTATAAAAACGGCTATAAAGCCCCTCGGAGCCCCAGTTATGTAAAGTTCTTTGGCCTTGCTGCTCGCATCACTTTCTCAATAAGGCTGTCAGCTGGAGCGAGAGAGAGCTAGTGACAGATACAAAGAAGCAGTTTTCTTCTTAGACACCAGACACAAAAGAGGAAAGAGTTAGAGTCTGAGAAAAAGAGGGATGTGTGTGAGGGAGAGGCCTACAGGGGTGACCCAGCGGCTCTCTGCTGTCTTGCCACAGCCCAGCTCGTGATGACAGATTTATTACACAATAATCGGAGTGTATATCACCCCGCTCGGCTCTGCACGAGCAGCTCCTGTAATTGGCTACCACACCTGGAACCGACTCGCACAGCCTTACACTTGGCTTGAAAGCTTCACGTTAAAAGGATTCGTTTGAAACGCCCTCGACTGGGAGACGGTGATGGAGGACACTCTTGTGTTTTGACGGGAGGCTGCCGTCCTCTCGATAATTTCTTCCAACGTAGATGCGTTTCTCACAAACTAAGATTGTTTTTCCTCTCATTTGTTTTTTTGTTTTTTTCCAAGTTATCATACGATTGAGGTAAGAATCGTACACACCCCTGGCAGCTTTACACCATGAGATTCGACGCTGGGCTGCCAAGATTCCTGCTCTGTCACTGCGGTTGGCTGGACAGAAGTGTGGCCCACTCCTTGGTTTGGTTGCTGCTTGGCCGGTTAGATCTGGTGATCGGCATTCAGGTCACACCCTGCCGTGTCCATCCCGTACAGCACAAAGAGCTGATCAGGGATGCTAGGCAGCAGGCGCGGTTATTCACCCAGCTCCCTGCAATACTGGACAAGCCCGCCCTGCTCCAGACTCGGTGTCTCAGTGTCGCGGTGTTTGCTTGTCTACTGTGCCATGAAATGGAGCGAGGGTGCATGACTGTGCCAGCAGAGCAATGCAAATACACTCCTCCGAGGGGAGAAAAGATCGAGGGAGGGTTAGGGAGTGCTGCTGGGTGAATTAGGCACAGTGCTGGATGTTGCACTCTGGAGGTCACTTTAAAAGAACTCATGTTTTATTTGCTTTGTGCGTGCGTGCATTCATGCGTGTGTTTCAGCTCTTCAAGTTTCTGCTCTATTGCTGTGAGAAAAAAAAAATGGAATCCTCCTTCATAACTAGGCTTCTTTCACTTGATCCCAGTGGGCTGTCTGTATTACTCAGAATTTTTTTTTCTCACCATCAAGTAATATGAATCCCTTTTTATATGTATTTGACGCAAAGTGAGTAAAACAAGTCTTGCTGTTTGAGCAGAATTTTCACAACTTGAAATCAGAAAAATTGTGTTTTGAGTGTTTTGAGTGTCAGAGCCACTAAAAACATACTTTTTCGAAAATGCTCCAACTCCATCTCTGTTTAGAAGGTGAAAACTGCAACTGCTGCGACTGTGCTTGTGCACTGCGGCTTGTAAAGAGGTCCTCTCGAGCGCATGGACAAAAACAACAATGGCTGCCTCCAGAGTTGAATGACTCCAAGTCCAGAGTAAGTTCCAAAGATAAAAATTAAAGTCAGAAAAACACATTTTAAACATCAATTGAAATTTAGAATGCAATAATGGCGGATCACAGTGGTGTAGCAGTGAGCACTCTCCGGAGGCAGCAGTGGCCTGGAGGCTCAAGCAAACTTTGGATCAGAAGTTTGCAAGTTGGATTTCCACAGCTGACAGGTAACCACAGTGGACTCCTGAACAAGACCCTTGATTATTAGTTTACATTATATTAGCAATAACATCCCAGGTTAAAAGTTTGGGATGAAGCCTTTCTTTGTGGAGGGGAAACCAGGTTGTTCGGTTTCTAGCCCCAGTCCAAAAACATGAAGCTGAATGGTGGCTTTAAATCACTCATAAGTGTTAATGTGATTATGTGAGTGTCTGCCTCTCTGTGACGGACTGGCAGCACGCCCTGGGTGTACCCTGCCTTCACCCATGTTCAGCTGGGATCAGCTCCAGTTGGACCAAGCGGTATAGCAGATGGGTTTAAAGCAGTAATGTTTAGTCTGTTTGTTTCCAGGAAAGAAATAAACAGAATTTGCAGCTTTGCAGACTTTTCTCATTCTTAACCTTTTATGCTCCATCTCTTCCATTTGTCTTTCATCAATTACACTGGCGACAGGACGCATTATAAGAAATAATGCTGCTTTAATTCACATTGTTTCCCTGATAAAGGAACAGGCTAGTTTTGCAGACTTGGACACATTCTTCCGTCCACTCTGCTGTAATTGACCAATTACAATCAATACAAATGAATAGAAATGTTTCTTTACAATAAACGACAATAAAAGGCACTAATGTGTCCTTAGTGGCTGTTTTCTAATTATTTACAAAATGTTATTATTAGCCCACTAATCGCATCTGTCAAATGGGAGAAAGAAACCATTCATTCCTCACAATAGGGATTTTACAGCGGTCCGATTGCTATGGTGGCTGCTGGAGATATCCCCTTACTGCTCTCTCTTGTTAGTCTCTGCTCTCAATCCAAATACATCAGGATTCTCAACAACATGTCGATACTCCAGTTCAGAAATTACACTGCTGCTTGAAGATCCCAAAGAAAATAGATTTCTGAGAGAATGCTGTTCTGTTGTTATCCTCATGTTGAACGGTGGCCATGTGTTTGTCTTCATTGATAAAATGTTAATGGCATACATGAATAGAGTTTTTTTTTTGTTTGGCTAAAGATAGGAACGAAAACAAAAGAAGGAGTGTTAAGGAGTAAAAAAGGAGTATTAAGACATCTACTCTTCTATTCCAGCTCCTTTTTATGTGTTCTATACTCCTTTATATGTCTAATAAATACACTATACCATGTATAAGACTACATATTCCAGCGATTCCATTTCCATATAAATACTTTTTTGAAATGACATGCAGCACAGACCCATGATTTCCTCTAGTTTTCATTTGCGTCTCACTAACAGCCACTAATGATAATGATGCTGATGATAATACTGTTTACCATGATTATATTTTCTAATAATTTCCACTTATTTTAACGCAGTTGCTCTCCATCATTCATAATTAATGTGTTACATTAGCACTTGAGAGTTTTCCTGATGTTACTGAATATGGGCGCTATTACACATTAACAGGAACATATTAAGTTTTAATGTTTTATTACATACATCATGTTAAATATTTTAGAGGAGAAAGCTAAAAGCGTATAAAATCCATATCATTAGCAATGTTGCATTAGAGTGAAGATCCTGACGTATTTCTCGCCATGTGAACAACTTTTTTTTTTACTTTCTTTGTAAAGTGCATTAAGAGCAGTGAAGTTATGCCAATAACGACCTCCTCGCCTGCCCATGGGAAGAAACATTAGACAAAGAGCTTTCCGGAAACACTGAGTGGGCTACCCCTGTGTCTCTGTGGGCAGTCAAAAATACAACTGCGCTCTTTTCAGATATTGAATCTGGGTGATGACATGTAGTTGGCAGACCTTCGATCACTTTCCCCGAACTCCCACCAGACCTGATTTTCTTTTCATATGCAGCCACAAATGGAAATCTTTATTAGTCCTGCAATACTTTATTGTTGACGTGTCAGAATCCAAACTGTGAGCTGCTTAGTTGGATTTTTTTTATTTAATCTTCATGTAAATTTTCATTTTTCACTTTTATACAGCATATTTTAGATTTGTTAAGGTTAAATCATAAATATTTCATCATCAATATATGCCAGTCTACAAAAGTAAATATAATAGCCATTTTTATTCCCATCTCAGGTTGACGAATACAAAAAACAAAGAAAAAACTTATTTAAAGAAAACTTGGACATACGAACACAAAGAGCAGATTATCTTCTTTCAGTGGGTGTTTCAGTCACTGGATCCTGATAATTGAACGGAGTATGAAATGTCCGATTTATTGAATTTATACAATTGTAGCCTCTAATTCATTTTATATACAGTATTTATCAAGCTTTCCCCAAACCCTGAAAATATTGTTATTGTGGGTTTAGTTATATTTTCTGTTTACTTCCTCTTGTTACCTTGTTTCTTTTTATATATAATTTCCAACTAATCCTTTTCTCTCGTGTGATTTATTTCTGGATGGATATCCACCACATGCGTTTCATTGGGTCAGCATGGTCTGCCTGTTTTCCAATGATTTTATTTCGAGCTTTAGAGTAGATCTAAAGAGGGGTTTCACTTTGGTCGTATGGGTTTTCAGCCTTATAGCTTCATTTAAAATTCATTCAGAAGTCGTAAAGGGAAAATCCAGATGACATGTCCTTGGTTTTCAATCTTCTTTCCAATATCAAACCCCGTCTCCTGTTTGCTCCCGCTGCTTAGTGTCTTTCGGAAAAGCCAATCAATCTTCAATTTTAGATAGCCGCTTGGCTGGGGATCCTCTGGTCATTGGATGTGTGGCTATCGTTCTTCATCCTCCTGCTGCATTCACATTATTAGTGAAATCATTCCAGCGGTAAAGAGGTTAGCGCTCATGCGATTATGTCTCATCCATGAAGATAAGATGATGGCAGGAACAGTTTTTATGCAAGTGCTTTTGAACTGATTGATTTTGGGGGTTTATAATCGTGAAGTACTTTGGTCCACTGAAGAAATTCCTGGGAGACAATAGTCTATTTGAATTTGTAAATGAGGAGGAAGTGTCACACATCTTGACTGAAATAACAGCCTCTACTTAGTACAGCTGCACAATAGAAATAAGCTTCAGTGGTAGTTAATAAAGACCTTACTGTCACAACATATCAGCATCAACCCTAAATGAACCTAATACCTAAGCTCTATGGAGAGCACCTTCCAAGTCATTTAGTGGTGTGTATTTTCAACATTTTATATATATTTGCTAGTAAGTTATTATGTTAACTGGCAACATGATGATAATTCCGTAATATAATCGATAGTTCACGTCGTCAATTATCCACACCAGTTGGGAAATATGAGTATCATATGAGTACAGCTTCCATTTAACGTCCATTATTGTGCAATCTTGTTTTGTGCTGATTTTCATGCCACAAGTTTGCTTTCTGAAGTGCTCTCACAATTAAAGTGATGTTTTTTCGTAATGCACTTAGTGCAGCCGGTCGAGGTACGAGCCTGTACCACTGACTCCATGTTGCATTTGTTTTCTGGATTGAGTGGAATCATATGTCTTTGTTTTGGTGAGGTCATGTCACACTCTTCTAAAAATATTCAGCATATGGCAGATTGTTAACATATTTAAAGTGTCTGGGTTCGCCACAGTTATTCTAATTAGTGGTAATGTGGAGTATAAAATGTACACAGTAGCTGCCAAAGCCTTACATAATACACTTTGAATATTCCATCCTGTATGAGCAAACATACGCAAGTAATCATAGGCTTTTAAAATATGAAAAGAAAAAAAAAAAGTCACCAGAGCAACATTTTTAGTATCTCTTTCTACTCTGTCCACTTTCTGACAACTCAAACAAACAGTGACAGGTTTGGACACGTGAATGAAATACAGTACACCCTTTGGACAAATTGAGGACGGCATGTAGAAGTACATAATCGAGAAAGTAATGGAAGGTAGAAAAAACTTTTTTTTTGCTCTCGGGAGCTTCTCTTGTTAGTGGCCACATGATCCTTTCGTTCCTTTGGGAGTCGGTGCAACGGGCCGGTGGTTGGGGGAGGAATGTGCTCCCGGCTGGAAAAGGCTCACGGTGCACGGAGAGGTCCTTCCTGCCGCCAGCTCCACTGAGAAATGGACACATTCAGCAGCGGTAACTCAATCCTCCACTCCAGCTGGCCTCTTAGCCTGTAGAGTAGGAGGATTTGATAATGATAACAGTGGATTAATGATTTGCTGTAGATTGGGGAGCCTGACCATGACGAGTTGGACTTTGACTCAAATGTGTTAATTCAGCTGTGGTCGTATCTCATTCATCTAATCCAAGTGGTTGTCACAACGTGGAATAAAGAAGCTACGACTCCAACCTTTCTATACATCTCACAATTTGTTTATTTGCTCTGTGACATTCAGAACGCCGACATTCTAGGAGATGGACCTTGTCCACGGCGACACGGGAAGCCAAGGCTGCAGAAGTGCAGTGGGGCTTTTTGACTGCCTCGCACTGGCTTGTGTCTGCGTTTCACTGCCAGAAAACTCTGGTGTGGTTTTGAGGCAATATATAATGTATCTGGCCTCAGTGGCTCCACCGCACTGTGCAATGGAAAAAGAACGCACTTGTCTCCAAAATGGCTTTGAGATGTAATTGAAGCATAATGCCTCTTATGTGAGCGTCTTGCGGCGGAATGAAGATCTCACTTGACAAATGGGCCAGAGAAAATAAACTGGCATGTCTGAGTCATGAAGTGGAGAGTTGGGCCACCAGGTTTTCAGCCTCCGTCAGTGCGAGTGAAGAAGTTAAAGAAATCCAATCATCTGGGTGCCGACATCCAAGGAATTTCTATGATATCCCCTCTGATTATTTCTACGCCCTTGCCAACATCCTCATACCTGGTATTTATTACCTTTTGGTCCGTCATCAAAGGGGTGATTTTTGCTTACTTTTTTCGAACTGAACAGGCTCATGTCTTGATTTGATGAATAGGTCAATCCCCTCCGCTCCACACCAAACTCTCTAGTATTGAGTTGTGACGATCGTTCAGCCGGCTCCTGCCTGCCAAGGTAAAGTGTTTTGATTATGAGCCTCGGAGCAGCTGAGGAAGCAGTTTGTTCATCTTGAGCTAACTTTTTGATTAATATACTTCTACACACATTTCAGTTTTTCTTTAGGTCTGGTCGTGCTATTTCAGCTCCCCCTATCATTTTTCCACCTATCGGTCTTTGAACTAATTATGTGTGTTAATTGTGATACGGTGAGGACGGATTACAACCGGGTGCACATGGCTTGTTATCATGTATCATCTGTCACCCAATTACAACACCTCTGCTCCGCTTTTGTAACCGCTCTCACTCTGGGGAGGCTCGTTTAGCGAATCATGAAGCTCCGGCGTCTCAAAGAGGAGCGGCAGAGGCTTGTCACTCCGTCAGACACCTCGCGTGCCTCACAAAAAAGATGGGAAGGAAAAACCCGTTCATGTCTCTGTAAGGACTCCTGCGGAGAGGAGCGTGCCTGCCTTTCCTCCCTTCCTTGACCCCTGCTGGACGTCGCTGCGGCCACAGCGAGAGGCTCATGTCACAGCATTAGAATAGGTCACCCAGGTTCATTCCTGCCTTGTTAATCAGTTACAATATCCTCCCACAGAAGCTGTCTCACATTTCTTGTGTTCGTATTGTTAACGAACATCTTTCTGTCTGGCACCGTTGCTGCTTTGCACTCCGCGGCGGAGAGACTCTGGGCTGGCATGCTGATGGTCACCCCAGGTCACCTTCTGTCTAAGCTTCTTTTTGCCAGCAGCTCCCTCACTGTGTGCCTGTATTTGTTGTTTTGGGTGTGGCGCTCTTGCCTAATCCCTGTGTCCACAACACTTTAAGCCGTGGCTGTGGTGGCAATTCTGCCCGATGCTTGAAGCTCGCCCTCTTGACTCCCTGTTCCCGAATGCCACATGACCGCACTCTTGAGGGAAAGTTGTAAGCAAATGCAAAAGTCTCATTTCATTGCAACCTATATTTTCTGCTTACTCCGCAGTGGTAAAGAATAGCTGTGCATCCTCGTCACAGAATCTACTGTGGACGGCCAGAAAAAATATTGTATACCATAAACACCATTTCCAGATGTAGCATTTTTTTATTGAATGTGGCATGGCGGTAAAGTGGTCAGGCAGTGAACTTCAACTGAATCCCCAAATTTTTTTTTACAAATGCATCAAATATAATTCTTTGCTTTGTTGTAATCCGTAAGGAATTGTGTATACTCCTCTAACCTAGCTGTCTTGTTCTCTTCGCAGCCGTGCTATAAAGACCAATCAGGACCTGCTTCCAGAGACGCCTTGGACGAACATCTTCTACGATGACTTTTGGGGCACGCTACTCACGCACAGCGGCAGCCATAAGTCTTACCGACCCCTCTGCACCCTGTCCTTCCGTCTCAACCATGCTGTCGGTGGGCTGGAGCCCTGGGGTTACCACCTGGTGAACGTGGCCCTCCACGGGGCTGTGACAGGACTCTTTACCTCCCTGGCCCGCCTCCTCCTCGGAGGGGGACTATGGAGCCTGCTGGCCGGCCTGCTCTTTGCCTCTCACCCCATCCACACGGAGGCGGTGGCGGGTGTCGTCGGCCGTGCCGATGAAGGCGCCGCCCTGTTTTTCTTGCTGTCCCTGCTCTGTTACATTCGTCACTGCAGGCTGAGGGGCCACGCCGGCTCCTGGCGGCTTGTGGCCTGGTTCCTGGGGAGCCTCGGCTGTGCCGCTTGCAGCATGCTGTGGAAGGAGCTGGGAGTGACCGTGCTGGCTGTATCAGCCCTGTACGACGTCTGCGTTTTCCACAAACTCAAGTTGCGGCAAGTCATCACACTCCTATACAAGGTAAATAGTTTGCTTATGTCCTGTGGAGCTGCTTTTTTTTTTTCACATGTATCTTATGTCCTGCATCTGCTCCACAACTTACAAATCTGGCAAACAGGATTGGAAAAAGACATGTATGTGTGTACAGTATGTGACTGTGTGCTAGTAGTGTGTGCTTTGTTTGCTTTTCATCACAATATGATCTGAAAAACATTTCCCACTGTATTCACAGCTTTGTCATTTTAGTTTTTGTCCCATGTCTGTCTGTGGCACACAATGTGAATAGCTCCTACAAGAAAAAAAAATATATAAATAAATAAATAAAGAAGGCCATTTTTATATTTTCTCCTTGCCTTAGAAGCACTCAGCCTTTAAGAAGCTCTTTTCCCCAACAGCTCTTGTCAGAAGAATTTACAGTTTGCTGCCGAGTCAATGTGACATCAATGACTCTCTACCCATCATAACAAATTCAACAAGACGTGTGCACTAACGTGACACGAGGGCTCGGGCGCAGCCAATGAGAGCCTTGTGCCTGCAAAGAGACAACACTTTAAGAAATGGCATGTGTCAAGGAGAGGTTCTGGTCAGCAGGAATCCAGACAAAAACTTATGTCGCGATGGAGGAAGATCCGAGTAAAAAGGGAGAAAAAAAATCATTTAATTGAAGATCAAACTTATCCTCTCCCTTTTAGTACCGTGAAGCAAAAGAATGAGGGCCTCTGCTGGATCCTTTTCGATGCTGTCGTCTCATGATTTAAGCCTTATCTGACTTCTTGTGTCCTCTGGAGTATGGCCCATCCATTGCTGCAGGCAGACAAGCCTTCTAATGGCTTGTCAGGCATGGCTAGACGAGAGAGGAAACAGGGCCAAAAGGGCCGAGGGAGATGATGCCTCAAAGATGACAGTTTTTCAGCTTTTTGATTGAGAGTCCACAAACCCTGCTGATCCAATTGTCTTTGTGAAGAAGAAAAAAAGAACTGTAGGAGAGTTAGAGTTCTGGCACAGAGCGGGTCCTATAGATTTCTTTCATGGTTTGCCATCGTGGTTGAGTAAATTGGCAAGTGTCTCCAGGGGCAGATGTGTTCTGCTACTGCACACCACATACAGTGTGGCCTGTGAATTATACTGCACCGTGCCCTGTTTCACATGTTGCCAATAGTTTTCGCCCTGGCAGTTTGTAACTTTCGGGTAAAACCTTTTCTTGCTCTTACTGGTGAATAAAGAATACATAAGCCATTAATAAAAGGTCCTTGCCCTGACACCTTACTTTATTGAAATTGCCAAAGACTTGTCAACTTTGGAAATACAACAATAAGATAAATGCTATCAAAGCAATGAGAAAACGATCCAAAATACATTTTAGGAAATGTGTAGCTGTTGCTCCCTTCACAAATGATGGTGTAATGTGGGGAGGCTTAAGCCTTCAGTGGAGAAGAGAAGGTATACAGCTTTGCCTGAAGTGCTAAATCATGTAATGTAGTGATAAAAAATTCATATCTACTCTGCAACAGAGATGGAGACAGTGTGTGGCTGCTAAAATGGGTGTGGTGTGCACTTAGTCTCTCTTTTTACCAGTCTGTTCTGTGTATTTATGTTGAGAGAACAGAGAGAGAACTAGAGACTTAGATAAACATTGCAGATTTCCACTTTTTAATTTTACTTTGGATTTAAAGCTGACTGTCTAAAGGGATCAGCCACACGCTGGTATATCAGTGAGCGCTCCCTCCATTCAGTATCTAATATTCCACTGTTAAATCTCCATCGTCTTCCTGGGCATGCATTTTCTCTGGGTTCTCCAGTTTCCTCCCACAGTCTAAAAAAATGCATTTGAGGTTAATTGGTGATTCCAAATTGCCTGTAAGTGTGATTGTCTGTCCATGTTTGAGCTGTGATCAGCTTCAGCTCCTCATAAAGGAACAAGAATGCAGAAAAATGGACTTTATCTTTTTTTTTTTAACTGTTTTAAAAGATATATACAACCAGTTATCATTCAAACTGTTTTAAAAAGCAAATTGCAATAATCTTTGCATTCAAAATCATCAGTTTTTTTACTTTGTGTATCCATAAATCTTGCGTGTTTGAAATTCCCAGGCCTCTTTGGGTGTTCAAGAGAAACCAAAGATTTCCATTCAGTTGACAACAACAGGGAACGAGCTAAAACTTTAACGATGTTGAGCTGCGTCATCACAAAATACTTCATTTTATCTATTTTATTACATATTGCAAAGTTGAATTGTTCTGTATAGTACATTTGTCTATTCGTACAGGCTTCTATCTGTTTAATACCTTTTCTTTTTGAGTTAATCATGAATATAATCACTAATCTCGCACTAACCATGAATGTAAATCCAAATTTTAATTGGATGATGGTTTGGACCCGGACTCGAATCCCGATTATTGCAGGCAACACATCTGGAGTAAAAAAAAAACTAACAAAGTCTGCATGTTGTGAGTTGCAGATATATGAAAGTGAACAGACAAAAACATACTGTACAGTTTGATGATGTCAAGCAGAGACATCATTCAGAGAGTTGAATATTTGAAAAACAGACAGTGTGATTAAACAAGCTATTGCATCAGACGGTCTAGATTTATTATATTATGGCTGTAGAATCATCATAAAAATGTGCTTCTGCCCCTTTTTCCCAAGGAACTTCAATGTTCAGTGTCATTTATTCACTTTTAGCACATCTTTTACTGTGTAAGTTACAAATCCATATCGTATCTGTGATAAAGGAGGTTAACTCTTAGATAATGACTAATGTATGGTTGCTGTTTGTGTATTGTAGCTGAGGAATATGTAACACACAACTTAAATGGCATCAACAAATGATTTAAATTAATTTACTGTCGCGCAGCAGAAACATTAAAGCTCCAGTGCACTCGCAGTAAGTTATTTTGGCTGGAAGAGACAGAATAAATGCACTTTGCGGGCAGTCGGGCCTCAGTTTAGGGAGACGACTATAAAACAGCATATTTTTCTGGAAGTGAGTTTGCAATGCATGACTTGATTTTCCTACCGTGCAACTTTGACAACTGTCATTATGGTAACATGTTATTTAGCCACGCCACAGACAACATAAAAGTGGGCAGACTGAGAGCTGTCTTCATCACATCAGTCACGTTAACTCGGATGGATTTTTTATTTTTTTTTTAATTCTCGTGAGATTTATCATAATAGAGCTCTTCCACGGTCTTGAGTACATATGCGACCCAATCTGTTACCCACATGGCGAACGGTCCACTACTGCAGCATGTGCATTTTGTCTCCATTCGCCTCTGTGGAGCGGCGCCGTCACTTTGAGTGATGGTGGGGAAGCGGGAGTTATTCCTGGGGCTCAAGCTGGGACTTCAGTCGCTCATAAGAACATTAAATTACATAAAGTGTTCTGGGTGACCACAGGAAAAACAAATACAGCCCCTCCCCTCGAATACACGCTTGAGATCTATCAGGTGCTGAAAAGTAAACTGTCAGCTTCCCACAGCGGCATTGTAACAGTGATATTCTGCGATAACGGGGCATGAAGACGGAACTGTCACCGTGTCCCTGCTTTCTCCTTGTTTGAGTACATAAAATTCATCAGTCACTGCGACGAGAAGAGGGCTTGTTGCATGACTGACAGGGCCGTAATGGGCCGGCACTACTTTTTATCACCCAGACGTCCACTCAGCTGAAGTCATTTGACATTTAATGTTGGAAATTGCAAAATGGGCCTGCTTATCTGATTGTGGCACACACTCAATTACATTAGAGTTTTATATCTGCTGCAAATCTCCCGTTGTGTCATTATGGCTGCTGTGCGGCTGGTTTTAAGGGTGTGGGCCGTCGAGACTGAGAGCTCCAATCTATTTCCATGTAGGCTCATAACTCAGGTCATCAAGACTTTAACGGCAGACTCTCTGAATGCAAATCAGAGTGAAAAGGTAATGCACGGGCATTATCTTGACAGGTGATTCATTTGTTGGAAATTTGCATAACAGACATTGGAAATAGGACCATCGAGTGCTGCGAATAACCGTGTGTAGAAACGAACAATATATTTGGAGTCCTCAGATTGTTGCGATATTTAATAATCGTACAGAGATATTTGTATTTAGATATGTTGATTTGACTTGCTGGCAGCAAAGGTGTAGTGTCTTTATTTCAGGCTGCGGAGGAAATTATCGGTCTTTTTTTTGTTGTTGTTTAGCAGTGCAGTAACTTCTTAGATTGAGAGAAATTGAAAATTGAGGAAACCAGTTGCTGGATTGTGTTTGTCCTCCTCTGAAATGTATTAAAAACTCTCATTAATAATTCATTGAAACTTTGGTTTTGCATACAAATGCTATGTGAGTGTTTCAAATCGGAAGTTATTCATTTCAAATTTTCCTGAATTAATTCAAATTTATTGAGAGTTGTGGCTAATTAGTGTTTTGATATTTTAGATCATTTCGATTTTCGGGACTTATAATGAGAATTAAGTGTACTAAATCCACATTATATGGTATTTTCACTATTTGAATTAATTCATGGGAAACATTTAGAAGCATCTGCATATCCACCATGGTAACTTACGCCAACATGGTATGTTCCTCATTCTGCACAGGAACAATTTCTTGTAGCTTACATTTGTCTTAAGTTGCAGTTTAACTTTTGCCGCCTCCTTTTCATTCAGCGGCCGTCAACACCACCTTCCTTTTCTGTCCAAGTCATTAGTGCTGAAGTGTTGAACCCACCGTCACTTTTGGTGTTGATAACTGTAGCTGTCGTTAGCCTTTAGCTTCCAGTGTGATCTAATTACTCCTTTCCAAGATGTGTACTGTCTTTAAAAGTAAAAAAAAAAATAATACGTCTGTCATTAAATTGTTTACACAAGCTGACCTTTGCAGAGCTGTTATTCTGGAGTTGCTTCGTGCCTGATTAAAGCCTTCGCAGTGTGTTGCTGGCAATGACTTTATAGCATTCAAATGTAACACAGTTGGCAAATGTGCATAAATGCGGTAACCACAATTTATGTGGAAAAATTTTGCTTTTTATGAGACTATTTCCTGCACAGTGATAGTTAAGAGGCTTATTTATAAAAACAGATACTGAGCCATAATTGGAGCTCCTATTCACTTGAGGAAAAGATAATTTTCTTTATGTTAAGAGGGAATGTTTATTGCATAGAGTAATGAAATAATTCATGTGTGATGAGGACATTCTGGTCCTTGTTTGCTAGTTGATCAGTGAAACGAATGGCAGTTGAGATCAGTGAAACTGGCCCGAAGGCGAGCTCTCACAATGGAGGAAACCAGACTTGCTCGGCCATATAATCATCCGTAAACATCAGTGCGACTGTTCCATTTATGTATCGCTTCATATTTATTCATACTTCAGAGGGCCCATTGTTCTTGTTTGAACTATCATGTCCACATAATTCTACACTGCGTCCCCACAAAACCAAAAGGAGGAAGTTGGTGTTTTTCCTCACACTGCAGAGAAAGAAAAGCACCGAGTGTTGGTGTGGCGGCACGGTGTGACCTCAAGTCCCGGGGGGATGACACTCATGAACACGACCATGAACCACAACCGTCCTCTGAAATGTGATGCTCACAAAGTGTGAGCTGGATGAAGAGAAATCATCCTGGTGATGTCAATGCTGCACCTCCGTCGCTCGGTCCAGAGCTACCGGGGGGCTCAGGAGCATCTTCAGAGGAAATTGGAGACGTTCTCCTTTCGTCCACATCCGATGACATAAACTCTTGAAAAATGATTTACAAAAATCTGGGAGGAGATCCAGCTGGCCCTTTCCTGAATGTCAGAGTTACACACTTTATCTTTTCACGCCTCCCCTATTCTGTTCACACCTCAGCTATTAGTGCAAGGTCGCTGCTGAAGGCATGTGTGTATGTGTTTGGCAGGGGGGAGGGGTGGGCAGAGCTCTCAAGAGTTTACCTGGGTGCAGAGCTCAGGTGTGAGTGAGGCCTGACCTCGAAGGTGTCAGAGATGGAGGGATGTTGAAGGGCACATGTGTGATCTCTCCAACCCTGTGTACACAACGCATGTTTACACGCTGTGTGTGTGTGTGTGTGTGTGTGTGTGTGTGTGTGTGTGTGTGTGTGTGTGTGTGTGTGTGTGTGTGTGTGTGTGTGTGTGTGTGTGTGTGTGTGTGTGTGTGTGTGTGTGTGTGTGTGTGTGTGTGTAAGAGCCGTGGGGCCTGCATATAAATTAGGAAATCCATACATCCCCTTGCTGCGTGTCAGATGAGGTAAAGGGAAACACAACATGCTCCATACATTCTTACCTGGGGCTCCACAGATGCTCCTACATGCTCTAATGGCTCCTGTCAGTGAGTGATGGATTGGGCCTGGTGGGCTCAGCCGATGCCCCCTGCCCTCACCCACCTGCCTCCCACTTGGGGATTCACACTGCTGCGTTTAGTCTGGAGATGTGTGCGTATTGTAAACATGTTATCAGGAAAACAAAAGGATGATACAGATCAAAAGTAGTGGAGCGGTAATTTGCAGGATTAGATTTAGATTTCGGCTTGAGTCAGAATTAATTCGATTTTCAAAGACCAGGGGTGTAAAAGACATTTTAGTTCAGGAGCCACATGCAGCCTGATTTCATCTTGAGTGGACCGGACTGGCAAAATATTGTCATAATAACCTATAATTTGAAACTTTAAAGATTTTCTTTGTTGTGGCGCAGAGTATACATGATGGAAATTCCTATATTTTCACAAAACCAATCAAGCACCACAGACAAGGAATATAGTCTCAACATAAAGCCAATTTTATTAAACCTTCTTGTGCAAAATACAGTGAAATGTCCGAACAAATGTTTCCTATCACTGTTACATTATGCATGTTTTTAACAAACTCTCCCTGACAGCATGGCTTCGAGGCTTGTTTGCAAACAACATCTCTCAATATCTCAGTTCAAGTCTGTGCTGTGTTTTGTCTGCTTCTGTAAAGAAATTTTTAAAAATGAAAAAAACATAAAATTATTAGAAATTTTTACAATTTGCTTGGTAGATTTGTCAGATTGGAGCCTCTTACAGGCCACTTTTGGCCCATGGACCTTATGTTTGACACTCCTGTCATAGATGAATATAATAAATATGACTGTACAGCCATCACCTTATTACCTTAATTTGGCACAATGTGTTTAAACTAAAAACCATGCAAGCATTATGTAGTAATAATTTAATGTACAATATAAAAACTTTGCAGTATACCAAATTACCGGAATATATTTTAGGAATGTGAAAGAAATCAGTATGTACCGGACCAGTGTACTTCAATACTTCAACCTCTGTATCCTAAAATGAGTGTTTTGGTTTTTTTCCTCACCCATTTAAAACCTTTTTGAAACAAGGTTTTGGTGCCATTCAATTTGTGTATATTTACATATTCCAGGTCAAATGTTTTCAGATTGAGGGGGCCACATAAATCCCGACTTGATCTCCTTTTCTGGACCAGTTAAAACACAAAAATACCGATCAATAAATCACTGGAAATAATATAACATTGAATGTTTTCCCTTTGCTTGCTGTCCAGATGAATATGAACACATGAAAGATTTTGTGAAAATTTGAAATTCCCAAAGAAAAATAAGTACGTGTCAATTTTTTCACGATGCTTCTTGGTGCAAAATGTAGTGAAATGTCAAAATAGCCTGTCTATTTCAATTTTGTTGCAACTGAAAAATGCAGCAAATAACTCAACTTTTTTCAAAGGCTGATAATAAGTTTACACTCGGCAAGGTCATCCCACGGACTATACAGTATCTCTCTCTCTGACAACTTAGATGAACAAGCACCATCCAAAACTTTGTTATTAGGCCATTTTTTTAATCGTATTGTGCTGCAGGATTTAACTTTATTCCTTTAATTATCCAGCAAAATACACATATGGGATATAGAGTAATATGCTAATAGGTTTCTTTAGAAGTGCTGGGAGGCCGATTTTGTTTACTTTAACATGAGTTTGCTCCTTCATTACCAGTGTTTTTGCTAAAACCAACAGCGTGCTGCCTTCATCTTTGCTCTTTAAATATGGAAATCCAAACATTTCACTCATGTTGAAGAAAATTACTATTTTTTCTTTTTTTTTTTTTTAGCTTTAAAAGAGCAAAAATAAAATCTTCTTGCACACAACTATGCAAAATAGAGACATTGAACATGATTGAACGGGTCTTTCGAGCCGCGGATGTCTTCACTTCGGGGTAAAATGAGGGCGAGTGCAGCCACAGTGATACAAAGCGACTTGGGCTGGGTTTGCTTCAGCATACCGTTCATCAGACATAAGTGAACCTGACAGGCATGTTGCCAGCAACAGCCAGCACAGTGGCCCTGACATTGCCTGCTGTGAGAGGATGGAAACCCACAGAAAGAATGAAAAAAAAAAAAAAAAAGAAATCCCAGAGACAAAGCCTCGTGTTCGGTAGAACAACAGATGTAAAATACTGCATGGGACTTGAAATGTTCCTCATTGTCCTTTGTCTCTCCCCTCGCTGAGAGTGATTTGTTCTTTTTATAGCCGGTGTGTGTGGGAATCGATAGTGGCGTGTTATGTAAGCCTTCAGTTCTGAAAAAGGAATGTCCCACACAGCACCGATGTCCCTCGGCTTCCCTCCTGTTCGTGCATCAGACGTCTTCATGGATATGTGAACCGGCTGGTCGGTTTGTCTGTTTTCCCATAATCATCAAGCTTTCAGAAGTGACAATGATTAACCAAAGAACTGCAGACTCCTATCAGTGAATTCAACCAAGACTTTCAGGGTCGTTGTTTATGTGTTTACAACCTTAAAATCAAACAGACTTTTTGTGACCGTGTGAACTTTTTTTATTGGCATATAGTGACAATTTGAGTGTGTACATCAACTTCAATAATCAGTCACAGCGTATCGGCCTGAACAAAAAGAACACAAAAACAAGAACACACACAGATATGATCTAAAGTTGGCAGAGTCAAAGTCCAGTCGGTGTGGTATCCTGTCATCCATTCATTTTATTTCCGATGTGAGACAAATACATCCCTCTTTTATTCCACATCAGCTGTTATTCTCTCCCTCCTGCATTTCATGCATCCCACTCGAAAGTGCTTTGCTATTTTGAGCGCAACCTTTTATGAAATATAGTTAAGAACTATACCAGACGTGGAATATATTTATTCCCAAAATAGATTCATGGTCAGTCAGCAAACATTGATGGGACTCCTTCAAGACTGTGGGATTATTAGATAGATGAAAATTTTTACATACAACAAATCAGTTTAGTACATCATTTGTACCTCAAAACCTGAAATCATAGCCTTGAGGGAGAAAAAAAAAATCATTAATCTTACATTTGGAGCAGTTAGTAGTGTGTGTCATGGGACAACCCCAAGGTTGGAGGTTCGATCCCCAATCTTTTCCTGTTCTTGTGTCCTTTGGCCCCAATAATCGGATATCCAGTGACATTCTGCCATAATTTAAACCATTCAGACATTAAATTGGCAACTTCTCATTGCACACAAGCAAGAGAGAGGAAGACAAATTAGAGGCCATTGGTATTTTCCAATTTTCTCATCCGGTCCTATGGTATTCATGTAGTCGCTGCAGGCGGAGAGGAGTAATCTATTACCTGGATAGGCCCCTCCAGAAATCCCCCAATGTGCATGTTGCTACAAAGAGCTGCTGCATCTCGTAGCAGAGGTCCTATCATCACCGTGGGCTTTAACAACAAAGAGGGGAGAGAAATGGAGAGAACCCGGTTTTGTGTGTGTGTGTGTGTGTGTGTGTGTGTGTGTGTGTGTGTGTGTGTGTGTGTGTGTGTGTGTGTGTGTGTGTGTGTGTGTGTGTGTGTGTGTGTGTGTGTGTGTGTGTGTGTGTGTGTGTGTGTGTGTGTGTGTGTGTGTACAGGCTAGACGGAGGAGAAATCTACAAGGGGGGATGGGGGTAAAGTAATGGATGTGGCAGCCGAGGGACAGAAAGGGAGAAAGAGAGTGCCGGAGATATTTTCAGCCTTCAGTGTGAAGTGCTGCTGTTGGATGGCCTGTCGCCGCCTATGAGCCACCGAAGGCTCGACGCGAGATTACACTGACAAAAACAGGAAACACCCTCATACGGTGGTATATAATGAACTCTGGATGTCAATCAGTCATCGTGGGTTCTCCCTGTACGTCTGCAGAATATTTCCTCTCTTTACCTGTGCGTACATTCATCTAAAAGCTAATATATTCTAAAGATGTTGAGATGTTGGAATCTGCAGTATAGATATATACAACACTACATAAAAATAAAAAAAATGCATATTGACATTTTTTAATGGTTTAATTGAGAGATTCTGCATTACAGCTTATTATACTGAGATTTTTGCAATTCCAACATAGTAACAAATATACGCTTTTAAATAAGGTGACATGGCTTAAATTCTGCATCATTATTTTCTAGATTCAATAAAATGGAAACTTCAGCTGATGTTAAACCTGATTTACTATGACGTCTTTTCTGCCTGATGCCATGTGGTATCGTTTTGGTTGAATCCCAGATTGCCAATGTTTTTGACAACTGTTGCTTCTGAGATCAGGGAGGTCAGTTTTTGGATTGATTCTCAGGGTATACTATCAATACTTATATTGCTACTTTCAACACTAAAGTTAAGAGTTATTACACTATTTAGATGTGATTACTGATACTCAGGCTATAGATACTGGCAATGCCACTCAAATACTAGAACTCAAGATAGTCATGTCAGATGGTGAGATGTGACGATCAGATGACGACTGACCAACAACATAATCAACATAATCAACATAATCAAGATTACTTTTTTGTAAATGTATAATATTAAGGAAACACACTATGATTTTACTCGGTATCAGTTAGGAAAGGAGACCATTGGTGTCACATATGAACAATGAAAGATCATTTCAGAATTCAAACTGTGCACATCTTTGGTAACTTTGAGTTTCTGGACTGTTCAAAATTACATAGTTGTATTGCAGCTTATCTGTTAAGCTGTAAGTTGTACACAGATTGTATTCACAAATTATTTCTCAATAGCCAGCTCAGAACCACTTTAAAGACTATCCCTCGCAGTCTGTCTTCCCTGTAAATGTCTGTGAAGCAAAAAATAAAACAACACAGATTTTCTTTTTAAGTCAACGGTACGCACTGCAGAAACACTTCTCTGACCTCATGTGCCGTTGACTGTTGCGTGCCAACAATCTGTTGCAGGTTTTTTGGTTTTTTTCTGTTGCTGAAAGATGCTTGGAAAGTGCAACAAAAAATGACAACCCTGGTTGTGCATCAAGGGAGCGTGCGCACAAGAGACGAGATGATATAAAGACATCGCAAGTGACGACAGATGTCGCAGGAGGACTGTGGTAGGAAGTCAGACTCTGGAGTTTTGAAGAAGTTGATTTTACACAGAAACACCAGACTGAAGTTAAGGTGTTTTGTCACTGTGACTGACTTTTTCTAACCCGATACAGGAATGTAATAATCTGTCTTTGCTGTCAGAATGACACAAAGAATTGGAAGGAGATGAGCCAAAACTATTTCGCTCTCTTATTTCTTTCACGGACACACTAAGAACTAAGAAATGATGTTCTTTATTCCACTTTTAGAAATGTGTTTATATCCCAAGATACCAGCAAGACATTTACTTTGAAATACATAAAAAAATCTACAAATGGAAGAATATTGATATATTTCATCTATTGATAGAAATAATCAATGCCAAAATTTACTAATGCAAAAAGAAAAAATGTTTCAGTGTAAAAATAATGAAATAATAAATTAAAGAATAAAAACATCTAATCTACAGCCCTAGTAAATAGTTCCTCAGCACACAGCAGCAACATTTGCCTCCAGAGTATCATGTCTCCCCGTCCATATTCTCCTGGGACTTTGTATTTTTATAATCGAGAGTCCAACATTGTAATCAACATAACTCGCTCTAGTCAAGGACGAGAATGAAGGCCAACAGATAAGAAACAGTCTTAATGAGGTTTCAGAATCACGATTTGGCCACAAACGTACAGTATTGATGGTTTTTCTCAGTCTAAGTGTAATTTTTGTCCTCTCAGATCCCACGCAATTACAGCTGGACTTTAACTTTGGTGCTTTATAAACACGAAGGCAGTGCTGTTGATGTGTGTACTGAATTTGCCGTTGTGATTAAGTACATGTTGGGATTGCTAATGAAGCCATGTGGACCTCTTTAGCTGTTCTACCCTCGTTTTTTGCTCTGACGGTGCTCCGTAATTGTTCTCCATTTGTTGTTATTTAGTTGCCGAGTTGCAGTTTAGGCCCTTAAACGTTCACTCAACCATGTGGACTAATGGACTCTGGCCTACGCCCAGTTATAATTCCTCTACTGTCACACATTGGAATGATTATCGCAGCGGTGAAGCAAATGCACACGAGACAATCTCCCAGTCGTAAACATGGACACATAGATTGGGGAAATTATCTCCAATCCACACTGGGATCCGTGAAAGGAAATTCCCACCGCACTTCGACTCAACATGATTAAATCATTCCGTTCTTTTTTTTTTCAAACCTTGTTTCTGTGAACCGCAGCCTGGAGCATCTTGTCAAAACACAGAAACTAACTGGAGCTTGTGTGAGTGTGCATATTGTGGATGTGGCTCACTCATTGTGAAACAGCAGAAGGGAACAGACAGGTGCTGGATCTCTGTGCCAGCGCATTTGGGATTTATTTATTTATTTATTTTCCCTCTCAATCCATAGATTTACCGGTAATCTCGAGGCAGAGAGCTGTAGAATCGAGTTATTCTATCCTTGTGTGACTTCATGTCTCCATGAAGACGTGTGTTGAAACCGAAAGTCAGATCTTCAGGTCCAGAATTTTCCTGTGACATTAAAAGTTTGAAACACCTTTTTTCTAGAGCCACCTTGGATTTATCATCCGTGCTGATAACTGCATAATAAAATGTCTTCACAGTTACTCCATTTCTTTTATGATTCTGTAATGATTTTATGACAAGGTTTCATTTTTATTGGGGTTTTTATTATCTATCTGAACAGCTGTACAAATGCTGAAAGGAATTGCAAAGAGTTCTAGATTTAGTTATTCTTTAACAAACTACTGTGTGTAAATAGAATAAATCAATGATTTAAATAAAAAGAATTATAATGGTACTAAAGACACTATATCTTAGTTTTATCATATGCATAAAAAAAAGTTCGTAAGAAATAAGTATAGTGCTTTTAACTTTTCATTGTGTATTTTATGACTTAATACGTTGGTTTGTAAGTATAATACTATCTCGTCATACACCACTGCCTCCATCCAAAATTTACTGCTTTATCCAAGTTAGGCTCAGGAGAGCTGGAGTCGACGCCGAAGGCCATGACAGGGCGAACACGCAGACACGCTCACACCTCTGTACAGTTCAGATCCTGTTTGCACGACAACGGGGCTCAGGGTCCCTGAAAACACAACCGTTTAAAAAGCGGCTTCTAAGGTTTAACTTTATGAAAACGCGAATTTTTTGGAAAGTGCTCATGTGCACTACGGTCATAGTTAATCGTTCTGCGCATGTGCAAGAACGATTCCTTCGTGACCATGACTGCGGAGCGCGCTGTTCACCATTGAGTTTACTGGAGCTTCTCCAATAAAGTTTACATTTACTGCATCGTCAGCTGGATCACACGTGGAGGCGCATTTTATTTCTTAACCAATACTGAGTGGACCAAAATGATGAACAGAGTCAGTTTAAAGGAGCTTTCATGTTTGCAGTGTACTCTTTTGTCTGCGCACATTTGTGGATGTCTTTATTACATCAAACAAAAACTAAAAAACCAGCACCGACTGGCAACTTGAACTGGGGATTTTCTCACTGAGGTGGGGCTACTAACCACTAAGTCGACATGATTATGTTTTACTTGTTATATAAATATACAATGTACAACCCTAATTATTAAAAACTTTATTTATTACATCTTACAACACGCTGAAGCTCTTCAAGAGAAATCATTTCAAAATGAGTCATGTCAGCGCTCTGCTTCAGCTCCAAACGGTTCAGTCCAACTGCCCCGCTGATTGATGTGCGGAGTTGCTTCAAGTTTAGCCCTTCTCTCAAATGATCACCTCCTGTTTCCACTAAAAGTTATTTCTGGCTTTTTGTTCACAATTCGGGGTGTTTGTAAATGTCAAACGTATCGGATTTCAAGAAACGGCGAGTGTGTCTGTGTGTTCTCTGTCGTCCAGCCACAGAAAAAGTTCTGTATTCCCACCATCAACTTCCAGGATTCAACTCAAGACTAAAATGTGACCTCTGCTGCTTCCAGCTTGGCTTGGATCTCCCATTCGTCATCATCTCACTTCACAAGTCACCCGCTGATTGTACATTTACTCAACTTCTCATGCTCATTACTCGCCAGTACAAACAGCATGCTGTCACTGTGGTGGTCAACTGTAAAATGACACAGAGGGCTACTTAAAATAAAAAAGTGGATGAGAGGAGGAAGAATGCATAGTTGTCTTTTTAGTTGTTTTTTTCTGCATGCGGCATGTGACATCCCTCTGACAGTCCGTCTGCTCAGCTCTGGACCTTTGCTCCAGCCGGTTGTCACTCATCCATGCACTGCAGGAGTTTCCAGCATCTTTAAACCCGACAATACAATGTCCCCGGTTTCCCACTGGCTTAGTTATGACTGAGAATCCATGCAAGTACATGACAAATCCAGCTTGGACACAAATGGCGACATGCCTCAGAGACAGGACCTTTTCTTTTTTCTTTTTTTCAGTTCAATTCGTGAGGTCTTCAGAGTCCTTGAGCGACACGTAGAACTACTTCCCTCGTAACAAAAAAAATAAAAAAAATATCCATCCCCCTCCGTCGGAGCTTGAATCAGCATCTTGTCACAGCAAATTTGTAGTGGTGGTCACACAGTCTAGTTGGCCCTCGCAGTACAAATAAATATGGGAAACGAGCGAGCAGAAATGAGGAGCAGTCAGTTTATTTTTCAAGCCATTACTGTGGTTTCACTCAATAAATGTCTCCTCTAAAAACTTAAGGGTTTTCTTCGACTCGTGTTTTCCATTGTCATTATATCCTTATTGTTTGGTCTGCCTGAGCCTTCTGGTTTTTTTTTCTTTCTTTTTTTTTTTTAAATATGGATGCAGTTAGCTCTGAATACTAATGAACAAGAAGTCTGTGTTGCTTTATGTTTTGTGCTCTTTACTTGATGGAATGTGATGCGCGACCTTGTTGTGGTTTTGTGACCCAGAAGAGGCATTTCCAAAAATGGAATCCAAAGGATTTGCAGACAATTTATTTATTTATTTATTTTATCAAACCACTCCGAGTTGGTGCAGGAGCTGGAGGTAGTTAAAGGCGACGAAGTGGTTTGACTTTCAGAAAACTCAGCCAGAAGTTGTACTTTTACTGTCTTTTTTTTTTTTTTTTTTTTTTTTCTTCAACTCAAATTTCAGAGGCCGCTGCAAATTTGGCGAAGTCTGAGTCTTTCCGCTGACTTTCTGTTTATGCTCGTTCTATAAGTTCCTCCTTCATCTAATCCCTTACCAACCTATAACGCACTCCTGCTTTTACTCTCAATTAGATGTTCGGATTTCATCCACCCCCAGGCGCAAACCGTGGTTGAGATATGCCTCGGCTGAGCGATTATGTCCACGTCTGATTGCCACTGATGACAAAGTAAATGTTTGTCTGATTTCGGCACGGAGAGGGGAACACACTTTTGTGACCCCCTAAGCCAGGGTCGTCTGGGTTTTCTTCAGCCCGGTCTTGATGTGGATACTTAAAGTGTGTTCACAGAGGACGAGTTGAAGCGAAGCAGAGTGGAGCTTGAAGGCTGTGAGAGAAATGGATCTGGTGTCGGTTCAGTGATTTTGGTCAATAAATGCTGACCAAGAGAGCATGAGCTGGCAGATTTTACGACATCTGGGCCAGACATTTTCTTGCATTGATATATTTTCTTTCCTCTTCTGGTTAGATTCCCACAGCAGACCTTTAGAGATGGGAAAACTTGAATGTGACAGTCTTTCTTTCAATACCTTTTGCTCTAAAATGACTTTCTACAATGTTGTGTGGAGCTTTTTGGTATCAGGGTCCTTTCTCCGCGTCCTGGTCACCACACAAATCTCGATATACAATGTCTCTCAGTCGGTAAGATTGCATCATAATGTTGTACACGTCGCCTGCCTGGCTCCCATTGTTTTGCCGTTTCTGAGGTAAATCCTGGAGCGTCTCTGCGCAGCCAGGCCAGCTGACTCCGGGAGTTTTCTGATGGGTTCATGAGGGTTAAAAGCTTTGATCACAAGCACTTTGACTTAAGGTCCTCTGCGAGGTTTGACTTCATAACCTCTCGCAGCGTGTGGTTCTCGATCCAGCAGCGGTTCGCCCGACTCCTGTAACAGCTATATACTCTCGATATGTTCACTTGTACGAAGGATCTCAAGACTATTTACCGTCGCATTTGTCAGAACTGCTGTATTGAGAAAATGCTGTAGAGAAACTGTCAAATGAGCTTTATTGTTGCATTTGTTTTTTAATTAATGGATTTTCTCTTAAATATGTGCCAGATTTTGAAGTAACAATGAGTAGCAGAGCGAAGAATGATGATTTTGCCAAATATGCTAATACCAAACTGCTTTTCTTCATTGTTGCTATTGACTTTGTTTTGAGCTTCTGCTACCTGGTAATGTGTTTATGATCCACACAACCACAATGGCTGACATGTTGAAGAAAGGGAAGCAGGCTGGTGACCACCGCGAGGAGGAAGTGCCAGGTTGCTGTTGTTGTTGTTGTTTGCTGTTCTTCCATAGACTCCTGGTTAATTTGTCTTCAGATTCGAATCATCCAGTCTACTAAACAACACAGAATAAGACTCAACAGCATTGGCAGAGAGGACTGGACAAATTGCTCACTTGAGCAGCCCGCATGCTCAACTCTGCTGCTCTTCCAACAAATGCAGGGGTATAGAATTTAGATTTAATTCTGGGAGGCATTGTCACAGCTAAGGAATAATCGACCAAACACAAATTTTGTTACTTATAATGTATAATTACATGAAATATACTTACTGGTGTTTACTACTTTGTATCTTACTCCGTGAATGTAATGCACCAAAATGTATGGACCAAAATATTGGCTATATGCCCCATAAACCCCACCCATACTCAATAATATAATGCTTTATACGGTATAGTTATATGGGTTTAAGTTACTCAAACAAAGCACCAAATTCATATCCATTTAAAAGCGGATATTTTCCCCCCTAAAAAGATCAACTTGTTTGAATAAATGATTCCAAACGAGGCAAAACCAGATGCAACAGTTTGCACCCTTTGTTGTGCTGAGACATTCTTAACGCGAGCCAGCTCTTGGTCATTTATAAAACATTGTTAGGAAGTGAATAGTTAGGCTCTTATCTTGTTTTGCAGGCTAACAATCACATCTTACACCCCAGAGGTGCTTTGCCATCAGCCTGAAAAAAGGAACACAGCAGCTGGAGCTGATAAGAAAGAACGAAGCTAAATGGAAAATTGAAGGGCGCAAACCACAGGCTTGATTAGTAGATCCAGTAAAGGCGAGAGGACACAAGTCGAGTATTTCCATCCATCTGAGAGATTTATGCAGACTTTTTAAGGCAATCTGGCATCCTTCCCCCAATGTGAAGTGCATGTGTGTGTCTGTGTGTGTGTGTGTGAAGGCTTTGAAGTTGGTAATGCTCTCTGATTGGTAGCCTGAGCTCATTTTCACTTCCATTACAAGTATATCAATGTGAGGCAGGATCTTGATGAAAAGCCTTCTGCAGACAATTGATCTCAGTAATGATGAAGAGGAGGGGATAGGTCAGACATGCCACATCTTTCGCAGGGTTTTCATCCGAAGGCGCTCGCTGGAGTGTGAGCCGCAGTCACGGTGTTGCAGTTTGATGGGCTAGTTAAAAGTGTCGTGTGATGGATTGTTCTTACAAACGCTCCTGAAAAATGGTGCCGTGTGTATCAGCCAATTATGCAAAAAAGGCCCTGTGTGCAGCCCGAGAACACAGGGTTTTCTCGAAGCTAATTAATTGAATTTCTCTATGAGCTCTTGCCATTTTATTTCACCGCAAACCTTCATTTACGACATCTGAGCTAACGTCTCAAAAAAGAAAGAAAGAAAGAAAAAAACTTTGTAGATTGAGAGTTCTTCTCAGTCAAATTAAGCCAATCAAAGTGTGGAGGGGAAATAAAGGCAGGCACAGGCACAAATAGGGATTCTGTAATTGGCCTGTTTTGCATTTAATCTCCAAGGATATTTTATTCACTTGCCCGCCTTATAAAGCCTAAATTGTTTCAGTTGCGAACTGATTGCGCCTGAAACACAAAAGAGGGAGGAAAAAAAACAAAAACTCCACTACCCTCATGCCTCCTCGGGGGTTGTGCTAAACCACTTATTTCAGACTAAACTGGATTATTGACAAAAGACACAAAGCTGGAACGCCTTGGTTTTCTTGTATAACGGCGCTATGGCACCCCGGGAGCTCTTGTCCGGCTGGTAATTAAACTTTTGCCTTTCAATGGCAGACTGTTTAACCAGAAGCCTATGATGGAGGATTCACATGTTTGTTTGTTCAAGATATAATAGACAAGACGTCCATGGTGCCCCCATGTAATGCATCCTCCAGACAATCTCCAGAGCCATTTTTCTTTTCTTACTTGCCCACGTATTTTATTTTTTTTGCCTTCACCTGTGTTTTACTTCAAAAATCTGTCCTTTTTTGTGAAGTAGGCCAAGAGGAGGAGCTGTGGGATTACAAATGTGTAATGAAGATCCATCAAAGATTTTTTTTTTTTTTTCATGTTTGTAGTACTGCCCAAGTACTTTATCGTGCATTGAAAAAAAAGAAGAAAAAAGAAGGGAAATATCAGTGTGCAAGTGCAGCGCAAGAATGTAAATGAAAACGCCGCCTCAGTTCACAGTGTTGACATATGGATGTGGTTAAGGTGGTGGTGTCTGAGTGTGTGCTGCGTCTGGGAAGAGTCAGGATGACATATCTTTTTGTCGCAGCGCCAGGTATAAATGAGTGTGTGTGGGAGCGGTTCCAGGATATCACGCAGCAGCAGCACTTTTGGGCCTTCAGAGATACACACACACACACACACACACACACACACACACACAGCCCTGCAGACGGTGGTCTCGTCACAGCAGGGGACAGAAATGATTTGCGGAATCAAGAGTTTGGCATGAATCAGTAATAAGCAAAACTGAAACACCCTCTGAGGGGATGAGGAGTGTTTTCCGGGTTGGGAATCAGACACTGTTTCCTGCCCGTACAACACAACATTTTGAAGGATCTGTTCTCTCCAGAAAAAATACATGAGCCTTTGTTGCAGAGCGCTTTAAGTTAACAGTGCCGCAGTGTCTTGTAAGCTCATACTGGACCTAAGAGCCAATATGAGATCCCCATAAATCCGAGCTGGATCTTCCCGAAGCCGCGGTTGGAGCGTATTAACACTGCTCAGCAAGCTTCTCTGGCAAAATCTGTGTCGCCCCTGGGCCTCACAGACCGCTTCAGTCCACTTCATCCCTCCGCTGAGTTTATGTCCACCTGCTTGGATTGAGCAGTGGCTGCAGGTCCTCTGTAATTTCAGGATTTCTTCAAAGTCCCAGACTTAAACTTGGGGAAATTTGAAGAGGACGATGTCCGCCCAGCCGTTCACTCACCCTCGGGGGTTCATGTAAAGTTCACATGGTAGCTTTGAAATTTGCACATTAGAAAGAACTGCTTGGAGTTTCAGAAGCCCGTTGATCTCCTCAGGAAGCTACACCATGGTTTCTCTTGTAGTATGAGTAACTTCTTTATCTTCTATGTCATAAAAACAAACTTTTCAGTGCCACTCAATCCAAATATGGATCTTGATGGTTTTGACAGAGTATTATAAGATAGATTATGGATTCTTGGACGTGGTTTGAAATAGTATGTTAGAGGACTGCATGGTGGTCCCTTCACAGAATAATTACTGGTGTTTATATTAATTGGTGTCCAATCCAGCTTGTACGTTGTTATAGATGGTTATTTCAGACCTTGTAATTCATGGTCTCCACGTCTTGTAGAATACTGCATGAATTACAACACCAAGATTAAATGAATTTGACATTTTGGGACTTTTTCCAGACTGAGATGAAAAGATTTACCCTTTGGTCTGTTCGATAAATATAAAGCCAGCAGCAGGTCAGTTTACCTCACTGAATTTACTGGAAACACAGCAAAACTGTTGGCTTGCCTGTGTTTCTACTCACCAGCAACATTCAAACTCTGAATATAATGTGCTGCTTTTCATCTGTGGAAAATTGAATTGAAACGGCGCAATTTCCCTTTTGTGTGTGAGATGCTAAATTGATATAACAGACTGCAGAACAGTGATAACCTACTGCAAGCAGGAATACAACTATAACATCCAGAAAGATTATTATTGACAGCATAATTCTATGTTTCATGTCTTTATAAATGTGTTTTGGTTGTTTGCAGACCTCTGTGAGCAGAGACACTGAGTAATGACTGCATCAGTGATGCGTGGCCCTATAGTATTAATCGCCATTCGATAGGCAATCGGTTTTACTTATTTCTTTTTTCTGAAGCATTTAATTTGTTTTTGTTTTTTTGTTCTACTTCACCCATGCTGGCGTTAGTGAATTATGCTTAGTGTTTGGCATCAACATTGTTTGTTTTTAGTTGTCCCACTGTTGTATCTTGTTTTTCTATGCGGAAATTTACAAAATGAGGTTAGAGTAGCTTGAACACGGTTGACTGGTTAAAGTGGTTCATCCATTAAGGCCCCGCAAATCATTTGATTGTATGTTTATCATTTAGTGTTACTTACAGGCATGTGATGGTAATTTCTCCTACGTCGTACTGTCATCACGTTACCGTACCATGGATTTCCACTGCGAACTGACAATCACAGTTTCTAAGGCTTGCTCAATTTAGTGAGAAACGGTGCTCTAGATTGAGACGATGACCTTTTCTGGCCAAATGGATGAACGACTTCTTCAGCCGTGGTAAATCCTGGCATATTCTGACAAAGATCAGGTCTCCCCTGAAGGTTTTGACAGAGCTGACCTTATGTTCATGGTTTTTCCCTTCTTTAGGCCAGTGATATTTTCAAAAGATGGTATGGATGTTGCATTTCAATTTTCAGAGTCACAATATTCCACTTTAGCCAGAAACCAGTATATATATATAGATATATATCTATATATATATATATATATATATTTTTTTTTTTTTATTCAGCATTGTGTCCCAGGAGAACACATTCTGTGTTTGCAGATTATCTTCATGGGGTTGTCATGGCGTCGTCTCTCCTGCTTTCAGCATCATTTTTGTCGCCTGAGCATCTCGCAGCAGCTCTTTGCATTAACTGTGATCATTAGCAGACAGCGGCTGTCCCCAGAGGTTACCGAAGCCTCGCTTCAGAGATACAATCTGTAAATGACAACAGACAGACCAGGAAATCAATAGGACACCCCCAAAGCAGTGGTGGCGTGATGTTCATGATCACAGACGAGACGTGCTCCTGACCTTTGGCATGTGGAACTAGTGAACGTTCACATCCATCAGAACGTAGATAATGTGGGGCTTCGCCCTGGGTTTTAGCTTAACTAATTGCAAGTGACAAAACAGATTCAGAGAGCTGAAACTAAAAGCAGAAAACATCAGCCCAGAGTTAATGTCCGGTAATCTGTATTTTCCTCTTTTGTCAGTCAAGGTATTTTTCATTTTTGATTAATTTTTTTCTGGCGGAGCGCAAATTAATACTGCATGACATGAGCTGGCAGTGCTTTGCGTGCTCTTGCTGATATATTTCAAGTCATGTTTCCAATATTAACACACAAGAAAGGGCAGTTGGTCCTCACATTAAAACAGGGTCCTGGGATAATATATCCAGTCATTATTCTGCCTTGCCAGCACAGTGTTAAACAACCAAACACTCCATAAATATTTCATAACTTCATTTCCACACATTTGGGAACGTTTTTAATATCAAGTCTTTCTGATGATGAATGGGGTTTATATAATGGTGTTTGTGTTGATGTCTATGGAGACTGTGGAGTTGGGAAGAGAAAATTACACATGATGTAAGGTCACCTTTATTTAAAAGAATCAATGGATTGATTCAGTGTCAAAGTTCTGGCTTTAATAAAAGTTTATTGGGTTCTTTTTGTCTGAGTGTTAAATGTGACGAACAAAACATATTTGTTCTTGATTCACAGGATTTAAAAAAAAAAGTTCTTGAAAATTGAAATCATTACTCCATTAAAACGCAGATCAAAGTTCCACTTTGTCGTCGGCAGGCCGGGAGTTGTTAAACACGTATTCTGTTCCCGATGGCATTACACAACTCTACTCCTTGTGGCCTTGAATTTAACTTTGTAGTACTTAAAGTTGAAGTGATGTAAGATGAGATTTTCCTTTTGATCAATTTCCAGTCTTTCGTCCACGTCAAAACAAATAGAACGCAGTCAAGAGTCATAAACCATTAAGAAAATGAGTTTGGTGTCCTCATATGTCCTTTTCTTCCTGTGTGTGATCCCTGCTCTTTTTGTCTTTCAGAGGAAGAATATCCACCTGCTGCTGAACGTGTTTTTGCTGGGAGCCTGGGGAGTCATCCTGCTGGCCTGCCGCTTCTACTGGATGGGCAACAAGCCCCCGAACTTCTCAAACTCCGACAACCCAGCAGCAGATTCCCCCTCGCTCCTCGCCAGGACTTTGACTTTTCTCTACCTTCCTGCCGTAAACCTTTGGCTTCTCCTGTGCCCAGACACGCTCAGTTTTGATTGGTCGATGGATGCGTTGCCTCTGATCAGGAGCCTGGCCGACTGCAGGAACGCTCACACGACAGCCTTCTACCTTGGATTGTTGTTGTTGGCTTGGTTCGGTCTGAGGACTCACCCCACGTCCAAGGGGAAAGATTCTAACGGGAAAGCGCATCCTTACACCAACGGAAGAAATGGAAACAGTAATGGACACAATTACCACTCGAACAATCACGAACACATTAACAACTCCCACACAGACGGCCACGACGTTAGTGCGCAAAATGGTTTCAAAAAGCACTACGAGAGCAGGACTCCACTGCCCACCACAGAAAACGTTGTGGTGTTCTCTCTTGGCCTGCTGGCTATCCCCTTTCTACCTGCCACAAATTTGTTTTTCTACGTGGGATTTGTCATAGCGGAGAGGGTACTGTACATCCCCAGCATGGGCTTTTGCCTGTTGGCTGCGGTGGGGATGAGATCGCTGTACGTCCGACTGCGACGCAGGTCGACCCGGACGGCTTTGGTGTACTTCAGTGCGACTCTGGTTCTGATTTTTGGTGTCAAAACGGTTTTGAGGAACCGGGACTGGCAGAATGAGGAGATGCTCTACAAGTCAGGGATTTATGTCAATCCTGCTAAAGGTAAGGCTCAACCCAAACAAATTGGATGCAAATGCTCTGCTCTGTATTTTAAAGTGGTATTTGTAATAGTAATGGTATTTAGTTTAAACACATTGTGCCTACCTCAGGTAATAAAGTGATGGCTGTACATTCATATTTACTATATTCATCTATGCTCTGGGTGGTAAACATAAGGCCCGTGGGCCAAAACCGACCCGCAAGAGCCTCCAATCTGGCCTACCAAACCACAAAGTAAGTTGTAAAATTAGATTTTTATTAATAAATTTCATGAGTTGCATTTCACAACACAACACTTGAGACCAGAGCTTGTTGCTCGAAGCCGTGCTGTCAGGATGAATTTTTAAATACATGCATTTTGCAGGCTTATGACATCGGATTTTGTATGGTTTCATTTAAATTGACTATATGTTGAGATTATAGTAATTTGGAGTTTGGTTTTGTGAAAATATAGACATTTTCATTAAGTAAACTCTCCGGAACAAACACGGATTTACCTGAAGGGCCTTTCATATCCGCTATATTGAGAATGAAGTGAGTGAGTCTCAGGTGACAATTCGGTTTTAATATAATGTGTACCGTCTCCTCGAGTTTACTGCTGTCCTGATTAACTTAACAGAAACCTACAACATATTTGCTCTTCATCAATCCAAATATACTGTGAACTAATTTTGATTCCTCTGAGCTGCACTTTTAAATGCAGTTTTAAAAGATGAATACATTTCTTTCTGATGTCTAAATTCCTTAACTCAGCTTTGTATTGCTTTTAAAAGCATGGCACAGTTGGATATGTGATCACACATATAGGGCACCTTTGAGTAAGTAATCACATTCAAGGTCATCAGGGCCGAGGTCCCGTCTATCGGGCAGCGGACATGAAAGAAACAAGGCCAGGATCTCACAAAACAACAGAAGGACACGTTGGTTTAGATATAATTTCTGCAGTGGAGCTGGCGCATGACAGCTGTTTGTGCTGGCAGGCCATCATCAGCTGAACACTGCAGCAGCAATGTCCCCGAATCACATTCAATAAAAATTAAACGAGATCCGTAAAGACCCCAGGCGTATACACACACACACACACACACACACACACACACACACACACACACACACACACACACACACACACACACACACACACACAGAGTTGTGGAGCCCATTCATTAACATATACTGTATGCCATCACCTTAAGTACAACAATAAAGTCCCAAAACAACTAACAAAGTACATCAGACCCCTCAATAGGTTTCTTTTTGGGTTGGACCCCACAAAAGATGTTAAAAACACAGCTGTACACGTATGTTGTGTTTTCACACATTGCATAGTTTTAAATGTATTTCCTACAAACATATTTTAATGCATAATTATCGCATATGAAACCCCGACATTAACCTAGCTCACCTATAAACAAGTCTGCACATGAAAATTAATGCTTTTTCTTGTAGGGGATTGATTTTTTTTTTTGCCCCAAGGAAGACAGATCGTTTGTGCATAGAGAGATTTAGACCCCCACACCACTGATAAATACAAATACAGAGTGGATCGATATGAAATTATCAAAAAAATAAAATACACAATTTTAAAACATAAAATACATTCTGTTAAGCAAGCATGCATATCCGTATGTACAGGTCAATGAAGGATGGTCGGTTTGTTTCTGTGCCTTCTTTTATTTCAACTAAAAACAAATATAAAAAGCTGAAGACAATAATTTGAATGAAAATGCTCTAATATTCATTTACTGCACTTTAATATATCAAAGCCTATGTGTTCTAGCTGTTAACAATGAATTAAAATGGTTCTTACCCACCTGTAACCACTGTTAGTTTACTCTCAATGAACTTTGAATTATTCCTCACTCTATAAAGTCTGAACAATATGTACAAAAGCTCCTGGCAACCTTATATCACCTGTCAGAGTCAATGCGCTGTACCATTAAACTCTAATGCCATTAGCTGTTCAATAGCACTGTGGTGGTCTCCTTTTCAAACTCATTCTGATTGGAAAGACTGGTGGTTCATGCTGAAAGCTCCCCTAGTGTGCCATCTCCCTTTTTTATGTACCGTGTGTGTCCACCAGCTGCAGCCTAACAACAGCCTCTCCCGAGGTGAAAAAGCACTGCACCCAGGGCGGAAAACAAGCTGCGCACTACAAAGGAAAATCATTCCTTGTCATAGAAATGTTGTCTCCCGCTGGTGTAACTCACAAGTTTTCAAGACTCTGAAACAATTGTTATTCAGGAGACTTGCCTGGAGATTTTTTTTTTTTATTCTTTTGATTAACCTCCTCCTTTGTGCCGTGTCAGCATGGGGGAACCTCGGAAATGTCTTGAAGAGCCAAGGGAAGATGGAGAAGGCTGAACAGGCGTACAGGAACGCTCTTTATTACCGCAGCAACATGGCCGACATGCTGTATAACCTGTGAGTGTCTCTGTGCTTGTTAACTAACCGCTCAGATTTAATCCCCAAAAGTTGTCGATGTCAACTCGCCTTCATATGCAATAAAAGTATGCTTTAACAATCGGACAGGCTCTCCTGTTACACATGTGTATTGATCAACGCTGCACTCTCGGAGGAAGTGCCTCCTTGTCTTCTATTCCCCAGAGAGCCGTCTTGTCTGACAGCATTATTAATGGTGCTGTTTTAGTCCGAGCGGAAAACACAAAGCAATCGGCCAATACTCACAGTGTGGTCAAACGTCCCTGCGGTTTCCCAATCCCCCACCCCCCACCCCCCACCCCCCACTCCCCCCTTATCAACTGTTTGAGTTTATTCATCACAGCAACTTAAGGTCTCTTTATTTTTGGAGAGCTTTGTAAAACCTCTAAACTGTCATTCTTTCCTTCGTTCCAGCGGTTTGCTGCTACAGGAGAGCAACAAGTTCTCAGAAGCTCTCCACTACTATAAGCTGGCCATTGGGAGTCGGCCAACGCTGGCTTGTAAGTACAGCTCTTCTTTTTTTTTTTTTCTTCTTCTTTTTTTTATTGACAATCTCCAGCTCTTGTGGTTGTGGCTGTGCTGTGTCCAAGCAACAGTGAATACAGGCTGTGGTTATGTGCAGGGAAAGGAATAGGTGGCAAAGGGCAGTGGGTATACGGCTGAATTAAACATTCAGCACAGCTGCGCGACCGCCTTTCAAAGCCCAGTTATGTCAAGAGATGGAGGAAATGCATGATGTCATTTATTATGAATTCAGGCCACGATGCTCCCGTTGAGTTTATATGTCTTCCCGTTTCTCTCCTTCACCTATTCGTATCATGAATTTCTTATGATTTTCCCGGGATGAAGCCTCCCCTCCACCATTTCTCGCATGCTCTATCCCTGATTAATACAAATCACTTACCATCTTAACTTATCATGCAATAAATTAGCTCCCTATTGTTCCCCGTGTTAGCCGCTGACAGATAAAACAAGCGATCTTAAATGTCTCTTCTTTTCTTTCCTCGGATTAATTATACACCTAATCAAGATCACGGTTAGACTAGAAAATTCCCATTCAGCATGCAATTATCCAATCTGTTCTAGTCGATAACAAGGTTAATTAATTACCACAAAGTAGCAGACGTTTTAAAGCCAGAATGAAAATGTGACAGCTAAAGCATTTTTCCCCAAGGTTACACCATTAGTCACTGCCTCATTGGGAGCTAACTGGGGAAAACTGCAGCGTTTCCTTTCAATCTGCACAATTAAGTGTTATTGGTTTGTTTTTAGATATTTTGCACGTAGACATCAATTTAGAAGGCCCATTTATGTATTTATTTATCTATCGATCTGTTTTGGATTGCAACACATTTCACTGCAGATCATTTCAATGTGGAAAAGCCTAAATTTGAACAATAATTTAATACAATACAGGGGAAAAAAAGATGGATGTTGCAACTTTTATAAGATAAACAAATTCAAAGGTAAGATATGACTAAAATAAGATATTTTGTTGACAACGAGTTCGATTCTCACCCTATCTTCATTGACTTTATCGTACGTCAACACCCTTATGAAGCGCTTTCAAGATTGATCCGCTTTATCAGGGTAATTTATTCCAACGAGCAGACTTGATAGGGAGTTGTTTAGAGGAAAAGGTCCACAGAGACTAATTACTCTCCGCCTCCATATTGATCATTGTCTGTTGTCTCCGACCACTCAAGGAAAAGTTTAACAAGCATCCAAGAAACCCGGGGGATGCATTCAAATGTCACACATGCATACAGTGAAGCTTGGAAATGATCAGCGGCGGTTTATTCTTCCTCCCCAGACGTGTAAATGATATTAAAAAAATTATCTTCACACTGTATGTGTCTTTATGTCCACAAAATGGGAGTGAATCTAGTGTTGCGGCACACTAAACAGAAGCATTACATTATGGTGCATCACTGCAGGACACTGCTAGACACCCGATGTCTAATCACTTAACTTGCAAAATCAACACTCAGCAAGGGAACACATCTTTATTCCTTCATAAACCAAATTTCATTACACTCAGTCTCTGGCAAATGAAGGCTTCCCATGCTCAAGTCTAAGCAGTGTGTTTTGTGTCTCTCACTGCAGCCGCCTACTTGAACACAGGCATCATTTTGATGAATCAAGGTCGTCTGGACGAGGCCAAGCGTACCTTTCTGACCTGTGCCGATATCCCAGATGAGAACCTGAAGGACCCCCACGCCCACAAGAGCTCCGTCGCCAGCTGCCTCTATAATCTGGGCAAGCTGCTCCACGAACAGGGACACCAGGAGGTAACGCGCTGGAAATAATGCACAGTAAACATCCTACGACTATACGACCTGTATGTTAATGTGGAATATGTTCATTTACACACCTAAACTTTTTACTGAATGCTTAACTCTTTAATGGATTGTTTAAGACATATCCAACATTTTTTACTCTTGACTGGTATACATCCAGACTCTTGACTCTTTAAACTACACTTTTCACTCGTACAGCTACTCCAGGATTATTTACACCTGACCAGGACTCCTTAAAACCAAACCAGGACACAAATTCTTTAAACTCGACTCGGGGCTGTTTGAAACACCTGGATTTGTTAACAACACCAGGGGTCTTTCTACTCGACTTGACTTCTTTAAACCTCATTAAAGCTCTTTCAACCAGCACCACAGTTCCTCTATAATCTTCTGATCAAATAAAGCTTTATCCTCAAAAGTAGTGAATTTCACAAAGGTTTCTAATAAATGCAATACCATTCATGTTTTTTCTTTCCGTACAAGTGCCTTGAGATGACTGTTGTATTTGGCGCTATATAAGTAAATTGAATTTAATTGAATTGACGTTTTTTCTCCCAAATGGTTGAAAAGCAGGTTAAAGGCTTAAAAACAACTTTGGCCCTAAAGGCCTGCTGCTGTCATGTGTAATTTAGAGAGAGAGAAAGACGACATTAACTTGTGTTTGTACTCCATTTACTCATGATGGACTTTTAACTGTTGATCTTATTCAGGATGTCATAATAGTAAGCAAGCAGGCTTATTGCTGGGACACATTAGGATGAGCTGTCACTCGCTGATTTAATCAATCAGTATTAAAGTGTATCGTCAACTGCAAACACTCCACTGCAGTTGTTTCCCACATGGGGAATACGGTTTTACACCTGTATTATGCATCTAGGAGCTAATGACAATAAGAAGCTGAGATAATCTCCAAAAAAACGGGCAAATGTTTCATCACACAAATCAAAAATAACAAGCTCACCAAAACTTTAGTAATTGCAACTGCAATATCAATAGCAATGGCAATCAGTCAGTTGCACGTTGCCGCTAAAAGCAGCAGTGTTTGAGTAATGCATTAAAACACTGATTTAACCTTCTTTAGCACACCTCCCTTTTGGTTCCATATTGGTGTGTTTTGAATATCCACAAACACATTTTGTCTAAAACTATATTCCCACTTGCCCTTTTGAATAATGCGCATGCTGGAAAACATTTAACGCAAAGTGAGCTGAGATTAAATGCAGGCAAGTCGTCAAGCAGCCTTTTGGGGACATTGAGAGACGGCTCACTTTTAAATGGACATGTTCCAAAATTGCTTCTGTCATAGGGGACAGAGTGTTTGTGAAGATAATCCTCAGGCAGTTTCTAACAAATCCACTCTCGTCCGTGGCCCCAAAGACCGACGGTGCTGGTGAAAGTGCTGCTTTTCCAACTCTGCACATCGATATTGTACATAAGTACTGTGATGCTGGTGATTCAATCAGGAAAGCAGCAGCGGTACTGCAGATTCAATAAAGGTCCTTATAAACTGTTGGTCTCGTGGAGAAACGGAGCAATCCCACTTCCTCTGACCTCTTAACCACCACATTTGCTTCAGCAATAAGGAGGAATCAGGTCCTTCTACCCTTTAAACTCCGAGAGGCTCGGAGGTGAATTGCTGGACCTACACACTATACATACTAGAGTCAATAAGTGACACTGCTCTAGTCATCTTAACAAGCGTGACACTGAGGATAGACTCTTTGTGCTGAGCTCTGTATGAACCAGCCTCCCAGCGACCCCCAATTCCACGCTGCGTATTCACATTGTCAGGACCCCGGCTGCATGGGAGGAATGACTAGTTACCCCAGAGCCGGTTCCCCTGGCGGGGTCTCTCCACTTGCTAATGCAAACATCCCCCACCTTCTCTCTTTTTTTTTTTTTTTTTGTCATTCACAGGAGGCCCTCTCCGTGTTTAAAGAAGCAATACAGAAAATGCCAAGACAATTTGCACCACAGAGCCTCTACAACATGATGGGTAAGAGCTACTTTTGTTCAGCACCATAAAGGCTGTGGGAGGGGAAAAACTAACAGTGAAACTGAGGGTAAATGGTTAAATCTTTGGGTATTTCTGTTGAACTGGCAGATATTCATCAAGCATTTTTTTTTTTTTTTGCTTCACTTGGAACCTTTTAAGATTAAATAAAAATGGGGGGCGGGGGTTTCTTGTGGATAAACGTGGTTTTAGATGGAATTTACTCACTGCAATTTAAGCCAGTGTTTACAGCTCTATTAGGACTGAACCGACTCAGTCACTTGAGAAAAAATGTGATCCAAAACTCTTGAAGTAAACCCAATTTGGGTTTTTTGCGGGTTTTTTTTTTTTTTAAACATGTGAATGGAAAAAAAAAATGCATCATGTTTGCAAACATCAGAGTCACCAACCAATCAAAAGCCCTCGTTTCACTGGAATGTCACAGCCAGAGACAAGTTAGAGACACAGAATGTGGGACGACGCATAAATTAATGACGATGTTCACCTGGAATTGCGTGTCATAAGAGTGTTACGCAAAGTTTGGGTCAAAGTTTGCATGCATGTGGCCTGTTGCTGGCTCAAACTTCGTACTGCCGTGAGTATTTTGCCATCTGAAACCTAAAAATTTCAGTAAATGAACAGTTACGTGAGAAAATCACAAAGTCTTGAGCATGTGAGTCATTGAACGCAATCACGTCATCAGACATAAAGCAAAACTGAGCTCTTAAAAACTGAGTCAAGTTTAAAACGTCTTTCAAAGACTATGTGACAAACACGTAAAGTAAGAAAAACATGCATATTTTTGATTTGAAATCCCTTTGAATCTTTCGAGATATATATATAAAAAAAATTATCTTCACAGCCCAGTGAGTCAGGGGCTTAACGTGCATATTTAGTGGCTTTGGGAGGAAGCTGAAATAAGGAACGTCACTCAGAACGGCCCCCTGAACCTGAAGGATCATCAGTCAATTGAACAAGAACAAAGCCACCCAGTCAGATTTATCCAGAAGTAAATATAAAGCAGAGTAAACCGAACACTTGGCTCCCCGTAGCCATTTCTTAGGCTGCAAGATGATGAAGGCTGCAGTGGGATATTTATTTTCACATTTTTTAGCAATTTATTTTTGCACAAACCTTGTTTGAGGCAAGTAATTTGGCTCCACGGTGTCAACACTGTTTTGACTCGACAGCAGTAAACTTTCCTGTATCTTGCTGAACAGCCCTAATTTGCTTCTCACTACTAGAACAACTCGGCTTGTTGTATTCCAGCTGTAGAACAGCTGCTTTCGGGCTCATTATTTCTGCGTACTTCACTGCTTTTTTTTTTTCCTCAGCTGTTTTTCCTCAGTCTTTTACCATCTTACACACACACACACACACACCCACACACACTCACCTCCTCACACTCACTCGTGCATTCTGGGACATTTGTATTTCAGACTTGGGAGTGCCAAGGCTTTGCTCATGAGTTGGCAAAATGCGGTTTGACAGAGCTACTGAGATTATGTCAAAATGTTGATGAAAGCTCCAGGCAGCGTTAAGGAGCTGCGCTGCGTCTGAAGCCGAGGCTCCCAGCCAGAGATCTGTGATTTCTGCAGCTTAGTGTTGTTTCCTCGCTGAACTTGATCTGCACATTTGGCACACCTGCCCGTATCTTTTTTCACTTTCACTCACCGTGCTGCGCTCGTGCTGTTTGTCAGGCGCCAAGGAGCAGGAGCTTTCATCAGAGGCAGACCTGGGTGGTAATCTGCACCCCGCTGGTCTCGCTCCAACACTCTCTGGTGGGCTGAGGAATGTTCCACTCTGAGGAGCCCGTTTCAGCCGCTTGGGTTCGATGTCACTTCTAATTGCACGTTGATGTCCGTGCTAATCACACACAGGGCCCTGCTGCCAGCACGCGAGTTGGGTGTTTGTGTTGCTTTTAAACCTTTTAAAATTAATGAGGTCATGTCAAAACAGACCAGTACACACACTTTTTCTTTTTTTTTTTTCAAACGCTTTTTTCTTTCCTAACTTTTTAAAGATTTCATTAAAATTGTTGTCATTTTCTATAGTAATTGTTTGGTTTTGTGAAAATATAGACATCACGTATACTCTGTGTCACGACAAAGAAAAAAAACATAATTTAAAGGTTATTATGGCACTATATTACCCCGTCTTTAAATGTGTTTGACACCCCTGCTTGAGACAGTAAGATATAAGACATGGGATTTTAGATTCTCGTCTCTATTTCATACGAGTTTTAGCACCTGAATTATACAGAAGCTCAATTACGAGTCAAAAGCAAAGAACCCCGTCAATGAAAAAGATTTAGGAAAAATGACGGCTCATCCTACAAATGCATGCTTCTTACAAATGTGGCACACTTTATCCGGGCAAAAAAGTTGCTTTGTGTTAATTAGTTAGTGCATAAAATTCAAAAATTGCCATAGAGCAGAGAATTAGAACTCTGCACCCACATACTGGTCTCCACATTATGATCACTTTAATCCCTCACAAGATTCACCACCTGCTGCACGTTGAAAGCTGAAGTAATCGCAGAAAAACAGGCAAAATAACTCACTTAATGCACATTTCTGACAATCTAAAAGCCATAAAATCAAAATGAGTATTGGCCTGAAATGAAGGATTCACATCAGAGGGATAATCCGAAAGATTTTATCAACCGCGGCTTAAATTTCTTCAAGTATTCAGAGGGTTCTGAACATACTTACACTGTCTTTTGGCAATAAATTGTATCTATTTATCCTGTTTTGCAATGTTTATGTCTGCTCCACTTTAAGGGAAATTCTTAATTACTTGTCATTTTTGTCCAGTTGTTTAAAAATATGATCACTTTAATTCCAGTTCAGAGAATAAATCTGAAAAAATAAAACCAAAAGTAAAAATGCAGGAGGATTGTTAAGCCTTCTAATTCTGACTAAATGAAAATAGACTGATTGTCAAATTTATTAAAATAAAGGCTGCACTTAATCAGAAACATCACTTCAAGTGAAAATAAAGCTTGTATGTCCTAATTTAAAACATATTTAAAGATTTTGTACAAACATCTTGATCTTTGTTACTGATAAAGGGTAAGTCCTGAATATCATTAGGAGGTTTCATTACACATCGTTATCACTCATTGGAACTGTTTTCGTAAAATTAGAAAGTGTCGATAAGGCATGTGTCACCTGTTGGTTATCACCGTGTTTTCATGAAATAGATTAGTGCTAATCCCCACTGAATTAAGTTTTCAGTCTGCTCCAGTCTAAACAACTTGTCAGGCCATTTGATAATCCCTAAATCTTAATGTAGATTGCAATTTATACCATATGACAAGCCAACTTTCATCGAGCGGGATACGTTTGCACTTTCCCCCGAAATACATTAACTTGTTGATATTAACTGTGTTGTGTTATCAGCTGATCTTGTCAGAATTTTTGCAATAACATGAGGATTATCAGAGGGCTTGGAAGGAGAGGTCATTGTTTTTTCAGGTGTTTGGTGGGCAGAGATCCAGATCTGACTGTGGGGGAGGTATCAGATGGTGTCTGACTGATCAGGGAGAGAGTGGGTGGGTGGGTAATGGGGGGGCGGCGGGGGGGGGGGGGGGGGGGGGGGGGGGGTTGTGTTAGAATTACCCAGAAATACTTCCAAGCCACAGGCAGAATTTGTAACAATGATTTTTACTCAGAATTTAAAACTAGATCCTCCTCGTGACTGGGTTGAGGTCAAGAATGTCAAAGTTGGTGCATTTTACATTATGTTACAGTCACTTCATTGGGGTTTTTGCGATGTTTGGTGCTCCAGTTTGTAGCATCACTGCTAACCTGTCATGAAAATGAAACCTCCTCAGTGTGTTGGCCTCCTGCAATTTGACCCATCGTCCATCTGATCCCACAGGAGAGGCCTACATGAGACTGAACAAGCTGACTGAAGCCGAACACTGGTACCGAGAATCCCTGCGAGCCAAGCCGGACCATATTCCTGCACACCTCACTTACGGCAAACTCCTGGCCATGACAGTAAGTGTTATCCTCTTTTCTTTCGTCTTAGAGCTTAAGATTTTAGACTCTTTTTCTCTTCTGATTGAAAAGTAAGTAGTTATAATAACTGCATGCATTTAATGATGGAGGAAGTCAAACAGCAACCAGACCACCAGATGATCTCATCTGGCTCTCAGGATGATCCTGCAGAGTGTAAACATTACAGTGAACACGTGTAATTTTACAATAATAAAAACCCAACAACTTACTTACTTTCTCGTCCACCATGGGAGATAGGGCATCACATGGGCAAACAGAAATCACACAATTACAACCACAGGCAATTTTAATGTAATCAATGAAGCTCACATGCATGCTGTGGGACTGCGGGAAGGAACCGGAGTACCCGGACAAAGCTCATGCACAAGCACGGAGAAAGGCCAGGATTTGAACCCACAAACTTCTCGAAATGAAGCAAAAAATGCTAAGCACTACATCATGGATCATATTTGCTGTATAGGACTCATACTTCCTTGCACTAGAAAAGATTTAGGAGATGCCATAAGTTGCCTGGTGCCGACTCGAGTAAGATCAAACCAAGAAGGAGGGAAATTCTGAACCAAAATGAGTTTATCCCCTGGAATACAGGCTTCTTTCAGATAAACTAAAAAGCTTTATTCAGCAAAATGCATATATCACACAAGAAAATGGAATCAAATCAAATGCCTAGTTTTGCTCTTCACTTCCTTCTGTCATGATTTCTTCTCAAACAGAATCAAATGAGACGAAAAGGCATCTCCAGGTTTATCCTGCTCTTCCCCAGTTTTTAGTGCTTCTCTCCTCATCATGATTTCCTGCTTTAGCCTGCGTAGTTTTACCGATCCTCATGACCTTTACCTGTGAGAAGTTTTCAAATTACTTGGATAATCTTCTCCGTTGCTGAAGGGAGAGTCACACACACGCCGTTACAGGTTTTTATTTGCTCAGATAATTTAAAATGACAGAAGATGAGTTCATTCAGCTTTTTTCCCCCCAAAAAACTAAACAACAGCCTGACACTGATGCCATTGGGATAATTTCATTGAGTTTCTTCGGGCATTGAGTTAAAGGAGTGATGATTCACTTCAGCGATTTGCCTCCCTGAAACATTTTCTGTCTGTGTCTGTTGTTTCTTCACTTTCTTCCTCATACTTATTTTTCCATTTCCAAAGGCCATTCATGTGTGCTCTGCAGCGTTGTACTAAAGGGTTTAATTTTTTCCTGAAGTCAGTTAATCAATAGTGTGTGGGCTTAAAAAAAAAAAAATAATAATCATAAAACACAGACAGAAGCTGTAAAAGAAAGATGAAAAAAGGCAGTTTTGGTGTGAAATGTTGGCCCTTGTGAAATTGTAGCTCAGTTAGCTGTATTTCAATGCATTCACTTTAGATATTTAATGATATTTTAAGCTTCAATGGGAATTGCAGAAAGAAGAAGGGTGACATAAATGCCATGCCAACTTTTTTTCGAAGTCAACAGCTTCATGAGCCTTTTAAGATGGTCATGGCAACAATTTAGATCAAGAAACACTGACAAGAAACAATTGTGGATCTGTCCTCCATTTCCTGTGTCTGCAGAGCGAAGCAGCCTTTTAGGGTCACGTACTGCTGCTGAAAAACCGAGAGGAGAGCAATCCAGAGGCAGGAGCAGTTTCCAAAATCCAATTTATGAGAAAGCGGTTATGTGGTGGGGTCGTACAGTCGTCCATCATAGATCACATTTAGATAGGCATATCTGGACTCGAGCTGATCGAGGAAACCAGTTGGAGTTGAAACTGATCATCCGAACGGAAATAAACATCTCATAGGAGGAAGGTCAAAAAAAGGGCGGAGGCCTTCTTTTCATTTTGACTCCCTTCTCTCCCACTGTCTGAGCCCTAATGAAAGGACGTAAATGTGTTCAAAAGCCTGAGGCGGTGGTATCTGCCTTTCCACAGAGGGTAGACTCTCCCTGGCCCCGTCCCATCTCATTTCCATCATGGAAACGGAGCCCTTTCAAGTTTCTTTCATTTATAGTCTTCTCTAAATCAGGATTTGGTCTGTATCCTCACTGATAGTTGTAGAGCTTTTACTGGCACACCTATTTTCTTTCCAGAATTTACTTACAATTATGGTCTAATGTTGTGTCAGTGCAGATTCAGCCCATGCTGGAAGTAGTTGACATTTGTGGAAATTGACTTTGAGAAGCACGATACCCTTTTTATATCACCACGTTGCATAGACTGCTACTGCCAGTTGGAAACAGATAGCTTGGCTTGGAGAAAAATCCACCTACCAGGCCCTCCAAGGATGGCTAATTAGTGCATTACATTTTGGCTGTTAAATCCACACAAACTGACGTGCTAAAGATGACACGTTTCAATAATTCTTGCTTGCAAGTGCCAGCAGTCACTGAACCCGGGATCAAAAAATAGTTTCGCGACCCCTACAAAAACCCAGACTGCCAGAGCTGTGGATTTTTGGCTCAGCATCCATCCGTGTTCTGTAAAGCATTATCTAAGTCAGAGTTGTTTCTCTGAAGCGGATCCTGGCTAATTATGAACGAAGGCACAGTACAAACTGGACAGTTTGCCAGCTCATGACACTGCAAACACAGAGAGACCATTTTTACACAACGTTTTAAAGGAGACATATCATGCTTTTAAATCCTTCCTTTTTACATATAAATCATACAGTTGTGGTCTATATAAAGCGGAACTGCAATGCTTGGGTCTGAATTCCTCATTATTATAGCTCCACAGGCCCCTTTTCAACCCCTTTTCTGATGTGCTTCTGAGAGCAACTCGTTTTGGGGCGGTCTCTTCAAATGCAAATGAGACACTTCATACCCCGCCTCCTCTCCAGGTTGCAGAGGTGACACTCGGTTCAACGCCACCCTGTTCGGCCATCTTTGTAGTTTGATAGAACAGATACAATTATCTAGCGGCGCAGAAACTTTATATTCACACATTATTTACAAAATGTCAACAACGGAAGATTTGTCCATCCAGCCATACATGTTGGAGCCAGAGTCGGACCCGGCGGAGCGAGATGAAAATGACGATGATGCACCTGCAGAACAACGTCTTCATATGGATGTAACGCAATGGTGTGTTACTATATTTACACTAACTTCTCCATCCATGCCCACTACTACAATACTGCCTGTATTACAACGACTATTTAACACAGAAGTTACATTATAATCTAAAACGAGCACACAGCGCTAACATATGAAGACGGTGCAACTGCTAATGCTAACAAAACAATGACAGGGACGTCTTATCATCACACTTTTTAGCGTTATATACAGCTTACTGAAGTGCTCTGTTCGTCGTCTCCATAGATAGAAGGAACTGACCGCTCAATCAGACGAAGTCTTTCGGCAAATCCTTCTTTATACTGGCGGAGGTTGTTGAAGCAGTCGTCCTTAAAGTGCTTCGCGCACACAAAAATGACCTTACCCACAGATGTGGGTATATTTCTGTGAAAAATAAAACTCAACCAGGCACTTCGAAAAGGTTCTGATGCTGGGAGACGGTGTAACGAAGCTTGTGGGTTACTACATCCAACAACCGAACATTTCGACTTATCCTCTCGTAACTTCGGCACCCTTAGGTTGGACTACAAAATCGCAGCGAGAAACAAAAATGGCGGATTGCTCGAAGTGTCGATGTCCTAAATTGGCAGTTCCGCCGGGAATACTGTGACGTAATAGTTCAAAAAACGTAATAGAGAATAGAAAAATCGAAACGGATCGCAAAATATGACCAAAACAGAATATAAAGATATCAACGGAGCACCTGAAGAGACTACTTTGAACTTTTCTGTACTTCTAAACACTCTAAATATACAACAACATGCATTTAAGGGGTAAAAAAGTGGATTTAGCATGATATGTCCCCTTTAAGGTGAAAACGCAAAGGTTTTGTCATGTTTTTGAGGATCTGTTTGCACGACAACAGTGCTCGGAGCCACTGGAAACAAAACTTTTTGAGAACTGTTCCCGAGGTGGAAATCTTTGAAAAGAAAAAGCGTAACTTTTGAAAAACGCTCTTGCTCCGTCTCTGTGTACACAGCGGAAATGCTGCTACTGCGCTCACGCACTCCGGACGTGGTAAACAGTTCTTCTGCACATGTGCAGGTAGACAAACAATAAGGACAATGTTTGCCCCCACATAAAGGGGGGGAACATGCAAACTCCACAGTCGAAGTGCTAACCACGACCGCGCTGTGCAGCTCTGGCTCAGTATTATCATCACGTAGTTGGACGTGGGTAATTCATCTTATGCCCAAATCAAATTGAGCTCCAGCGCCACACTGGATTGATTTTCCATCCGGCGCGCTGATGGATTGTCATCTGAAAGTACAGGTCATCTGGCACCATGGATAAAAGTCACTGGTTAAACTGATATGAATTCCTGTCGTTATAAAAAAAATCAAAAAAAAATCAAGAAAAACAAAGTGAGGAGCCAAAGTGGCTACAGGACATCAAAAAAATTAAGTGAAACCAAATCTTGTCAGTAAGGACCGTCTTGGGGAATCATACAATTCTTTAGAGGAGAGTTAAGACTCAATGAAATGGACTCGGGGAAGAATTTAGTGGGCCGTGAAGAGAAACTCATTTTATTTAAGAAAGCGTTATTGATTTTGGAGGAAAGTGTTTAAACCTGCAGGGAAGAATCTCAGTAGATCTCCGATCATGATGGATGTTTGAGGTGTTTGAGAGCAAATAATATCAAGAAAGAAGAGGACCGAGCTGCTGCACAGCTTCCATATGAGAAACATTTCAAAGAGAGCTACTTTTTTTTAAATGTTTTTAATAAAAATGAGACTCTGTACCAGTAAGCCCAGGCTAACATCCTGTTGTTGCAGTGGTGGCCTCTGCATGATGACAACAGCATTTAAGTGTGATCAAAAACAGTGACGGAAGTTGGCCCGCCTGCCAGTCTTCTATCATCCCCTCCCCGCACGCTCCCTGTGGCATTACAGTGACTGATGAAGACACTTCAGGTGCTGTCAGGGGTTTTCAGGTTCACATCCCCGCGGGAGAGTTGGAGGAGCCGCCAGATAAGGCTTGGCAGCAGGGTCAGAGAAGGGTGAGAGGTGGATGGTAGAGCGAAGCAGATAGCCAAGGCAGGGAGGGTAAAAAGTTGTTGTAATTTGTGAGTGAAGGCAGGACGAAATAAGAAAGAGAGGAAGAGTAAATCACACAGATAAGTATTGCCTTCCTGCAGCGCTGACCCATCCACGTCTCCTCTTTAAACCCTGGGGGAGCTGGATGCCTTTGAGACTGTCTGGTCAGGGATGTCCACAGCCACATGCGATGCTTGCAATATTGGATTCAGCCATTCACTCATTTCCTTCGCTAATATGATGCAGGCCTCATTCGTAATCACTCCAGCACCCACAGAGCCGGAGCTACATCTGCAGTTTGTCTGATGTTATCAGGAGATTTGAGGTGTGAGGTGCGCTGGAGAGACCTCAGCATGTGTGTGTGACAAAAGGGAGGATACACCACTCACACAATGGGGCTGACTAGAATAAGAAGTGGGTTTACTTCTTAGAGAGAATCCTTCCAACGACTGTCTCTGGTAGTGGGCCCACGGTGCTTTCAATTCAACAAAGGAAGAGTGCATCCACATCATGAAATAGACAGTGATAGCAGGCAGGCAGAGTGTGCATTCATGTTACAGGCTATCAATGTTTTCTTTTTCAATATATATATATATATATATATATATATATATATATATATATATATATAGGTTCCGTCAATCCATCTTTTGAACCATTTGAGTTGACAACGGATAAAAGCAGGGTACTCAGTTATTAACATTTTTAACATAAACCCTCTGGTACAAAATAAAGTGAAATGTCCTATCACCAATATCTCAGCTCGGGCCTCAGTGTTGTGTCCACTACTCTTAAGCAATATCTTTAAATATATATGATTCTTAGAAATTTTTCAATATGCTTGCTGGTGTTGGTGACCATATTGAAGTCCCTTGTGGGCTCGTTTTAGCCTGTGGAGCTTATGTTGTTCAAATAACAAAATACATTTATTTTCAGGTTCAATTAAGCTCGTTTCAAGAGATCACACTATAAAATTACACTCATTTAAAAAAAACAAACAAAGGCATCATAACAGTGACTCAAACATGTAAAAGGTAGGAATAACAGAGGCTGCAGTAATAAGCCAAGCTGCATAAAAATAGTAGATTGAATGTAAAATATAGTTAGATTCCATTCTATGTAATAATCTAAAGTTAGGATATCAAGAATGATAAACGGTGTAAATGATGACAAAACATTTTTTTTACACTTTTCAGCCACAATTTCAACCAGCCAACCAGGAGGCTTCCAGATTCAACACGTTATTTCGCCTCTCACGCAATAACTATAGGCCCCCATGCTGTGTATACGTATCCTTTTTCCACACCTCGAGGACATAGACTGACAAGCCTGAGAAAGAAAGAGAGAAATAAATGATAAATTAAGTTTGACTATCGCTAAACCTGATCCATATCCACGCCTGAAGCTGTATACAACCTTTCCTTAAACAAAAGAAGACTGAATGAAGAAAAATATACTTTCCCCTTCCTTTTCTACGTACAACTATTCAGAAGACATGTGATGTCAGTAGCTCACATTGGATTAGAAGCATTACCGTGATTTATCGTCACAAAGTTAAAGAATTATTACAAGAAAATTAAACATTTCTAATTGAGTTTTGTGGTTATGATTAAAGTCAAAAATGGGGGTATTAAAGGGCAAAAAGTCTAACAATCTGCATCTCAGGGGACAAATGAACACTTTATAAACTCTTAACCCTTGTATTATGTTGAAAAAAAATTACATTGGTTATGTTGCGGGTCATTTTGACCCGGACCGTGTAAATCCACTCAAACAGTCAAAAAACAAGGTTCAACCAAAACTAACTTTATTTAAGATTATATAAACATTTAGAAAAGTGACATACAATACATTTTCAATTTCAACTCTATATTTAGGAACTATTTAAAGTTTTTCTCTTTTCGCAAACACATTTCTCTTTTTTTATTTAACTTGCCCTGCTTGATCAGATTTTTTCTGTCCAACATATCCAACGTTTTCCACATGATGGACAGAATGTAACTGTGCTTTCTGCAGATGATATTCTTGCATTTCACAAAGGAGGTACATGTTTTGCTGTCCTCTCGAGCGGGACAGACCTAGCATCTTTTCGGTTTCTTTACACCTGGATCCACTGGATCCACTGGATCCACAGCAGGTTTGTTAGATGACCTGGGAAGTTCTGGCTTATTTCTTCTCATTGTTCCCAACATAGTCAGCTTTCTCTTCTGAAGTTCATCTCCAAGGCGGTAGGATGTAAAGAACTTGTCACATGTCATGTTATGACCTTGCAGCCCTTCACTCATCTCCAGCACCACACGCCTCCCCTGATTCTTTTCAGATGCTTCTCCAGGCAACTTTCCAGGGTACACTTGCAATATTCCTTGCATAGCTTGATTTTGCGTCACAGGCTGCCCATATCTTGATGCCATACTTGGCAGGCTTGTTGGCCATGTACTGTCGGAAAGGACAGCGCCCCCTGAAGGGAACAAGGCGCTCATCTACAGTCACATGGGGACCAGGATTGTACAACAAAGGTAGAATTTCCACCCACTTATCCCATACATCTCTGATTGCAGCGAGTTTGTCTTTTTTACGTGGACCAGGTCTGGTGTCTCGGTTGTCAAATCGGATCACACGAGATATCATGTGAAATGTCTCCAAAGACATTGTTGCTCGAAAGATTGGCCTTCCACTCTCTTCATTCCATAGACTTGCAGTTGCTTCTCCCTTTGACCTGTACACTCCAGCTAATACCAGAATCCCAATGTAAGCATGCAAGTCAGTCTGATCCCGTGGCTTCCATTTCTCTTGAAATACACGCCTCCCCTCCAAGTTTGTCATGTCCAGTATGATCTTCTCTATTGGTGGGGATATGAAGAGCTGAAATGCTGATTGAATATCATCAGCTCGTGTGATAGCAAATCTTGTTGGACCAGGAGTCATTTTGATAACATTCGACGAAGACAGTCTGCCTCGGCTTTGGTGTGGTGATCTTGACCAGTTTATATTACCGTCTTTAGATGCCCATGTCCTCAGTCCCTGAAAGATCCTCTGTCTCTGAAATCTCTTCCTCTGCATCACTATCCCAGTTCAAAATCTGTGATGAAGCTTCTTCAGCAGTAAATCTCATGGAGCTCATTGTTGGTGTGTTCGTCAAAGAAATGACATGAGAAAAGTGACGAGGAGAAGGGAGAGAAAGTTCCTCCCCTACAGAAACCTGAATCTCTGGTCTCTAAATGGCTATTCAGAGGCAGTCAAAACAAAGTACATCAAAGAGACAGGTGTATATTGGATGTGAACAGCTACTTACCCACATTAAAGTGTCCGGGTCAAAATGACCCGCAACATCATCTTTGTATGTAAACTCTGCCCAGACATTCCACTACATGTCAAAGACTCCAAATTTTACACACCTGTTGATGACCCTAGATGAGGAAAAGTCACAAAATTTCATGAAGAAAAAAAAAAGGGAACCAATGTTTTCGTCAACTCAAAAACTGAAATGGGTCAAATTGACCCTTAACATAATACAAGGGTTAACCTAGATTAATGACAAATGAGCTACTTTTCACATTGTCGGAGTTGAAACTAACAACTGCCATATTCCTCACTCCGGACATGGTCTCCATTCATATATAAATCTTCCATCCGCACGTTGCTGCAGCTCATTTCAGCGTGTGAAAGCTTAATTCTGAGGTCTGCCAAACCCGCCATTGGTCTCTGTTATTATAAAAGCAGCTGGCCCTCAAACGTACACATTCCTACATCTGCAAGTAGGAGTGTAAAAACACACAGAAATGACGCTTTTCAGACTGCAACTGTGATCGCGACTTGGACACCGTCGGCTCTGTTAAACATGTACTTAGCACAGGCTTGATTTTCTGCAGCATCAAGAGAAACCACACTCTGGTATTTACACTAGAAATTTTCTGTATTTATTGAATCTGCTGCTCGGTGAAAATGTAGCCGCTTGACTGAGTCTAGAGTCATTAATACCACAGTGTGCCGAAGTGATCTGAGCTGATTCTCCTAACTGACTCAACTGAAGCAATTTGTAGTATTTCACACTCGTATAAATAGTTTTCTATTGGCTTATTCAGACTTTATATAATCCTCCTTTATCTTTTCCGAGGCTTTGGCAAATTATCCCACGTCTCCTGTAACTGCTCCGGCTCCAACTTAATAGCGTGGATTATTCATGCGAGGACATTATCTCTTGGACTAAAACGCATACCGATAGTTGCATTATTAATGCATCGCCTTTTATTGATGAGCGCACACTGGTAATTGTTGATCAGATGGCATCTGGGTGCCCAACTGCGAGCAAAGATGTGTCGGGAGTCCCAGCTGGCATGCAGGGCCAGCTGCTCGGTTCTGTTTGAGCTGCGATTGGTTGTACGCCACAGTCTGAAACGGCCTTGGGGGGGGGGGGGGGGGGGGTGCGGTTTCGGCCCCTCTGGGGCTCCAGTGTTTTCTCTCCTCATCATGGTATGCTCACCCTTTCCCGGTATGGATTCTTTCATCTTTTGAAAGCTTGCAACAACACTGTGCTCGCCAGAGGAAAAAATCTGTGCGTTTGCTGCACACCTGTGTGAGAGAAGTCAAAGTTTCCCTGCCTTCCCAGTCCTCTCTTTCCCATTTCCAACGCGGCGCTGCTCCTCGTCTCGCAGCGGTCAAGGCCACACACACCAGCAATCCGCGGTCGTGCTCTGGAAGTGTTATTTGCACAGATAAAAGTGTGTAATGAATGAGCCTCTGCACCCGTCTGCTTCCCCGTGCCAAGCACGACAGTGCGCACTTTTGACGATACGACATATGAGCCTGGAGGAATAACACTCGCGGTCCGCGTGTTTCATGTCTGTTTATTAGGATTTATTGTCGAAGTCGGTCTGCGGTTGAGAGGGGGACATTAGGTATACACAAAGGTATTCTGGCTGTTGGGCTGACTGTGGTGTTTTTATAATGAGGGGTTTTTGAGGGGTAGTTGAAACAATAATGACACCGTGTTTAATCCATCTCTCTCAGGGGCAGAAAACAGAAGCGGAGAGGTTCTTCCTGAAGGCCATCCAACTCGACCCCACAAAAGGCAACTGCTACATGCATTATGGTAAGCATTGAGTTCTTTATTTTTTTTCATTTCGGCCTAACATGCATTCTTATGTTTCAAATAGTTGATTTGGAAATGTTCATGCTTTAGTGTTAATCAGGTTTTCATCAGTTCTTTGTCGTTATTGAGTAGTTAGATGGACACTGTTGGTGTAGGTATTAGGTTTGAATCCCACTGCCATTGGGTCACCTGAGCAAGGCATTTAAGGTATTCAAACAGCTTTTAGTGAAGCTTTTATTCCATTATGAATCCACAATATCAGCCTCTGCATGTTTCTTATAGCAGAGGTGTCAAACACATTTTAGTTCAAGGGCAAAATTTCATCTTGAGTTGGTTGGACTGGTAAAATAGTGTCATAATGACCATTAAAAGTAAAGAGGATCACAAGAAGAAACAATCGTTCTTTTCAATTCTTTAATGCATTCAGAATTGCACATGTGTAATTAGGTTTCAGCCTTTGTTCTTTTGATTTAATCTCCATCATAATAAGAATTTCAATAAGCTGACAGGTTAATTGCATTCTTGCTTCCAAAGGGCCTGAAAACCTTTTCTGTCTGAAGCCGCATTTTATTATGGCCTGATGTGTCGGGTCAGCAGCACTGCACTAGTGTGCAAGTGGCATTTAAGGCAATCGATGCATCAAGTTGATGGTGGATTTTTTTTTTGATGAGGAACTATCTGAGGTTTGTCATCTCCAAAGGTTAATCAATCTGGTAATGGTACGATGAACTGTATTGATCAACAGAGAGTGGCTTTCCAACAAAACCATACAGATAACCAGGCCGTGGCGATATTCCGGTGGCTGGAGTGAAGAAATCTATATAGTGTTAGTGCTTGGCGTATGAGATTAAACTGCAGTTAGTGTCTTATTTTTTTTCCGTGCTAGAGTCATGTTTAGTTTACGTATTTATTATTGGGTGTGTTGGAACAGATAATAAATTTATAATTTTTATAATTATCTTTCAATGATTTGTATGTGCATCTTTAAGGTTCAGAACCTAAATTGCAGTATTCACTCTGTAAATCACATTGCCCAATAGAGGCAAGTCTTTTATTCCAGTTAGCAGTCAATTTAAAGTCCTGTCTTATTCATATCTTGACACTGCAGGGGTGTTTTTAACCGAAAGGTTTTTCCTCTACTGAGTCATAGCTTGAAGACTCTTTAAATCCATCTCCCACCTCAGGCTAGTAATACCGCTACAGTTACAGCCACAATCACTAAGAAAAACATATCCGAGGTTCACTCAGTGGTCCAGCGTCCTGGTACAGTGGGCGACCTAACCAAAGTCAACAGCGTATTAGTTCCTGTCTAAACCTTGCTCCTACCACGAGGCCCACCCCTCGGTTCACGGCCTTGTCGGGCTTCGTCAAACCCAAACTTATTAGATGCGTCCACGGAGTTTCACTGCAAGCCAAGCACGCCCATAATGAGACACAAATCTCCTGTGAGAAGCGTTTCACTCCTAAAGAATCTAGTGCATCAAGGCCGGCTAATCTGAACAAATGGGTCTGAAAGATGGCCAAGGTGAGATGGTACCACGCTCTTGTTCCTAATGTTTCAGCTTGTTATTACTGAGGGAGTCTAGACTGTCCCTTCTCTGAGGCCAAATTCAACATTATTAGTCGGGGTGTGTGTGTGCGTGTGTGTGTGTGTGTGTGTGTGTGTGTGTGTGTGTGTGTGTGTGTGTGTGTGTGTGTGTGTGTGTGTGTGTGTGTGTGTGTGTGTGTGTGTGTGTGTGTGTGTGTGTGTGTGTGTGTCCTGCACCTTTGTAAAGATGTCCCAGCGTTTTAACAGTGGTGCTGTTCTCCCCTGCCCTACCAGGCCAGTTTTTGTTGGAGGAGTCACGACTCCTGGAAGCCGCGGAGATGGCAAAGAAGGCGGCGCGCCTCGACAGCGGGGAGTTTGACGTGGTCTTCAGTGCAGCCCACATGCTCAGGTGAGTGTTTGATTGGAGTCATTGTTTGTGCGTGGTTGAATGAAGACGTGTTGTTGGTTACTTTGTAATTCTGCCCAGGAACTGCTGGTTTGTCTTAGTGCACAGTGCAGTCATGCAATTTGTTAAGCTGTCTTGATGATGTAATGAGACCACACACAGATGCACACAGAGAACAGTACGTTATAAACATTAATAATGGTGAGTACACAGATATTCGCAGGGACAGATGACAAAGCTGGATTGTTATTACGTGTGACTGTCAATTATAAAACTACCCAAGTCCCAGGAGAATATGGACTGGGAGTCATGTCACTCTGGAGGCAAACATTGTTGTTATTGTTGAACTACCTGCGTACGTGCAGGAGAACTGTTTACGAGGCCCGAGATTCACGTGCGCAGTAGCAACATTTCCGCCCGAGCATTTTCAAAAAGTTCTACCTTGGAAGGCGTTTTCCCCCCAAAATTTATTTCCAATATAAACAGTCTTTCAAATGGTAATGAAAATTTAGCAATTTGACTTTGTCACATAAACAGGCCCTATGTTGCTGGCTTTGGATTAGGACTGCATTATTACCAAAGGGAGAGCTTGAATCAAGCTAAAGTCATGATAAACAACCTGAGGATTTTTAGTTTAGCTGCTTCTTGAAAATTGCTAAATCTGCCCAGTAGTGCGAGACATCTCTTTGTTAAGAATCCGAATAGTTGCTCTTCCCCCATAAGCCCCATCATTGAGGGTCTTCACCACCAGCTGTCTTCAGTAGAGGGGAGCCTCTTCCAGGGTCCGGACCTCTGGCAACTAAAGAGAGATTCAAGCAGCGTTGGGGTTGAACTCATCTCCGCCTGCTTAGCATGGGGTCTCACTCCTCCAGGGCTCAGGTTCTTTATATGTTTGTCTTGGACACAGACGTGGAAAGGCCGGTGGGGACACGAGTGAATCTACACAACAAAGAAGGAGTAGAGATTAAAGGAAGGCGCGAAAGGGCTTCTCAAATTTGCAAAATGTCATTTACAACCTTCCCGGGTGTTTGGTTTTTGACCACTTTGCTTCCTCTCTAATAATGTCCCCTCTTCCTCCTTAAACAAGCTCGTGTTTTATTGAGACTACACATCTCATCCATAGTGTGAGTAGGGCAAGGAAAGTTAGATAGTAGTATGGCTAACTGGTATGTGCTTGTGTTTTCTTGTAATATATCAGAATGCTCCGGCACAGAAAAATGTAACTCCATTAAGAAAATACATGCTGTAGGATTTTAGAAACAGTTTAAGTTTAAAGTATAAAAGAGCTTATAAGCTAAAACTAAATAATTAAGAGTGACAGTTCAGAGTGATGATGAGGGCAAGGGGGAAACATTAATTATTGCATTGCTATGTTATGTTATTTAGACAGTAATTGTGTTGTTGAGTTGTTGTTTTTTTTAACTTGCACATGTTCTAGATTATTCCAAGAATTTATTGGATGAGCATTATTAAGCCACTGGCTTCAGCCTCTTGCTCTTGTTTGCATTTCATATGTGTTGACCTATGACCAGAAATAAACCATTAATTACTACACTTAAACAGTCAAAGTCTTTATCATGAATATACTTAAGTGACTGACCACTTTCTCTGTGTTTATTGTTTTATTCCCCAAAGTTTTCTGAATCTGCCTAAATAATTTGATGTCATTTTTTTATTCAGTGTTTTAGCCATATCTATTAAGAGCCGTGCAAAAATATGTGCACAGAGCAAGCATATATTTCTAATCTCTCATCAAAGCCACTGTAAGACATGCTTCTGGGATGCTCTCTGAAATATCCCTGGAGGAAACTTCCAGTTTGACTGAATTCAGAAACATTTTTCCAACTGAGAAGTAGGAACACTTCAAACTCACAGTTGCCAAGAACTCACTATAATAAAATCTATGTATAAAGTATATATGTGATTACATTTTGTAAATAGTTTTGAAAAATGATGATAAAAACAAATAATATAATTGACTTTTAAAAACGTCTCATTTAAAGTCAGTTCTATGAAACTGTGACTTTAAATGAAGTCTTAAAGTCAGTGGGTAAGGTAGTCGTACTCATAGTTCACCTCATTCAAACCATATGTCATTTACAATAATCTAATACCCCTTACCTGAAATATTACTTATACTGCTAACATGATATCAGATATACCAATTGGTGCATATTTGTCAAGAACTGTTTGGAGTGGTTGATCATATAATGATAATGCAGAGAAATTGGAGGCAAGCGTTATTATGTGTGCTGCACGGATCAATTACTGGCCTTGGGAAAGATGTTTCTTTGTCGTGCAGCTTTTTGAGGATCTCGCTCTAACAAAATGTAATTGTTGGGGCGGCTGCGGTTCAAGCACAAGTAGATTGTTGAAAATGCAATTTGCTCTCGCAATCATTAGAATCCAACTATGACATGCTTACGAGCAATATCTGTCAGTGTGTGTCTGGAGTTAATAAAGTTTCCCTAAAAAGCTAAACAAAACAAAACAAAACAAAAAAAAACCTGGGAGATCCGTGGTTTGGGTGCGGATTTGAAATATGGTCAAGAATTTTTATTTTCTCAAGGGAGCCTGATTCCGTTCACTTGTTCTCCATTTTCTCATCACTCTGTTTGTTCCTGTACTGTTAGTCGCATTCTGACTTCTCTCAGTTTAAAGCCCAGCCGGGCGTTCTCATGGGACAGCTCAATGAGGCCCCACTTCTCATCTGATAATTTGTTTATAAAGGCAATAATAATATTACGCATTGAATTGAATTGATCCATTTTTCTTCTCAGAAGGTTATGCTTTCTAAATATTATGCTGGCAAACAAACATATGGTTGTGGTTGGATGCAAAACCCACATTTATAATCTCGGGACAAATACAGCAACGCCAGCTGGAGTTTGGATCGTCTCTGGAATGTAAAACGCTTCTTTGGGACCAGGCTGGAAAATTTCAGTCGTACTAAAATAAATACAAACAGCCTGCATTTGAAGTATGTCAGTAAATAAGACGTACGCTGCTAAAGTCGTGTCAGTTTGTTTTCCGGTGCGGCCACACACTGAAGTGTTTAAGTTGTCATCTGAAATATGAAGATGTACACGGTCTCAGGGAGATGCATCACACACATGTTGGTGTTTCCTAAATGTAAGCAGCTATACAAAGGGTTACAATCCCTGAAATGCACCTATCGATATCCCTGGAATCAACCAGTATGATCTCCTGATGAAGTCATTTTGGGGCCTGATTTACTGACATCATATATCAGCGGTGTCAAACATAAGGCCTGCGGGCCAAAACCGTCCAGCAAGGGCCTCCAATATAGCAAATTGTAAATTAAAAATTTTTTTATTCAATAATGTTTTGGACATTTCACTGTATTTTGCGCCAGAAGTTTTCATTGAAATTGGCTTTACCTTGAAATTGTTGTCATTTTGTTTCTGTAATTGTTTGTTTTTTTCCAAAATATAGACATTTTCATCAGGTGCACTCTCCGTCACAACAAAGAAAAATGTTACAATTTTTATTTAAGGGTCAATATGGCACCATTTTACCACTCTGGCCCACTGAAGATGTTTATGGCCCCTGAACTAAAGTGTGCTTAACACCCCTGCTGTTGAACTTCCTGAGTTACAAACAGCTATTTTATTTCACTAAAGTGGCAAGAAAGTGTCTGTGCCAACAGAAATACAAAAACTCCTATGGTGGGCAGAGCTTATATAAGTACAAAGGTCAATTAACCAATTCAGATCATTTTTATTTTCTCAGTCTACCATGTGTCTGTTGTTATTTGAAAAATATCTTTAAAAGAAAAATAGTTCATGCATACCAATTGTTTATTCATTTAGATTTTAATCATTTCCATTTGAATTTATTTTATTTTTATTTGTTTGGTGTGATTTTTAGAACTGAAAAATAACAGTTCCCCCTCTTGCCTTAAAAGATCAAACCATTTATATCTCATAGGACAGTGTTTTTGAAACCAAGCATGAATGTGTGTGCGCTCGGGTCACTTTGACTTCTATCTGGAACCGTACAACTGATGTTTTCTTAACACACTGCGACAGCCGAAATGAAACCGTGGCTCCAAAAGGAGTCGTTTCCTTTGATCATTACGACTTAAGGGGCTCCACAGTCTGCCGTCATTGACTCCATCCTTGACTTTGTCAAGCGAAATTGTTCGCAATTAGACAATTGTTACCATCAGTGAAAAGCCCCCGGCTGTGGATCATAAAAGTTATTTCTGAGATACCGGGCTATTAACAACAGGAAGTATTTTGTGACGCTGGTTTGTGTGCAGCAGTAGGTGGAGCAGTGGATTATGAAGGATAATAAGTGGCGTAATATAGGACATTCACTGCAGGTTTTATGTCCTGAGGAACAAAGTATTTTTGGTTTCAGGGACTCATGCAGACTAACCATCTGCCTTAAACTCCTATTTTTTCTCCCCACAGTGCCTCATATACGCCATGTTTTGTTGCATCTGTTCCATAAACTCTGCTGCTGCTTTTGTTATGATGGCATGATGAAATTATTTTTGTTTTTCCAATATTTCTACACCATCCAGCACAACAGACCACATTTCCCCGGACCACATGGAAACAAAAATGTCCAGTAAATATTCCTGATCAACTTTGGCTTCTTAGAATTTCATCAAACATCCAATAAACCAAATGTCCTGACCTCAATGTTCAATTAAAATCAGGAAATGCTTGCTTTGCACTGCTCAGCACAGATGTTATCTGGTTGAAAGATGCTATCGGAGGAGAAACCTACGAGCGATTCGATCCGCTTCTCCCCTCCTCCATGTTGTTTCCCTGTGATTTTGTCAATGACCCCTGAGCACCCGTAAACACACAGGGTACAAGGCCTCATCTGAAGCCAGGGGCAATAAAAATGAGTAATGGTCGCCTGTCTCTGTTTTCCCTTTGCAGACAAGCCAGCCTGAATGAGGCAGCCGAGAAGTATTACGGACAAGCGGCGAGCCTGAGACCCAATGTGAGTAAAAAAAAAAAAAAAAACCTCCAGCGAATCATCCCCCATGCCCATTTACCCTGATGGACACCGCGCAATCAGTCTGGGTAGTTTTCCAATATTATTACTGCCCTTCCTCCCTTCATTGTCCACTGAGCTCGAAAAATGATCGGCTCAGTTTTTACTTAGCTCAGAGGTTTGCTTGTGCAACATCCATCACCAACTTCAAAGCTGGGGCCAGGGTAAGCAAAGTGAAAAGAATAATGATAATAACACTCAGTCAGGGGACTGTGACATCTTGAAAATGAATGGGGGTCCTGTCTTTAAGCGCTCTGACAGGATGGGTCCAGTTCCATAAGTAAAGGCCACATAGGGAGTGATGTTTGTTTGGCATCAGGTCACCCTGTTTATGTCTGAAACTTGATTAGAAGAAAGAGCAAAATTAATGACGGAACACATCTGAACAAAGTTACACAGACAATAAAGTTTGATTGTATGAGCGTATAAACAACTATAGCCTACACAAGGTTTAACAAACAAAAAAAAAAAAACCTGAAGTTTAACAAAGGGTTACATTTAAGCTCCTATCCTGTTCCATTGTGTGTTTTCACCATTTAATTAAACCCAGATGGAGGGTTAGTTAGAAAAATCATTTTTTCCTATTGCTCGAGTTCAGATGCATACATAAATAATGAAGCACAGAGCTTAAGGTGAACTTTAGAAATGTTTCCCCTCCTACTGCAGATGCATATTTATGCTTTGCTCACACTTGCATAAGATGGCAACTTTTAGCATAATAAACATCATTATGAAACTCTATATATATATTTTCCTGCTTACGCCTGACGTCCTCATTTACACCTACGGTGAATTTATCAAGTTCGGGTCCTACATCCACAGTTTCAAATACTTAAAAGCTCTTTGCACGATGAATATACGCACATCGATTAAGTAGACATGCAAGTGTTCCCTTCAATTCAACAAAAACATTAAAATCTAGATATACTCTCCGCAGCAAATGTTTGCATGTGGTGTATTGATCCATCAAAAAAATGACCTTGACATGTAGGCAACCATTGCAACTCGCCTCCACCAAGAAAGTATATGAAAACCACTACCGAAAATAGGAATTAGTGGTTGAACTATTTTTAGGAAGAATATGAAAATTCCAAAGTGAGGAGCTTTCTTGGCCCCATTTGGCCACTTGTGTTTGACCGCCTTTTGCTATTTGTATTGCTTACAGCTGAGGCGCGATTGAAGTTTAGTCTCTTCATCCATCTTCTTTACCCCTTATGCTTTGTTCTCTGCGATGTGACTTGACTTGAGCCATGTCCCCTGTCCATCTTCATTTGTCATTTCACTCTCTACTGTGGCTCAACTCTTCACTCTCCACTGGTGTTTCATATTAAACACACACGTCTGCTCTCACTGAGCGAGAGAGGACAATTCCCTTCATTCAAGGGATTTAGACCCTCAGCCCTACAATTCCCTATATCTCGCTGAGCTGAGCCCAATCGGATGCGTGCTTAGCGTCGGTTGCCCTCCGCAACCTCTTAACATATGTACTTTCAAACTTTGCCATTCTGCGCTGATGTTTTTTTGCTTAAGTGCCTATCTGGAGTCATTACGGGCAGGTCATCCCCCGTCCCAGCCTCACGTTGAACGCTCACAGCCTCTGCGGCACATGTTGCTTTACAAGTCGAGGTTAATATCCCCCTACATCTGGCCATGGTTGCGCTTCTACATGCCACTTTTGGCAAGGGTGGGGAGTCAAAGAGGTTGCAAAGCAGCAGGAAATGAGAAAAAAATTAAAGCTTTTGACAAGGCTGTGTTCTGCAAAGTGTTGCAAAGGCCGAGAAAATCCACAAGAAAGGGTATAAATCACAAAGTCCTAAATTTATGAAGGAGAAAGGGCAGTTTTTGTACATTAGAGCCTTTGGGGAGACTTAAGAAAGGAACACAAACTCAGGAATTGATCAATTCTGCATGGGGTGAAGGGAACAGTCTTTTGAACCTGCGCTGCAGCTTTACTGTGAAGAAAACCAGGAGTCGGTTGACTCTTTGGCCCAAGGGTTTTCACTGTTTCATATGTTGCCCCACTGAATTCCTTTCTCAAGGGGTGGACACGGTGTGCACACAAATATGTTCACTTCTGCCGGCAGGTTCTTTTGGTGTATTTTCAGTTTGATCAGTGTCTAGAATGGGTAGATGAGCCTGTTTCCATGACGTTTTCAAGTGAAAACGGAAAACTTTGATTGCATTGTGGGGGCCCGTTTGGATGACAGCAATTCTCAGAGCCACTGAAAACGTAACTTTTTGAAAACAGCTCGACCAATATTTATAGCGTGTTGTTCTCTGCGTACGTGTGTGTGTGGTTTTATTACAAAAACAAGCAAGAGCACCCACTAGTGACCCAACATGAAAACTACATCTTTTTCAAAACGTTGCCATGTAATCATGAGATCTTTCTCAAACGGAAATTCAAAAACGAGGCATTTTCACTTGAAACAATGTCTTGTAACTGGGGCCTCAGTCTTTTAAACGTGAAACAAGTCTTCACCCGCTTCTCATTCATTCGAATCTACTTTTTAAAATATTTTTTTTTTCTATTTTATTTCCGTGATGATGAATGATACAAACGTCTTGAAAATACTCTGCATCTGTTGATTTTCTCAAACAACATGTTATTCAGCTCCATCATTAAAGGTTGGAGGGTCAGTTTGAAATCTTTGTGGTTCTGTCTCCATCTCTGCCACTTTAAGTTTTTTGGCGAGCCCCTTTCATGACAGCTCTGGTGTGTGTGTGTGAATATATTGTAAAGCTCTTTTAAACTGCTGAAGCAAATTGTTCTGTGTTGGTAAAATCCTTTTCACCATTGAGTATGTCGAGTATGAAGGTCAATGACCTGTAAAGTATAGGCGTACGTCTTCATACATCAAATCCTCAAAGATGACTTTAAAACTGCTTGGCACCTACCGTTTGCAGTTGCCATGCTTATGTGTGGTCCCCTCACTGCCACTTTTAGATGTGCCCGTGTGCATGCAAAATTACATTTTGGCAAGCAATTTTCGGACTAGTGGTATGAAAGGGGGAAAAAAAAGAAAGAAAAGAAATCACTAACTTGCAAATTGAGCTCCTCCATAATTCTGTGGTTTGACCCACAAATGGTGGAGTCAAACACGGGGTAATTTAAAGAGCAAACTGCCTCAGAATTACCCCGGCCATTAAATTCAACAACGCTTTTGAAGCACAGAGACAAACTTTTGTTTGGCTAAAAGATTACCGTGATTGCACAATATGAAGAGAGTGCAGTAAATGTGATGTCTCAAACTGAGATGGTGTGATGCACGTTTGAGGTGAAAACAGAAGAGCTGTTGGTCATGCCAGCCTTCATATCTGGCAAGGCATCGGTGTTGTGGTTTACATTTGCTGAGGAATGAAATGGCTTCTCTCCAAAGGACAGTGGGATTACTCTAGTCCATTTGATTTATTCACTGGTTTAATTCTGCCTATGAGAAATGCAGCACTATTGAACATATTGTTCTCATTCACATACTGGTGCATGGCACATCGCTCATCCCACCTTGACAGTGGAAAAACAGAGATGTTTTGAGAGTTTAGTTACGAGACACGGATGGAACGGTCCAGTAAAGTGGGGGGGGGGGGGGCTCATGCAATCAACAGTGTGGACAAAGTAAGATAAATGGTCTTGATATCTGCAAGAACTGGAGTTTGTTAACCTCCCTGGAATGCTTGGACCACCGTACATTAAGAATGTGATGAAAGGCCATCAGATTTCAAGGAGTGTTTTATTTATACAACAAATATCTGTTTTATTTAAATAAAATCCCAAGCCTATATAGGGAAGATTCAACTTTTTTTTTTCTTTCACAATTCTTCAAATTTTACCTATAAAGGCCCAATTTATCATTTCAAGTGAAAATGCATAGTTTTTGCTTTTTTTGTTTCAGAAAAGTTTCGAGTATACATGGCAACATTTTAAATGCAATGTCTGTTAATACAGAAACGCTCAAAACAATGTTGTTTTCATGCCGGGCCATGAGCTGGCGCTGTTTTAGGAATGAAGCCATACGCAGAGCAGAGGACAATACGCCGTAAACATTAACAAAGGCGAGTAAACAGACATTCGCATGGACAGACAACGAAGTTGGTTTGTTACTACAGGTGACTCTCAACTATGAATCTACCAAGTCCCAGGAGAATATGGACGAGGAGGCGTGACACTCTGGAGGTCCGCCATTGTCGTCATTGTCCATCTCCTCGGGCATACGGGGAACTATTTATTACGGCTGTGGTAGATATGCCCAATACCAAAAAAAAGATCTTTCAAAAGATTTGCGTTTTCCCCGTTTCCACGGAGATGGAGTCGGACCATTTTCGAAGCGCTCCATGGTGAGAACCTTTCTCATAAAGTTGCGTTTTCAGCCACACACCCAGATCACAGTGAAAGTTTTCTGTTTTTACTTGAAAGCGTTAACGTACCAGAGCACCTCATTGATGCCTTTGATCACCACCAAATTTACCACTACTATCGAGGGCCGAGACATCAGTTGACTTTCCTTTTGCTCAATAAAGCGATTTTTCTTTTTACACAATTTTCATGAGCTATTGTTGTTCTGCATCACTTTGTCTGGAAATGATGATTAAAGTTCAGTAAATCATGAAAAATTGTTTATTTACTTGTCTTTTTGTCACTTTTGCTAGACACAACCAATAATGTAATAATGGCCAATAACATCAAAATGTCACCATTCTAGATGTAATAAAAACCAATGCTAAAGTAAGTATTTTTCATTCGATTGAGGATTTCCCAGTGACGCCCTGAGGGCTTCATATGGCTTTCAGGCTTTATGATGCCCAGATCAGCCTCAGACGCTCTATATAGACTTTATAAGTGATGAGGCCATATGTGATCATTTTGTATATAAAATAGTTCAAGCAACTGCAGGTAAAACAAAATGGTGTGTGTGGGGGGGGGGGGGGGATCAGTCATTGTATTTTTATTTTATTTTTTTGTGAATTACATTGCAGAACATTGTTAATCCACATATTATAGAAAATGTCAAAAAAGAAATTATAAGATAATTTTGATCAATCTCACTCCAAGTGAGTTGTATTACTTGAGGATGAGAATATAAAATTGTTTCCATTTACTTTCTTTAAAAAGTCAAACATTTCAATGGCTAAGGGTTTACAATAAATGCTGTTTTGTTTTGGTGTTGCTATCCTGTTTCACTCATTCACATAACGTTGCACGGTATTTCTCAAAGAAAACTAATTTTTTTGCCAAGCGATCAAGTGGAGAATTACTCCTAATTACCTAATAGGCAGTGAGAAGAAAATTGTTAGCCTGTGGCACAGACCAAACTTAAATGTCAGGATGCTATAACCATGCTTCATTTGAGGAGACGTTGATGTATGAGGGCGATGAAAACAGTAAAAAGTAACAAACACTGTAATAAAAACACACAACTGCCCCTTTTTACTGCAGTTGTTATTCGAATTCTCCTCGTTTCCCAAGGAATAACAATTACAATCGTATAAAGCAGTAAAACAGTAGCTTCTCTACAGGGTTACACATCTTTTCCACATTTAGGGCTTAAATGATGATCATATGTGGCCCCTCCTTTGGCCTGGATGCTCCACACTGATGCGATTGCACCCCAGACACTTTTCCTGCACTTATGTGCGCATGACTCACTCGGCACGCTGATGATGACTTTGCCCCTCGGCACCAGTGGGAATAAACAGTATTTTAATCTCTGCCCACTTCAAAGTGGCGGTTTGCAGCCTCTGTCATCTGTGGCTCCAGAGAAGACACTGGGACACGCAAGAGCTGCCTGGTTACCAGACTGCAAAAGTCTGGAAGATCTGACGAGCCAATCGCGTGCGAGGGGACGATCTTAAACCTCACCTAATGATAAAATGCTGTAATCCCGGGGACGAACCAGGATTTAATCTGTAACTTTATTTAGTCATCAACACTTACCCTCACTTTTAGCCAAACAACTAAACTTTCTGAAATAGCGTCAGGTTGGCTTGGAGTCATTTTCTTTGCACAAAGTCGAAGGAGCAGAAGTAGGAAATTACAAATACTCACGTTATTGTAATTCAGCTGAATTCTTTGGTATGTTTTCTTTATTTCTTCTACTTTAATAGAGCCCGTGGGCCAAAACTGGCCCGCAAGAGGCTCTAATCAGGCCATTTTACAAAACACACTGCCAAGAAAAAAGGTGATTTTTTTCCAAACTGTACAGGTTTATTTTTCTATAGTGCTTTGCAATACTCCACATTTGCTCAAAGCAACAGACTTAGGAGGAATAAAATACAATACAAACACAATTCATAACTACTTTGAACCTTGCGGCTTAAACAATGACGCTGCCTCCAAAACGTGTGATGCGTTCAGGTGCATCACGTAACTCCGACTTTTCTTTTTTTTTGTTTTTAAATTTGGTGGATGCAGCTTATATTCAGGTGCGCTCAATAGTTAAGGATGTTGAGATTATATTTTAAAAGAGTGAGGTCAGATGTATAGAGTGTTTCAGAGTTTAGGAGCACGTGGAGTTAACAGAAGTACGGTGGGCCGACGCCATGCATGGCTTTAAAAACAGAAAATTATAATATAAAATCAACTGGGAAAATGTGTCCTTAAAACAGAGATATTTAGATATAGACCAGTACTAATGACCTGAATGCCTGTTGCTGAAAGGAAACAGTTAATAGATTTTAATCCAGCAGCACATTCTACAAAATATATCACATTTGCTCACCCACCAATGGCGAAAGTTGCCATCGAAGCTGCTTGTACACCATTGGGAGCAAATTGTGTCCTTCGGCAGAACTACAAACTACAGACAGGACGAGCTATGGGATTGAACCCACAACCTTATAACTGGAAGCATACCTGCTCTACTAATTGAGCCAAGAGGAGTACCCGTATTTGAGTATGTTTTTAATAACTTTCTACTTGAGCTGGGATTAAAAATATGAATCTTTTATTAGATAATGTCCAAACAGACAATTTGGTGCACAAATAGCTCTCATTAAGTGCTCATGAGCTCACTGCCGTTGTGCAACGTTCAGCTGAATCACTTGTCTTTGTTCCGGCTTGCAGCTCGGCTTTAAACCAGCCTCAGGTTTTATCTTTTTTTTTTTTTTTTGGAGTCATCAGATTCATTACTCACACGCTAAATTGACGCGTATCTTTTTTCTTCTCGTTTTGCGTTTCAGTACCCTGCAGCCTTGATGAACCTCGGAGCGATCCTTCACCTCAACGGGAAGCTGCAAGAAGCCGAAGCAAATTACCTCAGAGCGCTGCAGCTGAAACCGGACGACACCATCACACAGTCCAACCTGCGTAAGCTGTGGAACATCATGGAAAAACAAGGCCTTAGGACCACGAGCCCCTGAGCGCCCCCCCCCCTCCCCCGTCTCCGGTCCGACTACCTGCCATCTGCACACCAGATTCGCTGGAAGGGGCGACCCTTTTCGCTCCTCGCTCGATCGTCTGGAGCGCGAGAGACTCAGGGAGGATGTTTGCTCGGGAAAAGGCCACGACTGCTGAGCTCTGCATACAACCTCAGGCGAGCGGCTTTCCTCAGGAGCGTTGCTCACCGTTTGGCAGGCGCTACGTGGTATTTTGGACTTTGTGGAACTTTCTTCCCTCAGTCTTCTTTGTTTTTTTTCTTTTTTTAATAACAATAGCACTTGAACTTGAAGCGAGACCTTAGGTACATCCTTCAACATTTGTGATGAATCACTCTTTCGAAGCGCTTTTTTTTTTTTCCACACTGTACATGCCAACATGTCAAGACGAGAAAAGAGTCTGATACTGCTGCACTGTGCAGGTTGTTTATTCCTTTTTGTTTGTTTATTTGTTTATTTGGCCAGATGCTCATGGAAGGTCGATATTAATCGAGCAAGTTAAGTTCATCTCACAAATCTCAAATCTCCCGTCTGTGTATTTGTTTCACTCCAGATTTGTGTAGCAGGTATCTTAATATTTAGTGAAAACTTGAAAAGGGAATTTCCATTATTAGCCATTTGCAGCACAGCAGCAACCTCCACTAAGACTGAATTTTGCCAAATATAGCATGTTCTCGCCTCAAGGCTGACAATATTAACAAGGAAATTCACATTAAAATGTGTAGCAGACAGCGTGACGCGTACAGCCACTTCTTCTGCAAAAGGTTAGGAAGTCGACATTGAAAGAAAACAAATCCCTCCACAGCAGGTAGAAGCTAGAAAACAGAAAAGCGAAGCTACCTTCTGGTCTCTGGAGGTCACAGACGACACGGAGACGGCGACTGCAGCTGTGAGTACGTGGCTTTCAAACACACCCGAGTGTGTGCAGAGCTCAAACGGATGAAGGAGCTCCTCTGACCAAATACGAAAAGCTATACGTCTCCGAAAAAAAACACAGAGCTAAGTGCACAATCATGGCACGTCCAAGGGAAATGTTATATTACCTTTGTGTTGGAATAAAGTGATTTTCAGTGTGTTTGTATAAATGAATCCTAATATATACCTGCATTGTGTACAGTATACAAAAAAATAAAAAAATAAATAAAAAAAGTCATGCAGCAAAAAAGTAGCCAGCGAAAAAATGTGGAAGCTCACTCACTGAGGAAGTTTGGCTAACAGTACGAGTATTACCCATAATGCCATGTTTCTCAGTCTTTAGATCTCATTTGTAGATAATCTGTGCGATTCACAGTGTCTGTTTGTTGCCGTCAGCCTACAATCAGTGTGATCATTTCTTTGTTATTTGCCACAAAGCTCCTCGATTATCTGTGTCCTCGGTTTATTACATTGTAAGTTATTGCAACAGAACCAGCTGGCACTGTGTTTTTTTGTTTTTTTTTTGTTTTGGTTTTTTACATGTGAAATGAAGTAAGCTTGAAGGAAGATGTATACGTTTGTGGTCCCACTGTCGGAAGAAGCAGACTTAACACACACAATTGAAGCTAAAGACTTTGAGTATTTGTCACTTTGTTGCAGTCGTAATGCTGTTAACGCCGTCCAGTATGTCAGTCACAGCTCACGTTCAACCCCTCGTCCAGATGTGCAAATTTCACATGTGTATATATGAAGTGTTTGTGAAGAAACACTGATATTGTAAATGCTTGAGTGAAGGTGTAAAAAGAAAAAGTTTCACTCTGTGTCTCTGCTCAGGGATCTCAAGCGGTGGGCTATTGCAGACACTCAAAGCGTTTACTAAATTAAAATTTATTTTTGAAAGTTGTTGTATTTGTATAAATTATCAAGATTTGTAGCCTTTCTCTCCTTTTTGTAATATAAAAAGAATGAGCGATGTGCCAGAATAGACTTTTCTTCCCAATGTTGCTTTTTTTGTTCACAATAAATTTATGGTGTTTGGCTTTTTTGGATTCTTTGCAGCCATTTTTGATTTCTCAAAATTTGAATACAGTGTTAAATGTCAGTGAAAGTGCCACTTATTATAGATTATTTCCACTAATATTCCAAGCATTGTTGTTTAGTTCTTAGATTTTTTACCTCATAATTCATTTTCTTTTCAAAAAGCAGCCTTTCATAATATATTTATTAACCTCAGATGCTTTAACTGATCATTTCATAATAAAAAAAAAACGTGGAAACGTCTGGTTCAGGAGTGGCACACAGTCCAATTCCATCTTGAGTGGGCCGGTGCTACTAGATTTAAATTTAAAGTTTTTATTTGTTGTCGTGCAGAGTATACGTGATGAAACTGTCTACTAGAGAAAATAACTACAACCTCAACATAAAGGCGATTTTAATCATGCAAAGTACAGTGAAATGTGCAAAAACATGTGTAACTGTTGCATTTTGCAGCCTTTTGCATGCATGTTTTTTTCAAACTCACGCTGCCAGTATGGCTTTGAGGTTCAGACTGGCCTTTATGGCAGCATTTAATTTAAACTTGAAGGTTTTCCTTTGTTGCTGTGCAGAGTTTATGTGATTGAAACATCTATATTTTCACAAAACCAAATTACTACAATCTCAACATGAAGCAAATTTCAGTGAAACCTGGTGCAAAATACAGTGCAATGTGCCAAAAAAACTAATGTCACTGTTGCATAATAGGGTGTTTTAACCCCCCCCAACAGCATGGTTTTGAGGCGAGTCCGATAGCAGCAAGGTAACTATCTTTCATGGAAGCAGCACCAATATTCTCATTGAGTCTCAATGTTATGTCCTGTCTGCTATTCTTAAGAAATTAGTTTAAACAAAATTCAATGTTTTCTTTGAAATCTTTACCATTCGCTTGATGGTTTGGCCAGATGGGAGCCTCTTGTGGGACAGTTTTGGCCAATGGGCCTTAGGTTTGTCAAAACTCTAGTCCAGTTAATGTTTAAAACTCTTTTTTTGTATAATCTTATTTGTTAACTTGTGGAGCTCTGACAATTACATGAATTAGATTTTTACATTGCATATATATGGTTTCTAGTCAGGATTTCTTCGTATCCACGTGGGGGTATCAGACGTAATAGGGTGGTCTTCCATGCTGTGGAACAGCTTTTACAGGACATTTAAAGTTGCCCCCACCCTCTGCAAATTTGCAAAAACGTGTCATAAAATCAACTCAAATGGATCTCCTCCACTTTGATCTCCGAACAACAAAGAAGACATGTAAATATTACCATATGGAAAGGGTAGCACGGTGTGTGCATGTGGCCGGTGTGCCTCGATCCTAACCGCCCCCACAACTCACGCCCCGCTGACAAGCAGAAAGGCCCTTCCCTGTGAGCCGAGCAGCAGGCTTCATAATGGTTCTCACATGTTTGCAGAGAAGGTCTGCTCCCATGATCTCAGCTCACCACGGTGCCCAGCGGTTCCTATTGAAGAGGAATGCACTCGCACTGTCCCCGTCCAGTCTGACTCTTCTCCTCATACCACAGGTGCGCCTCACTTCGTCCCGCCATGTAAAATTTAGAGGGGAACTTTCTGGTTTGTTGAGTTGCGCAGTCATGCTACAAAGGCAATGTAGTTTTACTTCTTCCCGTATGAAACAGTGGGCATGTGGCTTTATTCTTATGTAACATTACCTAAAACATATACAGCAAGTGCTGCTGTGAACGTGGAAACAGTGATTTTAACCTCTCCCTGGATCGCAGTATTTTGGAGCTTGTCCCCTGGAAACAAGACGTTACATCTCATGGGGTTTTTACAAGTATTTCTACTTTCAGCAGCAGCGTCTGGAAGTGCAAGTAGCCTTTTTTTTACTGGGAATATTTAGGCTGAAAACAAACTATTGAGGCGGTTCACCTTGTTGTAGTGACAGAACAACTGAAATCATTGAACTATAATAGGGGGAAAAAATTTACTTAAGCATGAATATTTCATATGTTATAAGATCAGAACCTGACGGGTTGCATGGTGGGAAAGTGGTTAGCACTTCATCGCAAGGAGTCATTAATGCAAACTCCATACAGAAAGACCAGGATTTGAACCAGTCAGTCTAAATTACCCAGACATGTGAGTGTGTGTGTTTTTTTTATTTTTTTGGTGTGCGTGTCTCTCTGCGTTTGCCCCGTCATAGATTGGTGACTTGGCCATAGTGCATCCTGCCTTGCGTTAACCGCGATCTGTGAACATAATCATGAAGCTGAATATGGATGGATGAGTTTATGATTAATTTCTGTTATTCGCCTGAAAACAGTTTTGTGATGTAAAATCGACTTAAAATTTATTTTTTTTTTCCTTTTTGTGGTTTAATATTAAGCTACCTGAAAACCTTACAAAAGCCATTTAAGTCAGGTGCACTTTGTTTAGTGAAAATGCTAACATGCAAGACTAATAAAACATCAGCTGAAGCTCAATAAATATGTACAGCACTAATGTAGCAAAACATTGTCAGATTATGTTTGTTTCAATGTCAACAGCTGTATGCAAGTATGTCACCAACCTAAAAACAAACTGTTGTGTGATCATGTTACAAAGTTTTTTAAAATTCTGAAAAACATAAAGAGTTATTATGTGTATGGCAAAACAACATGTCAGAATGGTCAAAAATCATCAAGTAAATGTGCTGCTACCTGGAATAGAAATCGATTATCTAATGTTGATTGTTAAATGTCATCTGGAAATGCAGTAACCCTCTTTGGAAAACAAAAAACGGCATCATTTTAGATTCTTTACATTCGCAGCTACACTGCATCTTCAAAATCCTTGTTTGAGCCACAACATACAGCTGCTGGGGGAATAAAAAAACACTCCAACTTTCATTCCTGGTTAGTTTACATGACTCTGCATATCAATGGCCTGAAAACAAACGGCAGTGTTTTTGGAACGCTGTGTCCTCATTTATCTGTAAACCTCTTGAAACACTCAAGTGTTTGAGTGCTTGTGCAAGCATAGTGACAGTTCTTCCCAGTAGTGGTAAAGATGGAGAAAAGCATCCCCCTGGTGCTGTTACTACGCTACAAAAGAAACACTCAAATGAAATAATCAACAGAAATTCATACTGATCTGAAATGACATGATGAGATTCTCAACAGGGGTCCTGGCCCCCTTGGGAGGGCGCCAGAGATCAAAGCCTGAGGTTTCTTCTGCTCTTAGGTTGTCAAAAATCACATTTGCACATGTCAAATAAAAAAACGAGACACTTTCTTAAATCTGCTTTGGAGGCTTTTACAGTTTTAATATTCATGAGAGTAGATGTGTCTGCCGTTGCTTGGTTTCAACTTTGGGTGAACAAGGTCGAAATAATTCATCCAGCTACTACACCACTTTGACCAATTGAGGGTTGTGATGCACTCGAGCCAGTACCAGTGAATAATTGTAAACCCTGAACAGGTCACCAGTCCATCACAGGGCAAACTCAGAGACAGACCGTCATTATTAACCTCACATACATGAAATGCACAGAAAGGTCTGGCCTTTACTTGAACACGTGACCTTTTTTGTCACGAGGCGAGATGTTAACCACAGCGTCATCATACAGCCTGGGACAGATTTTCAGTTTCACAGTGTCCAATGCACCCATCATGAAAAGTCCCTCTAAAAGATTTACAATGCGATGTACGTTATTCTGTGTAAATACATTGGATTGTTGAATAAAACTTGGATTACTTTGATCTTCTATGTCAGCAAATTGATTTCCTCTTCTCTTCACTACTTTATAACATCACACTGAGAAAGTAGCTGAGATTCTGCCTTATTATGCTCTGATGTGTAAAAATATGCCCACTGTTATCAAGCAAATGTTTTGTGGTATGTGCTGATGAACTATCACTACTTTGATCTGGTGCGCCTGAGCCGGGCTTCTGTCGGGCGCTCGGCCGTGCGTGATGCTGAGAAGTCCTTCCCTCTGGACCCAATACCCACTGTTATTATTTGATAGAAGAGGCATTAAGATGAAGCTTCTGCATGAGATGCAGACTCTGCCTCATATTACTGAAGTGTTTTGATGTCGAGAAAGGAAATTGTCTTTCTTTGGGATTGCGTTACAGTGCATTAGGTTCTACTGTAGCCAAGTTTAAGGCGAGGTCGTACTTTAAAATGCAAACTGCTAAATAAAGTACGGCAATGCACACGAGCCTGAGGATTTGAGGTTCAGCCTCACGTCGAGTCTTTCAACATATTTCATGCAATAGGGATGATTGATATAGATTCTGCACGCACATTTAGGCAAATTGTACACTATAGACGCTTTCCCAACATAAGTGATTTTAATAAATGCCTTGGTATCGAACTTGTACACGGTTCAATGACTAAATTTGCATTGGACCTAAGAGAATCCTGCATGCAATACAAAACCAATTGGTTTTCTTTAAATTTCATTCAGAACCCTGACAGTGTTGGAAGACTAAAATGTAACCCTAAATACAATTGAGACAAAACTGTATATGCAAGATGTTTTTCCTGTGCTTCTTGGATGGGAATGCTGCATAAGTTCAGTCCTTTTGTCACTTCTGTCATCAAACATATGTCCAGAATCTGTTTAAAAGAAGCTCTCAGGTTCACTTCCAAACTAACTCTGGTGTTATTTATGTCTGAATGAAACACAAACCAAAGTCATGATCGCATTTTAAAGTGCTTTATAAATAAAGTTGAGTTGAGTTGAGGCCAATGCCTTTTCCCGTTTGGTAGAATCTGTCACAGCACCAACAGTTAAGTTATATTCATGGTTATGCGCGATCCGGTGAGGCTGGTGATGTGCGCTTGTGCATGTGCATGAGGCTAACATGAAGGAGTTGGAGACAAAATCCAGATCCCCATTTCCTCAAAATGACCACCTCTGAGGATTTACAGAGCGCTATTAACAGCCAAACCCTAGAGGCCTCATGAACACACCTAAACATCTCAGGAAATGGTACTTTTTTTGTCGACGCTGACAAAAAGCACTTTGTCTTCCCTCTACCCTCATCGATGCAGTAAACCTCCGGACTGGAACAATATAACGTGTGTTTAACGGTGAATGCGTGCATGAGGGTGAACACGCGCTTGTGTGTCGAAGCCCGAGAGGAAGCAGGTGCGGTCCGTGTGCGTATCCAGACGTCCGGACTGATTTGTTCCAGATAAAGAGACGAGATGTGAAGATTCAGTAGTGCATTGTCAAAACAAAACACTTCTCTCAAGACAGCTGGATTTCCATTCAGCCTCTCACAGGCACGGCTTGCATGCTTAGCGGGTAAAGGACTCCAAGGGACAATATTTATAGGTGGGTTGTGTGAGAGGGTGCACGGGCTCGGGGCTCCTGTGGGGTTTGCTTGCTGCCTCAAGAAGATCAATGTCATGCAACACAAGGATGAAAAGGAAATTCTCGTCTGACCTGCAGGGAGGTGATTCTCATGATTTAACACATTCTGACAGCCATAGTGGAGGTCCTCATCCATGTGAACAACGGGGCCAGAGTACATCGCATGAACTCTTCCTATTTGGCTTAATCAGTGGATTTACGCATGCTGAATGTGGTGTTGCTCTGGCAGGGATTTATCAACTGTCATTTGCTCAAACTCTCAACTTGGGAGGTTGAACTCACTCAAGATGTAATAACAAAGTGGTCTTCCATATTAACATAATCGCACTTTACAGACAAGTGTGTCTTTTCTGACTTTTTTTTTTTTCACACAACACTAAAGAGAACCTGATTGGGCCTCTGGTTCTGGTCAAGCAGGTGGTTTGATCACGAGCACCAGATGTCTGCTAAAACACTCAACCTCAAGTTGCTCCCGATGGCTAATAATCCCCTTGTATGGCAGCTTAGGTGACTGCAGCCATACCACTGTTCTCGTAGAGCCTGTTTTATCATGATCGCTAATGCCAGTGCTGTTGAATCGTGGTCCTGTCGGACCGTAATCCTGCACTCCTCTGCTCCGACACACCTGAATCTGATAAAAATGTCATGAGCAAGTTTTGATGAAAGCCTGATAACAAGCTGATCATTACAACCAGGTGAGCTGGAGCGGGGAAACGTATTAAGTATGTAGGGCAGCAAACCCTTCAGAACCAGAATTATACACGTATGACCTATGGCACACATGTCCAGCAGCCCCGCATATTTTCATTTCACAGAGGAATCCGATGAAAGCGTCATCATCAAGCTCTGCTAAAAGCCTGATAATATGATAGATGTGAACGCACAGACTGCAAAAGCAAAAATAATACATTTGCTTTTAATAAGTATTTGGAGTATTTGCTAGAAGCAGACATCTCTGTGAAAAAAGAAGATTCACCTATTTCAAAATTAGTTCTGTCGCTTTAAGACGGACATGGAAAAAGAGTGTGATCTGGCTGAAAAACACAACAGACGTGTGCTTGTATTGAACCTGTGATGTTTCCTTTTAAAAGGTGCACAGCAAAGATGGACGTGCTTCTTGTGGTTGACTTTGAGGGGGTAACGGATGAAGTAAACTGAGAATTTCACATAAGTAAAAACATGAACAAAACAATCAAATGGATAATCAGTCTATACTACAGATGGTGGTGAACTCAGATATAATTTGTATTATTTTTCTCCCTCAAGTACACTAAAACATTTGGAAAAACTGAAATGTGTTGATGGTAATTACTTACTAATATCCTTGAAAAATATCCACGATTTTGCAGTTCCTTCACCCATGACAAATCAATGTGTAAAACTTAAAACAAATATTTTAAAGCAAGTGGAAACTATAAATCGCAAAACCAGAAATGTATCAAAAGTGAGGTAAGACTTCTACTTGAGCTAAAATCCTCTTAACGTGAGGTAAAATATAGTGCTGTCTTGTTGGTATTTCTATTTATCCATTTGTACAGTGACTTATTGAAACGTTTCAGAGTTCTTGAATTCACAACAGAAGCTTGAAAAGTTGTGACTGTTCTGACCGACAGCTGAGGTTCGGCTCGCAGAGTTGTAACCCAGCTGAGAGGCACAACCACAGAGAATTTGCTCTGGAAGGATCCACAAAGTCGCACTTCACCGGATTAACTGTCAGCCAGTCTGCCGCAAACCATCACTTTTCATTGCGTTGATTCGGGAGCCACTTTAAGGTCTTTCACTCACTTCAATCTGAATACAGATGTGCTCCTTATTTACTTCAGCCGCTACTGTTGCCACAGGGCTCCATCCTGAATGAGTCTGCGTTGTTTGTATGCACCCTGAACAGCATTTACATTTACCAGACATGCACAAGGGGACGAGCGCAGTGTTTTTTTTGTTGTTTTTTTTTTTTTTTTAAAAAACCTTGAATAGTGATGTTCAAACAGGAAGATAGAGATATGTCTATGCAGTTTAATTTCAACTAGTACAATTGAAGTATGGGACCATCAGTGTTACAATATAAGGTTTGTTTTGGGTTTTTTTGTTGACAGTCAGCACATCATAAACTACTCCTTTTTTCTTTTTTTTTCCAAGAACAGAGAAAGAGCTTGTCTTCTCAAGGTGGCATCAAAACAAACACAATAATCTCTGGCCAGGACATTTTATACTTCACAAGTGCAGAACTCCTGGGGGACATTTCTGCTTCAACTGGACACCACATGAGAAGACACATTATGCCCAGATGATGAGTCACAAACGAGCTTCAAGAAGTCACGAACAAACATTTCTCTTCTTGCAGATCGTCTCTAAACATTTAGTTCTCTTTCAAGTTTTCCAGCTGCTTCAGCGAATTCTGTTTAACATTTTTTGGTGTTTTTTTTTTTGTTTACTCCAGATGCCCATTCTGACACGATGTGAGTATCATTCGAGGCCGTCAGGAAGCTACAGTATTGAGATCACAACCTTCCTACCCTGGCCTCATTATTGCATTCATTCAGAAATCTGTTGCTCACTGGCTCTGAATACCTCTAAGGATATAAACCATGGGACACAGAACATGTGATAAAACATTCAAGCAATGGCAGCGACAATTACCTTGGGTGTTATTGTTTGATCCTCAGTTGAAACTTCCAAGAAATACTGAAACTGCTGATATATAAATGGAATGCTGCCATTTGAATCGCCTTATTTTTGGTCATTGTTGTTGTTGGTAAACCATCTTCGTGTCCCACCATCTCACTAGACTCACTCTGGAGGGGCCTGAGCACCAGCGGCCTCACACCCTGTACACTCGGCCACAGGAAGTACAATCCCATCCATCAGCCCAGAGGAAGTACAAAAAGACCCTGCCCAAGTGCCAGAGCCAGACCCCGTGAGAATGCTTGTGTCAGTTTACAATAAAAACCACTGAGCACATGTAGCTTAATAAGACTCTCCATCTAGTCATTTTCTTTACCCTTTTATCCAAATCGACGGGAGCTGAAAGAGACGGTCACACATAACATACACACACACACTCACTGGAATCACCTGTTTGCCTGTTTTTGAAAGGGGATAGGACTACCACCCTCACACAGTAAGACCACGCAAACCCCTGATTAAAAGCCTCCGATCATTACCACATTTTCTGGAAATGTCCACTCATTATTCCTCATCAGTAGGAAATCCACAAAAATATCAACAACATATGTGGAGTTAACGTCCCATTTAGATGTGACAAGACATACGGAGGTGAAACTCATTTTGATGGGTGGAGTAACAATCTGAAAAAGTGACTGCAAATAAAAAGGCCATTACAAGGAAGTGACAAACTTTTTCCTCTTACTATTGAGGACTGTGTGTGGAAATACTGTGCATTGTTTTCTCTCAAAGTCCAAAAGAAATGATTTTACACAACTTGGACAAAATGGACTGAGTGTGTCGAACCTATAAAGCCCGATTTTTACTTAATTTCAATGTAAACAGATATTTACATATTCACTGAGTCCAAAAATCAATTTGCTTTATTCAGTTATTCAAATTAATTCGATTTAAAAACATCTTTTCTGGGTTTTTCACTGACATCACACGTCTAACTATGTATCTATTTACTCTGTAAACATTGTGTATACAGGGATTTTTTTGTGTGCCAATTATATTCTATTTGAAATTACTTTTTCGTTTCTTCAATTTTATAATTGACTAATGTATGTTTTGGTGTCAGCCAGGCCTTGAGTACCTAATGTCCTACTATTACATGTAATGTGTACTCGTACATCAATAAAGAATTCTTGAAAATAGGGAAATAGAAATTAATCGAAGAATCAACTGAAGACTAAACCGGATCTCCACAGATGCTTTGTAATGCATGTTCAAATGAAACATCGTTTTTTGAAACTGCTTTGACTAAATACAGAATATAAAAAAATTTAAAAAGGAAAGGCTCCCAAAGCCCATTTGAAGGGTTCAGACATTCTCAAGGAGAGTGCTTAGTCCAAGTTGCATGACTACATTTAAAAACAAACTAAATGTACGCACATATTGATGTTTTAAATACAAACAGAAAATGAACATTTTTGCAGATTTAATTTGGACATGCTGCACAATAAAGATACAAGGTGGCATGACTCAACTACTTTCAGCTCGTGAGAAACTAGTGTAAAACACGAGCTGTTATTTTCTCAAGAGCCAAAAACTGTTGGTCTCAATACAGAGTTATCATCTCATGTAGTGTCCCCAGTCAAAATAATGAGTGTTTACAGTGCGAATGTAAATCATAATTCCTCTCCAGGAGCTCGGGTGATTTCTAAAACACAGCTGGAGTTTGATAGGTCTTCAACACTGTTTATCGGATTCTTAGTTTTATACAACAGGCACGAAATGTTAAAGCGTTTCAGATGTTTAAATCCGTATCTATCACGCCATACCAACAGGTGGACGTCACAACATTCTTTCTGCTGCATAACAACCCCAAACATACAGCTGGAGTTATAAACAACTATCCTCAATGACAAGAGGAACAAAGGCTCGTGCGACCGCAGAGCATCGACCTCAACAACATGAGACGTTCTCCGAGACGCTGAAACAAGCAACCTGCCAAGTACCTTCAAAATATCATTTGTTTAGCGCGGTTGCTCAGTTCATCAGCACATGGTGCAGACATAACTGATTATGGAGAATTTACTGGCAGTGATAGCCTGCCGAGGCTGTCCTGCCCTGTCTTCCTCCTTTGCCGATATCCTTGACGATGTCAGGAATTTATCTCACATGACCACACAGAGTGGAAAAATCCACTCCTTCTTCACGCACATCAATCTGTCCTCCCTCACGCTTTTTATGTACTCCGCAAATATTGACTTAGAGACTAAATAGCATTCAATTTGTTTCCTCCACCTCAAAAATTATGACAGCAATATTTATTAATAGGGTCTTGCAATTTTTTTTTTTTTGCGCAAGCGTGCCATCGGTCAGCTTTCTCTTGGCTGGACCCCCTCCGGAGCAGAGTTCTTCAGCTTGTTATTTGTCTTTCGCGCAATGGGGGGAACGCTGATTAAGTTCCTCTGAGACCCATTAGAGCAGGCAACCTGTCCCTCTCAGCCACTGCCACTATCCATCATGCAAATCTAGAGCACGGACACCACGCTCAAAGTCTACCACAGTCTGCTTTATTACACCCTGATGTCAAATATCTGTAAAAAAGTCTGCTGCTAACAACTGCGGACACTTCCTTTTTAAAACTCCCAAAATAACAGAAATGGGACACCAGTGGGTGAGGATGGAAGGAGCAACAGGTCTCGTATCTGTTGGCTTTGGTTAACCCCCCCCGCACCACCACCCCCACCCACACCCCCCGGCCCTGCCCCACCTCTGTTCTCCCTGCAGTAGCTGACCCAGGAAGCCAGCTCTTGGACAGGCGGCAGGCCGCTGTGTGTTATTCTACACTCGACTGGTGAAGGAGGTAATTTGCAAATAGGTTTCAGGACGCTAAGCACCAGGGTTCCAACTTAGAGGCCCTCTGACAGGTCTGATATGAATTCCAATGGAAAACCTCTCAAAGCAGCGGTTTGGACATCGACCAGCGGGTCTGACCGAGATCCAGAAGAATCCTGGGGGCAGATAATTCTGATACAGTTCGTTTCTCCCTTCTTTTTCAGTTTTATTTCAACACAAAATTCTCTTGAGCCAACGATTGCGGCTATATTTACCACAGAAATTGGAGATCACCGACACTGACCACAGCTTCAAAACAAAAAGATTATCAACACTGCTCATCTAATATAAATAGTGGATCCACCCCACCCCCCAACTGGAAATCAATATTTTGTGTGCTTGTTTCCATCATCAAGCTTTTTTTTGGTTGGAGTCAGCCTGTGAATAGCCTGTGGGTCTGGCGCTTTCGAGCTATCAGAATGCACAAACCAATGATGAAGTGTTTATTTCATCTAAAATATATTCTGGTAAAACAGTTAACATGCATTACTACATTTCAATGCATTTTTGGTCACGATGCGTCTGCAATTTACATCTATTTGAACGTCAATGCAACCACATGTGGAGTCAAACACAAACAAGTTTTCACTCAGAAAAATCCCTCATTTTTTCCCTCCTCTGTTCATGACTTTTTGCAGATCACCCCCCCCCCCTTTTTTTTTCTTTTTTTTTTTAATAACTCTGATAGCCCTATTACATGCCTGATCATAATTGATGCCTTTGATTCCGTCAGGTTTGCCATCTGAAGCCACGTAAGCAGCTCGAGGCCACAGGTTTTCGTCACAAGAAGAGAAATCCCCAAAACAGCACGCACCCCTGGTTCTGCTTTGTTTCAAACTAGTCAGAGGAGAAAACGAACAAAGTTCCCATTGATAGCGAAGCAAAATGCTTATTTATAGCAAGAAGACTGCTGAGGCATGGCCTTAAAAACCCCAAACCGGCATGTTTGTGACAAATTCACTCCAAGTGCATGTTCAGCTTTGGTTGACTGCTCGCTATCATCCATTGGGCTTATTATTTCAGCTTTATGGGGGTTTGAGGTCAATTTTAATGAGGGGAGCCTGAATATCTATAAATATGTTGGGCACCCTGACCTGTTCACCCAAGTGTGCTGCATGTTTAAAGAGCACTGGACAAGTGATGCAAATGTAAACCCTCAGAATTAAAAGGCAATATTCTTTTTTTTTTTTTTTCCACATGCAAGTAGATGATTTAAGACAATTTAGCCATGTTTGAGAACTCAAAATCTTTTTTTTTTTTTTTAAAGTGCTTTCACATAGCGATACCTTCATATTTGCATTTTTTTCCAAAACTTTTGACAAAGCTAATGGCTTTTTGTTTCATTAACATTACAGGTTTAGATGAGAAATATTTCATCAACATCATAAAGAGTCATTCTCCAATGAAAGCTGCTAATTATATCACCCTTACTTGATAAAGGCCCCATTTACACAACGTTTCAAGTAAAAACGCATCGTTTTTGCATTTCCATTTCAGATAAGTTTAACATTTGCAGAGCACCCATTTAAACATGGTGTCTATTTACATTAAAATTAGCAAAAAGGTTGAGAATGATGTAGTTTTTATGACAGGCCTTGAGTTGGCACCCTTTGTGTGGTTTAATTACAAAAACACACACATGCATGCAGAGAGCAATATGCTCCAAGAATTAACAATGGAGTACAAGGACACGTATGGACAGACAATGATGTTGTACAAAAACTAACAAGTCCCAGAAGAACATGGACTGGGAGTCATGACACTCTGGAGGCCGCCATTGTTGTTATTGTCCATCTTTCTCGTTTTCTGTTTTCACTTGAAAACGTTTGTGTAAATGGGGCCTGATACGACAATGAAGTCAGATTAAATTAACTTAATTTTCAAATCTAAATTCAGAAAACCCAAACAGTGGCTGTACACAATAAAGTGCATTTCTAACATTTGCTGTTTGGCCGAAGATGAACTTTACTTTTCCTTTTGAAGCAGTAAAAGTGTTGTCTGGCCGCTGATGTAAAGTGCAGTTGGTTTGCTATCCGAATGCTTTGTACACTCGTGCTTTGTGTTTTTTAAACCACTCTTAATAGTCTTCAAATGGAATCCAGCTTTACTGCAGTTTTCTCCCAGGAGCATTTTTCTTTGCAGCAGGGCCTGAATTCAAAACATTTGATTTGTTCTTTTATAATTTAAAATGTGGTCTTTGTGAAATAAAAAATTGAATCCATACATGTCAGAGTCCTGTTAGTTGGAAACATGGATTCGTCTTTCAACATCTCAGTGGGATCCATCGAGTCTGTGCACCAAGTGGTCCAGCCTCAGGAGAGAAGCATAACGTTTTAATAAGATGCTTCTCTCTCGTCTCTTTTCATGTGAAGTCTTTGTTTGGTCATCTTAAAGTGCCACACACACTATATTCCCTCCAATAACTCAATCTGTGCATTTGTTTTGCTGATAAGAACTCGTGGCGTAACCTCTGAAACACAGAGATGCATTTTCACATTTAGCTGGTGGAGATATGGAGGTGAAGTTCCAGCATCAAAACAAAACAAACCAAGAAAAGAAATGCTGAAGAATGGTGCTACTGCGTTTGCTGCTGTTGTTGATGTTACCTTAATGCTGTTTATACTCCACAGGAAACACGCCCGGCTGCACGTACAAACAGTGAATTTCAGGTTGATCCTCTCCTTGATTTATTTTCAACCGTTTCTGAAAACATCTACCATCTTAACAGAGAGCCCCATTGTGGGAATTCCGCCTTTTTCATTGACCTCAGGTATGGCTCGACTCACAGAGCGGCTTTGTGTGATAGACACCTGGAGGAAATACTCCAGGAGGATAGAGGTGCTGCTGCTCTCAGAAACTGCTCTCCTGTTTTGTATGGCTTACTGTTCCAGTCATTGCTGAGCCAGAACATATCGGGTTGTTTCCACCACGTAAACGAGCTCTGAAGAAATAGATTAATCAATATGACAATATTAAGAAATCAAAATTTTAGCATGACATCATTCAGCAGCCTGTTTGACCGTGGTGCTATTTTGGCTGCCAGGCCTCTGACCTGACAACGATGTCCAGTGACCTGCAAGGTGCTAAAAATGTTTCCCTGCAATTACATGTTCACCACAATTTCCTGGAAGTCCCGAGAGATCATAAATCTCTGCCGGGTCAGTCAGCTAAAACACTTGTGTTTAATACAACATCAAGAGCAAATGAGCCTTCAAATCAACATCTGGGGGCCACATTGAGCGGACTGTCCCATTAGCTGTAAGTGCCGAAGACCACATGTGAAAGGGGACGGTGATTCACCGCGGACTAAACAAAAATGTACAGGTGAGATTGACGAAAAACGTACAAAACTTTATCTTCTGTCACAGTGGGAGCCGATTCCAGGGGGCTTTTATGTGTCGTGTCATGTGTCCACGTGTTGGTTTTAAGACTTAAAGGAGTGACCTTTTGTTCACGCCCTAACTTGTATAACCTCACTGCTACCGCCAGTGTGCTCGCTGCTGCAGTTGAGTCAGCCGGGTCGTACCCGATGATTTATTATCGAAGAGGTCTTACAGTTGATGTTCGGTGTCTCGGCTCTGACCCTTCCTGCCGGAATACACCGAGTTCAGCACAACGGGGGCTGGGGAGTGGCAGGAAATAGTCCCTCGACGGCAGGGGTGTCAAACATAAGGTCCGTGGGCCAAAACCGGCCCTGCAAAAGGCTCCAATCCAAGTGCACATAAACCTGGAGAGTACATGTATAAATCATAATGTTACTCCATTAATATAGAAAGAAGAGCTATTTCTTGGAAGAATAAAAGTCTCATATTATAGATAAAAGCATATCCTAAATATTATTTCTTGGCAAAAATCTGTAGAACAAGCGGAATTACAAAACAAATCTCATTTTGGGTTAGGGTTAGGGTTAGGGTTTGGGGCTTTTCTATGCAATAATCAACAAGTCTATTTTGGTCAACAGTCATGGGATTTGAACTCCAAGTTCTGAAATAAGAAACTATTTAGGGGTGTAGCATGAGAACATAAACAAAACTCTGCCTGTTCTTGATTTCGACTTTTGAGGATTCACAAGAAAGAATAATGTGATGAAGTACATTCAAATTGAGCATTCACGATCCAATGTTTTTCAGAGTTTCCAAGTGAACTCAAAACACCCAAATCCAGTGAACTGAACGGGCTCTCTAGGTTTGCTCTGCTCGGGAGCGGTCTTTACCGTTTGCTTTCATGGAGGGGAAACATTGCAATCAGTAAAACAAAATCCAAACATCTTCTGCTCTCAATCCAACGAGAATTGTTGAAATTTTGTTGAACAGATTACAGTGTAAGTCTGTAAGGTAAACACAAACATTCAAGCAGTGCTTGCTTTTTGGCATGAGCTCCGGAGGAACAGCAGATGGAAAAAAAAAAAAAAAGAGCAGTGAAAGAAAATCTATCGTTCGTCATTCTTTAGTGAAGTTTGCAAGGTTTCCACGGATCTTCCGCAAATAAACATCAGTTTCATCGTCAAAATCTTCACCTGTTCTCGATGTTAACACAAATCACTGTTTGTTAACTGAGCGCTGAGTGGCATGGGAAACTCACAAAGGCCGATCTGGAGAGCTTTGTTTCGGTTGACGTGGGGGAGTTGGCGTTTGTTTAAATGTTCATAGCTGAGCCAAATCCATCTCTTCTGTTGCTGAGCATTGTAAAGGGCCATCTATCATCATCCATTTTTTTGGAATCATGGGATCGAACGCTCTGTCACTTTTTATCTATTGGTCAAATTGTAAATTTTCCATATTGAAAGACATCTGAACTGGCCTTTTGTTTATGTATTACAGAAGCATCTAAACCTTTCTCCAGATGAAAGAGCAGTCCGTGCTTCAGACGGAGGAGTAAATATCACCAGAAGGCACTTGTGGTTTGGGGATTTGTGCTTCATGAAAAGACCCAAGAAAAACAAAGCCTATGTAATTTTCAGTTGTGAAATCATTTTCTCATACTTGAACGTAAACACGGAGAGAAATGCCAGAAATTGATATTTGCACCACTGATGGGGGGGGGGGGGAACATTATTTGTGCCTTATTCCAAAGTATTTATGTTCTCATGTTCTCTATATGTTAATACTTTCTGTGAAAATATTTATTGGCAAAGCAAGCGCTCAATGTACTGACCTGACCCTTACATATGATGATTATCAGAGTCTGCAGGCCGCATTATCAGAGTGTTTTAAAACCTGTGAAAAACCGAAGCTCACACTGATCCATGAGAATTTACAAAGGAAATTAAAATCAAGCCCCGTTTACACAACAATGTTTCAAGTGAAAATCCATCGTTTTTGCATTATCGTGAAAAATAATGTCGTTTTCGTGTAGGGCCACTAGTGGGTGCTGTTTGTTTTTGTGGTGAAACCGCACATGTATCCCAGCGGAGAACAATACGCTATAAACATTAACAAGGGTGATTATATGGACATTTGTATGGACTCACGCCACCATTGTTGTTATCGTCCATGTATTCGCGCATAAGAAAGAAGAATTATTTACTCCGGCCATGGTGCGCTTACGCAGGAGCAGCGTTTCAGAAAAGTAGAATTTTGCCCAGAGATGGAGACAGAGCATTTTTTAAGAGCACCATTGTAGTGTAAATAGGAACCCCAAATAGTTTTCTGTTTTCCAATTTAAACCTTGTCGTGTAAACGGAGCCTCCGTCGAACGCCAGTCGTACTGGACCTACAGGCAAGACGCTTCAATCCCATCTGCAGGACGACTGTTGGATTTGGCCTTTAATCTATTTGAATGGACTCAGTGAGATAAGATGTTGGACATTTCATGCACTGATTTTTGCAGACTGGGTAACAGGAAAATGTATTTTTATCAAGATCTGAGTCGATCTGTGACTGTATTGAAATGTGCAACTACTGCAAGAAACACTAGAAACACAGAAACTATTTCTGACATATTAAATCTATAGATGGCTCCCATACACATAGTAATCATGGAATGACAGATGATGGCATTTGCATGTAAGCTATAGCCGACTATGAGGATGAAAACATACAAATAACATTCAATAAAACCAACACACTGAAGTCTGCATATATCATGCAGCCAAGAAGGTAACAGGTTTGTTTTTTTTAAACCAACATTAGTCTTGACAGGAACACTGTGGCAACTTGGATTTCCAATAAAAATCTTAGATTTGTCATGATGCCATCTTATCGCTCCATATAAGTCAAATGTTACTGGAAAGAAATGGCACCTCGTATAAATCTGCACCTTTTTATTCATGCTGGGTAGAATTACATCAAACTGACGGTGCAGACCCTCCACATTAGTACTCATTTTTCACATGGCCCCTTTAGAAGAATTAATAATTTCCCACCTAATCCACCATGCAACACACGTTCTAACACCCTCAACCGTCACCATCTGTGTTTGATCGAATGCATCCTCTCTCCAGATAACTGCTTTCACCGCTCATCATTTGTTTGATCAACAAGGTCAACAAAGCAGAGAGGAATAAAAAGCAAAACGACAACAAAAGTCTGGCTTGGTAATCAGCTTCGGCAGATGTCTAAGGCCGAAAAGAATAGCATTGTCCGGGATGGGAGATTGGGGAAGGGCTCATTAGGCCATTAAAGTTACAGGAACTTGCTTCATGAGAAGCACTGGGGAAATGAGAGCTGGAGCGAGCAGCCATGCTGTCGAGAACAAAACACAAACAAACACAGAGAAAAGCCCAGGAGGGCTCACAGGGACACAACCAATGCTGAAACACAGATGAACCGGCAAACAAGACACACAATATATACTACAGCTGCCAGGTGAAGACAATCACACACTCAAGCACAGGTGGAAGACCTCAGAGCAGCAATCAGACACAAGGAGGAGCAAGGAGCCTGAAACAAGAGACAGAATGCAAAGCCTCGTTCACACAGCAGGGAAATGCGACCAAAATTCACTGACATCACGGATAAGTGCCGGAGGAAGCGGCTCTGCCAAAATGTTAAAAGCTGTTAAAAGCTGTACTCTCTTTTTACTTAATTTTCTTTCTTCTTTCCCTCGTCATGTTGTCTAGATTTTGTCAGCTGGTATTTAACAACCACCTGAAAATGGATCTACACAGGCTGACCTGTGTTGCCAGATGTGGCGGGTATCCCCCACTTGGGCGGCCAAACTCTCTTACCTTTTAACGTTGTTTATTTTGTGCATTTGTGTGTTTATGGCATATTTATTATTACACATATAATAGTTTTACGGTTTTAACATGAGTCCTACACAGGCTGCGATTTGGGCCAGTTTTTATTGAAGTGTGTGGGTTTTATGTTGCTTGGGATGAAAACAGAGTCACATCTGCGTAAATAGCGTGCTCAGCATGACTTCACATCGTCTTCTGCGCTCTGGGGCCCCGAAAACATCCGGTCCGATCACATTCATGCGGCAGGGTGCGTTTGAAATGATCCCGCAAGAAAATCGGATCCCAGCAAAAAAACTTGGAATTGAGCATCAAGACCTGCGGCGTGAACGTCGCCTTAAAATAACACCAGAAACTTAACATGAACCCTGACAAAGTATTTGGGAAATAAATGCCGCTCATCACTCAAAAGGCTTCCGGAGGGCAGGATGCTCCATTTGTTAGGAACATGAAAAAGTAGAAGCGATTTTCATTGCAGAGAAGGTTCCATCCATCATACCACGACCTGACAGAGTGGACAGCAGCCGTACTGTCTGCTGATGTGATGGATCTCGCTTTTTTTCATCACTTTGACCCTTGCCAGGATTTTCCTTCGTTGAGTGGTGAATATATTCAAGAGAGGAAGAGCTGCTTTCAAAGACAGCGAAGTTTACTCCAGGAAAAAAAAATATAATAAATAAAAATAGATAAGAGACTGTTTGGGATTAAAATTGCCTGTTGACAGGATTGCTTTATTTTGTTAACCTCTGCGTGTCTGTCTCACAAATTGAAGTTACAACAAAATTACCGCTGCTTAAATTACTACAATAAAACTTAAATAAAATCACTTTTTAGTTTCAAAAGATATATGATATTACAAGTGAGAGTATTCATTGCTTTTAGCAGCATTAAATTATTTACCATTAAACCGATTAAATTTTTTATTTTCATTTAAAATCAAAATTAACCAATCAAAATTTGATTTAATCAAAATGATTAAATCAAATACAATTATTGAAATTAATTTAGATTTTCAAATTCCAGAATTTTTTTTTACATATAAACTATTTCAAGCCATTTTAGTTGTATTCGTCAATATTTCATTTTAAAAGCAATATAAATTCTTAGTATAATATTGAAATAAAAAAATACAGCACAGGATTTGAAGTTTTTGCTATTTTTAAACCCATAATAATCAAAAAGCTAAATTTAGGAAATGCTCGATAGCTTTTGTTTGTTTGTTTGATTGCAGGTAATGTCATAATTTGGCATCTTGCAGGCCTGACTGGACACTTGGTCTGGCCCATAGGCTGTACATTTAACACCCCTGGTCTGTATTTATAATACAAATCAAGGTCAAGCAGCTTTTTGTATTTGCGAGGTTTCAGTGCTTATAATTATCCATCCATCTATCTTCTGTACCACTTTATCCAGTTCAGGGTTGTGAGGCCTCACTGGACAGGCTGCTGGTTCATTACAGGGCAAAACACACACACACACACACACACACACACACACACACACACACACACACACACACACACACACACACACACACACACCTAAGGGCAATTTTAGAGTGACCAAATAAACCTCAAACATATGTTTTTGGTTTGTGGGAGGAAATTACCTGGAGAAAACCCACACTGACACCAACAGAATATGCAAACTCTGCAGAAAAATGCCCCCCAACCGGTGAGATTAACCACGACACACCGTGCACGCCTTGAAATACACATATTAAATATATTAGCTGAATCCTAAGTGACAGCCTTTACTTTTGATGTGGACTTTAAGGGCAAGACAGGATGTGCTTGCGACTTATTTATTTTTTATTAACTCCTTCTCGGAACTCCAGTATCAAGGATGTTTTTTCATGCACTTACATCCTCATGAGTTCTCTGTGGAATGAAACGAATACAAAACTAAATGGGGGCAATCAAAATTAAATTTTTCTTGGGGAAGCCATTTCCGTGAGCATTTAATAAAACCTATGAAATATCAAAATATCGCTCTCTGTTAGGCGAAAGCAGAATTAATTTCTGAATCTTTGGTCCCCCCACTGTAAAAACACCACCGGAGTTATTGCAGCCATGATGTTATAGCGCGGTGAGAAGCCAACTCAAACCATGGACTATATGCTGACATTAAGTAGAATTGCTGTGGATATTAAATATTTTCACAGTAAGTGTTTCCCACTATTTCCCCAAATTAAACATTTATGTTTGTGTAGTTTCAAAGGAGAGGATTGTAGCCGTGACCCGGCTGATGGGCCATAACTTTACGTCCCCGGGGAGCCCCAACGAGCTGCCTCATAACCTTTATTTTTAGAAAGTGTGCCGTCGAACTGAGAGAGAAACGTTTACACTACTTAGATAGATGACAGAAATTTTAAAAAAGCAAACTTGTTCAGTGACTTTTATAAATCGGTGAAATCCATTTTAGTAAATAATCTTTTTTTGTTGTTGTTGTTTCCCCACACACCTGAGTGGTTACAAGTTGGCAATAGTTACTGTTCACTTGTCACTCAGTACAGTCTCCACCATCCAACACAAGCACAGTCAACCCTTTTCATGTGTTTGGCTTTCCATGAAGTCGTGAGCATTTCTCCCCCCGTGGACATCATTCATTATGAATACATTTGTGAATTTGAAATTAAACTCAGAAATCTCTTGTCTCTCTATTATGTGTGATCATTTTCCAGTTGGAGTTCCAGATTCGCGCAGAGCCGAGAGTCGACGTATGTTGTGTGAAATCCGTCCGACCCATTGTGACACACGTTGCATTATTTATTGTTCATGAATAATGAACGTCACAGCAAGCAATCCGCCAGATGAAGATGTGTACACTTCTTTCTTCTGTGCGTAAGAGACTTGAATTCTCTAAATGACAATGAATTAAATATTCACATCTTGTAAACAGTTTGTATTAGAGTGAATAATATTGCAATTTAACCACTTTGTGTCACAGCCGCCGAATAGCAAATGTGATCCTGTAATTGCTTTTGAAAGAAAGCACTCAAGAGCACTTTTCTACCAGGTCACGATAATACTGCCGCCTTGTTTTCATATGGAAGTCACCAGTTTTCAGGCTGTTGCAGCTTGACCTTGATAATTAGCTCTTACATTTATCTCACTTGTTGTTCTTTTGGAAATGGAGACTCTTGAGTGAGATGAAATTAAAAGGCCAATAACTCCGGCAGTTAGCAAACTTTTTATGAGACGCAGGTGGAGCGAACATTGTGGAAACGTTTCTACGTCAGGGGTGTGAAACGCCAGCGGCTCCAGTCCGACGCACCAAACCAGCAAAGCAAATAGTTTGAAAATTTCACAGTAAACATACAGTTTTCACTGTATTTTGCACCAGATACACCTAATTTGCAACTAAGGGTCGGACTGTCGATCTTTATAAAATGAGACAACCAGCTCAACAGCATGGAGCACATGTTCTGCTTACAGGGATGGAGAAACAAGATGAAAAATGCTGGGAGTACTTTTATAATACTCAAAATTTATTTAGTTATTTGTGCCAAAAACATGAAGAATTTTCACTGCGTTTGGGTACAAGAGTGTAGTTTTGTGCATCGTTTGTTTGTGTGAGATGTCCTTTGAACAAACATACAGTTGCAGTTAGAAATGATGAATGTTTCATTATTTCCATCAATGACATCTGAAATATGAGACGTACTTTTATTTAATGTAGGTAAATCTAATTGAATACTTTTTGCAATTGCAATTTAATGCTGTTTAAAAAAAAAGCTAATGCTTTTTACAACAGTACTTTCACTTGTAACTGAGTACGAATTTGAATAGTATGCATTAACTTTTAAAGTACTTATAAAGGCCAAGTTTAATGTCTATTTTCCTGCTTTCTATTTTCTATTTTGATTTGCTCACAACTGAGAATCAGAACTGAGCTGCTGATGTCCGAGAGTTACGCTATTAACATGGAAGCCACCGCGCACGCTAAATACTGAACAGAAAGTAAAAAAGGCCTCAAATCTCAAGATGGACTCTTTTGTTTTAACTTCAATTAAGAAAAATAGTTGGACTTGCTCATGTTTACGTTATCATATGCTCATTTTGGCTCCATTTAAATCACAATAGGCAGCATGAGACCCCTGAACTAAAATGAGTTTGACAACTTCGAGCCGATGGGATAAGAAAACTGCTAAAGGCTGAGCTCTGGAGGATTTGATATAGATATTTATACTTTTTCTCTTGACGGCTGGACAAAACCTTTACCAGATTTTTACTGTTACTCTTTTTGCAGAGCAACCCCACCAGTGCTGTGCTGAAGCTTTTATCTTGTGATTTTACACATCTTCCTTTTATCCAATGAATGTGTTCGAGGCTGCCTGTCGCGAATCGCGCTCTGCCCACTCGCTAAGTTCCTCAGTGTGTAAAAAATAAAGAGCTGGCTTTCACACTTGTCATTCCTTTGCTAATTCAAGATCGGCCTTACACTCCTAATTACTCACTCGTTCATCCTCTCCACACAAGTCTTTCTCCCATTCTCTTTCACGGCCGAGGCGGCCCCCGGAATGCTGGGAGAGCGTCCCTCATTATGGCGGAGACAGCAGTTTGGGAATACGTCTTCAAACACAAGTTTTGGAAGCTGCTTTACTTGGAGAGATACAATCGACCTTGGAGTGTCCCTGCGGGGGGAAACACTAAAGCTGAGTTATGCGGCTGAGTGTGGGAAGAAAAGTGTAATAACTTTCACCTGAATGCCTCCACTCTACCGAACACCATGGGTTTGTCATTCACAAGCGTCGGACCCCCCCTGCATTGAGGGAAGGAGGCCTGCAGGGATCGGGCACTAATGAGGCAGCAGGCATTTCTTTGGCTCGTTACAAACCACTATGTGTGCAGCCCTTCTCTTGACTAGAAGCTACACATGGTACCAGCTACTATTTCCCCGACTGAAAGGGATTCACAATTAATGATGCAATTATGCTAATGGTGTTGCCAAGCTACTCTTTTCCCTCCCTTCCTACTAAGTATCAATCCTGTCGAATAATGGCACGGTGAAAGCGTCACAGCCCAGATTAAGAGCGTATGTTTTCATCCCATGACTTGAGTTTTCATGTCAAGTGCACTACAGTGGAAAATGGATTTCTTTTGGAAAAATTACCAAAGTTTTAAAAAAATGTAAAGAAAATCCACTTTTTGTTCTCTGGGGGATGAAAACTGCAGAAATTGCTTTCAGTCTGATGACTGCTATATCGTTGACTAAAACATGTCCCAGCTTTTCTTCCAGTTAACCTGGAAAATGAGGTGTTCAATTCTCTTGTCTCATTACAGCTCAACCTGAATGACTCACTAAAAGGCAAAATCTTGTTTCCAGATACAAACGAGCCAGTTAATCACAATTTTTATTTTTTTTTTTACTTTTTCCAAAGTTGCCACGAGAGTGGCCTTGTTGGAAAACCAAGGGAGTGACCCATGTTTTCACTGGCACTCCAACTATCATGTAGTTAAGAGGGGGAAGTGTAATTCTTCTCTTTCCATTCAAGACCAATGTTTAATTTTGTTCACTATTTGGTTAACCTTCGGAGAAAAAAAAAGAAACCCTCCAGAAACAGCAGCCAGTAGCAACAGCAGACAGCATGTGATATTCGATGCACTTACATTTAGAGTAAAACGTTTTGATCAAACAGCTCGGTCTTGGGATTTTTCTTTTGCAGCATTATTTTAGGGCATTGTTAGAAATGTTTGTTTTTCCACTTTACGCATACAAAAGTTTGTGTCCTCCCATTGTTTATGTTTATGTTTATTTATCACATTTCGAATGCAAAGGTGCCGAAGTCATTTTGTTAAAGGGGTTATATTATGCAAAATGCACTTTCTGATTGGTTTTCCAACATTAATAAGCGTCCCCATACCTAGGATGATGACCCAGAAGTGAAGAAAATCTGTCATCTCTCTCCTTGGCTTGTTTAAATTTATAAAAAGTGCGTTGCTCCAACGAGCAAATCAGAAATCAAACCCTTTATAGTGTCATCGGGGGGTTTAGCCATTCACAATCAAGGTAGGTAGGTCCTCCCTTTGACTCCTCCCACAATTATCCAGCTCTGCTCTGGCACATGGCACTACGAGAGGAAGTACTTCATCCTCTTCCCAAGATGGGCACGTGTGGGCAGAGCCAGTCCAGCTCACACAGACACAGCAGATTCTGAATGTAGCTTCTATGACCCAATATTCGAATGGAGGAAAATCAAGGAAAAGCTGGATTTGGGGCAATAAACTTTGAATACAACATTTTTGGACCAACGAGATCATGTCATATGAAAAACTGTATAATATGACCCCCTTTAAAGAAACTTAAATAAGATACTTCATCTTTCCTTGTTTTTCTTCAACTTTCTTTTTCCCCAACTGTTCCTGTTCGTCATTGTAAAGCACTTCACTGCAATGTTGCTGTAAATGAGATAATACAATCTGCAGCTGTTCGTGGAGGCAATGTGGGGAGGGGCGGGGCTCCAAAGATAAACATGTTAATTTAAGTGAACATTAAGTTGTAATTTAAGTCATTTCAAGCAAGTAATTGTAATCTTTTTAGTGTTATATCAGCTCTAGGCCTTCGTTTAAAAACAGTTCTATTATAGGAGGTTCAATGGTAAATTCTAAGTTTCCAATATGTCCATCAACTGACAAATGAAGGCAGTAATGCTGCGACACCAGCCTGCGAGTTTCCCAAAATAAATGTCACACTCTTTGGGAAAGTGAAGTGTTACAGCATTTCTTTTTCCACGCGTGTGTGTGCATGCTTGCGTGCCTGCGTGTACGTGTGAGTGTGTGTGTCTTTGTGTGAGCATGCGGCTTCATTACCATAAGCTGCCGTCAGTTGCCATTGTTTGCCATCTTGGCTTTCGACTCATCTGAAATGTTTGATAGGCAAAACACTCACAGCTTGGATACGAGAAACCGGCACCGAGCTGCTAATCACACCTACTTAACGGACAAATAAATTCAACACATTCATAAGACACTTCGCTAAACAGTTCCTTTTTGTTGCTCGTGTAGAAACAGAGCGGAGGCAACGAGTACTGATGGATTTCTATGTCAGCGCAACACTTTATTATTACAGCATCTTTGACGGCGTACCACCCAGAGTTAAAATAACTTAACGCCGTGTGGCCAACCCCCAGAACTATAACTCATAATCATGTAAACGGCGATACTCTGGGGTGGCTGTGTTTTGATTAAACTGAGAGTAGCAGTAATTGTAAATGTTACACCTGTGATTTCCAGCATAGCATAATCATATTATTCACCTTGCCAGGATTTTTACTTATTTTCTCACTCCGTCAGTGTAAAGACTGCGTTTGCAGGCATTGGGGCCTCTATGTGCTTGTTTTGCTCCACTGTGATTTTCCGACACGGATGACTAAAGGTTAATTATATAAGCAATGCACAAAGGACTCCCGTGTGACAGCTGCAGATAAAACGTTGAAATAAACGGCGATGCATTCAAAGCAACACGAGCCGCATAATAACGTCTTGCAGCATTGGCATTTTTCACTAAAGAGGCCTTATCATTTCATTACAGCTACCGAGTTAGTTCATCTTCACTTAAACAGGCTAGTTGCCATTTTCCACCTCGCTTCGCCAACAATAACTGTCACATTATACAACGTCCAAAACCACACTACACAAACCCAACAAAGGCGAGTCAAAGTCAGAGCGAGTCAGTGGAAGAAATGAATACTAACTAATAGTAGACAATCCTGTCTGTGTTTGTAAAAGGCTTATAAATGTTGGGGGGGGGGTCTGCTGTGGGGTTCCCAGGAGATTTCCCCTCCGTGAACAATACCGTGGCTGCCTGACTGTTTGCTCTTGTCAGTCACCTGTCAGATGACAACGGAGGCCAATCAGCCCCGCTCCGGATTATGATGAGACGAGCAACACAGCAAGGGAACGGCCTGGAACTCCGACGGAAAACAAAGCGGGATATGTGACGGTGACAAAAGGAGGAAACATTTGTGGCAGTCATGTTTCTGCTTTTGCAGCGCGGCACAGATTGGGAGCACTCTCTGAGCATTTGGCTCTCATTACTTGGATAGCTGAGATGCCTGCATGTTTCCATGTGTTTCTATTATTAATCATGGCTCACGTAGGTTTTTTTGTTTTTTTTCATGTTGAAAGCATAGTTAATGAAATGAAAACAACCACGCTGAAATTATAATAAGCATAATATTTTGATAGGCGCGCTGCAGCAGCATGGAGCACATTTTGGAGAGTGTTGCTGACGTTCAGAATCACTCTCTTTCCCCACAAAATGACATGTTATATTTGGGATATTTTGGAAGTCGAAATGTTCCACAACACTTGCATTGACAGTCCGTGTCGTTACTGAAATGAAAAATCTTGCGACAACAACTGTATTACAGGAAGTGGGCTTAGTGGCAAGCATCTGCTTTCTAGCAAATCATCATTTAATTATTTGGGAAACTTGTCAAACTAAGTACACCACACAGTTTTTGTAGAAGAAAGTGTTGCAAGTGTAGCTTTAAATATTTTAACATCAAAAGTATTAAATGAAGTCATTGGGCAATAAATTGAAAGAATAAGGTGGTAACATGTTAATGTTCACCATAATATATTCTATTTATATTGTGTAGTATATTTTGGTATTTGTCCCAATATCTTTATTTCATGCAAAAGAAGAATTTAGGTTTCGATGACACCACAACGTTCCGAGTTAAAATGCACTTTTTTTGTGTGTCTTTTGTTTCAGAATACAACAATGTTTTGAAAACAATGTCCATTTACATTGAAACGGCAGAAACACTGAAAACAAAGCAGTGAGCATATAGGGCCACTAGTGGGGGCTGTATGTTTTTGTAATGAAACCACACACACATGCACACAGAGAACAATACGCTATAAACATTAACAATGAAGAGTACAAAAACATTCGTATGGACAGACGACCAAGTTGGAAAACAACTTTAAAACTATCAAGTCCCAGGAGAAGGTGGACGGGGAGTCATGACGTTATTTTCCATCTACTTGCACGTGTGCAAAAGAACTATTTACGACAGACGTGGTGCACATGCACTGTTTCAGAAAGTTGTTTTCCCTCGTTACCACGACAACAGAGTTTGAGCATTTTCAAAAAGTTCCACCTAAGGAGCCATTTTCAAAAAGTTGCACTTAAGAGTTACACTTCCAACCGCCATTGGGGCCTAAAGCTATCATTGGTTTTGAAAGTAAAAATAATAAAGACAATTTTTTTTTATCACAGTTCAACTTGAGGTAGCCAATAACATGAAAGTGTCCAAAGTAAGAATCAAAGCATCTCTGACAGAGGAAGGATCGATCCGCCGCACTGACACCAACTGATTAACAACTACAGTCACTTATCGTCTCTGGACTCGTGTCATTAGCGCCGCTCACAGTCAGTCAATTTGTCTGTATAAAGCATTCTTCGGATCATGTTCATGAAAAAAATTACTGCATAATGACATGGCTGGATAGAAACTTTGATGGGAGATAAAAGGTTTTATTCTACCACTGCAGTACTTCGACCCAGTGGCTCGTCATTTAGATCCCACCTTACAGAAAGACCTGGCAATGTATAAAATATGCATTTTGAATCTATATTTAGATTATACCATTATGAAATGCCGCCCAAGGCGCTCTCTCCTGCTTAGCAACAGAATAATACATCAGAAATCGTGTGCTCTTTTTCACATCTTGTCTTCACATTTCATTTTTATTTTTTTTTTCTACCCTAACAGGGTTCCTTTGACTGCCTGATTTACATTTCATTGGCAGTTCTCGGGAAAGACTAACAAGAAGCCTTCAAAGCCTTTGCCTAGGGCTTCTATTCAGATGTGGTCCACTGTCTGACAGATAAAGCGCTGGTCAATCCCCACTTCATCTCCCTTCTCTATTGTCGGGAAATACTGTGGGTGCTGGCAGCCGCTGACTTGCTGAGTGAGCGCTGTGTCTCTAGGTCTGTTCCTGCTTTGCAGGACATATTTAAACTCTCAGCTCCTGAACTGCGCGTTTTCACTCATTGTACTGAAGGTGACCTTGGTCTTGCTCGAGGAAGCAGATATTCCCAATTATATTGAGATAGAAATAAATAAATAAATGTTCATTTGATCTGTTGCTGTTGAATCTACATAAAATTTTATTTTCATTTTTGGAATCTTCATAAAACTCGATCGCAGGCCTCATCAAAGACGTCCCAACAGGTGGATGAATAAACAGGGATAAAGAGATCGCTGAGTGGCTTATCACCATGTGTCCGGGGTAAATGAACACCGCCTGCCTATTGTTTCACAAAGTGTCCGTCTCACTCTGTGACATTTCAGTCATGCGCCCCCCCCCCCCCCCCCCCCCCCCCCCCCCATAACAGAATGTCAACCTGGGTGCTGTATCCTGGGCCATTAATCTCCCTAATTGAATAAAGATGAAGAGAAACCGCTGTGATGAGAAAGGGCAGAAGAGTGTCTGGGGTGTGATTTAATGACCCGAGTGATTTATGGCGGAGGATAACGCTCCGCTTAGGACTGTGTGGGTGGCGTGTCAGAGGACGGCTCGCAAAAATGCCCTTTCCACCGTTCATGCCTTCAGCACGCAGGGCGAATGCCCCCGCTGCACCTCTGCATTATACATTTCAGGCCAACAAAGAACACAGAACTTTGTGGAATACAAAAATAGTCGGAAAGAAAGGAAGAGAAAGAAAGTGACGGAAATGGCCAAGGGCGTGGCGCATTAGGTGAGTAAAAAAAAGATAAGGTTAGGACAAGAGGTGGACAAAACCAGATGAGCAAAGGAGAGGAAGTGGATGGGATAGTAAAGGAAAGAAAGTGGATTCAAGTGTGGTGGTGGTGGTGGTGGTGGTGGTGGTGGTGGTGGGGGGGGGGGGGGGGGGGGGGGGGGTGCTAGGAAGTGGACAAAATAAGAGAGTAAAGGAGAGGAAGTTGACAAAATGTGTGAGGATAAGACAGGAAGTGGATGAAATAGGAAGGGGAGGCTGCGGAAGGCTGCGTGGTGCCAGGCCACGCTATGTGCCTCATATTAAGCGACTCATTCCAGCATTGAGGTGAGTAACTAAACTGAATCCTTTGTGTAATATTCTCATTTTCAAAGCTCATTAATCCACAGTCAGAGTGTTTTTTTTGTAAACCTTGAGGCAGTGCAGAGTCAGAGTATCTCCATCCTGGCTTATTCCTTTGATTGATTTCATCTGAATTACAAAGAGGAAGGGCACTCTGCAGTCGCCACTTTAAAAGCCATAAGTAGGTTTTTCATAGGAAGCAAATGGGCACACACCTGTTTTTAAAAAGCAGGGCCGGCTTCCTCCTTCCTTGCATATATCAAAGGGAGGCTAATGGCGTTCACAGACACAGTGTGATTACATGGCGTGTTAACGCTCCTGAAAACAGTCGTGTCTCGGGCCTGGAGGGGAAATTCATCCTGCAGCAGGGGCAGCATGACACAGATGTTAACAGGATCACCATCTGCCTCGAGGTGGCCACCGCCGCTTTCCCCTCCCGGGAAGTTGCACTACGTTTGTGCACAGTCACACTGCGCCATCGTCTGTCAGGTCATCTGTCATGAACGAAAGGGTTAAATCTGAACAGAAACCAGCCAGTCCGGGTGGACGCGGTCACACAGCGAGACTTCTCCATGACTTTACCTCGTCATTTGCATGGTGCCCTCGTGATGTCGTCTATCACACAAAACACAGTGACTGCAGGTCGATGATTAATGAGCATCGCAACACGGGGGAGCCTCCGGGTATGATCACAGAACGTGTGCGGGTGTAATATTAGATCGTCAAATACAGCAGGAACACTGCCTCGAGTATCTCGCCGGAGTATTTTCATACAAGCCCCCAGCCGACTGTGTGTGGGCTTGTTTCAATATCTGCAAATTACCCTTTAATTCATATATTGCTCCCGAGATTCCTTCTGGGTTCAAACGAGGGTGCTGAGTATACAGGAATATGTGAAAACAGAGATACAATATCTCCTGCGTTCTTAGACCCCATTGGACAATAAAAATGTGCTGAAAAATAAATAAATGCCGGCAGTTCACTTCAAACGAGTCAATAACTTTGTTGTGTGAGTTATTTCAAGTTAGTAGTTCATCATTCTCTAAATAAAGACTTTTCAAAGCCATTAAAAAAACTATATAGAATTCAAACGATGCTAAAACACATTGGGAGCCAGTGCAACACCTTAACTGGTGAAATGTGATCCCACCTTCTGGAGCAGCTCAGTTCTGGAGAAGCTGAAGGGGTGAGATGGGGGGGGGGGACCAGAAAACAGGGCATTACAGTAGTCAATACGACTTGAGACAAAGATATGCATCAGCCGTGTTTGCCTGAGTGAAAAACGAGCAGACGCTGGATATATTCCTAAGATGATAAAAAACTGTTTAACCACATGCTCAGAGTCGAAAATGACGCCCAGGTTCTTTACTCGATCGGATGTTCTTATAGACAGTCTCTGGAGTTTTGGCAACAGTTTCTCTCTCGTAGCCCGAGGACCGACAGCTAAAACTTCAGTTTTATACTCATTGCGCTGATTTAATGTCTAAGATACAATTTAAAAGGCGACGTCTTCAGGAAACAATATACAGCTGTGAAAATCTTGCGTGGTTCATCGTTTCATCTGTTTCATGATGAAGAAGCAAAACTTTGAACGGCTTTCACGTCTGCAAGGTTTTTACTGGAAGATGTTTGATGCCTCATCAGAGATCTCTTTGCCCGACTGAAGTCAAGGCTGAGACGCTCTCCGGCAGAGTAATTGCGCCTCAGTGCCGGCCACTCTCCACAGCTGGAGGCTCCCGCTCAGCCTGCCCACTTTTATTTGGACTCTTTATTGCCACATTTGCATAAGATGGACAGCAGAAGGTCAGGCTGCTGGCGAGGAGATAGGAGGGGGAATACAGTTAGATCAGAGATAATTTATTGGATTTTCAGAAGTGTGTTCGCGAAGAACGAACTTCCAGCTTGCGTCTTGAAAGGTGCGGTGTGTCTCCACATTGAGGCCACAGCATGTACATCAAATTATGTTTTCACCCAGAGAATGACGGGCTCCTGCTCGTGGCTGCATTTTATTTATTTTCTAGCAGTAAAAGGTAAGTCTGTGAAAATATGCCCTTGAGTTTATATGTGTCTCCTCTGGTTGGCTACAATGTGTGGAAAAAAAAAAAATATATAGCCTCAGTGTGTGGTATTGATTGTGTTAAATGTTTGATCTCCAAACAGATATGCTTTGATTGTTTTCTTTGGGGCAGAACCAACATATAATAGCACTGTCCAAGTGATAAATCTTAAATATCAAATAATAAGAAGAAAAATTTTTTTTTTTAAAAGGATTTATGTTGGGAACAATAAAACTCTAGAGTATCTGGAGAAAAGGTAGCTGGAATACCGATGGTGAATGTGGTCATCACCATTGTAATAAAGCCGCCATATCCTTTCAGCAAAGCCCACAGGAAGCCTTTTCTTTACAAAACCAGCCACTTGGAAAGCCACTGCTACCTTCATCTCATCTGGTTTCACCCATAAAGTCTTCAAAGCTGAACTTCCTGAATGTATAAAGTCGCTCGCATTTACTCCTGAAGTTGCACATCTAAAGCAGAACCAAACATTAAAAAAAACAAAAAAACACAAGGCCTTCATGGATTCTATTACTGTGTCGAATGAAAGATTTATCTGTGTGTGTGTGTGTGTGTGTGTGTGTGTGTGTGTGTGTGTGTGTGTGTGTGTGTGTGTGTGTGTGTGTGTGTGTGTGTGTGTGTGTGTGTGTGTGTGTGTGTGTGTGTGTGTGTGTGTGTGTGTGTGTGTGTGTGAGATTTGTAACTCAGACCCTCCTTGACGGCTTTCCGGTAGTTTCACATAAATCAACATCCCCCCCCCCCGCTCAAAAAAAAAAAAAAAGAGCCATGTGGACTATGAGGCACAAAATTAATTAAATACCTGTACTTAGCAGTAATGGTCATTGAGTGATATTGCATTTCATATCCCTCATCAAAGCCTCGTTTTCTTGAGGTTTTGGGGATTTTCCTGTTTTGGAAATGAGTCAACTTTCAGTCTATATATGAAAAACTGCACAGTTTTGGCAAAGCTGACACTATCCTTATACAGTGTTTGTGGGAGTTTAGGAGGGTGTATCATATATTGAAGTTACATCCAGGGGTCAAGTGGTTTACCATGATGTTAATGGTATTTCACTATCCAGCGATAAGAATATTAATGAGAAAAAGGCTTTTTCTACAGAAGAATGACAACATGTTAATTATGTTATTATACTAAATAGTCTTCTTTTTACTTTTTTACTTTTTGGTCCCTGTATATCTTGTTGAGAGACAAACAAACAGCCAGAAACAGGCTTCTTTAAAGAAAAAGAAATAAAGCCAGTGAATAAATGACCTGAGGGAATTATGCTTTGAAAGGTAATGATACAGCAGAGGCTTTCTCTTAAAGGACTCTTCTTGCCCCACATTACACAATTATGAATTCTGTCCTACTTTCATTACCCTGCTAAAGTCACTTTCTACAAAGTCGCCTAATTTATTCCAAAGGTTAGTTTTGGTGATAATCACGGCGCTGTAAACGAGTTTTATTGCTTTTTCGGCTGAAGCGGTGTTCCCGAGGAGGACTGTCTGTGGTCTGACTTGTCGAGTAAAGATACGTCCAAAGACACGTGGATAGACAGATGCGCAAAATGAACGATCTGCTCTGCACATTTTGCCTTCATGAGTATAAAACATTTGGCGTGTCTACCAGATCGACTAAGATAATGGTCAGAGTATATATGCAAATAGATGAGTTTACCATGTGTGATGTGATATACAGGCACACAGCGATGTAGTGGTTAGCACTCTTGCTATATAGCTCGAAGGTCATGCATTTGAGTTTTATTTTTCCTTTCTCTGTGCCTGTGTGCCATTTCTCCAGGTCCCACAGTCTGAAAACATGCATGTGAGGTTAGTTTCAGACTATCAATGGCACGTGTGTGTTTGATGTCGGCAAAATTCTGAAAACGATTACAAAGGAGCACCTTAGTAGAGATGCTGCATTTGTATCTCTTCTTATGTGTCTTCTTCTCTTTTTTTTTTTCTAAGTTCTGTTCACAGTTTTTCTTTTTTTTCAAATCCCAAACTCCGATTTTGACTGCCTGTCAATTTGTTAACGTCCTCCACTCACACGTCAGAACTCCATGCTGAACATGCGAAGGCTGCATTTCCTTTCCCTCTTTTGCTCCGATCGAATAAAAATCTCAGCTAATCTCCATTTTGATTCTTACTTCTGCTCATGCAGCATTCCAACTTTTGGTTTTAGTCCCACGACAGACGAAGAAACCCCCCCCCCGTTAATGTCTGTTTAATGTGGTAAGCCCATCTGATGCCACAGCCTTCGTCTCTGGATGTCACGCTCACTGAGTAAGAAGCTTTGAGTCGGACGGTTCCACAGTCACACGAGCTGAAGACTCCGGTCTTGAACCGCCCACATCGAAAGGCCTAATCCCAGTTTCCACTTTCCACCAATCCATCAAACTGTAGTGATCCATAAGGCTGTAATCTGTTTCTTCTAACTCCTCTCTCTGTCACAAACTCTCATGAAGTATACCCACTGTATGATGAATAAATAAATTACACTTCTTGCAGCATGATTTTTCCTCTTGTTCTAAAGATGCTCCAATCTTTTAACTGTTAAATTATGGATTAGTACAGTACAGTATATGACAGAAATAGACTTGTGTTGCTGCTGTTCTTGGCAGATGAGTGCAGAACACTAAATTATAGATCTAGCTGCTGTTTTTTTCTTGAATTATGCCACTGATCTCTGGATTGTGCAAAATTATGTATGTATTCCAAAAAACCTTGGTGTTACAAATTATTGATCTACTGTTTTTAAAGTTTACCCCCACCCCCCATATGGAAACGGATCAAAATGATCTTCCTTAAGTGGTTAAAGAGCAAGAATAAAAGATTCACTATTCATCTTTATCTGCCATTCTGCTTAGAAAAGGGGTTTCAAACATAAGGCCCATGGGCCAAGACTGGCCTGCAAGAGACTCCAAGAGGGAGAAGAAGAACACACACACACACACACACACACACACACACACACACACACACACACACACACACACACACACACAAAGACCTGAGTGAGAGCGATAACCGCGGCTACACCCACTCAACGGCCCCTTGAAAGTTCATGCTCAGCACATATTGAATTAACTTCAGGTGAGATTTGAAATGCTGTAATAATAATAAGGAAGAAACGATATTATCTTCTCTCTACTATATGAGTGTGTCAAGACTCTCATATTCCTCATCCTCCACTATTGTGTAAGAAGGAGCACACAAAGGGCTGACAGTTTTTCTGAGAGGATAAAAATGAAGACAGATTTTTTTTAATATCTCTGTTACAACATGACCCTCGGGTTGCACCTCCTACAGATATTGTCCAGTCAGAAGTGATTATAGTTCCTTCGTTAGCAAGGCCGCCCGGGGAGTGGCTGTCAGTTCTCACTGGACATTGAACCAATCCATCATTTATTGATGAGCTGAAGGTACGAGAAGAGCACAAGGTTAAGACTGCGGTTGTAAACGCTGCACAGTTTTACTTGGTTGATATTTAGTAGTTACGCTATATTTTTCCATCAATATCTGCTCCAACTGATCAGCCCCACCAATCACAGACATGCATAAATGTACATCAAAATTTAGAGATGCTTTTCTGCTACTCAAACAAAAAAAAAAAAAAAAAAAGTGATGTTGTATGTTGTTTTGATTAATCCCGGGGTGTCAAATGCGTTTTAGTTCAGGAGCAAAATTCAGTGGGCCGGACTGGTATAATAGTGCCATAATCAACTTTAAATTTAAACTTTAAAGTTTCTTTTTGTTGTAGCACAGAGTATACACAATAAAAATGTCTATATTTTTGCAAAACCAAACCATTACTCCCAAAAATTATAACAATTTGAAGCTACTTCACCCACAGTCCAAAGAAACCCCCATGAATTAAATGTTTTAAATCATCTCTAACATGTTTACTTCATTCTTGTACTATATTATCTATATTAGTTATTACATTTGCCAACAAACGTTGGGTGACCAGTGAAGTTTGCCGAGAAGGTTACATTTTCGTCTGCTTGTATTCATTTATTTATTGGTTTGTAAGTAGGTATTTTACCACATTTTCTCAAATACTACTCACTCCAATTGCATGATTTTCAGGGGTGATTTGTCATCATCTGAGGACCAATCCATTAGATTTTGGGACGTTAACCGATTCTGAATAAATCCCCAAACAACTCAAAAGAAAAAGTCATGGTATTATCGTCTTCATGCACTATAAAAACTGCACATTTATACATAAAATATCACTTCCGTCCTCTGATGAGCCCGTCGCCCTGTTTTTGAAGATCTTTCCAGCGGAAAGTTCATGAATGAGCATGAAAACAAAGCATCTTATGAAAACTAAAATATGCACATGATTTCAAAGGAAGACTGAGACAGGAAATTTGACGGTGCTATAACTTTACGAAAGGCTATGATTTTCAAGATTGTGGGACAACCAGCTTAAATTAGTCAACGATTCAATGTATTCTCATTTCTTATTGACTTTGTTCAAAACATGCACATGTTATAAATAAGCATCTGATGGGTTTTTAGTTTTTTTTGTTTTTCTAAAACCATCCACAAAGTCCCTCTGGGCTTATATTTAAAGTTAAATATTTAAATCCAAAACATAGTTTATGAAACCCCCCCCACCCCACCCCACCCCTTGGACCTAGAGAAAAGACAAAAAAAAAAAAAACATCTCTCCCACAGCACTTAAAAAACAATTTCTTAGCATGAAACTAATGTCCAAGACATTCTGCGGTGGCAGTGCGGTTGAAAACAGCCAAACGGGGTTTGCGCTGGGTGAGAACAGTGTGGAAGATGTTAACTCATACATCTCCATATTTCACAAATGACAAACGCAAGACAAAAAAAGGAGAGGGCAACCTCTGCCCAGCCACAAGAATGCATGCGAGCAGTGTGTTTTCCATTATATGAAACCAGCTCAACCATCGGTTGCTTCATTTAGCTGCTGAAGAACCGAGATAATGCTCTTCTTCAATGAATCGCAGTCCAGAGAATACAGCGTGTCTTTGTTCACTTGCTGCTGATCAGACAACCGGAATAACTTGACACAAGTTTTTAATTCCCCAAAATCACACTGGCTTTGGATTACTGGATCTTCGTGCAAAAATTAAGCTCTTCCCCTCTCGCGAAATGCACATTTTTGCGGTATCCAGGAAAAGAAAATACACTCCTAACAACTCTGAAATCTTAAGTGACTCAGCACAGATGGAGACTCGACAGTATTTGACATCTTGTATTTATGAACCCAGCTTTTTTATGAGCAACAAATAACTCCCATCATGCGAGACGCATACAGGAGACATCAACAAATAATAGCGTACATCTGCTGCCCTGGCATTAATTCTTAAGGTTCTGGACTGTGGTTTACCGATTCATCCGAAAAGCTCATAAGACCAGAAAACGCTTCCCCGACTCTCCGTGTGCCAGATCGAGATTAGTTTAATTATTTCCCATATGAGGAGGCCGGCGAGCACAATGTGTGTTATTATGCTCATCCAGTGGCTGCTGGTTTTCAAGTGGTGCCCTCGTACACTCGTGGTTTTCAGACTCTGTAATTTCCCCCGAGTCTCTTGAACATGGCTGTCAGTTTGACTCTGGCTCACAGCGAGGAAAGTGGTCCGCACCTTCTCCCGGACAGACGTCTCGTACCCGCTCGCCCTGGCGCGGAGACAGGAGGCTTCCCGTTCCCAGTCCGGCTTCCTGCTCTCCACAGAGAGAGCCCGGCTTGGGTGCACAGCCTGGGAAATTTAGGCTGAGAGGTTTGGAGTGGGGACAGAGAGGAGGGAGAGGAGGCCGAGGAAAGAAGAAGGGGGGGGGGGGGGGGGGGCGCATTTGAAGGGATATTTCCTTTCATAAGCTTCCGTTCCTCTCATTTTCTCCTCATTATCAGGATGTCTGGAGCCAGACCCGGAGCTTGATCCAGCTGAGGTGAGAGATGAGATACAAAGTGCAGACAAAAAACTGAAAGTGGCATTCGATCATCTGACGATCGGTGGGGGGGGCGGGGGTGCCAACCCTTGTTCTGGGATCTGCTTTTGATTAAGTTTTCTGTACGTCCTTCATGAGGAGGGGGTTAAAGTAAGAACACTAGCTCTTTATTTAACATTCAACAAACAAGTTATTTATTCATCTGCCCGGCCGCTTTTTTTTTTTTTTTTTTTCCTAAACCTCTCCAAAATAATCCCTAGTTTTTCATCAAGAGCTTATTCCTCTTCACATCTCAGCGTGTGTTGCACCTCTTTGACTTCAGCTGGTGAGCTATTCACAGAGACAGACAAAGGCGTCTGCACCTCCATTCCCACAGTCTTAAAGGGAGATAGAGGGTTTTTTTTTCCTGATGTTTAATTTACAGTGCACTCAGCAGCTACAATCTACGGCCACCACCAGGCCACTGCTCTCCTCCACCAGGCCACAACCTATGTTGGCAGCCTGTGATGAGTTGTGCGGCCGCGGCGAGCAGTTTTAAACATGTCCAGAAAAAGACTTGGGCAGAGAATAAAATTGGCCTATAGGCAAAAGCGCTGCGGGGCCACCGAGAGCGGCTTCTGTGCCGCGGGGATTCAAAGCGCACTGGAACAGCGAGGGCTTCTTGCACAAGCAGAGACTTTCCAGACGCGCGAGAGCATCGCCATAGAAACTGTCAATTCCTCTTCGCTCCGGTTTCATCTCGCTCAGCGTGCGGAGCGACTGGCCTGATTGCACCGTGATGGATGAAGTTATTTTTCCACAAGGTTACAGTTTTGGTTACAACTCAGCATGAGCGTTTAACAGCTTCTTCATCAGAAAGACAACAGATGGTCAGCATGTTTACATCCTAAGCCAAAAACTGCGGTTGAGGTTTTTTTTTTTTTTTTTATGTAATCAATGTTTTTATCTAAGTAAAACGTCAAATGATTCACCTGTAATGCATTACTGTAATACTTTCGCTCGCAACTTCCTGACAGCCAACTGAGCTGACTGTTGTTTTCTAACTCCGTGATGTTTTTGTTTTTTTAATCAATAACTAACTCAGTCCTCCTTAAAGCACCATGAATAATACTACTATGTAAGTAACCTTAACAATCACCTGAATCCACAGTACAAATTATGCAATATTTATCAAGTTTAAATAAATGATAACTTGACATCAAAACAAAATCTGTTGCTCCAGTTTCTTTGTTGCCGCTTCGTTTCATCGTCAATACTTCATATACCCTTCTACTGTCAGACTGGTAAAAAAATGCTGTAATAACCTTTAAATCTTAAACTTTAAAGGGTTTTTTTTGTGGTAGCGCAGAATATACATTATGAAAATGTCTGTATTTTTTGAAAATCTAAACAATTATTCATTAGTAACATACTGCAATCTCAATATAAACCCAATTTTAATGAATCACCCAATGCAAAATATAGTGAAATAAATTTTTTTAAAAATAAATTAAAAAAAACTTCTATCGTTGTTGTATTGTGGATGTTTTTACAAACTGAGGCTGACAGCACGGCTTTGAGGTCAGTGTTAGTTTGCCAGCAAGGTAGCTATCGTTCATGGCAGCATTACTAATATCTCAGCTCAGGTGTCAGTGTTGTTTTGTTTACGCTACTCCTGGGACATTGGATTTGAAAAAAAACAACAATGTTTTCTTTGAAATTTTTCCAATTTGCTTGGTGGGTCAGAGAAGAGCCTCTAGCGGACCGGTTTTGGCCCGTGGGCCTTATGTTTGGCACCCCTGTTATAGAGCATCTTCCCTTACGAATTCGGAGCCACACAGTGTTGACAGTTCAGCTCATGTGTAACTTTCCAGTACTGCAATATTACAGCTAAAAATATCACTTCAAGTAAAAAAAAAGTAAAAAGTTGAAAATTAAACAGTAACTGACTACAATTATGAAATAATTTTCAAGGAAGGCCAACTACTTATTGAAAATGTGATTCGATGTTCCAGAATACTTTTGATAACACATTAAACAAATACATAATGCAGGTGTACTGTCTTATGCTTTTAGTAAAAAAAAAAAAAAAACCTACAAGCTTGCTGCAGAAAAACAAAGTCTAACTTTTTTCCCCTCTAAACTGGCCGCATAATAAATAAATAATTAAAAGTCGTAGTAGCAGATAAGGCTAAAGTACTGTCAAATCTCATCTAACCCCTCACACTGTGCACGGTGCCTTTCTAAATGGGAGTCGCTGCGCAAATTTCCCGTGCAAATGGTTTCCTTTCAAGTTAGAGCGTGAGCTTCGCTGCTCTGCATTCGCGGCGCTGCATTATAATGGATTATGTGTTAAATCAAAAGTGACTCTCAGGAAAACAACCCGGAGAACCTGCTGACAGCTTGTGTAGAGAAAAATAAAGACTTTATTGACCCCGTCTCTTTTACGATCCACGTTGTGGCTTTAAAATAATATATCTATCTGGGCAACTTTAATGAGGTTTACCAAACCAGCCCAAGGATATTATGGTCACCCAAGCAGCTTAGAAATGCTCAATAATACTCAACTGTGTGTGATTTTATTTTTAAACCCAATGTGTGTCGCCAGAGGACGATAGCTTGTGTGGTGGATCCGCATCAGCGGCACTTTCCTGATACGGTGTGCTGTACATTAACCTGCAAGACATTGATACATGGCGGTTTAGGAGCAGAGCCTCTGCTAAATGCTGAGGTGTGTGTTTACGTTGATCATAATCAGTGATATTTCTGCAGCCACTCCTGTTTCCCCTTGGCCATAAGTCACTGTCATACCTGCTTTTGCCCCCTCGAACAGGCACACATGGAACGAGCCGCGCTCGCTGGGTCATGTTGAAGCAACATAAGCGCAACAACTTTGAGGCTGGGATATTTTGCAAGAGACAAAGTGACAGGACAGCACAGGGGAGGGAGAGAAACTGGAGAGCGAGCTCATTATGTTGCCTTGACCTCTGAGGTCAGGGACAGGAAGGAGGCTGGCGGACACACAGCCAAACTGGAACTGATGTTTTATTTTTCCTCCTAACCAACAACAGACAATGCAAGTAAATGATCTGTGACCATTATAAATCAGTACTTTTATTCAGGCTTGCTATCTGTTTTAGAAATCCAGGCAAAGCCGTGTATTTTGTAGTATTTATGAGGAAAGCGGTCACTCTCCCAAAAGAGCTTGAAATGTGCCTCTGCAGGGAATGTATGAGTTTTAGTTTGAAATGCCGTTGTGCAGTTGTGTAAGATTCGGGCTGGACCACATGATTAAACTCAACAAATATCTTCAGCTCTCCCTTTTGTTCTGCTAAATACTTGTTAAAACATTGAGGGAAATTATTTTAGTTTTTTTCTCTCAGTCGTGACCAGAGAGAGCACTCGTCAACCAGCTTTATCCAGATCAGGGTAACGGGGCGATCAAACCTATCCCAGATAAATCAGAGCAATTGCAGAGTACGTCCCAGACAAGTCGCCAGTGGGGGACTTTTTTTATATCAGGGATGTCAAATATATTTTAGTTCAGCCGAAATTTCCTCTTGAGTGGGCTGGACCAATAAAATAAGAAGCTTTAAATTTCAACTTTAAAGTTTTTTTTTTGTTGTTTTTGTTGCAGTATACATGATGAAACTACTGAAAATTCTTACAATATCAACTTTAAAGCCAATTTTAATTAAACCTTTTGGTGCAAAATACAGTCAAATGTACGGGAAGGAGCCTCTTTGCCTTTATGTACGACGCCCCTGTTCTTTAACTATAAAAGTTACCCAGAAGCCAAAATGACGTGCCGTGAACAAGAAGAAGATGCTACATGAAGCAATCATCATCGAGCTATATCCTTTATCCAAGTTATGATTGCAGGGACATGAACCCATCCAAGCTGACAATCAGCTGGGTAAACTCTGGACAGCTCCCTCGGTCCATCACGGGGCAAACGTAACGAGACAATCAGCCTTGTACGCCGACGCCCACACATGCAATCACTTCAGATCTCAGCGATCTCAACATTCATGATTTTGAAGGATGTAATTCTCGGAGGAAACTCATCCACACGAAGGGTAAACATGCTAATTTTATTTTTTTTTTTAACTAAAAATCAAACCAGATGACGAGTACGAGCCAGTTCACCAATATTGACGAATAAATAAATAAATAAAATCCATTGTTAGTTATACATTTGATATGCTATCAAATAGAAGGGCATGTTGGTAAATGTGAGAACCTGTTTCTTAAATTACAAATCCTTCCGCTGTCATTGATACTGTGCCGTTTTCCTCCATTCAGACATCCACAGGTCGTGAATGAGGACAAACAAAAGGGAACGCTGGTGTGTGTGTGCTTACAGCTCGGCGAAATGAATCCCTGCAAAACAACAGTACATGTTTGCCGCATTGATTTGTGGTGTGTTACAAAGAGCCTTGAGATCTGCAGAAGGCTTTACATGCACAGCCGGTGATTTACATTAGAATCACTGCAGAAGTCCTGGAAACAAACCATTGCTTTGCAAACTGGAAGTTTGTTTTGTTTTGGGTTTTTTCTTTATTGCCTGGAGTTGAGAATAAATGAATTTAAACTGGTTCCACCTCCCATGGGGCCAGACAACCAAGACAATAAATATGATTACATTTTTTTTGCTGGAAAGATAGGAGGAGAATAAAAATAAGAAGGGAGGACTGATAATAGAGGGGGTGGGGGCAGGGGGTACGCAGGGAGGAAGCATTTAAAGGAGGAGAAATGCTTTAGTTCAATTAGAACTAATGTGCTTTGGGTAGGATACACCATGCTTCAGGAGGTGTTGTGTGGAGGGTTCCGCCCAGTGGGGGGGAACACCGCAGCAGATGAAGCAAGGCGGGAATTTAATAAAGGGTCTGATACCTGCAGTGTTCATCATGTTTTTCCAACATCCAATGGGAAGAGAAGGTCAAGCCACAGTGGTGGAGGACAATTACGAGTTTGTTAAGAGCAAAATACTGTTTCAGCGAACATATTTTTGATGTAGAAAACATGTTGTTATTTTCATCTTTCTCATATGTCTCTTTTCATTGAGAAAGGAGCCCTTTAATGTTTGCAGTGTTGATCATTCATTATACCGGAGTCTTCATGGACTATGACGATTGCAGACGAAATAACAATCGTTCATGAGAGTTGTAAACAGGTTAACCCTTAATGGGCCAAGTGATCGTATTCAGCAACTTCCTTATTTCTTCACATTTCTTCACCACTGGATACATACAGGTTCGTGGATGCAATTAGGGAGGACAAGCATTTACTTGGTTTGAGAAAGTCTGCTGACAGAGGGGATTGGAAGAACTTGGACAGCTGCAGCAAACCCCAAAGAAGAACAATATTGACTTTATAAACATTCTATTTTTTCTTTTTCTTTTACAAGTTTGATGGTCTTGGTGAAAAGGTAACATTTTAATGATAAACAAAAGTCACATTCCTCATAATGATGTAATAACGCAAGTGTTCTAAATCATAACAGATATTTTGTGTATATCTAAGTGAAGCCAACAAAAAGTTAGAATAATACAAAGTTACAATCTCCATTAAAATGATTTGCGGACATTATCTGACAGAAATGTTTTCATAATGACCTTCTGCCTTGGATATAAGCACCAAATGACATCAAGCTAATGCTTTTCCCTCCTTTGTCTCAGTTGTAGTATAATAAAGATCTATTCGAATGACCAGATTTATATCAACGTTTAACCTTCACTCCCTTTCGCGAGACATGAACTCGTTGTATCCCGTCTCTGCATTTCCTTTCACATCCAAATTATTACAAATATGCACCAAGGAAGTCCATTTCCAACTGCGACATTTGCAGGTCATCAACAAAATAACAAAGAGAGCACCAAGATAAATATGAATTGGCTTCATACGTTTGTTTATAATGGACTCAGAATAAAACTCAGAGGGTTCTGTCTAAACTATTTTTGCTTTTACGGAGCAACATCCCTCATGTTTTATGAGCCTGTAGAAAAACTGCTCCTATTAATCTACAATTTTATGTTTTTATTGGTTTGATTTGGCCCATTTGGTTCAACCGACACCATCAAAATCTTTAAGTTATGCTTTAAATAAGCGGCTCCTCTTTAGTGTGTTTGTCTTCCAGCCACATAAGAATATCTGTGCGGATGGCACCGTCTCTCTGATGGTCAGGCGCTTCAATTCGGTCAAACTTATTTGGGGTCAACATTGTAAGCAGCTATGTTTTCAGCCAGTTTATTATTGTGACTTTCTCTCCAGTTTCATCCTCCTGAGTTGAATTAAGCTACTCAGAAACTCCTGGTTGAGCTGTCCATGTTAACTTGATTTAATACAAACGCAGGCTTATTTACTTAATATATAATTAATTTTATTAATTTTTCTTTGATTATCCCATGAAGAGTCCGTTGATTTTGATGTCTATTTAGCAAAGGAGAGCCGCTGTATACGATGACAAGCTCACAAGTAAAACATGCAAAGCATTTCTTTAAGTATCAGTAAATTTAAACTTTTTAAATTTTTGCTGTGGAGTATATGTGATGAAAATGTGAATATATTTATAAAACCCCACAATTACTACGGAAAAATTACTACAATTGCAACATAAAGCCAATTTTAATGAAATATTCAATCTGGATTAAAATAAACAACAAAAAATTTAATTTAAAGTCCAGAAATCCCATCAATGTATTCATGCGTTGGGCTTTTTCACAGGTACCCAGATTTATTATTCGTGTTTGTTTGTGACCTCCAGAGTACTAATGTAAGGCATATGTAAAGACTGGTGGATGAATGTATGGACCTCCAAAGAAATGAATGAAACTTCTGATATTTGTTTGGTATGATGTGCATAATACAAACCGGTAAAACAAACATTATTTTTGATGCCATATTCTAAGATGGCCACTTCTCTTATTAATTGTACTGGAATGCCTTTTATTAAACTCTAGAAACGGGTGGTAATGGAGCAGCAGTGAGCAATAATATAGATCAGGATTTGGTGAACATACAGCCCCATGGGCCAAATCTGGTCGTAGGACGTGGTCCAATGCAGCTGCCAAATGATCTTACAACAAATAAACATGGGGCTGTATTGTTTACGTCAAAATAGACAGCATGACAAAACTCCAAAAAAGCAATAGCGTTAAACATAGCTCTGTTATTGCTCGGTGAAGATAAATCAACCATCATATGCATGTGAGTGTTTGTGAAAATAGAAATCCAGACATCTGCTCGGTGAAATGAGAGTTATTACTTGAAAGTAAAATTTCAGAGCGTGTTCAGGTTTTATTTTAAGGGTTTCTCAGTTTCTTCACTTTTGTGGAAATAAAAAGTTTCTTAAAACGAAAGGCTTCCATAGTTAATCCGTAAAAAAGAATTTTGTTGTTATTCCTGTTCCCGTTATCCCTTCCCCAAATCTTTGATGCTGTGGCCCAGTCAAGCTCAAACTGATCTGGATGTGACACCTGGATTAAAATGAGTGGATGTTTGGATCGTTTGAAAGTTGTGTCAGTCTGGCCCCTAGAGAACATCTGTGAATCTGTTGAGTTCAGTGAGAAAACATTAGCAAACCTTTTGATCATAAGGCTGAGCTGAGCTTCATAAAACACCAAATAAACACACGTCTTTTAGTGTTTCAGTGGTCACCTTCCACACAGGTGCCCTCACCCGCCCTCGGACTGTGGTGTGTTGAGTTTTTAGCACACAGACCAAAGAAGAAAGAACATAAGTTTATTCCCTTTATTTATCCGTTTTCTAACCCACTTACTCTGTTTTATGGGCACAAGGATCTGGATTTTGTCCCAGCAAACACTTTGAGAAGCCATGTTGTGGCAGAATTTGATTAAAGAAGCGTGAGGGTCTGGACTTTTACCGTCTGTCTGTAAACAGACGATGAAACCATCGTAACGGCTTCCTCCAGACCTCATGAAAGACTAATTTTATTCTAACTTACTAAGTGGTGTATGGCATTTCAAAAACAAGAGACACATATTGACACAGTCCCTTAATCTTCCTAAATAGTCATTAAATCTGCTTTCTCATTAAAGCTGCTGTGTTTCGCACATGTTCACCGACACAATCGCTGACGGACAGACGCACACGTGTGACTCATTTTAAGCTTTCTTGTACCTCATCCCCCTCTTTAATCAAAGGCGATAGGAAACATCTCGGGCGGCAAGTGTGAAGAAACAAGGAAACACGGGGTGATCCTCAGCAGAGTTCTTGATTTATGTGATTATGGCTCTCAGTAACACATATCCACATGTGTACACACACAGAGATATTCATCAGCCGCTGAGAGGCAGGCCAGACGCACAGTGGAGACCGAACAGCTGCTCGCTCGTATCGCCTTTCACCACCACACCACAAGAGAAACTCTCCGGGCCAGCTAATGTCCGTGTAGATACCGTTAGAGAGGAAATGTCACAGCACCCCCCCCCCCCCTTCCCCCGACAGAATTATAATTGACCAACAATCAAACAACTACATCCAGAACAAAAAGCAGGAATCTTTTAATGATGTAGCATGAAAATTAGATACCTATTTTACCATGCATGAGCCAATTGAGATTATGAAAATAATGATATAAAACACAGAGGGGGGAAAAAAAATAAGCAATTGCATTGCATTGATTTGTCAGTTTGCCATTGTGAGAAAGACTGTGTAAGTGGCTTCATTTGTTCATTTTCATCCGCATCGTCTATGTATTCTAATAATATAATCGTCGTGATTACTGCAACCTCAACAATGTGGCATTCATTTTTGCATCGCATTTGTGTTTTCAAATCATTATCCCACTTTAAATTCCTCCCCCTCCAAATTGTAACTAACAACCTGTCCAAGTGTGCTGATTAATGAGACACTGCAGCAGATGGGGCTATTACACAAAGAAATCATTGCTTTGCATTTTCCTTTTCTTTTCTTTTTTTTTTTGCAAGCAGACAATGAAGCTTGTGTCATGACATTTAGAGAAACATTTGAGGGCGTAAAGCCATTGTTGTCACCACGTCACTTGTCGTTTACATACTCATGCAGCCTCTATATGCACAACTGTGAACTGCAGATGAATGAGATGAGATGAAGAGTTTTGCCTGCATGGAAATACACAAATAAATCTTCCAGTTTCGGTTGCAATTTATTGCCTTATTTTGATTTTGTGCGGTTTTTGCTTTGTGCTGCTGAATTCCTCTTTGAGTACACAATGAGTGCAGTCCAGAGTTTTACAAACGTGTTACTTGAATCCTGAACATCTTCACAAAGCCTTTATATTTTTTTGCATAACAGTGGTTATTCATTATGGTTGTCTAAAATTGCAAAATACAGTCAAAATTAGTCTTTATCATATCAGGCTTTGTTTACACAACAACCTTTTAATTGAAAACACATCGTTGTTGTTCCAGAAATGTTTTGCGTTTTGCAGCCACGTTTTGAAGCCGAAGTCTGTTTACACGGAAATGGCAGAAACCGTGACTAATGTAGTTTTCATGTTGGGCCACCAGTGGGTGCTGTTGATTGTTTTTGTAATGAAACCACACACACATGCACACAGAACAATTCGCTATAAACAATAACAATGGGAGTCCACGGACAATTGTATGGACAGAACAAGTAGTTAGATGGCTATTACAAGTAACTCTCAAGTCCCAGGAGAATATGGATTAGGAGTTATGACAATCTGGAGGCAAACATTGTTATTGTTGTCCATCTACTTGCGCACATGCAAAAAAAAAAAACTATTTACTCCAACCGTGGTGCAGTAGCAACGTTTCTGCCGTCTAAACACAGAGATGGCGCCCGAGTGTTTTCAAAAGTTCCACCCCAATTTCAGACAAATTGTATTTTCAGTGGCTCCGCCCCAAAACGCAGTGAAAGTTTTGCAATATTACTTGAAAATGTTGAAAGGTAAACAGAGCCTCAGTCTGGTCTTCATCCAGCAACTTCTCTTATGAGCAACTGATGACATCCGTTCACAGAATGATTGCTGGACATGGAATCTGAGTTATCCAACTCAAACATGTGCAATCTGCAGCCCATGGACCAAATATGGCCCCAACCTCCATACATTGTGGCCCTCAAACTCATATTCAATTTACAGGTAATGTTGAGATGATGGTCATTTAAACCACATATGAATCAACCCTCCATTGAAATTACTGGACTAATGAGATTTTTCCAAGTTTTCAAGTCAAAACCTGCTTTTGAAAATTTAAAGACTCTTACAAATTCCTGTGGCAGATGTGCTTCATCACTAATTGACACTCGTGTGATGACAATAATATTTTTGCAGCCCCTCACAGCGACCAGTAGCCTATTCATGATCCAAATATTGCCTTACGATTTGCAACACAGTCGCAAGTGCCAAGAAATATATGATTTTATCTGCCCAGTGCAGTGCAACATGCAGGCAGTGCATGTAAAGTACTAATTCCATGCGACTCCAAGAAAATTGTTGCTAATTTGCAAATTTCGCCCATATTTCTGTGTCCCAACTTTTCCAGAGAAAATGGTCAGAGCCACGTGAGATAGGAGCCAAAAGATTGTAACCAGAGGCCCCAGATCCGGTTCTGACCGGTGAATTACTCACATCCTTGTTTTCACCCTCGACTAACCATTAGTCATATCGCTGACCGTTCGGTCGGAGTCTCGTTGTCTGTGGTGTCCATCTGGTTTCCGCCAAAGTTGAAAAAGGTTTAGTTGTTTGAGTAAATCATTGGGACCTCTGTAAACTTATGACTTCCTATGAGTTCCTGCATATACTGTGTGTGTAAAGACAGACATGCTGCATTCTGTATCGCAGACAATAGAAGAGGGAAAGTGCAGAGATTTACCCCCTGAGGTTAAGAGATTTGGAGCCTCATTCAAGAGGGTAATTTTGGGTAAGTACACCAAAGAACTAAATACCTGCCTACAAACTGCAGCAAAGTCTCCTTTGAGTGCGTGACACAGTCAGAGGTCTGACCACAAGAAGAGTGAGCCACCCACCAAACATTCCCATGGATGGAAAAGTTGTTTTGATTGAGACTGCGTCGCATGTGACAGAGGAATTATCCCAGAGTCTGCTAAAAAAAAAAAATCAAAAAAAAATCTGATTCCAGTAAGACAATGCATCGTGCCATAAGACCTGCTTAGTCATCCAAGTGCTGAACTTTAGTCATCCACCTTGTATTGTGGGCTTGAGTCAAGGAGCGTGTCGTGTATACAGTGTGTGGAATCCACTGTTTATGCAATGCTTGCAAAATGTGTACAGTCTGCAAGGTTTCTTTCTATCTGCATGGCATTCTCATGTATGACAGGTTATGCAATGAAAAGCAACCCTACGTAAACATTATCAGTGCCATTCAGTGATTGATCACTCAATATTTTTTTGCCTGTGTTTAGCGTTGTAGTCCATAAGTATAGCCAGACACCGGAACCTGAAACATGAGAGGAGGAGCAGTACGATCATCACTCCTGCTCCATTGGAGTTACATCTCCACATTTAGCACTCCGTGATTTCATTACACATCCTTAATTCAATAGTAACAACTCGGATGACTTGAGGTCAATTACTCAATGACACCGCCGCAGGCAACACCATCAATCATCTACAAGTAACCTTCATCTCATCCTCCCTCTACACCTCCGCTCAACCTGTGCTGGTTACTGTAACAACACATGCGGAGGTCTCTGTTTTCAGGTTTTGAACTTCAGATTGTCTGATACACACCGCTCACTCCGGCATGAAGCGTCGGTGCCAAGGGCACAGCTGTGAAAACAATCATTTTGCATGTTTTTCACAAGTCTGTTGGCTTGAAATTGTGTGTTTGGGCTCCCACGCAAGCTGGGCTACACTCATACTGTGCCCTTTTGAACTGTGTGAGAAGGAGAATGAAAGTCATCAGACTGACAAGATGCTGCCTCTCTTCTGAAGGCCCAAGGTCACGCCACGGGGGTACTTCTCACGCTGACACAAAAAGATGTTCAGATGGAGTCTCACAAAATGGAAGAGAACATCAAGAAACAGAGCCTCTGGCGTTGACAGTAGCTCTGTGTGATCGTACAATTTTTCATTGCATTTATCAGAGACCTGCAAGTGTGAACACCGCTTAAACCTCTGGAGAGAAAGATCCATGAATTCCTGTACAAACATCTGTATCTGTGCATTTTTTTAATTTATTTTATTTCCACAAATTTGCAGTAGTGGACCAGCAAACATTATCGTCCATGGAGCTATGTCACAGACAATGAAAAGCAAAAGATGGAATAACTGAGAGGTAAAAAGGTTATAAAAGCTGAAGAAGCACATGAAGGAAGTACACAGGAAGAAGGTATCGTAATTGTGATCTCAATGGAATCACAGTCCATTAGTGAAGTGACCGCTATGTTAAACAAGCCGCCAATACACAAATCTGCTTCATAAAGTCGACTGAGCTCTTATTGATGTTCTATTGAGTTTTTGAGAGCATGCATATCTATCCATGCATCCATCTTCTATATGCATTTGCATAGACTCATAGAGGGCCGGAGCCAATCACAGCTCACTAAGGGAGGGAGGCCATACACCCGCTACACACTCACACCTATGGGCAATTTTCTAGTTCCCAATTAACCTTGAATGCATGCGTGCATGAGACACAGGAGTACTTGCAGGAGACCCATACATGCACAGGGAGAACAATGCAAACTCCACATGGACTCGAACCCTGGCACCTCATCACAATCAGTGCTTACCACTACACCACTGCGCAGGTTGTACATCTGCAGCATGTGAATAATCGATGTTTATTGATTATAACAAAGTTTCATGATTTCCCCTATTTCCTAATATTCTTTATTATATGAGCACTCCAACGTATAAAAGAATGATGAAAGGAAATATTTCCGTTTTGGCCGGCAGAGTAAGAAGGAGGCCTAATTCCCAGCTCCCAGCAGGACCTGCAGTTATAACTGAGGTAATGGCCTTGAACACAGAGCCCTCTGGTCACTTGCTCATATTACCGAGCCATTACTACAGCTTAACTAGGAGCATAAAGTGGAACCAAACTTGCTTCAAAGAGCTGCATGCGAGCGGGGAGGTAAACCGGAGCGATCCCCGAATGGCACTAAATATGAATTATTCTTTTTCTGTGCGATTTTGCATAACTGTCACAGCTCCGCATGTCTGAGTCTCCCTCTCTGATCGTAAAGGAAGGGAGATGATGATAGATGTCAAATGTTAAGTTCAAGACAGAGGAGAGGAAGCGGAACAAAAGACTGTGGAACAAAAGAGGATGTTTAAGAAGGGAGATATGCGAGCAAGGAGCCAAAAGACCTTGGACTTACACAGGAGCTTCTGTAGCTCAAGCAGAAACACGTGCTATATTCTGATAAAAGTGCAGCGGCAAGGACGCATCCCCAAGCTTAAACAAAGATTCAAAGGGCCAAATGTGAGCAATAAGGGAGCAAAGTCAAGGTGTTGCCCCTGCCGACAGCTCATTTGTCCCCCTCAGAGATAAGAGAGGGAGGATCCAGACTGTCAGGCGGTCTGTGTCTCTTTCTGCAGGCAAAGGATTTCAGATTAAATCTCCAGAACAGTTTTGTATGAAACAGGATAAAATATGCAACCGCATTAGTCAAGAATGGTGCTTCTTGTTATTTTGCCCTTAAACTCCTGGAAAAATGGACGTTTAGAATGAATAGAATGGAATCAAATGTACAAATTTAATTACATAAATTGTCTTTTGTCATTTTTTTAACTGCAGCTTTAACAACTAGACGTTCTTTCATTTATATGAAACTGAATAGTATTAACTATGACTTCATTCAGAAAATATATCCATTCATATTACTTAAGCTGGTCAAACTGCTAAATTTCTGAGTCAAATTATTGTGTGGGGGAAATTTCCACTGGCAAATAGGAATTATATATCTAACTTTTTGCCTTATTTGTTAAGATGTTGTGCCGTTTCTGTCCTCTCTGAAAGACTTTAATTGTACAAAGGAACACTTATTCTGGCCTGAAGAAGTGTTTTCAGCTTTACCTTTGGACAACGTGGGGGATGGGATCAACTCCGACCTGAAGGGTCCGCTCAATAACAGAGAATTAGCTGAACATTAATAATATTTGAACAAAAAAAACTTGGTACTTTTATATATTTTCTGTATATTTATACACTCATACTGTAACTGTGTTGATTTTGTTGTATTGCACAGTGATGTCGTGGTTAACACACAGCCTGAAGGACAGAGGTTTAAACTTGTTGGCAGGTTGCATAATTTCCTCGTTCTGTGGTTTATCTCTATTCTCATGAGCAGAATTGATACTTTTGAGGTTAAGTGGAGACACTAAAGTGGGCATAGATGTTGTGTTTCTATCTGTTCGTAGTGCTGCTACTGCTGTTTTGGTCCATTGACTCTTTCATACAAGTAAAAGTCTTTTGGCTGCCTGATTCCAGCAGAGCATGAACTACTGTACATGTTTGATTTGGCTTGAGCTTTGCACTGGATACGCTTTGTGAGCAGTGGTATTCAAACCTCAATCTTCCAGTCACAAGATTACTGCTCTAACCTACAAACAACTAATGTTAATGTACATATAAATACACTTTTTATTATTATTGTTGCACAGCAGCAATCTCTAAAAGCATTTCAAGGTAACTCATGTGATGTTTAATGAATGTCTGAACATTTTGTCAAATAGACCAGAGCACTTTACCATGGATGGATACAAAATAAAGATCTTAAAGGAAAAGAAAAGTTCAGCTACATGTGAATGGACCTGTATGTTAAATATGTGTCAAGAAATGAACAATAAAGTACTCTTGAAAGAAATCCCTCTCAGCTGTGCTGATGAGCAGCTGGAAATGACCAAAGATTAGCAACATAGATGAAAGATATTCTTTATCTTCATCACCTCACTCTATCAGCTGCCTCATCTCCAGGTCCTCCTTTGCTACAGCCTTGAATCTTCGGAGGTCCTCCTCTTTTCTTTCTGCCTGGCTGCTCTATCTCCAACCTCAAAATGTCTGATCTATCCACCATCACTCCCCAGCACAGGTCCAAACCATCTCCACCTGGATCCACGTCTAGGTTTACATCTAAACTGTTCAAGCTCGGCTGTTCCTCTCCCATGTGTTTGTTTAATTCCGGTCCATCACTCCCAATAAAGACCCTCAACATCTTCATCTCTGCCACTCCTAACCCTCTGTCTCCTATCGACAGTGACACGCTCTACAATCCACACATCATATCCAGCTAAACCATTCCTTGGAAAATTCTAAAGTCCCGTTGTCTTTGTTTTAAAAGTTAAACGTGTTTAGAATATGACCCAGACACAGTTGATCTGGTTTGGCTCGAGCGAAAAAGTCTCGTCTCATGGTAAAGTTTGCAGAGCCGTGGTCTTTGTGATCTTATCCAGCTCCCCCCGGTCCGGATAAAGCAGGTATAGAAGTAATAATAATCATATTAATAATTATAGCTTCCGCCGAGTGAAAAGACGCTTTGATTTTGAATCCCCCTGGATTTCCACCATCTGTAATTAATTCCACAACAAAGAATTGTTTAACCTAATCTTTCATAAGAATCCAATCTGCCTTTGTGTCTTTTGAAGACCCAGGAGAAGAAACTACAGCGTCATGGCACTGAGATTTATCCTCTCCATTCTGAGACAAAGCAGCTGTTGTTCCAGCGTCCTGAAGGGTTTAGATATTTGTTGCCTCTCAAGCCCAAAATGCAAAAACACAGGTCGTTTTTCAAAGTACGGTAATTGTCTTTGTGCCAGAAGTCTTTTCTGTTCCCACAATGCTATATTTGGTTGCGATTTGGACTGTCCCAGAATGTCACGTCTCGCCTGCTTTTTTGCCGGGATTTTGAACTTCTCCATTCAGATAATTACAGTCATGGCTGTGCTTTTTGTCTATGAAGAACAGATGGATCCTGGGCTTGAATGAGTGGTGATGTGTGCTCGCCCCAGCAAAAAAAGATCGGATGGAGGAGCGTGTCCTCCAAGTCAGAAATGATGAGGAGTTAGTGTCACTTTAGAATCCGGAGGGTGGCTGAATGGATCATAAAATGGGTTTGGCATAGAGACAGCAGCATACAATGCAAGGGCAGAGTGATGACAGATGGTCTGTGAAGAAACTGGGATGTCTGCAGTGCCAGGCGGGAAAATGGTGGCTGCAGACACTGTGTTGAAATGGAGATCTTCAAAATCTGATAGTTTTATCTAAAATGTTCCAAATAATTAGCCAAGATTTAAATGTCAATACTCAGCTCTTATCAGAAATGGATAGTGCTTCACTTAAAAAACAAACAAACAAAAAAAAAAAAACACTAACAACAGAAAATAAAACCCAGAATTACACTTTGGGTTCACATCTGTGACACATTTGTCATGAAATATAACAAACTCTCCTCGAAAGGTTGAATGGCCTTCACTGAATGACGCTACACTAAATAGTGGTTAAAGATCTACATGGAGTGGTGCTGCTATCTAGTGGCCAAACATAGTTATTACATATAGAGCGACTTCACCGGCAACATATCCGGTTAACCTAATGCTTTTAAGGTTCATACGTTCACGTTCTGCAAAACATTGCCAGATCTAAATATTGTAAGATTGTATTCACTCAAATCCTGAATAATGAAGTCACATATATATCATACCACATTGTGAATACATTTACTTATAGATGCTATAATGTAGGTGCATAACCTTTTATGTTGCCAACAACATAAAATCTATCATTATTAAATCTATCCCCAGTAAGAGGATAGACAGAGACAGTGGGTTTGCAGATGTTTTCATGAACGGTTAAAAAAAGTAATCTATTAAAAAGTTTGTGTTCAGTTGAGTTTTAAACAGTGCCTTATGTTTGAGTTTTCTTCTACATTCATTTAAATTATCCAATCTTCCATTTGTTTTGCAAGTCTTTGGGCAAAGTTTGACCAGTTTACAAAGTACAATGAAAAGCTCTTGGTTACAGTGGATTATTACAGCAGATACTAAGAAATGGACAAACTGAGCAGCACAATGTGTTCTGTTGTGATAAAAAAAAACACACAAACACACACACACACACACACACACACACACACACACACACACACACACACACACACACACACACACACACACACACACACACACACACACACACACACACACACACACACACACACACAAGGAAACAGTAGCGACACGCCGAGCCGACACAGACAACAGGGGGGAGAGAGGTTTAAATACACTGGGAAGACACAGGTGGAGCTCAACACTACAGATAGGAGCACACAGAGGGAGAAGATCATTGGTTAATTGGAAACGTGAGGTGAGACACTGGGGCAGACAGACACAGAGACCTGACAGTGATGACATTTTAGGTTTTCTGCAGTTAAGAATGGAAAAACCGATTATATGCCGTGACTGCAATGCACATGTTGTTTTTGGTGGGGGATGTAATATTCTTGTACAATATATCATTATACTTCGTTTAAAAAAATGAAGTACAACACAATAATGAGTGCTCCTATTAGCTGATAAATGACCCTGCCTCATGTTTTCATCTGCACATTTCCAATATGAGCCATGAAGTCTGTCAACTCAAGAGAAGCGAAGGTAATGTTAAATGAGTCCGTCACTAAAACACCAAACCGAAGCATCTTTTTGAACCAAAAGTACACAAACAAGACAATTACTACTGAATATCCAGGTGTTGACCCACCTGTAGTCCCGAGTTTGAGAGCTACAAATTATTATTTTTTTAGATAAATTTAGAGCCACAATGTAAGAAATTAACATTATCATTCAAATCAAACCTGCTCCGAGCTGCAGTCGCTGTCTTTATTTCCTCAATGTTAGCAGGTGACTTTTCTACAAAGCATTGCAGTCTGGTTTTACACTTTATTACGCACAACCCGGAATGACCTAACAGATGAGTCCCTGCAGGCAACTTGATTTTCAATGTCATAAAGTACAGTTCCAGGCCTCACACGACGCCCTATCTTTTCTTAAGTCACTCAATCAAACCAAGTTAAGAAAATAAATAATTTAAGGTACTATGCAGCCTAGAATAACATTTTTTTTTTGTTTGTTTAAACTGCCTCAAACACTGCAGCATAATATGTTTGCACAAATTGTTGAGCTGTAGTCCTTGGAGATTTCACCGCCAGCTTTACAGTGTGTGTGTGTGTGTGTGTGTGTGTGTGTGTGTGTGTGTGTGTGTGTGTGTGTGTGTGTGTGTGTGTGTGTGTGTGTGTGTGTGCATTCCTGCCACTCATGACGCCATTGAAACACTTTCAGATTTAACTATCCTTGAGAAATGATCACGGTGTGTTTTGCGCACTGGTTGGCATCACTCTGGCTTCCCTGGTGGAATAAATTCACGCTATAGTACTAAAACAAATAAAAAATATGTTTTATATGGTTGTACCTCGGGTAAGTATTCCTCGGGCTTGTGGAGAAGGTGAGGAGCGCCAAGCAGTGAACAAAGTCTTTCTTTGTGGTTTGTACAGATGTTTTCTGTCCTGAGCTCACGGTGCATGCATTGTGCAATTAGAAATAGTGAGTTTCTTGTTCATGAAGTGTGAACTTTCCACATTTTTCCTCCTGAAGAGCACAGCCTGCGCCCGGTGGTCAAACCCTGGCATCGTCGCCTGTGCTCCACCCAGCTGACGGATGAAGTTGTGGCTAAAAACAGAACTCATGCGTGACCTTACATGAAGGTGATGTACAGAAATAAAGCCGCTGTCGGAAAACGAGAATAATTTTCGAATCATCCAGTTTCCAGGCAAATAAAAAGGAACTGAAGGTACATAAGAGTTTGTCCTTAAAACGTTCTTGACATCTTAAACTAATAAAAACAGGCTGTTACAATGACCGAACAGCCTGTGAACAGCAGATAACTCACGACATCACTGGCTGCTACTTCATTAAAAAGGGAACATATTTGTTTGTATGAACTTCTGAAGGATACATAAAAATAATTACACCTAATAATAACACCTTGAAAAAGTCATACATTACATACGTACATTACATACATACAACCTTTGACAGTAACGTGCTCATAGCACAATATCATGACAGTAATACCACGGAAAATGACCATTATCTCAACATAATACCAATTTCAATTTTACCTTCTTGTAAACTATATGGGTTCCTCTTACACAGTAAACTATACGCAGGTGGTTGATGGTGTATTTTTATGTAGGGTTTGGATGTGAATAATACTGGGAAAGGGTGCACAGGCTGAATGAATGTAAAATATTTTTATATATATGTGTATGTATTTGTATATATATTGCACAAATGTTTGAAATACCATATGCCTATAACAAATTAATGACATTTTTTTTTTAAATATTGGCAAAATACAGCTGAATGTCCCAAAAACTCCTTCTATAGCTGTTGTATGATGCATGTTTTTACCATTTCTCCTTCGGCCGGGTTCTGAGGCTCGTTTGACAGCGATGAGGTAACTAGTTTTCATGGCAGCGTCACAATATCTCATCTCAGGTCTCAGTGTTGCGTGAAGTCTGGAACTCTTAGGAAATGTCATTTTTTTAAAAATCGAAGTTTTCTTTGAAAAAAAAATTTGAACAAATAGTTGTTCATGGTCATCGTTACTTGCTCGGTGGTTTGGTGGGCCGGATTAGAACCGTTTGCGGACCAGTTTCGGCCCACGGGCCTTATGCTTCATGTTTGACACCCTTGATCTAAGGTGACTTTGATTTCTTGAGACGCTTCAGAACAAAAAACATTTATAATATCTAAGCTAATTTGTCTTCCTAATCAGCGATGCATAATTCAAAAGTCACTGTGAGCCAATATTGACAGGATTATTTTTTTTAAGCAAGATAGTGCAGTCTATGGGCTTGTAGCTGCCATGGTGTTTCTCAGTATAAATTGCTAATATACCCTCTGACGTATTTCAGGAGACCCACCGTGTTTTTCTGTCTGTGTGAGCATTGAGGTCTCAAGCAACTTTTGGGACAGTGACACAAGTTTTCCGTATGTTACCGTGCAGTTTGTCCCAACGAGGTGCTGCTTTAGGCGTTAATGACAAAGAACAAAGATATTCTCTGCAAAATACCAGTTAGGTCCATAGTGCTGTAGATGAATTCACAGGCCCCTACAGAGACATTACCTTACTTTCAGAGGAGTCGTCTGTTGCTGTAGGAGTTTATTTCAGCTACTTTGCTTCAGTCTGTGTCTCTCAACCTCTGTCTCTCTTTTGTCCCTGGTCTTCATGGACAGGGTGTTGAGCCGAGGTCCAGACGGCATCATGTGAAGAGGCTGGCGTCTAGGACAACCCCCCCCCCCCAAATAAATAAATAAATAAAACAGCATTTTAAAGTAATTACTTTTCATATGATGAGATTTTTTTCGTAAATAATTAATTATTACTTTAAGAAATCTGTATATGGGAATATTCACAGTCAACATACTTTTCAGAGGCCACAGAGAGAAAACGTGAAGATATTGATGCTGAAAAAAAAAAAAAAAAAAAATTAATGTTGGAAACAGACACTAATTCCCCCCACGTGGACCCGTAAAAGGTCAGAGAGAAGCGTAGAGGGTTCGCCTTTGAGTTTGATGACAACCAGATGAAAGTGTCTGCCGAAGAGAGGTACAGAAAGAGAGGGGGGGGGAGAGAGAGAGTGAATGAAGAGGGGAGGGGGAGAGGAAACGTACTTCTGAGTCAGAGGGTGTGAGTGACGAAGAAAGTTAGTAGTACGATGGTAGATGAGGCAGCAGATGCAGAGTAGAGGAAAGAAATGCAAAAGCAGTGCCGGATCAGGAGCAGAAGAACTTGAGGTGAAGGTCAAACCAGCCGACATGCTGCCGAGGAAGATGGTTATAGTTGGTCTTTTCTACTGCTGGATCAGGACAGGTGCCACACGATGCCGGACTAAAGGTAAAACTAGAACTAAAGCTCATTTACTTGAAATGGTTCAGTTGTTGCGTGACTCTTGTGGAGGTTTCTGTCATTTAGCGTATGTCTATAAAATCATTATCAAGTGATCCCTGATCCTCTCTGCTGCGATACCAGTATTGATTTGTAGGTTTAACATTTAGTCATTTACTCTTGGTTCAAATGTGTTTCCCACCTGTTTTTCTAATAGAACAAAAAAACAAAGGCCCAGTCAAAATGAAAGGAAACCCCTCTCGGATCAACGAATAGCTAAAAATGTTCAGAACATCTTGAATCCCAATATTACGTTTCTCCTTGACGCTCCACCACAGACAGACAGCACGTCAAAAGTCAAAGCTGAATTTCAAAATCATAAAAAAGGAAGCACAAAGCAAACTTCATCTGGTAAAATACATGAGTTCTGTATGCAGTTTACTGATAATGTTTGGCTGCCAGCGGCTAATGACACAGTATCCAAACTCATTTGTGCTTATATGTTATGAGCAGTAGAATTCTAATTGGAGATAGATGTATATGTGTAAATAAACGTGTTTGGACACAACAAAAAGCAAAAAGTACTCCTGTTAAATAATACGAGCCAGTTAAATCATTATGTTACGACAGTGTGGAAGGTGTGATTCAGCAGAAGCTCATTGAAACTCTTGTTTCACGTGTTGAGTCTGACGTAAACACATGGAGGGCAGGGCCTGAAAGAGCTGACATTTGGAAGGCTGCCTCATTTTTATTGAAGACTTTTCAGAGTTTCCGTAGTTTTTCATGCCTCTCTATGAGCTTTTGGCTGAGGCCATAATAGAGTATATGAATAATTTGTTTATGTTAGTCATCTTAATACTGCCTCACTGAACAGAGAGGCTTTCTGTCCATCTGCTCCATCCACTCATTTCCTGTGTTTTTATACCAGTTCCAACCATAATCACTAGAAACACTATACGGATAATATCAGATGTGTTTCCAACAAAGTGCTCACCTCACAATATTGGTCAGTTTGTCACGAGGACCATGTGATTGGTCAAGCCGATATACGATGGGACGTTTCAACAAGTGGTGAATGGATTTTCTTAAAATAATTTGTCGTCATTTGTGCTTCCTCGAGGGTTCGTCTGACTGCACATGGTTCGACTAACGGTTTTTGGGTTTGCACTTCCGATATGCATGCTGTGAGGGGAGTTCCGCAACTTGTGTAAAACTGGAAAGTTTTCACATGCTTTCTTTTAATGCTTTACATCAGGGGTGTCAAACGTAAGGCCTGCGGGTCAAAACCGACCCACAAGAGGTTCCGATCTGGCCCAGGAGACCAGGAATGGTAAAAAAAAATATAAGGGAAACGTTGGGGGGGGGGGGGTTTCTTCCAAAAACCAATTTCTTAAGAGTAGCAAATACAATACAAACTTTACAAAGCATGAGCTTTACATCCATGCAGTCAGGGTGAGTTTGTATAAAACATGAATAATGTAACAGCTTTGAGAGGCTTTCCTGACACTTCACTGTATGTGCAGTATTAACCACAACAAAGAAAGAAATTTAAATTTAAAGATTATTTTGCCACTATTTTACGTGATGAAATTGCGCTGAATGTGGCCCCTGAACTAAAATGTGTTTGATATGTGTGTTTTTTTTTCATGCTTTATATTTTGATTGGCAAAGTTGATACTCATTCAATTCGTTTGTTCAAAAAAAATACAAAGACTAAATCCCCCTAATCCTAAAATCATAAACAAGTTCAGCGGAAAGCTCTTTCTGTGCGCATTAGTGAAGACATTTTTCATAGCTAACGTCCTGGCCTCAGTAGTGAGCTTAAGGAATGCTGTAAAAGGGGACTAAGACCATACACTGCATGTGAAAATCATCTGGAGCCTGTTGTATTATCCATGTGGGGCTCCACCTTTCATTCTTCCTCGGCCTTTGAAGCTTGAAGTCACGTATCATTATCTGTTGATCGAAATCACCTGTGAGGTCAGAGACTTGCAGAGTTTAAAAGTCGCACCGTGCACGTCATAGATCAAATGCATTTTGTCCTGCTGTGGGATGAATGAACCCGAATTTCACTTATGACAGATGATCAGTGAAAACTGTATTCTATGGTATTGTTTGCCTGTCATACAGATCTCAGGCTTGAAAGGCTGAAAGATAATTTTGGTCGTAAGGCGCTAACTCACAAGACAAATGCGAGTCATGAGACGTGAAAGGAGAACATTTCTGCTGTTATTTATCCTTTGTGTCTGTCTCTTTTTACCGACTAGCCTTGTTCCCAGCTGCGAGCAGGACGAAACGAGCAGCAACACCAGTGATGAACCCCACTTTCCACAGCTCCTTCAGTGACGTGCATTTATTATTTGAGGTGAAACACTGACGTATGCATGACGTATTACCAAGAAGAAAACCCTGACACAACCATTGACTGCCGATTCCCTTTCACTTCTTTCGCCACACAGATCCTGATGGCCGGGATCCAGTTTGACAGCAGCGGTGCTTTTTCAGTCCAGGACGCTGAGCTGGCTTCCCTCCGACAGGCGAGAAACTTGGACGTCATTTGTGAGGAGATAATTCCCAAGAAGATAACAGACATATTTAGGCTCATATCGAACCTTTCGAATTACACTTGCCGCCTGCACCAGGAGGATTTTGAACGCACCCTGCTGACCCTGGTGTATGCGGTCCAGCAGGCGGTCGGTTCCAGCGCTGACCACCAGAGGGAGGTGTGGGCGCAGTCGTTTGTTAAGTTGTACAAAGCCATAAAGAAGGATCTGATGACAAAATGAGAAAACACTCGTGTTGTTACCATGTTGTTCTGTTGGAATTTAAAATCTACGCTCATTAATGAAAAAAATCAAATGAGTCAGTCGTGCTGATTGAGGCAAAGTTATAGATTGTATGTAGGTCGGCTTAAAGAAGCCTGATGGAAAAGTCTCTTCAGAAAGTGTCAGCACAATAAATAAAGAAGTATTCAGAATGATGACTGTTAAACGTTAATTTGTATATGAGGTACTGTATTATATATAAACAGAACTAGATGTTGGATCCATATATTTCTTATGGCATTAAACATTATTCACATCCACATGTCTTGTCAGTGTTTGTTCATTAGCACCTGTTTGGAAATGACACCAGTAAGATAACAAATAACAAATAAAGCAACAGATTTTTTAACTTAAGTCATCACAAATTATCTGGAACTTCACGATATACTCTGAAATACAAATTAACCATGTAGAAAAAAAAAAAAAAAAAGGTGTAACTGTAGCTATATAGACCATAGGCCTTCTTTAAGCAGTACAAACCATTGCCTACAAAGGCTAGAAAATCCATCTGCCCGATGAAAGTCCACATTAGAATCAAAGATAAGGCGATTGAATCTCTCTGTGTCGTGTTGCTACAATACAGTGTCTTTAGGACACAAGGTCCAAACTAAGCTGCCGTCGATGTTACTGTTTTTGGACAAAATCTCCCAAAAATGGCACGCTGGAGCGAGAGCGCCACTCACAGACCGACTCCAACGATAATCGGTGCGGGCGCGGGACGTCCCAGCAACAGTTTAGGCTCCAGCGAGTTGGCGTCAGCTCTGCTTCCATCCAGGGAGCTGGGCCTGCCGGTGGGGCAGAAAGGGATGTACCGCAGCCAGGGGGAGGAGGACAAGTAGGAGCTGATGCCAAACGGAAGGTCGTAGACTTCTTCGCTCTCCAGTGTGTTGCTTGAGTCGTCCTCGTGAGCCTTGTTCCAGGCCAGGATGCCTCGTTCATGCTTTGATCCTGTTGGACACGTGTTAAACGCGTTAAACTCCAAATCTGCCCTTGTGCTATTTTGTGGCTTTGCTTGCTTGCTTGCTTGCTTCCTTTTCACAAAGCTTGGAAATGCTGAATCATCTTCAGTCATAATTTCTTTCAGTGCTCCTTTCTACTTGGCTGCATGATGTGATGAATGAAGCTGTTGTATAGTAAAACTACTGTAATAAGAGCTGAAACACAGTCGAAATATCACATATCATAGTGATGTGAACGTCACCAGGAACTCTACGTGATGTTTTATGAGAATAAACACATAAGAATAACCCGTACTGACTCTTTTAGAGGAACCCCATTACTCCCTACACTTGCTTCTATTTATCATGGTGTCTCCTCAGAAATTAAAAGGAACAAAATGCTGGGAAAAGGCATCCTCCTGATCGGCAGAGTTTCAATACTACTGGGAAAAGGCATATATTTTTCTAATCACTGGGCCTTCTCTGGTACTAGCCAGGGGATTGAAAGTCTTATACTTGTGATTATGGGTCTGATATCACAATAACATAATGAGTCATTATGTACTAAAATTAAAAAACATAAAAAAATATATATAAAATCAATTTGAAGCGTACCTGAAATTGTGTTGTCCAGTATGAAGCCGAAAAATCCTCCTACAAACATGCTGGTTGTCAAAAGTACCTGCAACACTTGGTCAAGTTCTATCACACCTGGACACATAATGCAAGAAGAAAAAAAAAACGTTATGTCAGACTGTTTATCAAAAATACATTTAACTTGCCGTTTTATTTCCGCACCTGTCGCAATGGCATTGGGGTTCTTTAAAATCCAGTTCGGAATGACCAGACCGGTGAATATGGAGAAGCCAAAAATGAAGATGTTTCGAGATGAGTTCATGTCTGCGTACTGAATATAGAACAAGCACGGAATTATTTTCCCCCAAATAAGTGTTTGGTCAATATAATATTTGGAATTTACTAAAATGGATAAAGTGTGTACCTGCAGATTAGAAACTCCTGCAGCTGAGATGACACCAAACATAACCATGAACATGCCTCCGATCACAGGCGACGGGATGGTCGTGAAAACAGCTCCCACTTTACCAAATACGCCCATGACCACCATCAACACCCCGCCGGCCACTATCACCATGCGACTCCCGACCTGCAAAAGAAGGTTTGAGAAATGTATTTTCCCTTGAAATGTACACTACTCCCACAGACGCGGTGGTATCTGGAAGCTCGGGCCTTTAAGAGACACTGGCTAGTGGATAAAACACAAGGAAGCCAAGAAACCATCGTCACCAATCTGGAAAACGAGTCACTGTGAACTGGGAAAACACAACCAAACACGGAGTACACTGGGTACAGACAAGCCCTTGTTTATTCTAAGGCTTCTTCTGTGTATTCTTTTTCCATGTGGTTTCTTGAGCAGCAGTCATGGTTGTATTTGACACAGCTGGATACAGCGCTGCCTCTCACACTCGCTGCTAACTTGTTCCAGTGGTCACTCGTATTATTGCCATAAAATAAATATTCCCAAAAATAAATTTCCTCACCGAATATTATTATAAAGTGCCTGTGAAACCGCGAGGGCAGTCGTTTCTGCACACAAGGTCATTTTTCCTTCTTGCCATTATGAATTAATGATCCACAAAAGTGTCATATATGTAACACCTACCCAATACCTATAAAATGTGTTTCATTTGCTTGTTATTATCATAACGTAATAAAAATGTCTGGCCCTGGAGTGAGTTGAGTGTGTGGTACGTGAAGGAGGATCATCTTTACCTTCGTGATACCGAGGGCTCCCACATTCTCACTGTACGATGTGGTTCCATTGCCTGTGCCCCAGGCACCAGCCAGGAGACAGCCCAGTCCTTCAATGCCAATGCCCCGGTTGATGGCATGCTTAGGCGGGGGCGGAGCTCCGGATAATCTGGCACAGGCGTGGTAGTCCCCAACCGACTCTATCATGGAGGAAATGACGCCGGCCAGGATCCCCACCACGCCTGCCAAGCTAACAGTTGGCACCCCCCATTGTCCTAAATTTGAAAGAAACAGGAAAAGGTCAAAGTCGCCAAGTATTTGCACCATCCAACAGGCACTTCATACAAAAATACAGAGCGGGACTGTTACACACGGTGTTATTTCAACAAAGAAATCTATTTATCGAGGAGCTTTTAGTGCCTCGTTATCACAACAGAACATTTTGTTCCTGCCAGGTTGCTGCTGGACTTTCCGAGAGTAGAGATGGATGGCAGAGCTTTCAGCTATCAGGCTCCTTTCTCGTGACACCAGTTTCCAGTTTCAGTAAGGGAGGTCAACTACTGTTGAGATGAGGCATTAAAACGATACTTATTGAATAAAGATTGCAGTTCGGGCTGGACATTTTCCTAATTGAGGTGCTGCTGCATAAAACTCAGAGGAGACCTTGTTTAAAGCCTCACCGCTGCTCGTCTGTCCTCCCTCTCTTCCTTCATGATATATGAACCTAAAACAGAAAGTCCCCATCAAGCCTGTCCTACTGTTTATAGCCTCAACCGGTACACTCAGAAAATGGATCCATTCAGGGTTTGTTCCTTGTAAACAGGAGTTTTCCTTTCCATGCCTGCCAACGCTTGCTCATGTGGAATTGTGATTTATTTTTTTCTCCATATTTATTTATTTTTTATAAAATACCACGAGATGAACTATGTTCTGACAGCAACTACATTGACCAAATGTGACACTTTTGGAAATGATCACTTTGATTTCAGATAAAGGTCAGTCAAATTTAAAGACATTACTCAAATTGATTTTTGCCGCATCATACCTGGGTAGGGGAAGGTGAACCAGGGAGCTTGGCCTATAACGTCTCCCTTCAGATCGGTGCGTGCCAGGTAACCGTACATATTTGGTTTGGTAGGAAGTACATCAAAGGTTGTCAGAATATAACAGATGAGCCAGGACAGGGTGATTCCTAACAGGACCTAAAGGTAGACACACACACACACAGAAATTCTACTGTTATATCTTTGACTTGATTGAAAGACAACAAATATAACCTTTTTTTAGTTTGTCATACATACAGGGAGGATTTGAAAGACGTAGACTCGGGAGGTATGCAGCTTTTTATCCTTGCTGTATGTTGGAAAGGGCACTGATATGTGACGGAGGTACTGTGAGAAGAGGATGATCAGTGCTGTGGTCCTGTTTCAAACAAGAATGAAAAAAAAGGGGGCAAAAAAGCACAATATTAAATACAGCTGAGTCGAGCTCTTATGACACGGAAGAAAACAATGCAAGTTATTGGGTAAGAACATATTAATAGGCTTTTCTCCTTGGCATTGGGATTAAGAGTTTACACAGATTTCAAGGGTATTATTTTTAGATAGGAAGTTGGTACCCCAGGAGAGGGTGAAAGCAGATTAAATAGAATTTATAACATTATTGAAGGAGACATTGTGTATTAACATAGCCTATATGATCTACAGAGATCTGTGTATTGAGAAAAACTCATTCTGCTGTTTCCGAACAAAACCAAAAAAATGATATTTTAAGTGAAAACAAATTTATCTCCATCACTAAAAGATCCTGTGAATAGACTTTGACCCACATTGAAGAGATGCCCCAGTGGTTTCCAGCACTTCCACCGGCCGAGTCAAACAGGGACAGGCCAATGAGAGAGATGGTGGGAGCGATCGTGAGAGGACCGATGAAGCGCATGAAAAGACCAATGAGACCAGAGAACCCAACAAACACCTGGAAGAGGGAGCCCACTATGATGGACCCCTGCAGCTGAAGACACAAACACATATGGGAACAGTAAGAATCTGACTCATAGAATGTTAGGAGAGAATAAAGCAAATTTCACATCGGCTCTCAAGGACCTTCCTGTGGGACAGGGTGTCAAACATTATTTCAGGCCTCACATGCAGCTAAACGTCTGGACCGGTGAATTAATATCATACAAATCTTTCAATTTATGCTCTGAAGATTTTGTGGCACAGACGAAAAGTCTACATTTTTCCAAATCTAAACAATTGGTACAAAAAAATCACTGCAATCTCAACATACAGTCGATTTTAATGGTGCAGAAACAGTGAAATGTCCACAAAACAGATAGATGCAAAACTTTCATATAACGTAATGCAAAGTGCTGAATAGATGAGAATCTAAAAAAACCTTTTTTATGTAGTATATTTGATTGTAAGTCTAACTAAATCCCCAACTAGAGTGATACAGTGTTTTTAACAAGCAGAAGAAAAAGACTATTGTTCAAGCAAGCATGAAGTGTGCACACGTTGTTTTTCCCGTATTAGAAACAGTGTGTGTTTTAACTCATTGTGACGGTGACACGAGAAATATAGTCCAGAGTTTGAAACACTAAAACTAATATCAAATAAAAGTATCTCTGATAGTGAACGGGCTGTGTCTCACAATGCAACATCAAAAAATATCTTATTCAGGCTCCAGCCGGACACAGCACGTCAGACGTTGTGAAGATCAGACGACGGCAGTTAACTTACTGCTCTCAGGCGACTCTGCCACACGTCTATGAAGTCTGTGGAGGAAGTGTTGACTAAACTGGCATTTTGAGTCCAAGCAGGGCATGTCCACTCTGGCATGGACAGCATTGCCATCGAGGGGGCCAGCAGGGTGAACGTACCACCCTGGAGAATCGGCAGTCTGGAGATGAAGATAAAAGAGAGGGGCGGGGCAAAAATCAGATATCCTAATAGTTTCTGACAGATAGAAGATAGTGTACAAAATGTTAGAGAGTGGTTAGAGGGAGTGAGTTTCCTTCTACATCAGGGTTGTCAAACATATTTTAGTTCCCAATTTTCATCTTGAATGGGTTCGACCAGTAAAATAGTTCCATAATAACCTTTAAATTGAAACTACTTTTTGGTTGTTGTTGTTGTTGTTGTTGTTGTTGTTGTTGTTGTTGTTGTTGTTGTGGCCCTGAGTATACATTTTGAAAATGTTTATATACTTGCAAACACAAACAATTACCACTGAAAAATGTTATATATAACCAATTTTAACGATACCTTCTGGTGCAAACTACAGTGAAATGTCCAAAAAAACACATCATATAGCTGTAGCATTATGCATGTTTTTCACCCTGACAGCATGGCTTTGTTAAAAAAAAAATCTGGCTTTTCTTTTGAAATATTTACATTTCGCTTGGTGGTTTGGCCGGATTGGACGGCCCGTTTTGACCCACAGGCCTTACTGTATGTCTGACAGCCCCGCTCCACAGGCTTTATTCTTTTAAATCACATATTAGAAAAGAGTTCATTCAAATCATGTGGAGATGGAGGGATGCTCTCTAATTAAGATAGACAGAGACTAGAGGTTAAGTAAGTTATCGTAATCTACTATGTAGTGATCCTTATTACTCGACTCAGACTGTAGCTGAAACACTGAGTCACAGCATGCAGGCGAGTCTCCGGCAGTCTTGTGAGAAAACTCTTGCGAAGGGTAACGTCTCTTTCTCCACTAATTACATTTTGATGTAAGCAGGTAAAGCATGAAAATAATTGGCGTTGTTTTCTTTCGATTTTTGAGTGGAATGGAGATTGTTGATGTCCGGGTATTTGGAGCAAGACAGGAAAGCATCAGTGGTGCTAAGCCAGGAGAATGTGGATTTAGCAGGAACCAGATTCCAAACATAATAAGATGGAAATTCCTCTGCTAATCCAGCCGTGGCACCAAGATTCAACGAGGCTGAAGTTCAGAGCTGTAAAACATTCAGTTCTAGTTTGAAGTCCCCCCCCCCCCCCCCCCCCAAAAAAAAAAACAGGCAGCCATTTCATCATGTTAACGCCTCTGTGTTTGTGTCAAGACTCACAATCGCCACTTGTTTTGTAAACAGGGTGAGAGAGCGAAGAGTTATTGCCCCGAGGAAATGAGAGACAGGGCACAATGACTTGGCATGGAGGCATTGCGTTAGAATACAGTACAAAATCTCGACAATGCTCAAATGTCTACATAAACAATCAAAATGTTGTTGCAATTGTGTGCAGTTTAAAAAAGAAACTGTGTGCAGCAGCACAGTAACATTTTCCATTGTTCATCATGCATGCAAATCTTGGCAGACTGCAGAGTTCACCGGAGGTTAAGAAGGAAAGCTGAAAGGTTCGGTCTGTTCCACTTGTTTAACAAGAAGCAGCAGCACGGTTAATTCCTCATTAATGCACCCTCCTGTACTGCTGGATTAATGCGGCACAAAAACAAGGCGAGAGCAAGTAACTGTGCATTAACGAAAACCATCCAGCAATTAGAGAGAGAGAGAGAGAGCACTTCCAAACAGGTCGATTACAGCGATCATGCTGCTCATTAACTGACTGACTTACTGTTCTCCTGAACTTCCTCACCTAATGCCGAAGGTCACTTGCAACAAGGTGCAGATCCCAGAAACGAAGAAGATTGTGCTGATGAGGTGGCTTTGCGTGAGGCTGTCGTGTTGCAGACATAAACCCTGAGACAGGATGAGTGGGATGGCGATGATGCCTCCAAATGCCGTCAAGCAGTGCTGTGAATATTAAGAGAGACAATTAATTGAAGTGCATTTGCCAAAGAACTGAAAATATAACAGGTTGATATGTAAAAATAAAAGAAGGGTAAAGAACAAAGGCCTTTTCAGTCAAACTCACACTCCAAGTTTCTCCTGTATGGGAGCCATCCCCAATGGTGAGTGTGTGGAATATACACTATTTAAGTCAGGAGTGTCAAGCATATGGCCCCCCAGGCCAGAATTGGCCTGCCAGAAAGTGCAATCAAATTTGTCAACTGTGAGAAATGATGACATCAAATGCAATGTAATCATTTCACCACCAGGGGCGCACTTCAGTTTGAATTGTGTGGTGAATCAGTTGAGGCAATCAGGATTACAACACAGATCTAGAAAATGTGTCTACATTAAAGAACGTTTGTAGATTTTTGACATGTTATTCCATCATTATATGAGCTAGCCTACTGTATTTTTGATTTTCAGCTACATGTGGGCAAATGTTTTTTTTGTTTGTTTTTTGGGGGGGGGGGGGGTCTTTGAACATGTAAATAGTGTAATTAAAATCCACTGTGATCTGCAAGTTGTGAAGCATTTGTTGAACTGAGGCATGATATTGTTGAAATCGTAGGTTTTTTTATGTATGTGTTGTAAAAATGATACAACATTAAATGTGAACTCCCCTTTGTTTCACTAAGACAAAGACATTTAGAGTTGTAGTTATTAATATATTATGATGCAAATATTTTCTCATGCAGCCCACTTGAGACCAGATTACACTGTATGTGGCCCCTGAAGTAAAATGAGTTTGCCAACCCTGATTTAAGCGAAGTCTATTTGCTGCACAATCACTGTGAAGCTCTTGGTGCAGGTCATTTGTTGTTAGTTGCATTTAGTGTATGAAAATTGTGATACAATTCAAGATTTTTATTCTTATCCTTATTATTTTTGATTATTATTACTATCCTCAGGTGAACATGATCGAGCTTAATTTAATCGTAACATCACTTTTTTTGAGCTGGCAGTCAGCTTGATCAGTGCGACAGAGAAACAGCAGATGTAGAGTTCTTCTGCAGATTTCACGCAATTGCATGTGAGTGTATGCAAATATGACAGCTTTACTGATGATTATAGGAAGCTAACACTCATGTTGCTGACAACTGTTACGGTGACACATAACTTCCTCACCCCTGCTGACATTCACGGCACATTTTACACCTTCATAAACAAAAACCAAGCCATGACACGAATGCCAAACGCAAGCTCCCATGTGACACCGTGGACATGACAGCATTGTGAAGCAACAACGGCGAATCCTGCTGAGCTGAGCTCTTCATCTCAGCATGAAGGAAAGAAGGATGGAAGCCCAACAAGCCCTGATGGTCTTCTCCCTAACGTACCTGGATGCCGAGGATGATGCACAGGTACCAGGGAGGAACGTCCGTGACGCAGTAGGCCAGTTTGTTGGTGTCTTCGTCCAGAGAGGATTGCAGCTCCTCTCCTGTGTCATTTAGATCACAGAAGCGGGCTTCCAACTTCAAGAAATGGACAAAAAATTTTTTTGTTTATTTAGGGAATAGGTATTGGTGTTTTAGCAGGAAACCAGAAAAGCGGCCATACATCAGCACACTAGCTATGACAGAATACAGACTGACTGAATGCTTTATATTATGATTTACAGTCATAATCATTTCCTTGATCAATCAATGGTAAAAAAAATTCAAATAAAAATAATATCAGAGCTTAATTATCAAGGCTTAAATTCTGAGGGTAAAACTAAAATAAATAAGTTTTTAAAAAAAACAGCTTCTATTCCTCTCATCAAACAGTGCTGCATTTGTCCTTTCCATAATGTGATACTGAGTGTGGAGGAGCAAGAATGTAAACAAGTAGATTCTCGCATCGCCATGACACAACTTTCCCAGTTCTTCTCTTCTAGTGTCAGTTACAAACATCCAATGTTATGTAGTTTTTGCTGTGACACTGACATAAATAGAAATCTCAGTGATCAAGAGGGTCAAATTACATTTAAAATGAACAGTATTCATAAGCAGCTTGGTTCTCACAGAATGAATCCTTCAGTGTGATTAAGTAGCAGTAAATAAGAGGCATATTAGAGTACATACCACATAGGAACACGTGCTAATCCAAACTGTTTCTTTGGTAAAAGTTAGATAAAGCTTATACTTACTGCAAAAGCGTAGTTGTCGAGTCCATTATTTTGCTTTTCTGGAGCCATGTCAGCTTCACCTTACAGTGCAGCTTCAGGTGTTAGTGTACAGAGCCAGGAAGCCAGCAGAAAATGGAGGAATAAAACATTGATCAGAGGGGAGGGATGAAGAGGGCTCTGGTGTTTGATAGGGAAGGCAGAGAGGTGGGAGTATTCCTGGGGTGGGGTGGACAGTGCATTGAAAAAGAAAAAAAGGAGACTTTAGACATGAGACTTCGGCTCTTGTTGATGGAAATGAGCAGCTCATGTGAACCGAATTACCAGAGTAACAGCAGCTGACCAACCAGCGCTGGGGCAGGCAGGAAATGCTCTATTTCTCTCTGACTCAAACACAGTGCCATTGCAATAGAAACCCGACAAACCATCAAAAGATGTGATTTTATTGAGAGGATTCTTGCACAGACTGTTACTCCCTCGGTCGACCGAGTTATTTGTCGTCACAGTCATCAAACAGTTACAAGTACAGTCTTCATTCCTCCTAGGTCAAACCTTTTATCCCTAATTTTAACACCAAATATTTGTTTTAGAGGGGAAAAAAAACAACCTTCATGACTATCACGTGTTGGCACATTATCAGAAAACAAAGGCTTTATTGATAGGAGACTTGTATAAAGAAAAGCCTTGGAAACAGTAATACGCTAATTCTTCAGTTAACCATATGGCCCTAGTTCACCCAGATTGACATCAGATTAAATGACATTATTAGTCCAATTCAAGAGTTTGATAGTTGCCCACATCTGCTTGGTTAAGATGGTCAAATGAGGAGAGAGTATGTCACATAGTTTTCCTAATCTGAAGTTTCCAACCATTACGAACCCATTGAAGAGAGACAAAGCTACTCACACCAGCATGAACTACTTGTACTAGAAAGCTAAAGCTGCCATTTCATTTTCAAACCAAAAAAGCATCTGTGTTGTGTGTGTAATGTGCACTCATATTCAGCTCATTCATAATTTATTCAGTTATGCCTTTGGTCAGGGACATAGAGCAACAGACAGTATGTCAGGGTCGGCTGTAGGGCAATGCAAGGGATCGCCACAGCTAATATTGGGGATTATACCTGAAAGAAAGGCTGTTCATATTGTTCATTGAGGATGACGCTGTGATTTTATTTACTGTTGTGCAAAGAAATGTGGGAGAAAATAGTCAAATTAGTTTGTGTGACAGTATGATAATTATCAAACATGTTCTTACTTCATACTTCTAGCAGGCCCTATTTCGAATTTGTCTTTTGTTTTAGCATATTATATTGTAATAGAAAAGTTGTACCCCTGAGCATTTGGCATCTGGATTATTTCACCTTCTCCAAGACTCTACATCTTTCTTTCTATATTGTAATTACTACTCTAAATGTACCTTTAAATAATCATTATTCCATTCTTATTTTGTATCCTTGTCCTTTATGTTTTTTGCACTCTATCAATTTTCCCATGAAGCAAATCTTGTTGTACCAACCTGCATAAAGAGTGCAATATGAATGAATCATACTTTTCGTTTTTCATTTTAAGCTTTCCAACCTTTTATTTATAATCATAGATGGAATACAATTTTACTGTTTTCTAAAAGTCTTATATTTAAGTATTTTTATGAATTTTCGATGAAGCATTGACTTGAAATCGTTTGAAAAGAAATTCACTTTTTGCTCATGTGGGCTTTTCAAACAGTAGGATTTTGACTTATTTGCACGAAACAGAAGAGCCAAAGGAAATTAGGCTCACATGAAGCTTGCAAATCAGGGCGAGCAGCAGCACCGGGATGTCATGTGGTCCGTTCTGTCTGCATGTGACTGCCTCTGGTATATATGGATTCATCACATGTCAGGTAGGAAACCCTGGAACTGAAGACAGTGGGGGTTTTTGAAAAGAAAAATATTTAACAAGTTGTAAAAAAAAAGACAGGATCTCAATTGTGTAAATTATTAATGGATGAAAATATAATTAAATGTGACATAATTTAGATATAATTGGCTTTGACAGGGATTGATTGAAATGTACAGAGTTGTTATTCACAAATCCAAATACACTGCAGTCTCTCCACTCACTAAATCATAAAGAAACGTCAATCATGTCAGCGATGCTTTGGTTGTACCCGGACATCAGCTGATTGAATTAATTCTGATCCAGACGTCTATTTTTCTTGACTCATCTGAAGGAATATTGCTCAGCCTATAAAACGTTTACTACTTTGATACTTTTCATTCCTGGCAGATACACCAGTGACGAATTTATCACTGTGAAACTAAGCTAAACTATAAAAGGCATTCCGCTCTGAGGTCAAACAGAACTATCGTTATGGGAACAATAGATTTTTAGAACTTCAACACATTAACCATAGTTTGACTGTCAAACGTGTTGAAGTTATAGAAATAAGCAACATGATTCTTCTAAGTAGAATATAGTCATTGGTGTAAGACAGTATGATCTTTATTGTAATATACAGTCTATGTTCATAGACTTGCACATGCACGTACACGTACACGTACACGTACACGTACACGTACACGTACACGGATGGATGGATGGATGGATGGATGGATGGATGGATGGATGGATGGATGGATGGATGGATGGATGGATGGCACACACACCAAATTGAGAATATCTCACCACTAGATGGAGACAAACACATCACACTGGACTCATATCATTAGTGTGTCTGACGCCTCTGAGGTGAATCATAGTGTGAGAGGGCATACTGCGGCCACGGTGATAAAGAGATGTAGATTAGCTGTGCAATAAATCAGGTGATAATAAAGAGATGCAGCAATTTAAAAATCTTTTACAGTTGAATATTATCCAAGTGCTAATGAGGCTACGGAAGCACAGATAATATTTTATGAGACTACTCCTTCGGAGTGGGGATTTCATTGTTATGCTGTGTCTTGTGTTAAACAAAAATGTGTGTGAAGTCTGATATTAATCCCATCACACCAGGAGAACACCTTAAAGTAAAGGCATCTTGAGACAGTCATGGAGGAAACCTTTGACATCGAGAGATTCTCGGGTTTTCCTAGAAGATTCTGTTCGCTCCTCCCTCATCGTAACCATGTGATGCAGGCCATACGAGGTTGACATGAGAGGCTGGACACATATCCTCACCTGGTGTAGATGGCAATAAAGATCACACAGAGAAGAAGTCAGTCTGAGTTTTTCTCACCCCGTAAGGCCTTCACGACAGGAAGCTGGACAATAATGTGACAAGTTTTTGGATACGACAAACTAAAATCTGCATTTTAAGACTCGCATGCAATGATGCCAGGGGGTGAACTCCTGAGAATGTGGACGACAAAAGATCCAGAAAAGGAGAGCTCTGTGGATGTTGAAAGGGAATCTCAGCCACGAAAAAAAATATCTCATTCCATTGAGGAAATTCTCAGACGGCCAACGTGTGTCAGAAAAGAGAATGGAGTTCATCGTCTCTGGTCTGTCATCAAGGAAAACAGCCAACAACCAAACCTTCACTCATGTACAGGTATTTTTATATATATATTCTCATTTCACACGCAAATAAAATGATCAACACAAATGCATTTCTCATTGATGTTGAGATGTTCCCTCTATAGAAACATCACGGATTCAGCTACTCGAAGAGTCTCCGAAAGCCGCCACAGTCTTCAAAAGTGAGTCTAGAGGAGGAGGAACAAGCAGAGCTGGTTCTTATTCATCTTGACATATATTTTAAAAGATCTCAATCACAATGATTTGTTCGCAGGTCAGAGAAAGAAGAGGCAAACTCGGGTCACCTTCACACCTTGGCAGGTACAAGAGCTGGAGAAGGTCTTCCAGCAGAGCCATTACCCAGACGTCATCACCAGAGACCAGTTGGCGTCTCGGCTGCACCTGACAGAGGGACGGATTCAGGTAGGACATGTGAGGCTTTGTGTGTCTTTGCGGTCGGTTCTATCAAGTACAATCATCACCTGAAAAATGCCATATGGTGTACGCACAAATACTGAAATGCCGGACTTGAGTTCTTATGCTTTCAAATCTGCAGGAGTGAAATTGAGCGACTTTTGAAAACAATTCATCTTACACTTCCAGCTTTGCTTATTGATCAGCTTCTTTTCATTTGAAACTACAGTCAGTATGTCTTAAATGTCCCCAAGATATGGTTAAATAATGGAGTGAATGATGTGAGAAGCCTCATGCTGCGCAATCATTAAGAGAACGGTAGTAAAAGGATTGCTTCCTTGAAACATTGCCTCCTCAAATATTAATAAACAATATCAGACAAGATTAAAATGTTCACAAGAGAGAGATTTTTACTGACTGAAAGTTATCCGAGCCGAAGCAACAATCCTGTAATTACGAGTGAGCCACGCAATCACTGGTTTAGCTTCCACCGGTTCTTATTATTCACTCAAAATATTCTAGTTGTTGGACTGATCCTAATTTACCTATTGTGCAAGTCTATTGAGCAAGATCTCATAAAGACCAGATTTGAAAATATATGTATGATGAATAATAAAATGCAATGTATTGTGTAATAATGTAAAAGAGTAAGAAGGAAAAAAATAAAATAAACTTATACACGTTCAGGTCCAAATAGCAATTGCACTCCTCTTTTGAACAGTTTAACTCACATTATTATTTTATTTTTTTTTTTATGTTATTTGATTTGCACTAGTAACTAGTATCTTGACTCGATTTGAATTTATCACAAAAACCCAGAAACAAGATCTTTCTCTACTTTTGCTGAAGGAAACCACCAATGAAAAACACAACTACATTTTAAATGTGACTAAATTTATTGTCATTGTTTGTTCAGATTTGGTTCCAAAACCGCAGAGCCAAGTGGAGGAAGGCTGAAACCATGAAAGACATTGGGCTGATGACGAGACAGCGGCTACATTCATCCGGTTACGGCCTTTATCATGACGAGGTAACCCTTCGAGTTTCATCTCCATTGTCTCAGATAATACTGACGGATGTGAGTGACGTAGTTTGTTCATGAAAAATGTGATTTTTGAATCACAGAAGAGTCTGCTGCACCCGTTCTGCTGGCTGCCGTGCTGCCTGCCTAAACCTCTTCCATCCCGTCTCTACTTCCCATCAACGCCGTCCCTGCTGACCAACGCCACATCCCTCACATCACAGGACTCTGTATCTTCACATGCAGTAAACCGTGCGATAGCGCCATCGACTAGATTCTTTTTGAGGTAACTATGGTGCAACAGATCATAGTCGAGTTATGTTTAAAACGTGTGCAATTTGAAATCTGTAAATAAAATAATAAGTTAATTATTTATTTGTGGAAAATGTGCTTTGTTGTATGTTGATTTCAGCTGTCGAAATGAGGTTGCTTTTCATTGGACTGAACATTTTCATTTGCAAATAAAGTTGAAAATTTCAAACTTCCAGTGGTCTTTCTTTGTAATCAAAGTTTTTAAAGTGTGCAGAGGCCCTGTGAGCTTTAGCTTTTGCAGCAACAGGAAGACTCTGGGGGTCATGGGTATCTTTTTTTTCCCATTAATTTTTGAGAAGAAATTATTCGATAGAAGATTGAAACTATAAAATATTTAATTAAAAGGCACATTTTTACTTTATTTATTTATTTGTTTGTTTATTTTTATTATTTATAGCTCAGTGATATCAATGATCACCTGCCAGTTTACACTATTTACAATATTAACTATATAAACGAGACTAAATAAATATTCAAACAGACAGCGAATATCATTCCAAAAGCTTTTTCAAATTATTCAGCATAGAATAGAACGTAGTTAAACAGACCTGTTTTCTATTGGTGTCTATTTGCATGTCAGGGCTTTTGTAATTCAGTGCAGTGTTATTGTGCAGGAGAGCGTTTAGATTTTCCAAATTTTATTTCTTTCATGACACAACACTTGTCCGCGATAAGATATAGTGTCACAATGAACTGTTTGACTTGCGGGCAACCTTTCCTTATCTTAATTTGGGCTTGTAAACGGAGGTTAGTGTCAGGTCAGCTGAGAAATTCAGGGAACCTGCTGAATTGGATCAAAGGCGAACAACGCGTCGTACCAACCTCTGTGTATTTGGGCTGCGGAGATACGTGCAAAAAAAAAGCTACGGATTGGAAGTAAGATCACAGTGCATATTAATGGTTCAGTTATGTTTTCCTAACTGAATCAATAGTACATCTACCACACGTAAACCATGCACAAAAAGTAAGCCGCTCCTTACCCATATTTGTGAAGCCGGTTGATTTGAGTCCCTCACAAACATGCATCACAAAGTAAAAGGATATCAGGACGAAAATTGTGTAACCAGTGGCTCAGTCCATTATACACACAGTCTGAGACCAAACTCTATCCTCCAAGATAACGTCGCTGCACGGAGAGCCTCAGATTGGGGTTTATTAGAGACTACGCAAGCACAACCTCATTGTGGAATAAGTCTCAACACAAAACCTCATTGGTTGACTTATGTCAAATACTGGTGAAATAACAGGATGTCGGTGTGTGAGCTGGCTGCCGACTTCCGATTACTTGTTTCCTCAGACTTTAACCGTACAGTCCATCAGACGCTGTCTTGCATTGGCAATACAGATTTGGTACATTTGTCCCGAGTATAAGTTGGGTCCCATTACATTGAACTCCCCGTAATGTCTTGCATTTAACCACCCGCCTTCTTTTCACAGATCAATCACTAATTCTAGGAAAGATAATGTGGCACTACCTTGACTATCAATCTAATAACTGACACAACAGCGTCATAACTGATTGCATTTAACAAGACTGAGTAGAGTTAAACTTTTCACCTCGCTCATATCTTTTTTTATTGCATGTGTTTGCTGTAAGACAAATTGTACCGGTGGTTGTATGGGAGGTGGTACAGGGGCCAAAAAAAATAAAAAATCATGAACAACTGAATAACCTTGAACAAGCTTTTATAACTGTTATGCTTGTGTTTTATCATAACGAGGATGTCTGATTGCGAATTGGCTCCTATAGTAATCTGTGTTTAATGTACACAGAGAGTAGAAAGGTTAACAAGTTCTGGATGTGAGATGTGAAAATGCTGAAAAATGCTCTTCAATAAATATTATAAACAGACCATATACAGACTGCAAATCTCTGCAATGTCGCGGTTGTAAACGTCTTTTCATAAAATGTGTGTTTCACATTTGACCTTTTATCTCTTTTTATTATTTTATATGCTCTCTTTGTCTCTTTCATTCGAGTTTTCTGGTAAAGCATTGCCCATAAACCTGAACTCACTCCCTTCAAAAGACCAACACGCATTGTTTTTCATATAATTCATTAACTGAACCGGTTCATGATGTCAGAAGGGAACAAGATTTACCAGCATGTCACAGTTTTGTAGGATACACAGTCAGAAACACACCGCAGAGTTGAATTTGATTAAGTTAAGTTTGAAAAGGGGGCAGAAACACACACTTGTTGCACATTTTTGAGAATTCTACAGGCATAAAATCTAAATAAAGCTGGTCAATCTAGTAATAAAAGGTTTTAATGCTCACCCTTGTATATTGTCTAAAGGGATTCTATGTTATTACCTTTTTGTTCACTTATACATGCTTCCTATGCATGCATTTACTTCTATTACTACACAGATGATAGTCAAGTTCAATTGATCTAAGAAATCCGATTATACTAGACACTTTGTCAAACTACAACGTATCAGAAAAGTCTAGATGAGCTGCAATTGTATGCTTCTGAACTAAAATAAAGTACAAATCACTGTATTTAGCCACAAACATCCTGAAGAGGGACTCTCTAATTATACAGTCACACTGACAGACGACGAAGTTTGATCTCCATCACATGACTGTCGACTCTAGAACTACCAAGTCCCAGGCGAATATGAGCTGGGAGTCATGCCACTCTGGAGGCATACATGGTTCTTATTGTCCATCTCCTGAGCATGTGCAGAAGAACTATGTACCACAGTTGTGGCATGCAGTAGCAGCGTTTCCGTCGTGTGCACGACGGAGCCCGAGCGCTTTCAAAAAGTGGCATTTTTCCTCCGTTTACGCATCGACGGATTTAAAGCGTTTTTGAAACATTTTCAAAAAGATGCGATTTCAGTGGCTCTAAGCATCGTTGTCCTGCAAATACTGAAATCAGTCAACATTCACAAGAAGCCACTCCGTCTGTCGAGGCCTTGCAGAGGCTGAGGACAATAAAAGAGCCTCATTTTTTATCACTGAACTGTTTTAAACAGAATCTGCAAAATAATCAAACAGTCATAAAAGATGTGCTGAAGGTCTCAGATTCCATCGTCATTTATTTCTTCGACGTCAGGTCTTTCCTTCTTTTTCCATCTTCTCCTCGATGGTCGTCTCAGTCAACTTAAATACAAAGATCACACAAGTTATTCATCTGCTCTGGCACCAAGATAAACTACATAAACAGTAAATGCGTGTACAATTAATTATCATCAGCACATGTAAACCGTGTTAGAGCGGCTATCAGCCAAGTCCATCGAGCCTGCGTAGAAGAATTTCAGGACGAAATCCTCTGATAAGGACGTAATAACATGCGCTCAGGTCTCACCATGTCCAACAGAATTTCGATCTCCAATTTGAGGCGATGGTTCTCCACCTCCAGCCGCACGTTTCTTTTCTCAAGCTGGTGAATTTCCCGGCGGGACGTATTTCCACCAGATTCTAAAGACGCAATTCCAGAAAAAGAAAAGCTGTGGTGACTATAAACAGACATCCTGCAGGCAGAAACAGAAAAAAACTAACAAAAACATGAAAAACTATTACCTGCTATCCACTGCCCTTCTTTGAATTTCACGATGTGCCCTCCAATGTTCATCCTTGGAGGTCCATACTCAAAACCCAGCTCCAATTCTCTGGTCCAAGGATCCACCTGAGGGGAATGAGGAAGGAGAATGCAGCGGACGCACGATCAATAGAACCAGCGCTTTGCGAACATCCAGTATTTTTTGTTGACGCAGCCGAAGAAACCGGAGTCACCTACCGTGTACAGGCTGGACAGACACGCAGATTTCCGAGAAGGAGCTTTCTTCGGAGTGAAGGCGTCACCAAACAGACGCCTCATCAAAGTTCTCATCAGGCTCTGTGTTGGGAACGACAAAGCGGTGCATATTGATCAGGTGACGCCGGCCGCCACCGAGCTGCAGCGCCAGTGGCGCTAACCGTACATTGCCGGGCTAATGCTCGGCGGCTAACAATCGAATCGCTCAAGCTTGACGTTCAGTTAAAAAAAAAAAGCCTTTGAGTTTCTGCAGTTTGTCTTCATAACTATAAATAATTATACTGATTTAGTTTTATTCTTTGTTTTTTTTAAATTTAATGAAACATTACAAACTAGAGCTGCACTCGGAGCACAGACCGTCGCCAGCCGAGATAGCATCGCGAGCATGTTAGCGCATATCGATGCTAACTAGGCAGGTCATGGAGCAACATCACTGTGTGAAACAGAGCGTCTCCATGGCAACAGACATTGATCTCCTTTGATCTCCTCCATGAGGCACCTCTCTCATCCGTTTTGTATGGGACTTTTGTTTTTCTCGCAGTTTCTTTGGAGTTTTCCGGAAACGGTTGGCAGTTAACGTCCCAAAGTCTAATCAATTGGTCCTTGGATGATGACAAATCATCCCTGAAAATTTCATGCAATTTGGTAGAATTTTTATTTTTTTTTTAAACCAATAAATAAATAAATTCACGCAGACAAAAACACAAACCTTCACCCCAACTTTTGTTAACAAGTAAAAAGGTAACAAACAAAGGAAGAGCACAACCACGCAATCATTATTAAACAAAGTAAGTCTTCTTTGTGTGCCACATCTATACAGGAAGCCACATCATGGCGCTTCTGCCCCTTTTACCCCAAGCCAATATAAGTGCCCTTTTTGTCAAATCGTTTTTGTTTTGTTTTTTAATATGTTGTTAAAAAATTATTTATGTCCTCTTCTTTGTCCCTCATATGTAATAAACAATCTAAAAAAAACAATATTTAGAAATAAAAAAAACATATTTTGACCGTGGCGTCACATGTTAATAATTCTCACACCATCAAATGTCAATATAAAGTTAGTGAGCTCAGGTTAAAAAAAATACTGACCATGTTGCTTCTGTGTCACAGTATCTGCACTGTGGAGATACTCGCATATAAAATTGTCACAAACGGAGAATAAGCTGACGTGTCACTTCGATGTGAAGCTGATGTGAAAAGAGTCATGTGCCTCTTTTCTCCTTCTTCGTTTGGGTTTAATGTCAGTTGGCATCCGGTTCTAGCAAGTCTTATCCTATTCCCACCGCTCCAAAAAAGAATAAAAGATGTTTTGTGATGTCATATGCAAATTGGCCACGCCCCCAGTCCGAACTACTCACCTCCTTTCCAGTCTCGTTACACACATTTACACAGGATTGTGTGAATGTTGGAATAAAACACACAGTTCCTCTCCAGTCTTCTTCTTCTTCTTTTGACTCACGTCTCCTCCTACAGTTTTCTTTATCCACTTTTAACCATTCTAGTATCAAAACGTGAATTTCTGCATAATTTCAAGCTTTGAGAATAAGATGGTTGACTTTGCTGTGTGGTTAAAGTTCCACTATCAACCATCAGATATTCATTGGAGAACCATGGCCACGCCACTTTGAGATTACAGTTTTATTTTTATACGTTTTCATCAGGAAGGCCGGTTGTATAAACTGACCGGAATTCAGGTCTCTAAGGATTGGGTTTCACACATTTCACGCAAAATGGAGGACTTCTATGAGCCTCTCATGGGCCGATTTGGGCCTTCTGTTTGACACCCCTGGTTATGAGGAAACTGATTTTTTATTTTTTTTTTACTTTTATTCAAGAAACAACAAACAATACAATTACAAACTCTTGTAGAGGAAAACAATCCTAGAAATGAACAATGAACCTTTTTAAAGAACATGAGGGGCATTAACAAAGTCATCCTCAATAATAAACTAATCATCACTCAAACATCAAAAAGGAAGAATATGCCTGGGCTACCCAATTCCGGTTTCACCTTCACTTTGCTTGTTAGGAGATTTCACAGAAATTAAAAGAGAAAAAAATGAGCCCTGCATGCTCCTGGTTTCCCTAAGCGTCGCAAAAAAGGCGATCCTCATGAACTGGAAATCCAAAAGTAATCTGAATATAAAGTTATTTAAAAACTTACTTCTAGACCACATCACATTGGAGAGAATGTCTGCTTGTAGGAAAAATCATTTGACACAATTTGAGTCCACATGGTCTCCAATAATTAAATACACCATGTAGCCCTGTGGGGGGGTGGTGGCTCCACCCCGGGGCTCTGGGGACCGTCGGTGGTTGGGGCGTCGTGGCTTTGGTGGTTGGTGGCTCTGTGGGCTCGGGGGGGTCCTAGCGTCTATGCTGGGGGGCTGCGGCCTGGCCTGGGGAGTCCTGGGCGGGGGTGTGGGGGGGGCACTGCCCTGGGCGGGGGTTGGGCCTGCTGGGGTGGGGTGGGGGGGCTGGGCGTCGGGCCCCGGCTTGGCTGTCGGCTGGGGGGGGTTGGGGGCGGGTCGTCCGGGCCCTGGGGGTGCGGGGCCTCCCCCTTTCCGGCGGGGGTGCCCGCTGCGGCGCTGGGGGTGGGTCCTCCCTCTGGCCCCCTCCCCCGGTGGGGCGGGTTGGCCCCTGCTGCCGCGCTCCGGGTCTGCCTCATTCCTGGATTGGGGGGAGCGGGGGACGGGGGGGCTCCGGGTTCTGGATGGACGGTTGACTGAGAGTGACCTCCAGGGCCTGGTGGGGGTGTGTGTGTGTGTGTGTGTGTGTGTGTTGGGGGGTGGGGCTGTGTGGGCGAATGAGGGGGGGTGCCCTGACCACTGGCCTCCAGCTGGGCTCGCACTGGGCCCTGCGGGTCTCGGACTCTGCTGTCTGGCCGTTGGGTGGGGTGGGGGCTCCCTGCCCGGGTCCCCTTACGGCGCCTTGTTGGGGGGGGGTGGCTCCCCGGGTCCTAGGCCGGCCGCTCGGGGGTGGGGTGGGGCAGCGCGGGGGGTCCAGCTGGGCCAAGGTCCTAGCGACGGGGGGACCCCCTCCCTCAGAACCCTCCCTGCCTTACCTCACCTTATATTACTCCACAATAGGGAACAGTGGGGCGGTGCCTAGGTGGGGGGTCCGGGCTACTTAACTGCGGTCTGGGTCCTCCCCCGACTTTGCACCACCCACAATTTTAACCACACTTAGTCACGCAGGGTCTTGAGGGGGTAAGCCGCTTTCGGGGTTCTGCCGCTTGTCAGCGGTAGAACGCCCGGGCCCCGCTACCCCCCAATTTTAAACCGCACCATAGACACACACATTGCATCCACCTCTTCAAAACACAAAGACACACCCTTACATACATCCAACACACATATAGGGCAGGGGAAGGGCGGGAGACGTGGCTCCCCCCAGCACCTCCCGCTGGGGTCCCACCCCGGCCCGGGGTGAGTGCGGCTGGGATGCGGGGGGCGCGCTCCCTCGGGCATGGCGCTCGTGGGGGGGCTGGGGCGCGGTGCTCCTTCTCCATTTGCTGTTGGATTAGTGGAGGTTGGGACACCGCGGTGGCCGGGTGGGGGCCCGGCCGGCGGCCTGGGGGGGCGAGAGTCATCACTCCCCCACCGTCCCGAGTGTGTGTGTGTGTGTGCGTCTGCGTCAGGGGTGGGTGTCTGTGGGGGGTGGGTCAGGGGTTGGGTATTTCAATTAAAACCGGGGGGGAGGATCATGGGGCGGGTGGGATATGAGGCTCCTGGGGGTGTAGAGTTGACTGTCCTCCGACCGGGGCCTGCGCCGGCCTTCGCTTTCCTGGGTCTGGGGGCGGGGCTGGTCCGGGGTGCGGCGGCTGGGGCCGTCTCTGCCTTGCCGGGTTGGGGGGGGGGGGGGGCGGTGGGTGGGCCTGTTCCCGGGGGTGCGGCGGGACTCGCCGCCGGGGTTGGGGGGGCTCTCGACCCGCTCGGCCCGGGGGCCCTGCTCCGGCTTTTTCTCGGCTTGGCGGCTTGGGTCGGGGCCTGGGGCCCTGTGCCCTTTATCCTTCTCTTGTGGGCCCCTCTTGCCTGGGGGGGATTCCTCTCTGCATTCTCCGTCGGGTGCTTTTTGGGCGGGGACGTGGCTCTCTGGGGTGGTTCGCTGGGGTCTCCCCGGGCCTGGGGGGCTTCCGTCTGCCGGGGTGGCGGTGTCCGGGCCCGATGGCCTCGGACCCCGGGGTCTCGCCACGGGTCCCCCCACAGCAGTTCCGGTCCCACCCAGTGGACAAACCACACACACACACACACACACACACACACACACACACACACACACACACTTCCACTCCTCACGAAAGGTGCTTCTGAAGTTGCTTGTTCTCTATCATCATTTGCTCAAACTTTAAAAATCATGTTCCTCTTTTGTTGTCACCTCTTTGTTAATTCATGTTCCTGCTTCACGTTACTGTCTAGATAGAGCTGCTCAGGCTGGTTAATCTAAGAAATCATTTTACTGTCTAGATAGAGCAGCTCAGGCTGGTTTAATCCAAGAACAGTTGGAAAATATTTGGATCAGTGTGATAACTGCAAATAATATATGTAGCACAACAAGGATATTGTATGTTATCCCCCTACCCCCTCCCCCCTCCTCCCTCAACCTTTTTCTCTCTTTTCTCTTCTCTCTCTCTTTGAGCGTTCCCCCCCGGTCGTGTACGGCAGCCATGCCATCTTCTGACGGAGAAGGCAACAGGAGGAGACTCCAGGTCTCTCCCTGTTGCAAGACCAAAATCTGTTCTGACTCCGAAGGCTCTCAATCACATCATATTGTTGGCCCAAGCTGCCGAACAGGACAAGGGCAGAGAAAAAAAAAAAAAAAAAAAAAAAGGAAGAATACAAAAAAAAGGAACATGCAGAAAACTAGTCAACGTATACAAATGTTTACATCTTCAAATAATAAAAATTGGGATAGCTGGTGATAAAAAATTAAAACTGTCTGGCTATGTTCCAGTCTGTCAATTTCTGCAGTGCTGAAAAGCACAATTTAAATTAATTGATAAAACGAGGATATTATGGTTTCTTATTTTCCCCAAAAGAATGTCAGTAACGTCTGAGGTAGACTGGTTTAAATCATCCATTAAAAAAACTAAATGTGAGTTTCATTGAGAGCAGGCAAATCTGTCGATTTCAGTGATAGCCAGTTTTTAATATCCAATCCAAAAATTTGGAAATTGAATTATTATTACTTGAAGTAACAAAACATGGACGCAATACCACAAAGTGTCGGACAGGGGGCGTCCTTGCACCCATGAATAAGCAGAAATGGCACTGAGTGTTGCCAAAGAAAAAAAAAAGAAAAGAAAAAAGCATCACTGACTCGATTTCAAATCAGAAATCTTCACCCGTCGTGTGCGTGGTGAATTTTATGGGTCTGGGAGAAACAAACCAAGAGACAACAGCGTGTTTTGAAGCTACTTTTCAGGCTTTCTGTCTCTCTGGGAAGGAGGGCGGATGTACTGAGGGGCGCTCAGCCTCCGCCCGCCTCCCTGCGCGGCTCAGCCTCTGTCCGGAGAGGAGAGGGACGGAGGGGAGGACCGCAGACCCGCCGGTGTGGTGTCGCTGATGGGTTGGGTCGGGGGGACGTGAACAGACACCCAGCCAGAGACGGTGCCATGGCCGCCGGCAGAGGATGCGGGGAATCGGCGGATGAGTACCGGGCCGAGGTGGAGCGGCTCACGCAGGAGCTGGCCGAGGCGAACCGGGAGAAGATCCGGGCTGCGGAGTGCGGGCTGGTGGTCCTGGAGGAGAACCAGGCGCTGAAGCTCAAGTATGTGGAGCTGGAGACCGAGCAGGAGACCCTGCGGAAGGAGCTGGAGCAGCTGCAGGAGGTGAGGGGACACACACGCGCACACACACACACGCGCGCACTGCGGACAGGTGCTCTGGATCATCTGCATCAAGCCTGAAAACCTGTAATGGTTTGGAAAATAGAGCCGCGAGGGTTCAATAGCACTCGTATTTAATGTACATGAAAGTCCTCCAACTGCAGGGTGTGTATGATGCACCCTGTGTGAATAAGTTGTCATTCCAGTGATGCATCGGGATATACAATGCTGAGGGTTCTGCAGTAACAATCCAGAACAATGCATTTGTTTTAAGGTTCCTGCCCTGCAAAGGAAAGTCGTTCTGTCAGGACTCCACAGGCGGAAAGGTCTGAATACTTTGTGCTTCTCAATAGATCATTCAATTACTAAATTATTGTAGTGGATAGAAATAATATCTGAAGAATATTCTTTGTCCAGAGTTTGCATGTCCCTCTTTTGCATGCAGGAGTTTCCCTCCTTACAACAGTTGTCCTCCCAGTGTCATGTCAAACATGCGTTTGGATCATGCTATATCAAATATGAATATATTCTCATAAAAACTAGAAGCATATGTGTTACTATAGATGCAATTATTAGCAGTAAAAAGTCTAAATTATGGGTGACAAACATGAGGCCTGTGAGCCTAAACAAGAGGCCAAACCACCAAGAATATTCTAAAGAAAATTGAAAACAGTGATTGATTTTTAACACATTTCTTAAGAGTAGCGGACACAACACAACACTGAGACCCAAGCTGAGATATCGGTGATGCTGTCATGAAAGATAGTTTCCTTGTTGTGAGCAAAAAAACCTCAAAGCCACACTGTCAGGTTGTTATAGGAAATGTCTTGTTTTTTTGTTTTTTTTTGACATTTCACGGTATTTTCCATCATTAAAATTGACTTTCTCTGTCGTTATTGTTTGGTTTGGTGAAAGTTTAAATATTTTCATCACGTGTATTCGACGCCACAACAAAGAAAAACTTTAATGTTTAGACTTAAAGGTTATTGTGGCTCCGTTTTACTGGTCCGGTTCACTCAAGATGTAATTGGATTGTGTATGACCCCTGTACTAAAAATGTTCTTGACACCCCTGCTCTATAATTATATGGATCAAGTCCGTAGATACAAGTTATTTCAGTGCAACCACAATTTTCTTTAAGTGACATCCAAATGTGCCAAAAAAGAAGCGAGTTCTTCGAATGCAACCACATTTTCCTGAGCGTTGTCTCAGTACAGGTCTTGGCTTCATCATCCTATGCTGAGGGATGCTTGAATAATGAATACAGGGCGTGCTCATACATTCAGTCATTAATGCAAACATGTAGCAACAAGAGGAGGACGCTGACGGAGCTTCACAGCTCAAGGTCGCTTTTGGAGCTGCTGGAGCCCCGAAGGCCAGGCGGAGGAGAGGCTGAAGGCTGTTTTACGGCGGCAGGGGGCGTCGCAATTTTAGCTGACAACTTAGCCTCTTCTTTATTTATAAGGTGTCATCCTTATTCATGAAAAATTAAAACAAAAACACAATAATGTTTAGAGAAGGAAATCCAAACCTGCAGTCAGATAATAATGTTGCTGGTCCCACTAAGTGTTTTCATTTATTATTTTACAGCTCATTACTTTATCTACAACTTATTTTTTTGGCCCATGTTTATTGGATGCTTATTTGAAAAAGATAAAAAGACCAATAAAGATCTATTTGAATCCATCATAAGTAAGTTAGAAAAAAAATTTATAAATCCACTGACACTATTTTAGGGGTGTGAGTCATGTTGGGTGTGCTCCATTTGTGGGCTCTTCTTGTACAGTTGACTCACTGAATATAGCAAACTAAAAAAATCATGATCAGATGGCATCCCGAGCTGGTACAGTATTCCAGGCGGCACTCAACAGCTTACATTATGCATGTGTGGTTATATATTTACACTCTTGTTCGCCGTGCCCATTCATTCCACTGCTTAGCGGAACATTACGTTTTAACTCGCGTGCAGAATCTGAATGATCTGAGCACCAAAAAAAAACAACAAGTCTAAGCTGACGAGACAGCCTAATACGGCCAGCAGCACAGCTCTGTCCGACTGATAACTCACTCCTATGGATTATCGGATCATGCCTGATGTGGGAGATGATGTCTGAGGACGCGATGAGACGGAGACGAGGACGAAGCAGAGAGATGTTGGCTGTGTGGGCGAGCAGAGCAGAGAGGAAAGGATGGGAAAAGCTAATAAAAAGCAACAGTTAGTGATATCTGTGCCCGGAAAGGATTTCGCCTTTTTTTTTTTTTTTCCACTTTCATTTTACCAAAAAGTCTCTTTGAGATAAAGGCATGAGAAAAGTGGCCCATATTTCAATTACAAGACAAAGTCAAGCCCATGATAACATTTCTATATGAAGATCTGGAGGAAAGAGATCTCACATAAAGGTTTCAGATAGTGGAACTCACAAGTTGTAATGTAATGCCAATATACGTCACAGGAAATATGACTAGTGTGGAATGGATTATATTCCCATGCACTGTGCATTCATGCTATTAGTAAAGAAAGTTGGATTAATGACCATTAACTCATGAAAATTGTGCAGTTAAGTAATTACTAAATGATAATTTGCTTGTCGGTCCTAATTATTTTATAACTGTAGAGCAGAAGTCAGAAGCACAAAAATCTATGAAATCAGATCAAAAACAATAAAGTGAAGATACTTTTGAAAAGCTGGTGGTGGGAACTGAAGATGCATTCAAACAGGGGGGATTATAGGAGTGAACAAATCAACATTATTTATTAAAACAAACCATGTCAATGTTGGAACACTTGACAGCATTATCCAATAGCGCTTGTTAACCTAATATCACGTTTATCAAAACTCAAAGCTTCACAACTCCGTCTTCTAAAGATCATTGCCGCTGTTTTATTCCCATTTACACCGCAACTTTTCCATTGAAAACGTTTTTGAGTTTTCCTCCAAGATCAGTTTCTCGTTTACATTTTTGAAAAGGGTGTCCGTTTACATGGAAACCCGGAAATTCTGAAAAACATTGTCACGTAAACGGAGCCGAGATGAAAACTATAGCAACTGTTTCAGGTGCTTCAGTTTGCTTTTGCCTTCATAGCAGTACAGTAGCAGAAAGAAATGCAGTCTGACTGTAGAAACATGAGTTTCACCCCAAAGGTGTCAGAGGTGAAAGCCAGATAAATAAAGTAGAGTTTATTGCACATTCGTTTATTATGTTTTTCTTAGTTTATAAAAATTTTCTATTCTGCACAAAATTCCCCTTCTAATCACACCCTGGATATGAGTATTTTGTTTTTCTGATCTCTTTACGACCACGGTACAAATTAGAGAAACACAATTCTTCCCAAATGTGTGTCGCTACAAGCTGGTAGCCAACTAAATATTTCGAACTGCAGATAGTTATTGCTCTCGGTTTATTGACGATCCAGCAATCATTTAGTATTTTTCACAGCCGTAGATCCGCGCGGAATGTTTTCGGTATCTTCACCTGTCAACTGCTTACATCTTCATCCTCTGTGTGTCTTCACTTGTCTTTCTGGCTGCACCCTCGCCTGTCAGGGGAAACATTTTCAATGTGTGATATTACTTCTGAGGGACACACACACACACACACACACACACACACACACACCCTCTGGTTGCACACCTCTATGCTCATGAGACCAAGTGCAAACCTGCCACCACAATAACATCACTCCCGCTCCATCTGTGCTCCGAGAGGTGCTTTTGTAAAAGGCCAGGAGGCTGCAGATTAAAATTGGAATTGCTTCGGGGAACGAGTGGAATCTCATAAATGTTGACTCCTTTAGTGAAAGAAGAGTGAAATTTCAATAAGAAATTTGCACCATTCCTCTTTGTTTGGCGGGAATAAATTGGATTTAGTATTTCATTCGGTGAGGTGAACTGATGACCTATGCATGATGTCGCCTGCTTCTCAGCCATTGTCAGCCAGGATTGGATCAAGTCCCCCATGACCCTGAGTTGGATGAAACCGGTAGGAGGTTGATGATTGGAGGAATGAAGTTCATCCATTCAGATACTGTTGGAAGAAACATCCTCTGCCATTCCGTTTACATCCACAGCAGAGTCGAGCTGCGATTGTAGCCTGACTAAGCTCTTCTATTGTACTGTCGGAATCGTCTGGTGGCGACATGCACCGCTTCAATCGGTCAGTATTGGGCCATTTTGGGTTGTGCTGTGATGTCACATGAATAAAGCAGCATGGTGTGTGTCTCTGTATACACCCAAGAACAAACTCCACCCACCTTTGTCGTCAGACTTCTTCTGTTTGAGCTCTCATTCACTTTTTTACTTGCTGTTTGACTCCCGGATCAGGAATTAGTGAGAGTTCTGGCACATTTTAAAGTCACGTTTTAGTCAAACTGATGCAATAATTTGTATTTATTTTTAGGTGTGACGTAAAAACAGCACGGGAACCCTGTGGTAGTTTTATGTTGTGTTTTCATGCATGCAGGTGTAGATGCAGCCTTTAGCCTCAGTGACTGTAATTACAGGTGTATAGATGAGCACACCAAGCACATTTGCACGTCCTCACTGTGTCTGCATATGTTCTCTTGGTCACACATATGTCCTATTTGCTCTGGTACTTTGCTCCAGGTCCAAGTTTCAGCGGGTTGAGAGAATATGACAAGAGCCCAGCTTGCAGCACACGTCACAAAATAAACACAGGAGCAAATTTATGCATGGCACCGTGACTCAGCTGTTATAAGACAAGGCTAATGTGGCCTTTGTTAGATAAAAGTTTGCGCATTTGTATTTATCCAAAGCCACAATGAAATGATAACCGATGGTCATAATGATATGAAACCATTAGCTTTCAGGCTAATGCAGCATAGCAGAAAACAATATTTTTTTGTTGTTGTCATCATTATAAATGTTTATTTGATAAGTGGTTTTTCTTCAGAAGCATCTGCATGGATTCCTTTGCTGTCTGCAGGGCCCAAGCAGGAAAAAGATGCTCTGGGCATGTTTTGGTGCTGAAAGCACAAAGTGTTTTCTTCTTGCCCTGTCCCGCCCTCTCCTCTGCGATGAATCCCTCTTTGCCCAGCTCTCTCTCTCTCTCTCGCTCTCTCGCTCTCTCTCTCTCTTTCTCCCTCCCATCCGGTCCTCCCCTCTGCCTCACGGCCCAATCACACTCTCATTGGCTCACCGTGTGTCTGTGTGCCTGTGTGTGTGTGTGTGTGTGTGTGTGTGTGTGTGTGTGTGTGTGTGTGTGTGTGTGTGTGTGTGTGTGTGTGTGTGTGTGTGTGTGTGTGTGTGTGTGTGTGTGTGTGTGTGTGTGTGTGTGTGTGTGTGTGTGTGTGTGTGTGTGTGTGTGTGTGTGTGTGTGTGTGTGTGTGTGTGTGTGTACTGCATGTCTCTGGATAGATGCCGAAGTAGTGACGGAGACTACCCAGTGGTTCTGGCTTGTTAGTGCTGTCTCTGGGCAGATCCTCCTTGGACAGGACACATTAAGAGATGGAAGGAGGAAGGTGCCATTATGGTCTGAGAAGTGTGTTTATATAACTTTCTCGTGATTTCCTTTTATCCTGTTGTCCACACAGCTGGAATTCGTCTTCATGATGTACCTGCACCGCAGCCTTGTCATCATACAGCTCGATTTCCCTCTTCTGTCATTTAACGTTTTGTCTTTTGACCGTCCTGTTCCTTCCATGTGGACGGTCGTCAGTTTTCAGAAAAGTTTCGCCTGAATCGTCTCCATTGTATTTTTATTTTTCTGTAATGTCTAAGCACATCTCGCGGTTCCTTTGAATAATAGGCCTTCAGAAGAATTGACATTTGTGATAGGCTGGGAGCAAGTGGTTCACAGGTCACTTCTGTTCTGAAGGCTTTAGGCTGAGGAAAATGCCAGCTGAGATCCGCATCAAACTCTTCACATATAACTTCAAATACCAAAAAGAAAGGAAGATTCAGTCACGATTCATCATGTCAGCATGATCTTTCTCTCTTATTCAAAGTCATGCCAGCAGTTCGTACAACGCATCATTTGTGTCTGCAAGGCCTTTATAACAGGAAAAGTTCACGACGGTGTTATGTTTGGTTTCCCTGCAGTGGGGCTCGACCAGTCTTCCTCATGCGTTTTCATCTTTACACACACGTCATTCAGCGTGTTTCTCAGAAAAACTGATCCTCCATGGAGATACTGTGACGTCTGGACCAGCGGCAGTGACTTCCTGGATGCACGTTCAATGAATCTGATTGAAAGAGATGTGTTGTATATACACTTGTACACTTTCTTTTTCACAGTCAGACAGAGGCTGGTAATCTGTGCTTCAACTCAAGGATGCCCTGAGTTTGATTCTGGTTAAAGACTTTACTTTTTGAACAATAAAGAACATTCACAGGGCTTTGAACATGAACGTATGTGTATTTATGTTGAAATCTGGACAGATAGCCAGGATGAACCAACACAATCAAACTCAGATCTGAGCTCAGTTGATGCAGCTGGGAAATTAGATAGTTGGGAAAATCCCATTTCCCGTTTTAAAGCATTCACATTACAATAACAAGAGGTATACAAGCTTGCCGGCACATACATAGTCCAAGCGTGGGAGTGCAATTCTTTATACTTATAAATATGACATTTCTCCCACCTGGATATGGAACATTTTTTATGTCTTAAGTTACTTAAAACTACACAATGTGATACATGGAAAGGCTTAACGGTGATCAGGGAAGATATATGGAGGGCAGAGCAACAAGACAAGCAGACATGAGAGGAAAGGTTGTGGACTCACACCAGCCAACTGGACAATATATCATTATTGCAATTTAAACATGCACAATAAGTTCGACTGTATTGTGGTGAATTATGTTTTTTATGAACGTTGTGATCAAGTGCTGCAAGTTGAAAATGACAAATTGAAATATAAAAGACATGCGATTGCCAATAACCAATTCTCAATAACTGTACGATTGAACCTTATTCTATAGAATTTGATTTTAATGTATTGACATCCATGTTGTTTTACCTGGTGGCCCCGGAACAGAAGAGCAAAGTGTAAACAGTAAATAAATAAAAAATAAAATGCTACAGATGTGATGGAAAAAAATGTTGACAGAAGAAGAATCAGGTGAAAATTAGGTACATTTGTAAAACATAATCAAAAAAGAAATGAGATAACTATTTCATGGTTGTGAATTATACGGAAAGAACTCGAGATAAAATTGTGAAACTTTTGTTAAAGTGAGTGACGGCGCACGGTGAACAATCTGCTGTTTCTCTTGAACCTTCAGTATCTTGCAGAACAAAGCCGTTGATATATTAGTGATGAAGCATCACCTTTTAGGAGGTGATTAACGTTACACTCTGCAGTTATATGAGAAAAAGTTGCTGACACGACTCCAGTGCATCAAAGTTAAGCAGAATGTTTGACCCTCCTCTGTGCATCTGGCTAATTATTATTCAGAAAGTAAAGACCACCGGGGAATCGCAAAATCCTAATTACTAATTAACATTCCTTCACTTTGGTGTGTTTGAAGGAGTTGCAGAAGAGAGAGCAGCTCTGGTTGTAAATGTATCTGTCATGGCAGGAAAGAAGAGATGGGGTTTTGTCCCTTTTTTTCCTTTTGCTCCTTTTACATTAGGAGGATCGTAAACATGGCTGGAGAGGCTGAATCAATACCTCCTAAGACGGTGTTATTCCCCTCCTTCAGTTATGCGAAACCCTCACCCCCTCCTCATCTCCTGTTACCCTCCTCCTCCTCTCCCCACAAACCCCCTACGGTCCTTCCCTGGAGCGAAGGTGGAATTATGCATCGATTTCTGCTCTGCGCGTTGACAACATGCCATGTCTGAGCTGAGACGCGCCCATATTGTTGGAATCAGTGGATGTTGGCGACACACATCTGACAGGTCCCCTTTAACATCCTGTTATCAGATTGAACAGCTGTTGAATCAGTCGCACACGAAGCTTTTATCAAAGTAAGGAGCCACAGAAACAATTTTCATTTTAATCACATTTAGGTTTTTATGTGCTGGCCTGTGCTTGGTGTGACCTGCAGCTGTGGTTTGTTCAGGAAGGGAGGTTTGTTGTCGTGGTGGTCCAATAAATTATGGGTGACCTCTGACCTGGTCAACAGGAACAGGGATGCTGGTCGGCATAAAGATAAGGACCTGTCTGCCCTCTAGGATTTTATGTGGAGGGTGGTTCCGTTTGCGTTCTCTGGGTGAGCACTTAAAGGTTATTTCTTTGCGTTTGAGTCTCACATCAAAACGTTTTGCGTGCGTCTGTGTGCGGCTTCTTTCTGTCTTTCTTTAGCGACGTTGTGATCGTGTCTGCAGGCTTGGAGTGGCAGCGATGAGCGACTCAAACCCATCTGCCTTTGTTTTTTCTTTTTTATGGCTGCGTTGACCTAATGGAGATGAAAGGGAGAGGAGAGAAAGTGCAGGCGTCAGCAGAACACTGTGGAGGATACAGCATCAATTTCACTTGTTTTAAATTTGACCTATATTTTCTTTTGGCTTTTTTGAAATCTCATGATCTCATGAACGAAACATAGGTGGGATAAATCTGCAGAATCTCGGCCTGCATAGATTTTGTGCTGTTCTGTTTTTTTTGTTTTTTTTTTGGAAAGCTTCTTTTTGCTGCAGTGAAATATAGTAAGAAGGAACAGGACTCCCCTGCCTGCGGCTGCTGTATCGATTAGTCGTCTACTTTAGCTGTGTCGGCTGCAAACTCCTGAAAGCGAACCGAAAAAAATCAGCCTGTCCCCTCAATGGAAAACTTTTGTATTCATATGCTACATATATTCTTTTTTTTTTCTCCATTGTTTAAATGCATTCCTATGATTTACTTTTGTCAAATCAGATTTGAAAACATCGCCGACGCCAGTGATTTTTTATTTCTTTTTTAAAGTCTAGACAGAGCAATTTAGTTTCTTCTACTGCGGAGTCGTATTCACTGCTTATCTTCTCCACATACCAAGGAAAGAGAAGTCTCCTATCTAGATGACCAGAGGCCATTATATCCAGCACAGTGAGCTCGGGAGCGATGCACACTCAAACATGCACTTCTGATGGGTGTGTGTGTGTGACACAGAAAGGGGTCAGAGATCTGTCTCTGTCTTTTGGACCCTTTTGGAAGGGTTATGGGGTTGGACAGATACTAAATGATCGCCTAGTTAACCTGTTTAATTACTGTACTCTTTTTTGCGGCGGTGTCAAAAGTAAGTAGGTCAGGAAAATGAAAGACCAAAGACATTTAAGACGGTACATTGAGGTTTAAAAAAAATTAAAGTCTGAAAAAATAGTCAAATGGAGCGTCTGGAATAAATTTGACCGAAGTGCCAGACATATATATGTAGATTAATTGCTTTTTATTGTACAATCAAATATTATAAGTGTATGTTATATATTGTCTGTACACGATTATTTCATATAATATATGAACTATGGGCCAATAATTCTTATTAAGTGTTACATCATGATATTATTGTTGGAGTTATTGTTATCATCATTATATTACTCATTCCTCCACTAACTTTTAATCCCTCTCTTTTTTTATTACCTAATTACGTTTCTCTGCTGTGAAATAGTGCATATTGGGGTTTTTTTTCCGTCACTCCTTTCTTACATAGCTTTTTTTTAACCCTTTTTAATCTTTAATAATGTTAGTAAAAAAATAACAAATAAGCAAATAAATGAGACATACAGTAGATAAAAGCAAAACCCAGACTTGCAATCATGTTTTACGAAACTGGAATATCTGCAGAAATCCCATCCATGCAGAGGGAGAACTTGCAAAGCTCACCTAGAAAGGCTCAGAATCGAACAGGAGATATTCTCACTGTGAAGCAACAATGCTCGCCACAACACCACAAAAAAGAATTCATGAAATCAGCCATGGTAACCAGTAAAAAAGTATTCAGGGACCAAAAATAGCGATTTTGAGTCAAGCATCCAAAAAGAGAGCGGAGTTTACTGAACACTGTCAACCTCAGGCTGAAGTGTTTGATTATATAACACTCGTTCTCAAGTGAAAATACTAAAGTGTCTTTGCCTTTTGGTGGTCCATTTGTTTACGCAACAATGGTGGTTGGAGCCACTGAAAATGCAACTTTTTGAAAATGGTTCCCAAGGTGGAACTTTATGACAGCCCAACTTCGTCTCTGTGGAAAAGGGAGAAAACGCAACTTTTTTAAAATGCTTGAGTTCCGTCTCAGTGTTGACGGCGGAAACACTGGACACAACAGCCGTCTTAAATAGTTCTTCTGCACATGTGTGAGTAGATGAACAATAACAACAATGGTGGCCTGCAGAGCGGCATGACTCCCAGTCCATAGTCTCTCCAGTTAAGAGTCATCTGTAATCACAATCCAACTTTATTGTCTGTCCATACGATTGTCCCTGTACTCACCATTGTTAATGTTATTCTTCTCTTCACGTGTGTGTGTGTGTGTGTGTGTGTGTGTGTGTGTGTGTGTGTGTGTGTGTGTGTGTGTGTGTGTGTGTGTGTGTGTGTGTGTGTGTGTGTGTGTGTGTGTGTGTGTGTGTGTGTGTGTGTGTGTGTGTGTGTGTGTGTGTGTGTGTGTGGTTTCATCGCAATAACAACCAACAGCACCAATTAGTGGGCCAACATACTAACTACACTGTTTTCAGAATTTCGGCCTTAGAAAAAGTTCATGGTTTACAAAACGTTGCCATGTAAATGTGAAACTTTACTGAAACGAAATCACAAAAATAAAAGCGTTTTCACATGAAACCTTGTTGTGTAAACGAGGATTGTGTTAGCCTGCTTCTACAGCAGTCTGAAAAGGATTCGAGGTTCTGCACTAAAGCTCTGAGTCACCCAGAGGCCCCATGTGTCAATACCAACAGGGTCAGGGTGTGCACGCTGGCCTCTCCATTGTAGTCTGTGTTTATCTGGCTTTATCAGAGAGAGACCCACTGCGGAGAAAGGAGACTATTTTATCAGTTGAATCTGCTCTGTGTGTCTCCCTCGTGCCTCTGGCTGGCTGTCTGGGTGTGTCTACTGGCACTATTGCAGAATATCAATCAGCCTGAGCGTCTCCAGACACCTTCCCATCCTTCCCATATTTTTATTCCTCAACACTGTCCCCACCAGTCTTGGCTCATTTCCTGTGTTTGCTTCCCCTTTTTTTTTTTTTTTCTAGTGTTTTGGTTATTGATTGCCTTTTTTTTCTTTTTTCTTTTTAATCTTCCTTGTTCCACCATGTGGACAAAGAAGACATAAAGAGCAGTAGGAAGGAGGGAGGGAGGTGAAGGTGTAGCACTGAGAAGACAGTGGGTCGATCCCACATTAGAGCTGTAATTCTTCTTCGCCATTAAGACTCACCCCTCAGCACAGAGGAGACTCATTAAGTAGTCTCTTTTTTTTTTTATTACTATTATTAAGGACAAACATGATGAGAAAACACCTTAAAAATGTTGGGGAAGAATTTATGGGGAAGTGACGGGTCGAGAAATTTGCATAATAGTAAATGTCAATTACATCATTATTTGAGTCTCAAGGAATTTTCATCATTAGATTATTTGACACAATTAGGATGTTGAATTTACTGATAATCAGCTTGACCTGTACAGATTGAATCCTGCCTTCACCCGTCACCCTCTTGGAGTGAACCCACTTAGTGCACGTGCTTCTGAATTATGGGGAGTGCGCACAAGCCCATGGAGAACATGCAAACTCAACACAGAAAAGGCTCGTGTTTGCCACTAAGTTTGAAGCAGGACAAACCACCACAGTTAAGGTTAATAAAATTAGTTTTTAATTTAGGTTTTTGTATCTCCTCTACTGGAGTCCCAGAAAGTACAAGAATTAAAATCATCAAAACTGATCTACTATACTCATATGAGTATTTGTTAGTTACAGGAAAATCTTAATGTATTTACATTTTTCTTGTATGTTTTATCTGTTTTATGTGAATGTTTTGTCTGGAACCTTAATGTACTGCTGCTCGTATTGGTCAGGACACTCCTTAAAAAGATGTTTAATCTCAACAAGTTTTTTTTTTTTTCTTCTGGTAAAACACAGGAAGGATGACTGATATTTCTATTATCTCACTGGATATTTTATACAAATAATTAGCAGGTTCATTTGTTCTCAACCGAAACTTTCTCTGCTGATCTAATCAGATTCAATGCGAGTCAGAGGATGCACATATGCATATTTTTTTAATGTAATAATTTATTGTTTAGTTAAATTTGTCTTTTCTTTCCGCTCTCTTTCCTGTTCCCCGATGCTGAAAAGCCTTTCCTTACATTTTTTTTTCTAATCTATTATATTAGCCTGCCGGCCTTCACGCTCTATTCAAGTGAATGGCAGGAGTCGGACGTGAATACCAGTGAAGTGGATGTCTGAGTGTGCCTGTAGCCGTGTGTATTTTTGAACATGAATTAGTGTGGTAGAACGGCTGGAAGGTTGGGCCGTGTGTTTTTGTGGTTGGCTGGCTCATGAGCTCCTGCAGGGCACATTACCAAGCAATGAGAGTGACACAGTTGCAGCTGGTACAGTCTGTTCAAACAGTTTGTCGGCGCACGCATGGCTTTTTCCTTACTGTGAACTCGTATTTAATGTCACAAATTCCTGTTCGTTCACTTTGCATAGAAGTTGTTTGTCTTAAAAGCAGATGCGCTAACAATTCATGAGCCGTTGTTTAAAAATACTTTGGGTTGTGCTCAGATTGGCTGAGGGAAGAGATAAGACAGGAAGGATTTGAGTCAAAACCCTGGTAAATTTGGGATCAGGAAGACGAATCTTCCTCACAGCTGCACACTCTCCATTCAGCAGGGCACAGACTGAGCACACAAAAGTGATAGGCATTCTGGGAAACAATCCAAACACCTTTCTTATCGCCAAGCAGTCTTGCGCCAAATTGAATCACTTGAACAAGCAACCTCTTTTGAACCAAACACAGTGTGTCCCCTGGCAGACCTCTCAGTGTCACCCGGCATGTATTCTGCATATTGACTCAGCGAGCGAAGCCGCAGATGTGACACCACTGTGGATTTCCTGCAAATCGCGAGGATTTTCCACTTTGAAGTGGTATTAAAGTATTTCTCTGCTATTTTTCTGCATGCTGACACTTCAGCATATTGTTATCAGAGGGATAATAGGCTTCAGTGCAGTAAATGCCAGTTCAGGAAGAAGCAGCAGAAAGGAGGGCAAATCCTCCCTCTTTACTATCCATAAAGCACTCATGTCATGCTACCTCATTGTTTATGTGGACAGTAATTCATGAGTAGAGGAGCGACTGAGGTACCAGCGAGGGAAATTAGACTAAAGGACTTAAATGGTGCAGTGGAGCATGCCTGGCCACTCAATGGCAGAATAATAAAGTAAACAAGTCCCTGCTGATTCAGTGGAGGACGTCTGGTGGCCCAGAGCACATTAACACACACAAAGGAACATTAGCACCGTCACATCAGATTCTTACATTTAGATGTGTGTGTGTGTGTGTGTGTGTGTGTGTGTGTGTGTGTGTGTGTGTGTGTGTGTGTGTGTGTGTGTGTGTGTGTGTGTGTGTGTGTGTGTGTGTGTGTGCATTCAGATAAATATCAAACGTACAGTTTCATGTGGATTTTTAAATGTGATCAATTTCAATCGTTTGTTGTGACGTGTTTGTTAGTTGTTGTTTTTTTTTCCTCCATGTGACTGACCTCCATTGTTGCTGGGGTGTGATTACCCAGCTTCCTCTCACTTGGGGAAATGTGCTTGTGTGTTTTTATAGATGACAGATCTCTTGACTTGGCACTTTTCCCCGTGGCAGAGAAGCACATGGGGATGTCTCTTTGTCCTTGTCAAAGGACAAAATATTACCGGGGCAACGTTTCCTTCAAACGTTCTCCAGCGTCTCCTCAAGAGATCCATTCACTTTAATGTCAGTCAGACTGCGTGACACACAAAACATACCTGTCGGTAAAAACACATTTTTGAGAAGTGGCAGACACAAAACGACGCAGAGAACCGAGCTGAGATATCGGTGGTGCAGCCATGAAAGCGAGCTACCTTGTTGCTCAAAATGAGTTTGTAGAAACACCCATAATGCAACAGCTATAGGGGAGGGTTCATTTGGACATTTCGCCGCATTTAGCACCAGAAGGTTTCATTAAAATTGGTTTCATGCTGATATTGTTGTCATTTTTAGTGGTAAATGTTTTGTTTTGTTTTGTGTAAATATAGACATTAGTCATCAAGTATACTCTGCCCCACAACAAAGAAAAACTTTAAAGTCTAATTTTCAAGGTTATTATGGGCTAAAATCATGTGGGTGATAATGTTATCCACTACACTACAGTGCACTGTGGTAAACAATAATACTGATAATTTCAGGTCTGCAAAAAGGTTTTAAACAATGTGTTCAAAAGGGAAATAGCAAAGTCGAGACCATTACCTTTGACCATGTTCTGATCATTGTCAGCGGATTTTAACAAAACACAGAAAGGAAATCAGGAGGTTATGAAGATGTAATATAAATGATGTTTGGTTTTTTTGGCAGCTTCTGCTACTCTGTCTTTTATAAATCATTGCTTCTATCTGCTCTACTTATAACAGCTCAGACACCTCAGTATATTTTTGATGAAACGAAATGTTCAATAGATTTTCTAGTTGGGGATTGAGACATGACACCATTTGAACTTTTGAATACAATATAAACCAAATACACATTTAATTAGTATGTAAAGGAGACGATGTGCAATTTGGAGACTTTTCATTTCCACCTGTTTCATTGTGTGGTGTACATCCCCAGACTTCTGCACTGCAGTCAAAATGTAGAGTTGAGGGACGTGTTTTGTGTATTCCTGTTTCCTTCACTCGTTGCACACAACATTCCCAGGCTTTGTGAATATTCAGGAGACTCTGATGTTGAATATCTTCCAGAAGTCTTTCTATATGACAAATTAATAACTTGGCTGCATCTCAAACTGCTGTAACAAGGCCACGGCAGGATCCACACCCAATTGAAATCAGCCGTGAATCTCTGAGTTGCACAAACTGTGCCTCTTTTCTCTTTATCTACTTCGTATCAGTCCAATGATGTTTTGCTTCCTCACACAGTGTTTATGTCCCGGCTGCACAGCAGCAGTCCTGCATGTCTCTCTCCATGGTTCTGAAATCCCCTTCGTGGTTCGCCGGGCCGACCATCTGGACATGACACAACGTGAAGCAGCGTGTTTCTCATCTGAGTGTGTCTGTTAGTGTGTGTTATTCATAAGAATTGTGCTTCTTATGAGTCGGATAATACCCGTATTTCTCTGACTGTGCAACTCATCACATTTTTTTGCAGGAACAGAGATTAAAGCTTGTCGTTGATCTTTCAGAATCAGAGTCACTTTATCAATCCTTGGAGGAAATTATTCATTAATTCCCCCACGTCACGATCGAACATTCATAGCATGGTGATATATATGATCTTTCCGTTGTCAATATTATCATGTTATCGCAGCACTGATTCAGATCGGATTTTTTTTTTCCTTTGTCACATTCTTTTGGGCCTATTTTATTTGAATAAAGTGTGCTCAATTGCACACTGACGCAAACAGATTGGGCTTTCTGTTGTTCTCTGCGATTTGCAGATGATAATCTATGAATGATACCAGTCGCGACACAATGTGCAAACAGGAGGATTGAACTGAGGATATTGCATGCGTTAGGCTCCATGAATGATTCACATGTGAGCAATCTGCTGGAAACAGAAAGTGAAAAGTGATCAGATGGAGCTCTGAGCCCCCACAAGCCCAGAATGGACTGTGAATGTGATATTAATCTGAATTCGGCAAAATAAATGAAAAGGGAAAAGCAATATTGCGGATGATCCGTCACAGTCGAAAGGCTGGGTAAATGAAGAACAGAAGGGATTTAGTTCTTATTTAAACGACAGCGTTTCAAGTGAAAAACCATTGTTTTTGCGTTTTACATCTATTGACCCTCGGCTAACTTTTAAAATATAGAGAAACTTCTTGCATCTGCATGCCTGACTCGGCCTCCTTAATTACCGAAGCAGGGTGAAGATTAATTGCTGTTGCGAGAATAGCACACAACTCTCTTTCTTGTGTGTAAAAATAGATTCCTACTGTATCTGCATTCACAAATACACGATCACACTCCCAGAGCCCCTCCCCTGGCTCCTCATTAGGGACCGCATGAGACAGGGATGGATTTCAGGGTGAGACACTCCTCTCACATTGGTGAAGCTTTTTTTCTTCTTTTTCCTCCTTCTGCCTGCTCCTCCCTCTATGGCCCCGGGGATGAAACTCTATCTGCAGGGACTCTATTGTCTGGACTTTTAACCATTGAGGCACATAAGGATATGGAGCCTCAGGACTGAATCCATTATTTGCTTTGCAGTACACAGATCCAAACAGACTGTCAGTGAGTGGCTGCCATTATTATATCATCCAGAGGAATTGTTTTTAAATTTTAATCTTCTCTGCTGTTCTTCACGTTGGGGTGCCAATTAGGACACAGATACACGGGGGGGGGGGGGGGGGGGGGGTTTCGATCCATTCTTATAATTATGAAGCATTCAGCAGTGTCAGTGCTGTTCGTGTAATTAACATGAAAAATGCACTCCTGTCGCAATGTTATTTTTAACCCAACTGAAGCGATACGGCAAAGCAGCAACAAGCGGGCCGGAGCGCACTGTGTGTAAACACAGGCCACGGCCATCAGTGTCATCCACTGTAACCTCTTCCTCAGAGGGAGGAGTAGCACACAGATGGAGGGAGAGGACTTGGAGAAGCGTGGCTCACCCCATAAAGGAAGGTTCTTATGAAACCATCTGCCTCTCGTTACGCTTCCAGGACTCACCAACCCCGTGTGGATGAACTGCGTGTGAATCATCCCCTGCAAATAGGAAATCTGCACGTCTTGGTGTTGTGAGGTTTGGTTTCCTGTGAGGCATCTGTTCTACGGAGGCAGGTTCTGGAGACGTTTACTGAGGAGGAAATCATATTGTGGATCTGATAGTTTGCTTTGTGGGAAAGGCCGCCATTGTTGTTGTTGCACATCTCCTAGCAGAAGAAGTACTCACTGCTGCCGTGGTGCTGTCCACACAGAGTCATGGCATTTTCCAAAAAGTTGCGTTGACTCTCGTTTCCACGGAAAGTTTTCACCTTGGGGGGGCGTTTTCAAAAAGTTCAACGTTCAGCGACTCCGAGCACTGTCGTTTGTAAAACGGACACCCAAAATGCAACAAAGGTTTTCTGTTTTCTCTATAAAATGGTGCCTCAGTGTGAAGGAAATGCTGAAATTACCATAATAGTCATGGTTACCTGATAAAGCTTAAAGTGACCTTGGCCTCGGCTTTATTCAGCACAAAGAAGACAAAACAGCTGGCGTTTCTTTGTTCAACCTAAAACTTTTCCTTTATTTAACCCATGCCAGATGCGATATGACAAGTTATAGCTATTAGACTGGGAACAACAACATTGTGAAGTGTTCTCAGATTGTCTGGCAACCTCACAATGACAACTCAACTCCGGGGCAGACAACAAGTCAAGCTCCATAAACACTTCAAATTGTCGATTCTTCAGCTCATTTCAGCCGTTTCCTCCTGGCTCCACACTGTAATTTCACACCGCACCAGAATATTACAAACCACTCCAACAGGAAATTCAGTCGTTATTCAGTAGAAATGCTGCATATTGTTTTGCCAGACAAAAAGATAACCTGCCCCAAACAGGGTCCCAGGATTTCCACCTTCCCTCCCGCAGGGCTCAGCTGTTGCTGGAAGGACGGCTCGGACGTCGGCAACCTCGCAGCTCATTCAGTCACACTGTGCCTGGAATTAATCAGCTGTTTTGTTCCTGGGGGCCGATTCTCCTCTCTTAGTCATTCACTACAATCACACTGAGCCTCCCGGGAGAGTGGGCGAGGGCACGGGGGGCGAGCGAAGAAGGGAGTCTGAAAGAGAGGGACGAATAAAAGAAAATCAGGATAAAAAGGGGCTTCGAGAATATATTTTTGCATGAGTGTTTGGGGGGGTTTTTTGTTTGTTTTTTTACAAAGTCTGAAGCAAGTGGACAATTTTGCGGCTGAACGGCTTAATGTCTCAAATACCCAAGACGTTTTACAGTAGTGATTATTGCTTGTGCCAGAATTTGGGTTTTCTTACAATGAAAAAAAAAAGTGTATTAAAGAACCTGCGCAAACAAGACTAGGCAATTCGAGGCAGGGCAAATTTATTAATAGAGCACCATTCAAACACAGAGTGATTTACAAAGATATTAAAGAAATACAGAAAATCTTTACAAAGAAATAAAAAATATATTAATAAAAGAAACACATTAAAGCTTTAAAAGAAGTGAAACAAAGAAATTAAAACAAATAATGAAGAATCTTAATCGAGATCTCTAGATCTTTATGTTTCCCACAACCACTGACCATACAGTCCAATCTGGGACCACGAAGAACAAAACTCAAGCCTCCCTCAGCAAACGGCTCACCAGTGAGGTCTTTACCTTTAGATCTCGATAAACAGAATGTTAATCTCACTTTTGGAATCTTGTAATGTAAACACATAAATATTCAATATCTTGGGCAAAATCTCTGACAGGCATCATAGTCCATACCTGCACATCACCCAGTGTTCCTCTGCCCCAAGGAGTTCCCCAAGGTTCACTGCTTGGCCCTCTCCTGTTCATCCTCGTTCTGCTCGTTCCCCTTGGCAACATCATCCGCAAACACGATCTTCAACTTCACCGCAACATCCATGAAATTCACCTCAACCTGTCTACAAAGTCCAGCACCCCTGAAACTTCTCATTAAAATGAATAGAATTACTTAAATTAACGTTGAACGTAATACACATGTAAATTAAAGGGGAAAAAAATGCTAATGTGATGGGAAGAAGAAAAAAAAACATCTCACGTCTTTTGCAAATAATTGATACTTGTTCCTTATAAATGATTCATCCTCAACAGAGAAACGGTTGTTATGATTGTGTCGTGGGATTGGGAGTGAATTATTAATACACCCAGTTCAGAATGCACCACTCCTTTATTATTTAGTTTGTAGAGTCAATTTGGTGGAAGGGCATCGTAATGACCGCGCATGAAGTATTGTTTACATTTTCATGTTGCATATGTCAACCATAAAATATTTCCCAGACGATACTCTATTGATTCAATACTTCTTTTGTCCTGCTGATGTGCAGACAAAAATGAAATGTGTAACACTTGGTATTTGTCAAAGCACAAAAGCAGTTGCATGGTTTGGCTGTGGAAGACTGTGGAGTCAGCAAACATAAAAATACATTCAGAAAATCGTGTTTGTACAAAACAAATGCAGGTATGTTCACTTACCAAAGGTAAGTGAACATCATACACTTCATACACTTCATACAGTGTTCAGAGGTTTTCAGAGGTTCTGATTGCAGTAGGTGTACAGTACAATGCTTGGTCTGTTTTTTTTTTCTTCTTGTTGATACCTGCTTTGATTTCCTCAATCAAACCTCAGCTCCTTTATCATGACCCGTCAGCTTTCAGTGCTGTGAAAACCTGTGTCAGGAAAATGGGAACACTGTGTCTATTGATCACAATGAAACATCACCCACATGGGCCGACAGGAGGAATCCTTCAGGGAGAGCCCCTGCAAGCGTGCTGCCTGCGGTCAGCAGCAGGAATACGCCGAGCCGCCATTACTGTGAACGTCAGACTCTCATGGCGGTGGGTGTAAATCCCCCACATGGATTAGGATGTTGATGCTGTATGACAGGATTTGGATCAGTGTGACTATGATTTTCCCTTTCCCCAAAACAACAAAAACAAAAATTCCTCCCTACCTTGTGTAATCGTTCCTGTTTGGTCGCCCACAGGCGTTCGGCCAGGCCTACACCAACCAGCGTAAGGTGGCAGAGGACGGGGAGACCAATGAGGAGACGCTGCTGCAGGAGTCGGCCTCGAAGGAGGCCTACTACGTGGGCCGGCTGCTGGAGCTGCAGACCGAGGTGACGCTAAGCCGCTCGGTGGCGTCCAATTCCCAGGCGGAGAACGAGAGGCTCAACGTGCTCGTGCAGGAGCTTCGGGAGGTGAGACGGTCACCACAGAGACTACCGAAAGATGAATTATGATCTGTTAGACAAGGAAAGCGCAGAAAATCGGGCACATGGGGCAAAAAAAACAACAACCCAGCTTTGCTTCACATAGTTTCTTTTAATATCATTTGTCATGTTTTTAATCTTCTGTGTGATTTTGTTTTGTTTTTTTAAAACAACAGTAATGCAGTTACATTTGTTTGTTTAATTTGTATTAGGATCTGCGCACCACAACAACAGATTTGAAATCAAGATGTGTCAACCTCCAACTTTAATTTCAAATGTAATTAAATTCATATCCTGTCAATAGTGAAGCGACTGAAGCATATTTTATATGCACCCCCACCTCACTGCACTATTGTATGAGCATCATATTGAAAACCTATACCAAGTACTATCTGATTCAAAATAGTTCTTATGAGTTCACATTTGGAAGTTTGAGGTATTTAGAAACCTCAATGCACTGTGCACTCAGAAAAATGTGCATTTAAAAGCACAGTTCCACATTGAGGTGAATGTTTTTTTCTGTATTGGAGAGCGTAGCAACACCAGATGTAAGAAAAAGAACATCTGCAGTGTCATCATTTCAATTATTTTTTTTTTTTTTATGTGCTATAAATGTGATCTGATGCAGGATAAAAGGTTAGAAAAAGTTCATATTTAACACTCAGAAAACAATATACAGTATGTGTGCCTACGTGCACGTTGCTCATTTATGCCGGCATACAGTATACTACATGTCTGCAGCCGCCGTGTCGGCCGGTGCAGGAGTTCGAGTTGGGGTCAGACACAGCGGCCACGACCCCATTGTGGGCGCCAAATCCGGTGCTAAGCTGGGGAATAAGTGAAATGCCCTGAGCTCGGCACATGTGTTGGGACTGGGTGAGCTCGCTCATCTACACATCCAACACGACACCCACATAGGACACTCACACACACACACACACACACACACACACACACACACACACACACACACACACACACACACACACACACACGCACACACTTTCATTCACTAAACTGATCAGTTCTGAGGCTGTCGCTCTCCACGTGTTACAATGAGAAGTCAAACGTGTACACAGAATTCAGAAGATCTCTTCACACCCTGGATCTTATTCAGGAGAGTCAATATCTAATTAGAAAGCTAATTACATGATAATCCCAGTCAATACTCTGGAGAGTCGCTGCCGTGCACAAATGTCACCTGTCTGATCGAGGCCCTTTGATAAAGTGTTTATGAAGTGCCTTCTGCCGCTCTCGGAAACCCTCATTTGCACATGTGATGCCCATTAATGAAAAGCTGCAACTCTTTCATGGTGAGCAGCAGGTGCTGCAGCCACGCTGGGCGGGGCTTTTATTTGACACCGACCACATCGAATCAAAAGGTTTGAACAGAATCCAAGAAAGCTTCCAAAAACACAATTAGCACGGAAAGGTTTCAAGTTGTCGTACGGAATGTTTTCTTTAGCTTGCAAAAGTTTAGAATCAAATCCCAGCAACATGCAAACAATATATAAACATTTTAAATGAATGGGTAAGACTTTATTCATCCTACATGGAGGGAAATTCATTTGATCACAGCAGCTGTTGCACAACAGATATGAAAATAGGAGCGTCAAAGAATAATTGATATGACATTATTATGAATGTTTAAATAAAAGGGATCGCAATTGTAGGGACACATCAGTATTGACAACATACAACATTTATTATTTTTTGATCAAAATAAGGGAAGATGTGCATGTTTACAATGTTTACACCAGATTTAATGGGGAATGTGTCTGGTTATGTCTTGTGAAAGGCTTGTGGTAGTTCTCCCTGACTTTTTAAACTTGTGAAAATGCTATTTAAAGAAATTAATATGTCATTTGAAAAAAAAACTTTTCGAATGCTAAATCAACCAAAAGCACAATTGTTTCAGAAACAGAATATCTCGCTTGCATTACTTTCTTGCTTTTGTTTGTTTTTTTAGCGTTGTAGTACATGTGATCAAACATTTTGTATTCGCAGTCAACATTTTTTTAAGTGAGAAAAAGATATTTGGTCAAATCAAATGAACAAAACACAACAGTTTTCGTGTTATTTAGTGTTAGTTTTAGTGCCATACGTTGTCACAATTTAATAAATTCTCCAAAAAGTACCCGAGATACACCAATATCAAAGTATAACATAACTGCAGTATTTAATCATGTAATGAGTGATTGTTCGTAACTTAACCATACATATTCTGGAAGAAAATAGTAGAAGTGATTAAGTTTCAAAATGTGCTCACTTGCATGAAGAAGCATTGGAATTGGCAACCTAAGAGAAAAAAGTGGAGCCATATACATTCGTTATATTAAACTAAATACTGTTCCAAATCACAATGAGAAAGTAGATTGTGACAGAAATATTTATATCTCAGGAGCTGAATTAACAAAATTTCATCACAAAAGTAAATTTGTTCTTTCATTGATCAGGCAATGAACCACTCACGACTTCAATTCTTTGTAACTCTGTACATTTTCCACGTCACGCCGTGACGATCAAGCATTTAAAACTGGCCTCATATCATTCACAGCATCAACCGCAGTGCTGGTGATGACTGAAAGCAAGATGTGGGTGCTGTTGGTGTGTTTGTGCATCACTGTGTGAGTCTGTGCCGTGACCTCCGGGTCGCAGGTTCGGATCTGACCAGCTCTGTCGGGCCTCAGTGCCAGCGCGATGCGCCACACTGTCCCTGACCCCGGCTGCTCTCGCCCCTGATTGGCTGCCCTTTCACAGAGCCTCGCTGTCCAATAATTGGCCTGTAATCCTGTGCACTTCACACCCTGCTCGACATAATCCCCTCATTGTAATTTTAATGAAATTAGACAACTTGTTTCTCATTATATGTAATTAATAACACAACGACTGAACAGCTATTAGGCTTTGTTTTGGGGGGTTTTCAAATAAGGTTTAGCAATGTTAATTATCGATTAATCCTAAAGTGTTTTCAGTGCACAGAAGCGACTCCTCTGAGCTTTTTTTGGATTGTATTTTGCTCCATTAGCTTCAACATTATAGGAGATGCTGTCAGCCACTGTGCACTCAGAGGATTTTATCATAACGGTCTTTGGTTTCAGTCTAGTGGCCATTTCTAAAAGTAGATTACACCCACACACACACACACACACACACACACACACACACACACACACACACACACACACACACACACACACTTACACTAACCTTAGTGAAGCTTAAAACATCTTTACCTAATAAAAACAAATTTATCCCGATGAGGATGTGATTTGTCTCCTCAGGTATGACGTGTCCCGACAATGTGAATGTGTACAATAGACTCTACTCCTCAACACACACACACACACACACACACACACACACACACACACACACACACACACACACACACACACACCCACAGATCCTCCCTCTGTGTGTTTCCACCCACTCCTGATCTCTGGGTCAGCATTTCTGCCATATGTGGAGGGAGCTGCAGGGAGGCTGCAGGCAGTTCTGCAGTAAAGAGAAGTGCACACGTGCTGTAAATGTTTCATGATTCAGTATGCTGTAAATTTGAGCCAGTCTTTCCAGTAACTGCATTGCATTGTACAAACTAATGTGTAAAAATCTTTCCTATTTCGCTCTTCCTCTCTGATTTGAATTTTCCATATTTGATTTTTAAAAAATTGGGAAAGAGTCGTTTGCTGCTGACTTTAAAAGAGTCTGATGTGTTTTAGGGATGCATGAGTTATGATTTCAAGCTACTGAAATAACAAGTATTTTTGACATAAGAGTTTGATTTTCTCCATTGTTGTATGTGAACGTGATTTAGCCAAAGACTCAGGATATTCCCACTGCTGCTGAGTAATTCCACTGTACACAGATTTATGATTTCCTCTCTTCTTTTCTCTTGCCGACAAGCTGTCCGGTTAAGCATATGTTCAGGTTTCTATCACTGCACAGCTACCTGAAATATTGGTCTTTTAGGGAGCCCGGGGTTGCTGACTCACTGCATTCAGATTGAAGAAAGAGTTTTACGGACTCACCCTTGGGTTGCGAGAAGTCAAATCTTAACAGTCTGGGTGCAAAGTCAATTCTCAGTGTGCTGAATTGTGTTTCACGCGGATCAGAATTGTCATCGTCATTCAATTTGTATCTGCCGTGCATAACAATTTAGGATTTGGGCACATTTCTTCTTCCCGCTGAACTATCTCCATGTATGTTTCTCTAGAGTAACGAGATGCTGGAGCTGCAGCGGAGCAGGATGAGGGAGGAAATAAAAGAGTACAAGTTCAGAGAAACCAGGCTGCTTCAGGATTACACTGAGCTGGAGGAGGAGAACATCACCCTGCAGAAGCTGGTGTCGACGCTGAAGCAGAGCCAGGTGAGTCCAGAGACCCACATCAGTCAGTTGCACATTTCACTCGTTTAATGTGTCTCTAAGATTTCATGTTTTGAGTATTTATCCTCATCGAGGCGACTCTCTATCTGCTGGAATTACTGACACTCAGCTTCTAGGAATCGTTTAAATCGGCCCTTCTTCATTTGTTAGTTTTGAGGATACAGCCGATCACACAGGGCCTTCATCGAGTCACTCCTCATCCAACAGTCTCAGATTGGTCAGAGTTACTATTTCTAATCCCTGAGTATAGACAATCAAAATCATGGTTAATATGTACATTTTAAAATTGAAAATTATATTAAATCCATTTACTATCAACTATCATATATAAATATCATATCATCAACTATAACTCAATTCACTATCATCCACCATCATAATAAATAACCATCATCATAATAAATCCATGTACTATCACCTATTATCCATTTCCTATCAAATCATCAACATAATCTGTGTAACCTTTTAAAACTATAATAGCAAAATCAATTTTCAAAATGGAAGGCAAAGAGTGAAAAGTGGAAGAAGGTGTGATTTTAGCACGTACTGCATAACTACAAAGTCTCTTTATTAAAATGGGTCACAAGGTCAAGGTAAGCTTTATTGTCCCCTCAGGGAAATTAGTTTGCTCCCATTGAAAACACATAGACATCCATAACATGTAGTACACAGACACATAGACCAGAGCAAGGATGCTCCAATACATCCAAGCCAGTATTTATTGTGGTATCAGCCAATCCTTAACCAGCATTAAGTAACTGATCCAGTAAATAGATTAACTGTCTTCTGCTGTCTTTTTTTTTTTTCTTAGTACTTGTTATTTTTTATTCCCTCCAGGTGGAGTACGAAGGACTGAAACATGAAATTAAGGTGTTGGAGGAGGAGACGGTCCTTCTCAACAGTCAGCTGGAAGACGCGCTACGCTTGAAGGAAATCTCCGAGAGCCAGCTGGAGGAAGCGCTGGACGCCCTGAAGACTGAGCGGGAGCAGAAGAACAACCTGAGGAAGGAGCTCGCCCACCACATCAGCCTGAGTGACAGCGTCTACGGGGCGGGGGCCCACCTGGCCCTCACCGTTACGGGCGTCGAGGGCCTCAAGTTCCCCGAGGAGACCAATGGAACAAACGCTACCAATGGCGGCGCCACCATCCCCGCTGCTAACGGCAATAATGAGGACAGCAACCGGTGCAATGGTCACCTCCACACCAGCACGGGGTTGGCTAAGATGAACGGGGACTACCGGCCAGGGCGGAAGGGAGAGGGCCTGCACCCTGTGCCCGACCTGTTCAGTGAACTCAACCTATCTGAGATGCAGAAGCTCAAACAGCAGCTGCTGCAGGTGGGTGTGGACTGAAAAGAACAAAAAACAAAATGTCTTTTCAATCGCCACAGAATGCATCCGGCACCAGAGTTACAAGTTTTCTTCATTCAGAGTTGCACGTCTGCTGCTAGAGATGACAATATACTGCCGAGGACATCGAACCCGGCATCGCACAGTAGATAAAGAGACAGTCGTATAGATTCATGTTATCCTATGTGTTGCTTGCATGTTCTTCATGTGCATACATGGGTTTTCTTCAGGCACAAGGTATGGTTTATTACCTACTGTCCAAACACATGCATTCGAGGTTAAATGGTGACTCTAAATTGCCTGTTGCAAATTTAAGGTGTGTTTGCCTTGTGATGGATAGACGAACTGTCCAGGGTGTATCCTCCCTTCACCTTTAGCCAGCCGGGATCAACTCCAGCACTCTACCACCATGAGTTGGATGAAGCGATATAGAAGATGGATGGATGAGCTGTCATACATACTGCACGGTCTACTGAAATTTAAGATCAACAACGTTTCAACAGGGATACACCTGACATGCTCAGGCTGAATAGACATTATATGAGCAATGCAGCATGCTGATGCACAGCGCAGTATCTATGTCTCGCCCCGTGGTGTATTATGTGCTCTTTCAAACTTGCTGATGCAGGAAGTAGGAGCTGCAAGACATGGAAAGTGACGATTTCTGCTTTTGCTTTAGAGATATGATGTCAGACATAAAGGCCCCTTCTGAAGAAACATCCGCAGAAAAACACTCAGTGGTGGCGGCTCTTTGCTGCTGCAGTCGTGGAGTCTACAGGAATAGTAAGAGAGAAAAGGAACAGGACAGAGTGCATTCATAGTACAGTTGGTTCCAGGCTTCCGTTGCAATATGCTACGTCCACATAAACATTAAGTAGAAATGCAGAGCTTATGTAATGCAGTACAGCTTTCCTTTACACATGATTGCAGGCTGAGTCACGTGAGTGCAGTATGTTGTTGTTGAGGATTCCACATAGAATGGTTTATGATATGGAAATTATAGATGGATTAGACTCATGTTAAAATCAAATAAAGCCATTACTCTACATTTTTCCCTTGCTGGGCTCCAGTGGGATTTAGAAAATTAGATTAGTGGCTGCCATATTAGTGGTGTGCCTTTCTCTGTAAACACAATTACTCTCAAATCAATTTTCTCATTCAAGTTGATTAGCGAGGGGAAAGATGTAAACCCCAGCAGCATGAGGCTGATAACTGACAGATGAAGTCTGTAAAATCACTTTTACTTTTTAGTCTTTATTGTTTTATTCTTAGAATTAACTTCTGCATGAATTATCTTTTCAGTTTGCAACTGTTACTTCATTCATCTGCTTTCCTCTGAAGTCGATGAAAGGTAAATCAATAAGACTTCACCCTGTTGGCCATGGCAGAGCAAAGAACGCTCCCTCCGCTGAAAGGAGGGCTGAGCAAGAGGCAAATGAACAATTATTTCCATTGTGCTTACCCGTGGGTTTTAGGAAAAGCCTGCGGGATCACGCCAAATGAAACGTCTTTTGCACATTTTCCTTTCTGTGTCCTTCCTGCAGGTGGAACGTGAGAAGGCAACGCTGCTCATGAACCTGCAGGAATCACAGACTCAGTTACAGCACACGCAAGGTGCGCTGAGTGAGCAGAGCGATCGGGTCCATCGCCTCACAGAGCGCGTCAATGCCATGAAGCAGCTCAATGGAGACAAAGAACTGGACGACCCACGGGAGACCGAGAAACCCGACGGGGGGTCCTCACCACCGGCAGACAGCCGCCACGATCCAGACATCCACGGGTTTGAGATCCTGGAGTGCAAGTACAAGGTGGCAGTGACGGAGGTGATCGACCTGAAGGCCGAGCTCAAGGCTCTCAAGGAAAAGTACAACCAGGCAGTGGAGGGGCAGGGAGACAGCCACAACGATGACAGGGTCCAAGCCCTGAGCGAACAGGTTTGTTATTCTCACTTTCAATGCATCATCCTTCATGAGGCACCACTCGAAATACTGTACCTGTTGGTTGTGTTATTATTCTTTTTTACAATTTTGACTTTTAAAGTCACTTTTGATAATGCGAGTTGTTTATTAATGTCTTTAAGTGTGCTGTGTTTTTCACTGAACCTCTATAAAAGCTGTTCTCTTCACATCCTATACACCAGGGGGTGAAGCTGGAATTGGCTCCAGCCTCTCTCGTGACCCTAAACTGTATTAAGCGATATAGAAAATTGATGAATTGAAAGAAGCTGCTGGTCTTCTTTTGAGAGTTGCAAAGAGTGTTTGTATTGTCATTATGTTTAAAAAACAAAAAGTCTGGAAATTCTACACAAGGCAAGGGAGACATATGTCATCACTAAAAAATCACAAATTGGATGACTCCCATTAAATTAACATTTGATCGACAAGCAAAACCAACATTACTTTAATTAAATTCTGTAAGAAAATGCCCCCCCCCCCCCCCCCCCCCAAAAAAAAGAAGAGGTACTCCAGGAATGACACAGTACCAGGCCCCTGGTATTCAACAGCCTTGTCTGTCTCGTGTATTTGAAACAAGAACATCGTTGTTAGTTTGGAAAAAACACAAGTCATCAAGGAACTTGCTCGATGAAGAGTTACAGTGGCTGGCAATAAAATGCTTCCTTTCATTAAAAAAAAGAATATGAAAAGTATTCCCATGTTACTCCATGTAATGTTGCAAATGTGCCTCTTGATTTCTCCCAAGCAGGTAACACATTTGGAGCGAAGTTATCGTGAGAGCCGAGAGCGGGTGGCGAGCTTGGAGGCCGAGCTGCGAGCGTCCACCAGCACGGCCACGGAGAGTCAGGGCATGTTGAACGCAGCGCAGGACGAGCTGGTAACCTTCAGCGAGGAGCTGGCTCAGCTCTACCACCACGTCTGTCTGTGCAACAACGAGACGCCCAACCGCGTCATGCTGGACTACTACCGCCAGAGCCGCATCACGCGCAGCGGCAGCCTCAAAGGCGGAGACGACCCCCGCGCTCTGCTCTCGCCCCGCCTGGCGCGCCGCCTCGCTGCCGTGTCCGCGGCCTGCTCCTCGGAGTCCCCCCGCAGTCCCATGAACTCCCCATCCAAAGACGGCCACCGCAGTGAGGCGGCGAACAACCCAGCGGACACTCCATCCTGCCATAGCAGCCCCACCCGCAACCACACGGGCTCCCCGGCCGTCAGCATATCGCCGTGTCCGTCTCCGGTGCCCTCGGACGCAGGCGGAGACCTGCGGAAGGAGCCGATGAATATCTATAACCTGAACGCCATCATCAGAGACCAGATCAAACACCTCCAGAGGGCCGTGGATCGCTCACTGCAGCTGTCCAGGCAGCGGGCGGCAGCCAGGGAGTTGGCGCCGATGCTCGACAAGGATAAGGAAACCTGCCTGGAGGAGATCCTCAAGCTTAAATCGCTGCTCAGCACCAAGAGAGAGCAGATAGCCACGCTCCGGCTGGTGCTCAAGGCCAACAAACAGGTGAGGGGATTTGTCTTTTTCCTCTGTCCTCGGTGCATAAAAGGATAAACACGTTTCCATGGAAACTGAATCCCAAATGCCCTCCTCTGCAGACCGCAGAAGTTGCACTGGCTAACTTGAAGAGCAAGTACGAGAATGAAAAGGCGATGGTGACAGACACCATGATGAAGCTGAGGAACGAGCTGAAGGCACTGAAAGAAGACGCTGCCACCTTCTCGTCCCTGCGGGCCATGTTCGCAACGCGGTCAGACCAGTCCCACAACTCTAGATTCACCAAAAGAACTGTATTGTACTCAGCACTAAACCTCTGCCTCTTTCTTCTGTGCAGGTGCGACGAATACGTCACCCAGCTGGATGAGATGCAGAGGCAGCTTGCCGCCGCTGAGGACGAGAAGAAGACGTTGAACTCCCTCCTCCGCATGGCCATTCAGCAGAAACTGGCCTTGACCCAACGCCTGGAAGACCTGGAGTTCGACCACGAGCAGACTCACCGTGGACGCAGCGCTAAAGTACCCAAGATAAAAAGCAGCCCACCCAAAGTAAGTTGCCAGTCGGGGTCCGCAGTCGGTCCATCATGGCCAACCACACCCCGAAAATCCCCCTGAACCTCCCACATGTCCGTCCATGTCTGTGTGAGTGTCCAACCTACTTTTTTTACAATCCAGTCGTCTCCTTCATCGAACTTTGGTTACTTCACTTTGTACCTGACGTCTGACAAAATCATTCATCTCACAACCGTTCCTTAATATCACCACTGTGCACCCACAACAGAAATGAAGTCTGTTCATAGTTCCCAGAAGCCTCTGGATCTGGTGGGATCCATGGATTTGCATGAACAAACAGCAACATTGAGTTCCTCAGAGCCTCTGACACCAGCAACATAGAACAAGTTCACTTGAAGTCAGATTACTGAAGTTTCAAATGAATAATTCACCATGCGATGTGCTGCAGCCTTAAGAAGTGACATCATGAGTCAGTCTTTATAGGAAGAGTTTTTAAAGTGACAACTAAGCAAAACTGACTGCAACATCTGCTTTGAGTGACAGCGCCTCCCAGTGACGGGATCAACGAATAGCATCTTTGTAAGTGTTATTTTTCTTTAGAGAAAGTTTGAAGTGTTTGACCTGATTGATTACTTTGAAAGCTCCTCTCTGCGCCTCAGCCAGCTCATCTGACTCCTGTTTGAAGCCACAATGACGTCCACTTTAATCATTTGAGAAACAAACAAGCTTGAAATGTTACAGAACAAACCTCGTTGGGGTTTGATCCACTTCTTACCACTAGGTGGCAATGTTGAACTGCATCTGTGTTGACTGTCATGTCAAACGCTCTCTTCCTAGTGTTAATGGTCAAATAATTGTGCATTTCCTGAGTGAAACATCACTAAATGTTGACTGATCAAAGGAAGCCATGAATATAGTCACACTAGAAAGCCTTCAAGCAGCAGAATTCGACCAGAACTGGAGAATTTCTAGTTAGTCTTTCTATTTTTGTGTTTTTGAGGATCAATACATATAGTGGATTGATGTCAATGTGTCTGTGTGTTTGTCTCTCATGTGGGGTTTTATGTTTTCCATCCATCGAGACACTGGTCCTGTCAGTGTGATCACATGAGACTGGTCCACAATATTAGTTACCTTGCAAGAAAATGAAAACAAAACAACAACTGCACATCCACCGGGATCTGTCCGCCGCTTCAGTAGCAGCTACAGTGTTTAATCTCTGACAAGACCTTCCCCTGTCTTGTCTGCCCTGTTTTCTCTGTCCTGTTGTGTAACCCTGAGTGTCACCACTGTGTATATCTGTCTAATTTATCAGTTTCTTGTAGATTGTCAGCAGCCTGCTGCCTCAGTACCGTCACTCTCCCCACAACTGAGGCGAGGGAGAGCCTCCCTAGGCCGCAGGTAACAAGATGTAGAACCTGCTAGTAGTAGGCTTTCCATCTATCTATCTATCTATCTATCTATCTATCTATCTATCTATCTATCTGTCTATCTATCTATCTATCTATCTATCTATCTATCTATCTATCTATCTATCTATCTATCTATCTATCTATCTATCTATCTATCTGTCTATCTGTCTATCTATCTATCTATCTATCTATTTATCTATCTATCTATCTATCTATCTATCTATCTATCTATCTATCTATCTATCTATCTATCTATCTATCTATCTATCTATCTATCTATCTATCTATCTATCTATCTATCTATCTATCTATCTATCTATCTATCTATCTATCTATCTATCTATCTATCTATCTATCTATCTATCTATCTATCTATCTATCTATCTATCTATCTATCTATCTATCTATCTATCTGTCTATCTGTCTGTCTGTCTGTCTGTCTGTCTGTCTGTCTGTCTGTCTGTCTGTCTGTCTGTCTGTCTATGTGCCAAGCATTAAAATAGTACTTGCAGCCCTTTCCTGTGGAGTAGCACCCCTGCATCGAGATAACTGGCCGCTGCATGCTCATCTTGTACATTAAGTAGTAATTCATGACTGAAGCAACACTTTTTGCTTGAAGAGGAAATGATGAAATGTTTTATTTGCATGTATAGTTTTGCATGGTGGCTGTGAATTCTTTCTGATTTAATTAATGTCTCTGTCACATTTTTTTTTTTATTGTCATACTAGTTCACTTTGATTTCAGAGCTGACATTTTGACAAAAACAGGCAATATTTATACAACTGTGTGGCCACGTCAAGTTTTGCATTATTTTTGGATTACGTGATTCGACAGCAATGAAGTCAATATCAAATTCATGAAAAGTCAAATTGTACTTGGAATTGTTTGCAGGATAAATTTCTTTCCAACCCTTTTTTCACCATTTGTGTCCCAATGAGAAGTTCACCCCTCATTGCTCTGCTTTTAAGGAACAGTTGGACTATGTTTTTCAGAGGAAAGCACTTATATGGGAAGATTTACGTCACACCAATGTGTTTATTGAGAAAACAACCTCACTTGCTGGAGACCGTCAGTGTAAAAGCTTAGAATGAATAAAGAGAAAGAAAACGGCGAGCCGGGCCGGGCTGCAATCACGACTCATTAAGATAACTCACCAAACACTCCAAAAGCTCCAGAATCCACATCCAAAATTTGCAGAGATGGAATTTTCTTTTAAACATAAGTGGTGTCGTTTTTCTTCACCTGACTTTTGATGTGAAAGTCAAAGTGTCATTTTCAAACTTGTCCAACTTTTCCTCAAGAAAGCCACGTGGGACTTTTTTCTGTCTTCACATTTGATTTCATGTCCATGTTATCTTTAGTATTCAGTATATCCCTCACTCATCTAGTAATAGTTGCGGCCACTATTGTTTTCACTGATGCATGTTTACTGGCACCCCCCCCCCCCCCCCCCCCACACACACACACACACACATGTTGTGTCTCTTCCTCGTTTCAGTCCTAAATTTGCGGCGGACCTCCAGGAACAGCGATCAGTCCTGTCCGGCAGCAGTGGCCTTCTGTCCCCTTGCGACCCTCGTAACTGCCTGACCCACCAGCCCCACCCTCCCGGCACCTAACCCCCGAGGCTCTACCCCCTACCCCCACCCCCACCCCCATCCCCACCCCCAGTCTCAGCATGGAAGGAGTCATGCAGAGACCCGAGCACTCTGGATGGGGGGGGGGGGGGGTAACTCCCCTCGAACCAGAGGTCCAACCCAGTGCTCCCTGGACTCTGTGACCTCCCCACACGCCTCCCGGACCGGCTCCGGCGCCGGCCGGCCTCCTGGTTACCCGGGTGGTTGAAGAGGAGCAGGACGCTCACTTCTTCTCTGGAAGCGATTTCATCTCCTGGAGAAAAAAAAAACTAAAATCCCAGCAGTGGTGCACTGGACTCTTTTCTGTTCCTTATTCCTATTTATTTATAATTTATTTAGTCTGTTCATAATTTATATTTGAAATATCGATTTACTTGTGAACTTTTTGTGAGGTTTTCTTTCGTGTCTCTCTGCAAGATGGAATTCCTGCTGTGGTGACGCGATCACGGCAGTTTTCACACGTTCAGTATTCTTCATGGATGATTTTTTTTTCTTCTCAAACCTCCCAAAAGAAACTGTGCAAACAATGGAGAAATGTCCTAACCATACTATACAATATTTAGAATATTACATTTTGTCAGTATAATAATTAAAACTGAACATAACCACCATTTTTTTTAATATATATATATAGCGCAGTTGGAATACATTGAGTTTGGCTATAAACAGACTAATGAAGGTAAACAGAACTTTTTTTGTGGTAACTAGTGAATTTCAACAACCTTCCTAACGTCTCTTTTTAAGGAATTGCTTTTGCGTTTTTTTTTTTTACTTAAAAATATAATTTTTTGCAAGCGCATACAGACTATTTTATACCTCCTTTTTCATTTATACTTAGTGTACTTATTTTTACAGCGAACTCTGGTGACTTGTTTGTGTCTGTGATGTAGACGAGAGGCTGAGTGTTTGAGATCAGGATTAGGGCTGTTGGCCTGGATATTTATTTATTTATTCTGCCTTTTGAATTGCACAGACTGGAGTGGCATGATGAGAGGATTTCCCTTCTTACCGAGTCACTGTCACAATATCGTCATCATGTTGGCCAAAAATAAACCCCAAACTGACCATCAGAGATTCTCCATATGTCCTAACACCTCCTTGTTTTTGCCGTATCCACATGCTTCCACCCAGACAAGCACAAATATGCACTATGCATTGTAGAGCAATACAGTAGCACTGGTCATAGACGGATCTGGATGGGATTTATCTCACCTTTCAACCATTTCTACAACGAGAGCGGGAGTGTTCCTGATTTCCTTGATAAGAGGGAACCGTGTCCCTGCGCTGTGACAATACTGACCTATAGTGTTTCTTTTTGAAACACTGAGTTTGACATCATTTGCCGCATAATTCCTATCTTCACCGTTCTACCCTCATAATCTCTCCAATGTGAAGGTTCTCCTCGCTGCACTGAATAAAGGATATGAAACAGATAAGATACAACTAAATAGCCAGTATTAGTGGTGTAACGATAGGTTTTCTGTTACAGCTGCGATGAACGAGTCGACTCTGTCCGTCCGTCCGTGCGCGTATAATCGTTGGTCTCCGTTAACTGTATAGATTGTTACTTCTGCAACTAGAGAGTGACGAAAGCTTTTTTTTTGTTGTTGTTGTTGTTGTTGTGGTTGTGGTCCGAAAGTAGCTTCTGAAATCAACGCAGGCTCACCGGTGATCTAACTCTCTGGGGTTGTTTGCACAACAAAGCTGTGACTGGATGGAGGGAGAGACTAATCTAATGAGTGACAAAGACAAAAACGTGGTTTAAAAATGGAAATGCTTTCTGTACTACAGTGGGTTTTACTGTTTCTCCATCAGTCAGAACAGAATCCAGTTGGTTTCAAACGTGAATAAAAGACTTGTCCTTGGATTTACATGCGACTTTGTGTTTGTCTTTTCCTCTAACTCACACTTTAAAGACACTAAAGATAAAGAATGTGTCTATCTTTGTCCATACAATGACACCTACAGAAGATTACAACGTGAAAAAAAAAAAAAAAAAGAGCCAGGATTTGATTTTAAGTTGTTATTAAGGACACAAAGATAAATGCAATGGGGAAATAACCAAAATATCTAATGAAGGTTTACTTAAACACTTTAGAATTACTTCCTGAAGAAGCCAGAATTGCCACCTACCAAAAAGCTGCAAAACGTTAATAATAATCGAAGCCAAGTCACACAAGACCACCACCAATAGAGCAGAAACATTAAGAATGAATGTTGATAAACAATTGTCTGTCTTCTGCACATAGTTGAAGATTTTAGTTGCTTCACTAGTTTACTTGGCCCAACTATAAACAGTAATATTGCTGTCCTGAGGAAAATACGTTGATTCAAAAACTTGCCTTAAGTGAAGCAGCTTTAACTAGTTTCCTTTTTGAAAGTCACCTCATGCGCTGTAGATCGGGCTTCATTTAACAAGTTCAAATATATGTGCAAAGTGTTTAAGTATCTGAGTTTCACTTACGTAGTACTGGTTAGGAAATTATTCACAAGCATTGTAAAAGCACAATTATGCAATTGTGGTTTGGGATATCAGCATCAGTCTTTGGTTTTGGTTTCGGATTTCCCCCAAAGAAATAACATATCTGTAGGGCATTTGGAATTAAAAACAGTAAGCAAAATCAAAAATATTCATAATGACTCATTTGAATAAAAAAAAAGCTTATCCTACTCTTATGATACATAATAAACCACGTTTAGACATGAGATTATTTCTTTATAGTAATGCTTCTCTGCAAAAGAAGGAATGACTTACAGAAAGCCTAATTTCACCTTCATATGGTACCAGATTTGTATTTCTGTAACTTTTCTTTTGTCTTGCTATACACCGAGTGTTTGACAGTCCACGATCCGGGATTAAACTTCATCCATCTCCAGTTTGCAGGTTTGATCCAGGTCACCACTTTGGCTCCCTGAGCATGAACTTTGACCCACACCAGCTCCCTGGACTAAATTAATGTGCAAAAAGTTTTTCCCCAAGAGGATTAATAGAGTTTAGTTTACATGGGCCCTTTTCTAAAGTTTTACATTTCCAATATTGGAGGAGTCAGCAGTCAGGGAAAAACTATTTCCTATTGGAAAAGTTTTTGGGAGGCAACCCATATTATTAGGTTTGTGGCTCATGTATATGTATATATTGCTTATGTTTGGAATTCACCTACATTTTTGCACCGTGTTTCTCAGTGTGCACCTGATTTTTATTTTTATTTTTCTGTAGGTCTATCAACTCTCAACGTTCTCTTTAACATGATAACAATAACTAAACGTCTTTGTTACTTTTTGCACACACACACACACACACACACACACACACACACACACACACACACACACACACACACACACACACACACACACACACTCAGCAGTGAGTCTGTTGCATCAGGACGCACGGACGTTCTGGAGGCGGGCGCGGCTGGGAAAACACCAGCGCGTTAAAGGTGACATTTGGAGGCAGATTCCTGCATCGTTGTTCAACTTTAAATGATCTGCGCTGCAATGTGACGGCAGCGGTTTGATTTATCGCGTCACACTTCCGACTGTGCGCATGGAGCAGCCGCGGCGCAGCGGGACGCGGCATGAGGGGAGAGGAGCGCGTTTGTTTAAAAAGTTCTTCTCGATTACATTTTTCGCTGGACTTTCACCTTAAGTGTCCGAATGCTCGAAAGACCAGAGGTTTTCAGAGAAATGGACGGCTTCAACAGAGTTGCCTTTCGTCGGAAACAACGAAGTTTGGATGTGCAAGAAGAAGACGACGACGAAGAAGAAGGTGCGTTGACCGTTTAGTTAAATAGATGGCTTTCCTGCTACTCCAATATTTGTATTAATGGTAATATGTATTCAGGCGGTATGTCTCAACGTTTTGCACATTTGACAGGAGTCCGAGGGGATTTTTTTATTTATTTATTTGACTCACTGTTCTGACTTGTTGGCCATTACGCGTCCTGTGAATCAGCCTCTCAAGTGTTTTTGTCAGGATGGTTGGGAAAACGTGGAATAACCAGATTGTTAAAACACCAACACGCCTACATCTGAGCCCGTGTTTACACACTTCCCCTGACTGCTCAGCGGCCATGAAGTTGTTTCAAAGGGCAAGCCCCTACCTGTTGTTTAACCATCAGCATGCTGCAGGGCGCATGTTTTCATTTGGGAGGAAAATCAACTTACAGGAATTCACAGAGGAGGAATAACCCTTAAAAACTCAAATCTCACTACTCTGATCTTCAATCTTTAGCCTCGGCAGACTGGTTGCTATGCTTGAAAGTACCAGTTTTGCTTTTCCTTTTTTTTCTCAGAAAACCAGAATCCAGCCTGTCAGAATTGCAGTGAGAACACTGCCAGGACATGACCTACCAGGAGGCCCTGCAAGACTTTGTGTTATCTCGCAACTCTGCAGAGTGCTTGTCCAAACATGCATGCAGCTGAGGACATGGTGCTGGAGCTGCAGTTTAATGTGAACTTTGTTCTGTGCTACTGTTCAGAACAGACAGTGATGGTTCCTTCTCCCAGAGCAGCTCCAGTCACAGTGAGTCAGTGAGTCAGTGAGTGAAATTAACACAAGCATTTCCACAGATTTGATCTTCTCGTGTCTCACAGTGCGTCAGAAACACATCATATTTATACCCATTGTATTCACTATCACTGCTGTCCCTTGCATTACATAACAGGCTGTTCTCCCTGCATTCTTTTATAACTATAGATAAACTGAGATAATAAGCAGCCGAAGCTGATATTCCAGTGAAGCACTGACTAATGCAGTGATTGAGAGGATCTGACAGGTGACTAATTAAGTTAATAGGGCCTCTTTAAAACATCCTTTGTTCTACAAAACAAGAAAAATCTATTGTTTTTCTTTTTGTGTGTTGACCTTTGTCCCTATGTCTTGCTTATCCTTGATAAAGACTTTATATGATCATTATATCAAGACTTTGTCCTGTCATGCTCTTTTTGTGTATTAATACTCTGCTTTTCCCTTCCACATGAACTTTGGATGGTTCTATTCCCTCGTGAACATTTAATAGCCATTTCTTACATTTGACTCTGTTCAATGAGACATTTTATGCTCCCATAATTTTACTGTGCCCGGCTGATCCTGCATTTCATGGACCACAGATGTATGCATTTCCCTACTTTTAAATAACGAGCCTGCGTGCCCGGGTCAGTTTGAGAAGATTCCACTGAGTGGTTTGAAATGGGCTTTTGGGCCATTATCTATACTGAGGTATTGTAATACTGTAATGTGCTGTAATTGATGTTTGTTTTGATTTTCTTCTGGCCAGACGATTGTTAGCCACCCTGCCTCGCAGTTGGATGTCTGTTAACCACATTAGATTGTCATCAGTGTCCTCCTGCGTGCATTGTTTTGCTGGAGGCTGAGGTTCAGCTGGCATCTTCAGAGTGAGACACTGAAACCCAAATGGAGGCGGAGGAACATGACCGCTGTCTCCATTAGTGTGTGAGTGAAGGGGTGATTTTCACTAAAAGTCTGAAGCGCTTTCAGACTGCAGAGGTGAAAATGTGCTGTGACAGAGGCATGATTCTCCCTGTGTCTCTCTCATGTGTGAAATCGGACGCACAGAAAGTGGCCACACAAACCGCACGTCCAAACTGAGTTGATTTAGGGTTCGAGTGTGTCGGGATTTTTTTGCTGATGTTACTGCGTGGACAGCTGCATCAATCCACCGACAATGGAGCTGATTGTTTCTGTGTATGCTGAGGTAAGAGCAGTGGGACTGTATGAATCAGTGGCTGTGTGGCTTGCTTGCCTGCTGTTGCTGATATTGTTTTGCTGTACTGATGCCCATTCATCCAGCACTGAACCCCCTTACTGTCCAACACAAGCTTTAGCTCACTACAGACAATAGTGCTCTCCCTTGTGCAGTTTTTAGTTCATGGTGGTTCAAGGATAATATATATATTTTTTTTTTCTATGTCACGCTTTGCTGTTCCACATCACTGCAAGTTACTCATCTACTGTAGTTCCGGCTTTGGAAAGGCATAAATGATTTATAACCTTTGTTTTATTTAAATTACACTTGAATCTCAATCTAATATCTCAAAGGGTACTTTAATAAAAATCTGCACTGGCAACTACTTTTATGTTCCCTCCATTGTGCATAGTTCACTGAAACATTTGCAACTCAGTAAAATAGCGATTGTTTAACTGAACTGAACTCCTCCCGTCATTGTTTAAGCAGGTACCAAAGTTAAACTACTTTAACTTCTCTTGACCATTACGATCCGAAACTGACAGAATCAAGCAACTGATCATGAATAAGGACAATCCAGACATGGAACTTTTGGGGATTATTTTTTCAGCAAATGAAGATAAAAAACTATTGAGTGATAAGTCTGGGAATCTTCATTATGTGGCTTTATTGACTTTCACAGCTTCTATGTTCCACGGTGTTCAAAGGTCAACGCTGTCCTCATCAGTTAGTGATTAAAATAGAATTGGAGCGAGGATTGCGACATCCCTTCGGTTCCTCTTTGGGATTTGCTCTCCTGGTGTTTACGTCGTGTCTCAGACTGTTCGTTGCACACGGAGGTGTGGTGGAGATTACAGGTCACAGCGGGTATGAGCCAAACTCAGCAGGAAATGGCCAATTCATTTCTGTTTGTGTAACGCACCTCAGCAGTTCTCACATGAACACAGGCTGAGGAGCAGGCTTGAGGTGCTGGTGCAGATTGCAGAGGCTCCAGCAGGGGGTGCTGTATGCTCATGAATGTTTTGCCTATTGGCAAAGCGTTGATCTGTGTGAGATGTTGACCCTGACCCCTGCAGATAAAAATGCTCCTTCACAACAAATCCATGTTCACTTGATCCCACATCAATTAGGAAAATGAGCAACATGATGAACACGATTGGGTAATAAAGGATAAACACGCCTTTGTTCTTTTTATTTGTCTCTTTTTGCTCACAATACGATTGTTTTAGTGAATTATCATTTGGAGTTATCGTAAACTTAAATACATACCAACACAGTTCCCATTATTTTCTAAAAACAAATCAGCAGGACGTTCCTGCAGGGAAAAACAAGGAATCTAACAATGAGCTACTTTTAGACTGTTTGTATTGAAAGATGTTAAATAAAGGCTTGTGACATTTTCCCATTTTGGTAACCGGTTGTTTCTATATCTGAGCCTTTCCTTCAGGGTCGCCTTGACCATCGGTGGAATTTCTCATTTATTTTAAACGTGTTGATCATTTACCCTTCAAACTTCATCACATAAACATGTCATGCTGTCACACGCTCTCTAGATTAAATCTCATTCCTCCCAAATAAAAAAACAAAAAGCATCAGAATTATCTGCAATGTGTTCAGCCAGGATACACTGTTTTTCTTTCCATGGTCCGGCCGGTGCTTCCTGGCTGCAGCGTGACTCGTTTCCCTCTCTCGACTGGCATTGTGAGCCTGAGAGCTTCTTCCCAGAAAGCTCCTGTACTGTGTTACTGTTCAAGCTCAGACACCAAGACTTCAGAACCTGAAGACGCCGGATGCAAAAAAGTGGTCCAAAAACTTTGAGGAAGGAATTTCACAAAGAGGAAGACGTGGCGATGTTGACCTTTTGCGAAATCTCGGGCATCCGTTCTGCAAGAGCCCAGAAAGACGTCAAGTGTTTGATGGCAGGAGGATTCATCTCTCACTTCTGTGCCGTCGCTCCTTCGCTTTGAGCGGCGCGGTGCAGGTCAGCGTCCCGTCAGGAAGTCTCCTCGGTCGCCCTGTGTGCAGAGGAAGAGGAAGGAAGGAGAGAAAGTTCTAAACAAAAGTGTATTTTAGGATTTCCACACACGGCATGGACTACTTATCCAGGGGTTACCGGAGGTCCCGTGCGAGACTCGTTGCCTCGGGTAGGTGCTCCTCGCAGGCCGGATCACGCTAGAGAGGCTGCGGGTTTTCATCATCTAAATAGATGCATTAGACAAAAGAGCTTTGTTTTTACTTTTTTAATTTTTTTTCCGAATTAAAGAAATTGGACTGAAAATGAAACGACGCCGCAAGTACTGGTTTTGGAGGCGGAAAGGTAAAAACTCAAAGATGTGTCTGCTCTGCTGTTATGGTAAGATCTGGATTCATTTGAATATTCACAGAAAGACACACCTTTCCTGAGGATGAGTTGAATTTGAGTTGCGTTTTTAAAGCAGGGGTGTCGAACAGATTCCAGTTCAGGAGCCACATACAGCTCATCTTCATGTTGGGTGGGCCGGACTGGTTAAATAGTGCCATAATAACCTTTAAATGCAAACTTTCAAGATTTTCTTAGTTGTGGCACAGAGATTTTGTGAATAAAATGCAAAAAAAAAGACTTTTCCACAATACGAGACAATCAGTACAGATAGTGACAACATTTGCAACATAAAGCAAATCTTTTTATGAAACTTTCTGGAGCAAAATACCGTGAAATGTACAACAAACTTCTCCCAAATGGATGTTTTTACAAACTAATCCTGGCAACATTTGGTTGGTGGCTCGGTGGGCCGAATTGAAGCACCTTGCAGGCCTGTTTTAGCCCAGGGGCCTTATGTTTGGCACCCCGGTTTTAAAAGTTACCCTGCCCATCTTCTTCCACAATAGCAACTCCCATGATTCATTCCCTGCTGGTCCGTTATCTCAGTTTTTGGCTGGCATCCAGCTAATCCATACCTAATCTCTAATTCCTGCAGGCTTTCAGGATCCAATTTCTAATGCTGCCATGCTTTTGCTCCGTCCTGTCGACCGTTTACTGCGTCGCTGTTCGCTCCGACCATGTGGCTCGTGAAAACGCTACTGCTCCGCAAAACGAATTACCTTAAAAGCTTCCTCCCTTCTGCTGTGTACATCTGTAATTCTTCATTTAATGAGGTTTTGTTAGCAGTCAGCGGTTCACTAACACGAATGTCAGCGTGCTGAGTGTATTACTTGTCATGTACAGTGAGTGTTGATTCACGGAGCCGCTGCACTAGTTTCCATGTGGACCGGCCTGCCGCTGTGGAGCGACACAGCAGCGAGCGAGAGGGCATTTAAATCCACCACAGTGGGGTGAAAAAAAAAAAAAAGAGGCGGTTTTGTTCTCAGAGGCCTGGGAACCACTTCCCCCCTCTTAAGACCCTCGTCCAACCACTCTGGCCTCTTGGCAAAGGTCCCCGGTGGCCCATTACCCAAACTGTGTGCATGTAGTTGTGCATTGGAAATGAGTACGTGTGCTGAAACGTCGCAGCTTCCTCTCGGATACTGGTGGGTGAGTTTGGGTTGAGTCGCTCTCATTTAGTGGAGCGAGGAAACAGTGTGAGGCATTCTGCTTTCATTCTCATTGGCAGGAAGGAAAAGGCTGGGAACACCGGCAGGCCGGCCTCCTTTCACCACGCTCATTGTTCCAACGTGGGAGACGGTGTCCAAACGCAGGGACACGACTTGTCAGTGTCACAGCATTACCTGTATGGTTGGACTAAATTTCTGTTGAATTGATATTGCGGGGACCTGAATCTTTCATATTGTGTCGATTGGTTCAGGAAAATGTATAAAAAAACAAATAGAAATTCTCCAAATTCAACTAAAACAAATAAAAGAGTGAAATAATGAATTTATGAACTAAACGTTCATTAGGATTGCACCTTAAAATTGTCGATATTCTACCGTATAAAACAATGGAAATACTGTTTCGACTTAAGAGTAACAACCTACCTGGCTGTGTTCAGAATTGTTGACCTTAAGAGAAGGAAATCATTATTCATGAAGGTTTTGGATTTTTGGACCATGTAGCTGACAGCTAAATTATTAAAGATGGGGTTGAAATTGTGTAGTTCAAAATGTAATGTTTCAATTTATCTTATATTTTACATAAGTATATATTACGTCGAATGATTTGTTATTATTAAAAAAAAAATTGAATTTTTCTTATTTAAAATATTCTGGAATATCTCATCTTAATTAATTGTGCAGGAAAAGGCAAGAAAAACAAGCTATAGTCTGCAGACTTTTCCTTGTCTGGTTCTTATATAATATATATATTTTTTCTTTTTTTGTTAAGCCAAAATGAACTGGGAAAAAAACATTACTTGGGCTTGGCGTCCTTATGGGGGCAAACATCGACTCCACACAAATGAAAAAAAGCACAAGATACAGTTTAATGTTGTGATTAGGAGCATGATAACAGTTCTAGTTAAACAAGTGCAGTTGGACTTTTGATTCTTTTAAATCTGCAGGACAGGACCGTAAGCCAATGAAATGTCCACACAAGGCATGAGAACACAACGTGTGTGTGAAAGTGTGTGCTAATGATTATGCTCAGGTAAATAGGGTGATTTATAGAAATCCAAACTGTCCTTTGAGTTCACTGCAGACCTAAAGATCAGAGAGACAAATCACATGTGCATCCATTTGACTTCCACTTCACAAATTCATGATTTTTAAACACAATTATATCTGTAATAGTCAGTTTAGTCTACTTGCGTTCATGAAGGAATGTCACATATGTGTGTTGTTCAGGCTTGTGCTCTGTTGTTGTTGTTCCACTGGAGGTCATGTGTTTGTTACTGGCCACAGCCACCGTCAGCTGTCCAGCTCGATGAAGGATGTGACTGAGTTATAATGCTCAAGAGCTCAGTGATGGCTGTGCCAGTCTGTCCATCTGTCTCTTAACAGCCCAGGAAACTGTTTCACAGCTGTCCAACAAGTGAGTCAATTTCACCACGAACATGGAAATATATATATATTCATGGCCCTCGTTTATGATTTACATATTTTTTTTTTTTTCGTGTCATTTTTGGCGAGTACTCATCTCCTCTATAAGTATTAACCCAATTCTTTTTTTTTTGTAACAATGCTTCTGGTTAGGAAATCTTATATCATTTGAAAGAACTGATCATTTCCTTTTTAAATGCTTCCACATTTGTACGGAGCATAGATTGTTGAGTATAACATTATCCTCAATGTAACAGCGGACAAAATCTTTCACCCACGCACAATACTAAAATACATAGCGGCTGTAACAGGAAATGCATGCAAATCAGCCACAGACATTAATGTCCCCATGAGAATACACCTGGTATTTTCTGTATTTGGATTATATTCTTGTAAACCTTCTCATATTTGTCCATTCCACCTTGTTATTGTGCTTTGTATGACGACCATTGCAGTTTGTTTTTCATAATTACTTCCTTATTATTTCTTTATGGCTTAAAGGAGACATATCATGCTTTTAAATCCTTCCTTTTTACATATAAATCATACAGTTGTGGTCTATATAAAGCGGAACTGCCATGCTTGGGTCTGAATTCCTCATTATTATAGCTCCACAGGCCCCTTTTCAACCCCTTTTCTGATGTGCTTCTGAGAGCAACTCGTTTTGGTGCGGTCTCTTCAAATGCAAATGAGACACTTCATACCCCTCCTCCTCTCCAGGTTGCAGAGGTGACACTCGGTTCAACTCCACCCTGTTCGGCCATCTTTGTAGTTTGATAGAACATATACAATTATCTAGCGGCGCAGAAACTTTATATTCACACATTATTTACAAAATGTCAACAACGGAAGATTTGTCCATCCAGCCATACATGTTGGAGCCAGAGTCGGACCCGGCGGAGCGAGATGAAAATGACGATGATGCACCTGAAGAACAACGTCTTCATATGGATGTAACGCAATGGTGTGTTACTATATTTACACTAACTTCTCCATCCATGCCCACTACTACAATACTGCCTGTATTACGACTATTTAACACAGAAGTTACATTATAATCTAAAACGAGCACACAGCGCTAACATATGAAGACGGTGCAACTGCTAATGCTAACAAAACAATGACAGGGACGTCTTATCATCACACTTTTTTAGCGTTATATACAGCTTACCGAAGTGCTCTGTTCGTCGTCTCCATAGATAGAAGGAACTGACCGCTCAATCAGACCAAGTCTTTCGGCAAATCCTTCTTTATACTGGCGGAGGTTGCTGAAGCAGTCGTCCTTAAAGTGATTCGCGCACACAAAAATGACCTTACCCACAGATGTGGGTACATTTCTGTGAAAAATAAAACTCAACCAGGCACTTCGAAAAGGTTCTGATGCTGGGAGACGGTGTAACGAAGCTTGTGGGTTACTACATCCAACAACCGAACATTTCGACTTATCCTCTCGTAACTTCGGTTGGACTACAAAATCGCAGCGAGAAACAAAAATGGCGGATTGCTCGAAGTGTCGATGTCCTAATTTGGCAGTTCCGCTGAGAATACTGTGACGTCATTGTTCAAAAAACGTAATAGAGAATAGAAAAATCGAAACCGATCGCAAAATATGACCAAAACAGAATATAAAGATATCAACGGAGCAGCTGAAGAGACTACTTTGAACTTTTCTGTACTTCTAAACACTCTAAATATACAACAAAATTCATTTAAGGGCTAAAAAAGTGGATTTAGCATGATATGTCCCCTTTAACTCAGATTTAAAGGTCTTGAGTTATGCTGTGAGTTGAGTGTGGGAGGCTGCGTCTCGGGGGGGCGGGGGGGAAACCAGTCTCAGGTAGTCATGTGGAGATTATAATGATCTAAATTTAGTTATGCTTTCTGTTGCCGTCTTGTGAGTGTGGTTGTCAATCCGTTCCTGGTGCTTCCTGCAAGAAGACAGTTTTTTTTATTATATTCATTCTTTATCTCACGCAAACCTTCTAGTTCTTTCCCCTTCATCTGACTTTTCATTTCCTCGTTGTTCACGCCGTTGCTCTCGGTGCACTGGAGCCATGACATGATGCTCAGATTGTTTTGAAGACGCTCGCCCATTCACTCACTTTGATGCGCCTCAAGCGCTTTGTTATATCGTCTATATGTTGATTGTCTAACAGCTGAACAGGAACCACTTCTCGTGTTTTGCAGTTGTACACTTGCACACAGAATTATGCTCTTACAGAGAATACTTTTTTCTTTTTTTTTTTATGATTCCTTCTACACATTGTTTTCACACAACAATATGAATGAACGACCAATCACAGAGCTCCTTCATTCCTTTCAGCCTTGAAGATCAAGATGTGACATGAGTTGAATTCCGGCTCGGCAAAAAATCGATTTCATCGATTTATCGAATCTCTGGCTAAAAACGATTTTTATTTTACAAATTTGAGTCTTTTCCCCTCCCACAGTTTTTGTGGGCTTCCGTAGCGGCTGTTGCACTTTTGCTTAAACCTGGTTAAAGCTTGAATTTATTGAATGACAGAGCATGATTTACTTTTTATTTTGGGATTGTTTATATGCGTTTTAACTCTGAGGACAATCACAGCGATAAAGTTGCACTTTAGACAATACATCTGATGTCTGCAGTCCTTTTTAGGTGCATTGAGAAAAACAAAAATCCAGCCCAGCCCTAAGTTGAATGCTGGTTTCCTGGAAGGTATGTTAACTTCCCTCTGTTGCACAAATCATTCCTCTCTTCCTGCTCAGCATGCCACGCATACCTTTCACTAGTTAGTCAGGTTAATTGTATTGTCATTGGAAAGCCACAATGTGACGAGGTCGCTTTAATTTTAAGCGTTATTATCTGATGGAATAATAAATAGTGGATATTCCTCCTTCGAGGGTAAAACTCCTGGATTCACGCGCTCGGGCCACTCCTGCTCTTCCTGGCGTAGTCTTGATTATGGGCTTTAAAGTGGTTCAATGTGTTCAATGAAGCAGCGGCTACACGCCCTGTTGTGTCATCGGTTTCGTCATTGTCATGGTTGGAGACAACTTTGGTTGTGAAGCTATAAACCTAAGTGAGAAAATTTCATACATTCAAATTCATAATTGAAATACATTCTGGGTCAAATATGGCCGTTTATCTTAGGTGATTTGAGTGGAGAAGGGTCCGGCCTAGAATCTGTTCATTTGTGTTTTAACAATTGTTTTGGGTGTCAATAAGAAGCATTTTTTAACAGCATAAATAACTTTAAAAGTGATGTGAGTGACGATAAACATCTGGATGATGTGGTGGCTGCTGTCAACCGGCTCTTAAAGCCAGGAGCTGTCAGGGGCGGTTTTGCTGTTGGCCACTAGAGGGCTTTCTGTCTAACGTACCATCAGCAATGTGCTTGAGCCTGTGGGACAGCCTGACTTCTCGTTTAAAAAAAAAAGGTGCTACTGATAACAGCAGAATTTACTTTTAACGAGTCCTGAAAGTTTGACTGTGAGCCAGCTCGTAAAACAACACAACCCTGAAACTGAGGCAGATAATTGAAATTCAGCCGTCATTAACTTTACTGTGCACATCTGCACTTTTTCCGTGTTGTGACATAGAAAAACTGTCTTCTCTGAAGGAAGCCTTGGATATTTGAGTGGATCAAACCTGATCTGTGCTGTTGATCGACGTGTGACTGCCCTGCTGGAGTGTTGGCTGTTTGCCAAGATGTGATTTTCAGAAGCACTCAAGAATACTCATGTTTTACCTCTACATGCTGTTTTCATACAAGCACATCAACGATATGAACAATGGCTGATCCCCTGTAAGGTCTACAAGTACATGGATGTGTTGTACACATTCTCATATCCAAAGACAAACACAGTCGATGTTGAGCTAACGAACAATAATGGAGTACTAATGGCTCCAACTGATGCCTTTAAACTCCTATTCTAAATTCGGGGTGGATTATAGTGGGATTTATTCTGTGTTTACTGCAAGGAGAGATGAGTGAGATAAGGTGAATAATGGGAGACGCTTCAAGGCTGTCGTGGGTTTTCTCACTCCCTGGAAACTAATTATTTAATCAATTTACTGTCTAGATGAACTCTTACTTTCTGTGGTAATATCTTTCTGTCCGTGATCCACGTTGCTTGATCGGCATTAATTTTCTTCCACATTGTTGGGGTGTTTTTTTTTTTTTTTTTTAGGCCTTGATTGACAGCAGGCATAATGATGTGTGTGCCAGGATGATTATGGGAACCAATCCAGGGCGGGCTGGAGCTGTGACGCGGGGGCAGATGCCGACCCGTCGCCTGTCGCGCTGTCATGACAGATGTGCCCTGCTGCTGCAGAGACAGGGACTTGGCTTCTCCACCTTGTTTGACGTGTCTTTGTAGCTTTTGTTTATTTGTGCGTGTGTGTGTGTGTGTGTGTGTGTGTGTGTGTGTGTGTGTGTGTGTGTGTGTGTGTGTGTGTGTGTGTGTGTGTGTGTGTGCCAGTAAACATGCATGTGTAATAAGTGATGTGGGTTTAATTAATGATGCGTGTGGGAGCCCCCCCCCCCCCTCTTCTAATGCTTATAGAGATGTGGTGGGTAATGGCCTGCAGCCGTGCTGCTCTCCTCCCTTCTTCTTTTCTTCTGAGGCCAAATAGAGAAGAAAGACATTGATACTGGTAGGAGAGAGAGAGAGAGAGAGGAAGAGAGTAATGGAGAGGTAGGTGGATGAGACAGGGGAGATGTGGAGACGATAAGAAAACGCCGGCTGCAGCTGTGGCGGCTGAAGAGAGAGAAGAAGAAAAAAGTGTGAGGTGGGCAGTGTGTGGCGAGTGGGCGGAAGGTGGTGAAGCATTAGACGAAAGGGAATTTATGCACATAATGAATTATGCTACATGCTTGGAAATATCAAAAAGGCCAAGCAAAACGCGTGAATTTTTCTCACTTTTCTACATCAAAAAGATGCCGACGGGGTTGACAGCTTGAATGTGGAAAATAGCAATGAGATCCCATACAGCTGGAGAAAGTCTGTCTGTGTCAAAGTTTTTTTTTGGGGGGGGGGGGGGGGGTAAATCTCACGGATAACCTGAGCTGAACTGTATGATTCTGTGCTGAAGTTGCAACGAGCAGCATTTTTATAGTAACTGTTTAGACGCTTTTTATGGGGAAGGTTCTGCCCGCAGCCCGTCTGTGGGAAAAATCTTTCATTATAGATTTTATTACTCCCGAATTTCAACGGGGTGCCGACAGAGGAAGTTTTCAATTGGTTAGTATGTGGAATTTGTAGCATCTGTTGGTGTGTGAAGAGAGAAAAGTATATTCAGAGAGGATTTCTCAAGCTGACATTCACAGTGTGTGACAACAGATTGATCTGGAGGCGCTTATCTACCCACCCCACAGTGCGTGCATTGGGTTTGATGGCATTTCTCAAATGAGCCGGTATGCGGGGATGTTTCTGCATTCGCTGGCGAGCCTCTTATATTGTGTGTGCGCGAGTGCACTTTACATGAACCGGGTGGAATTAAGATCCATGGATGTTGTGGCTCGTCATTTAAACATTCCTGCATATATGGCCGTGCGCTCGCATCACACTTCAGGTTGGACAGTGAATGTTTGAACAGGCCCATTACTCACCGATTCAAAGACAACGGCAATGTGAGGTGTCACCATGGAAACAACAGGCCAGCTCTCTGTTGATAATCAATGATTGTGCGGCTCGTAAGAGGTCAAATTTCCCCCCAACAAATTTTTCAAATATGCCAGAAGCCTTACATTTCCCTCTTTACTTTGTAAAATGCTGCTCATCTCTCCACAGATAATCAGCGACCGAAGAAGTAGAGGCTGGTGTTTTTATATTAATTCTAACACTTTTCATGATAATTATGAAGCATATTTTCCCGTAATTGTCCAAATGAGAACACTGCTGTACTTAATCTCACAGACTGTGACAGTTTGTTAACGCATTAGGCTGCGAGCTGCTGAGGACAGAGCGTCGGGGTAAATGTAGTACTAACTTTCAATGTGTGAGCATGTCTCTTGTGCTTAGGACATTATCTGCAGTGCTTAATCAGGCCCGGAAGCACTAATTGAGCATTAGATCCTGTTTTTTATTGTTGTTGTTTTTTTTTTCTAAATATAAGTTGTTGTTTATCTAACTTCAAAAAAAGCCTGCTTTTCTCCAAAAGCCCTACAATTGGCAAAATATAGATTGAGAAAATTGACAAAAATTACCACAAGCAGCTTTATATTACTAATTAATAATTTGAAAGGGAAAAGGAGAAGGTCTTGATTAGACTAAATTACCCTGTATTGAGCTCATTCTGGCAGAGCTGAAGCACTTTCTGTTTCTTAATAGCGGTATCATTTTCAGCAATGCAAAGTGCACCGTTGACTTTTGCATCGGCTCAGTCTGAGGTCTTCTGAGGGCTCAAGTGTTTCATTCTCCCTTCATACATGGAAACACTCATCTGATGCTGATGAAGATGAACTACATTTCATGTGGTGTGCCGCTTGTCGTCATTTTTCTTCGTTATGATTATGCCACCTGAGACTGTTTGTGTGTATGGCAGCTCGTTTAAAGCCGTAGTTAGTAACTGATTACAATTGTAAGTGACTCGCCCTGCATGGCAGCGCTATAAGGAGCTGTGTTTAATGTGCATGCTCAGAGCAGAGGCACACTTAACACTGTAGTTGCACCTTGTTGCAACATTTTCAGATTTTTCTGCACCCGTTAGTTATTAATGCAGATTTTTCGCCGCTGCTGTTTTACAGCTTCTAAAAGATGGAGCACCGACTCGCGTGCCCTTGAATCTGCATCAGTCATTGCTCGCATGGCTGCGGGCTGTGCGACCCTGGTGCTGCAGTGCTGACCTGTTTCTGGTAACAGCCAAGCCAGCAGCACACACATAACTGTATTTCTGTAACACCCTGATTTCCTGCACATGGCACACACACCGACACACAGAGACATGCAGGAAGCCCTGCTCGCTGCCGATGATGGCTGCTGGACACAGTTATTGCTTGACCTTCCTGTCACTAATTACCGTGCAGTATAATCAGGTCTGGCCAGACTCACGGTGCGTTTTAAAGGGGTGCGTGAGATTACGAGTGCGAACAGGTCATTTTGTGGAGCTGCTTGAAGTCATTTTAATAGATGTGCATGTCCGGCAGTGGCTGTGAAGGCCAAACTCATAAAGCCTGTGTTGGATAACTGGCTTCTTGTTGGATTTGGAGGATATGAGGTACCGGTGATTGTATGAGGAGATTGGGGGAAATAGAGTTATACATGAATCTACCTGCATTGCAGATGTGGCTGCTCCTCATTACCTATTTTTCCAGTTCATGCTTGTGGGGGTGCCTTTATCCATCATTATTAGACACATCATGCAAAGAAATACAAGAACTTGGCTGAAGCAGAGCAAGGACGGTAGTTAATCAAAACCATTTAATGACACCTTTTTTGTTTCGTTTTGTTTTTTTAAAGGAACCATTTCATATTAAGCAGAATTGAACATATGGCTCGGTCCTGCACAGAAGGCCTTGTTTTTCATGTGGTTCCCCTCAGTAAAATTAATTGGCCACTCCTGAACTATAAACGAGAACAGGAAATGGGTCAAGACTGTGACGGCTGCGCCTCTGAATTAGAAAAGAAAAAACGAACAAAGAGAGAAAGACGGTGCATTGACATAAGAGGATTTGGCCTCTGTGTGTCAAACCACTGTAGCACTCATCTGTGCCTGTAGGTCATTCACTCAGACAGGTTTGACAATTTGGGGAAGTGTGCTTTCTCACCATGTCAACACTCAAGCTACCCGACAAACACAACTACGTACTCTTCGTACTGCTTGAACAGCAACGCTGCCAGCAACGGTGGTCTCTGGAGCAGAAAACACAAATTACAGGACAACGGCTGCATCTGTTTTGTGGAACGATTGAACTAAAATTGCAAAAATATATTTATGTTCTTTTGTATTGATCGTATACACGTGTCTTCATAATCTGATAGCATCTGTCTGCTTGAAACCAACTCAAAGCTCTGGTAAAGTTTTGCTTACCTAAAGACGGTTGTATAATGTGATATAGGCCGTCTCGATAAATTCAGTCATAGTTAAAAAAGTTGTCGATTTACGTTGTACAGTAAGAGGAATTCACAGACGGCCATTGTCAGATATTTCATGACCACCAGCTACTAACAGCCAAAAGAAATGCAGAAGAAAAAAAACTGAAACGACACCTGCGCTGCACCAAAACAATAGTTTGAAGATTCCAGAGGAAATAAAACGCTGGACCACAATCTCTGTCTGCTTTTTTAAGCAGGATTTACATCCTTTGGTCCCACTAGAACAACAACCCAGTTGTTGGTTTGCAAAAGTAGATAAAGTACAGGATCACAATGTTACTCTGGCCTCACTGACATATGTTTAAACTTTAATGAAAATCTGCCCCAATGCTTCTGGCCCCCCTCAATTAACTTGGAACACATTCAGGTTGAATTTACTTTTCACACATCGTTGTTTTGAAACTGACATGGATAGGGTTTTTTTTTGGTTTTTTTAACATTTTCATTTTAGATAACATTGAGTGGGTTTTGTTTAGGTTTTTTTGTGTGTGGAATCTTTGCCCCATGTGTGTCTCCTTGTTGTAGTGTGATGCTCACAGCTTGGTTGCTATGTGAAAAGAGTCTGTGGTCTTCATTTCCCCTTTTTTTCATTACCTTTTTTTTTTTTTTTTGTATTTTGCCAGTCACTCTGAACTCAGAAAATATCACCCTCCGGCTTCGAGAGCCACCGAAGTCGACAAATGAAGACTGAAATCTATAAAACCAAGCGTTCGCTTTCCTAGATGCTTTGCCTCTCTCCTGTCACACCACACCCTGCTTTCTTCTTGAAGGCAGGGGGGGGGGGTTGCTGTATGTCACACTCAGCACCTATATCTGCTATAGCCACAAGCAACCCGCGGGGGACAGTGGATGAGTCCGGCCATTGGCTTCTTCCCCTCTTCCCCGGCCCTCCCCTCATCCAAAACAATGGGACCGCTTGTCCATGCGACACACATACGCAGTCACACACTCACACTCAGACACACACACTCACACACAGAGGGGGCTTTACTCCGGGGCTGAGTGTCGCTCCCCCGCCATATGCCCCGTCTCCGCTGGAATGTGATTTTCACTTGCTCTGGAGAGGAAGACCAAGCAGTGAGGACGGGGTGAAAGACGAAGGAAAAGCATCAAGAGGCTGAGCTAAAGGGTGAGCCAGTCTGTCACTGGGCGTTGAAGTACATGTGTGTGAGAGAGAGAGAGAGAGAGAGCGAGAGAGAGAGAGAGAGAGAGAGGGGAGGAGGAAGAGAAGATGCAACCAATGCAGCGAGGCAGCAGTTTAACACAAGCCTGAACCTGCCAACGTGAGCGGCAGAGCGCAGAGATAGAGGAGGGAGAGGTCCTTTCACTTCAGTCTAACAGTGGATTTCATTTTCTTGTCTGGACTCCACCTCACTGCGCTCACAGCCTCCACTCAGGTTAGTGCTTCTCTCTCTCTCTCTCTCTTTTTCTCTCTCTCTCTCTCTCTCTCTCTCTCTCTCTCTCTCTCTCTCTCTCTCTCTAGACCGGTTAACCCATCAGCCGGCACCGCTGCGCCGCATCCATCGCATGCACAATGCAGTCTGGACTGTGGGGCGTTGGGTTAACGGAGCTGATAGCCAAAACATGTGATGCCGTTCACGAGCACAGAGACACTGTTTGCTATTCTACACGCACACACACACATACACACACACACACACACACACACACACACACACACACACACACACACACACACACACACACACACACACACACACACACACACACACACACACACATACATACACACACACAGAAATCGACCACCAAGGGTGATGGTTAACAAAGGGAGGAGCTCACATCACAAAAGACAAACCCTAGGTCTCACCACAGGATGTTCCTCAGGCGGTTGCTAAAGCCAAGTGTGGCAGTGTGGGGTTGACTGTGTGTGTGCGTGTATGTGGGTGGGTGTGTGTATATGTGTTTGAGCTGTGGGTACTCTAAGCAGTGGGAGCTGTATTGGCTGGAGGGGACTATTAATTTTCTTTAAGGCGGTGTTGACTGAGCCTGTCAGCTGCTGCCTGTCTCGAGATATCTGCAACACACACACACACACACACACACACACACACACACACACACACACACACACACACACACACAGGTCTGTGCTCACAAAGCTGAGGATTTTAGTTAACTCTGTTTGCCATGATTGGCGTAATCGGCCTCAGCTGTCCAGACTGAGCTGTGGGAAAATATAGTTGTGTGTGTGTGTGTGTGTGTGTGTGTGTGTGTGTGTGTGTGTGTGTGTGTGTGTGTGTGTGTGTGTGTGTGTGTGTGTGTGTGTGTGTGTGTGTATAAATATCGGGGGCTGCTGTGAACTGTATGCAAACAAAAGTCTGTGATTTGAAGTCTGTAATCCAGCCTCTTAATGACAGATGCTGTCCTAATTGCACGTATCCTGATTTCTCACCACCAACTAAACGAGGTTCATGGAATACTTAAATACAAGAATAAAACTGTCACAATTGATGGCTTTTGTATTGCCATACATAAAAAGAAATGTTGAGCTCAGTCGCCCCACTTCATCTCCCTGCCGTGTGCTTCCATAACTCTTGTGGTTGTAGCTCCGTCTGCAGCTTAAACCATGGAATTAATCTGCACCAATACATTTCTTTACTGCTTTTTCCTCCCAAAGCGTGGCTTCCGATACAGGCAGACAATAGCAGGAGGTTTATCATCAGATCTATTTGCTTTTCTTGAAATGGAGGCAACCATTGAGCAGTCCTTATAGTAACAAGGCTCCTTGCTGGGTCTTGCTGTGTGATCCTGCTTAGAGGGGGTTCCTTCAATATCTAAAGGGTCCTTTCAACAAATCTTAAAGCTATAGTCAAAATAAATGGACCTTCACACAAGTAAAAACACTGGTTTTCAGAATCAACCAGCCTGAAGGATCTGATCCATCGAAAGGCTTATCTGTCATGTGTCACATTTGCAAGTTCTTTTTTTTAAAGAGGAAATGGGTCTTTCACACATGGATGAAACAAGTGCACATATTATAACATAACCCCCTGAGCCGTAGTCCTACTCAACATTCAGATAGAAGGGGACACTGCTGGGACAGCGAGAGAAGACAATTTTATGGGTTTCAGGGATCCTAAGATCACATTTTCTGTACCTGTCATTCTCTACCTCGTGTTATCTAATGTGGGTGTATGATAAACTGAAGAGCAGTGACAGATCTTAACTGGTCACGATGAAAAACTAGTCATACCTCCTGCCGAGACCAGAAGCACAGGGAGCCTGGTATATTCCTGTTATGGCCTGTTCTTGATCTTCTTGATATCTCAGGCATTTATGTCCCTCTGACCTGTATCTCACACTGTAACGTGCCTCCGTTGAGAGGCGGGATTCATGCCCTTGGTGGCTTCATCTGCCTTCCCCTTTCGCTTGTGGTCTCATGTAAATCGCTGCGTCATTGCCCTGCCAATTCATCACTCCTCCAGTGCTTGCCAGCTGTTTGTCTTTTCGTCCTGGCCGTGCAGAGTGGTTTATCTTTCTGCTGAGTCTATCACGACGCCAAGAAGAAACGCTGATACAGTTTGAGACTTTATTCCACCGGATCAAGTGCTGTATGTTTACTCAAAGCATGTAGCTACAAGCACAATGTATATTTACATGAAATCTGCATAGCTGGTTGATAACTTTGGTTTCAAAAATGAGGAAGAGATTTATTTATTTATTTTGTTAAAGCCTTGTCAGCATAAGACGGAAGCTTGTGTCACAACAGTTTTTGGTTTCTTTATTTTGTGTGTGTGCGTGTGTGTGTGTGTGTGTGTGTGTGTGTGTGTGTGTGTGTGTGTGTGTGTGTGTGTGTGTGTGTGTGTGTGTGTGTGTGTGTGTGTGTGTGTGTGTGTGTGTGTGTGTGTGTGTGTGTGTGTGTTATTGGTGTTTAAGCTGAGGCTCGAGGCTGCAGGCTTGTTGTTACGAATTGCAAGGGTTTTCTTTGCATTCCAGCTCCGTGCCGAGAATATGGGCTCCACTGCTCCCAGTCCGAATCAGAAGCGCTCATTCATGCCGAGCACAATGATCCTGTTTGAGACACAAGTCTTTCCGCACACTGTTTGATTGGCATTATGTTCAGCATCTATTTACTTCATCCATAATGCATCCAGTCAAATCTGTTTAGAATTAATGAATCGCTCTTGTTTACTGTTTCTTCAATACGCTGGTGTCAACAGAAGAGGATAAACAGAGAGGCGGCGAAGACGGATCAAGATGGACGTATTCATCGGGAGTATTTTAATTCAAATTGTGTTAAAATGATTGAACTTTTGTTAAGCTCCAGTTAATTCGGTGACGGTTGCTGCGTCTTTTCATTCCCAACACAGCGTTGAACAGTTTACAATTATAAACGTGGGACATTAATCACTCCAGATCTTACTGTTTTTTGGTTTTTTTTTGGAGTCAGTCATGTAAGACTTGACTTGATAAAAGCTTCTTATTGCATGTAATCATCAACTTTGTATTCCCCCTAGCAGATGTGATCAGGTGGACGTGACCAGATACTGAAGCTAAACTTTCCTTGAGTGTAGACTTTCACCAGCATCTCTCTGTGGGATCAACGTTAAGCCTCTTTGGACATTGACCAGTATTTCCAGGATTCATCGTGGCCAGCAGCGACCCTGACCAAAGCTCAGTGTGCCATATCAAGCACGAGTACGACACCGAAGTATAATTGACGCCATGCAATTTTCCTTTACTGTACTCGAGCTTCCCGAGATATTATGCTTGTATTTGTCAATTTAAACACCGATCATCAGATTTCATCAGATCATTCAGATGTTTGTAAATTTTCAATTCAGTTTGCGTCCTTATTGGATATCCGTGTTTAAGGTTGGTGTTAAGTCAGAATCCATCCATCCATCCACCACAGAAATAGTCTGAGATGTCTTGTGGTGTCGTCTTTCAGTTACGAAACATTTCCCTCTTAACTCAATGCACTGATATAATGGTATTTGACTGCTTTGATTGTTATGAACCGCAGCCTCCAATGAGCAATAGGTTAGTCATCACCATCAGTTTGTGGGAATTTCTCATGGGTTTATTTTTGGAGTTGGAGTTATATTTTAAGTCCAGGAAGTCCATTACTTTTGCTGATCGGATGGAAAGTTTTATTTTCGTAAATGTTTTTGCTCAGAAATGTTCTGTGAGGTCTTTTGACTAAAAACAGTAAGTTGGTAGTAAGTAATACCCTCGGGGCCTGCGGCCCTGCAGGGTACAAATTCTTTTGAGTGCAGCTTTTTTTTTTTTTTTTTTCACATGTTCTTTTTCCTTTTCTTCCCATAAACCTGGTCTGAATGCTGCATATAGGTCATACCCGCGTATCTGCACATAATCAGTGAGACCTTTCAAGTTGAGTTAATTCTGTTTTATCATAAAAGAGCCTGCTGTGAATAAGCATTGTTGTTCATTTATGAGCACACTGGTCCGCTGGGGCCCAGTCAGACGTGGTAATTGGGCAGACAGGCTATTGATTGACATATTCAGTAGCTCCTGCCCAGCAGCTGTGATCGCTTTTTCCAAGGTAAAAAAAATAAATAAATAAAATAAGGCAGGTCATAACGAGTGTGGAAGAGAAGTCTGAAGGTGATAAAAATAAAAGATAGATTGATAATGGAAAGAAAAAAAGCACAGCACAAAAAAAAAAGGTGAACTCTGAGAGATTAAGTGATTGAGTGACCGTGACTTGCCGATGCTATCGCAAACTCTCACCCCAACAATCAATTCCTTTCCCAGTGATCAGTCCACTATATCTACACTGCAGTTTGAATCTCTTGGCCTCTTGTTACTGGCTCCATCTATTTTCATCTGCCTGTACTACTTCACCAACTCAGGGCTGTGGTGAGCTGGAGCCTATCACCACTTTTCGGAACACCGTGAACACATGTCATACACACTTGTTATGGAGCTAATACGTCTGAGATCAAACATACAGACCATGCATAAATATTAACTTATCATCTTCCATTGTATGAAGGATGATTACCCCTCTGCAGTGGCAACCAAGAACCCCATAGTCTCCATCCCGTTCGCAGCTCACCCAAACACCCAGTTGGCCTGACCTCATTAGGCATGGTTCACAGAGCGTGTTCAGATCATGCTAAAAGCTTATCTTCACATGCTGGGGCTGTGGGGAGAGCATGCTGGGAAACACAGAGAAGATGGACGGCGTCTGCACACGATGTACACGTTTTATGAGGCACATGTTTGAGTTTCAGGAATGTGATGGAGAAGACGCTGGAAAGAAATGTGTTGTTTTGTGGCTGAAATTTTCTGGGGTACTTTAGCAAAGTAATGGCTACTGCCCACTACACATGTGTAGTAATATCAGTCCTAAAATGTTGCAGAATTTAGCAAAAAAAAAAAACACAAATAAAGATAAAACGTATAAATGCTTCCAACAAAACAGCAGAGAGAAGATCAGGAATCGTTGAGTTAAGTGAGTTCACTGACCAACACTTGCTACTTAAGATCAGTTGTTTCCCTCGAAACTAAAGAAACACAACAATGTTTTTAAGTGGAAATGAAAAACTATCATCGTGGTTTGGATCTCCGTTTACATGACAGTGTTGCTCGGAGCCACACAAAACGCAAAACATTCTGTCTCCGTGGAAACGGGGGGGAAATGCAACAACAATGGCTGCCTCCAGAGTGTCATGTCTCCCTATTCCTATTATCCTGGGACTTGGTAGTTTTATAGATGACAGTCAACGTGATAACAATCCAACTTGATCGTCTGTCCATACGAATGTCCGTGTACGCGCCATTTTTTATGTTTGTAGCGTATGGATCTCTGTGCGCATGTATGTGTGGTTTTGTTACATAAAGAAACAGGCCCAACATGAAGACTCCATCGTTTTCCCAGCTTCTGCCGTTTACGTGAAACGAAAATGCGAAAACCATACGTTTTCACTTGAAACGTTGTCTAGATGGCGGCCTTAGTCTTTACCACTTCTGCACTGACATCAACATTGACTGTTTGCAGTTTTTCAGTTTTTGTGCAACTTTTTGCATTGAAGAAAACACATGAACAACATAGTTCATAGTAGCGGCATGAATAATTGGCATATTTCTGTCTCCGCTGTTAACTTGTCCTCAGGGGCAAATGTTGTTGCACTTAGTAGTCATGGAAACAGGATGGTAGTCAGTTGGTTTGACTTCTGGACCAAAGCAGAACAAGATCAAATTTGCATTTTGTTTTGTACCAAATACAGGACTAACAGGAATGAAAGATCCATTAAGAGAAAACCCCTTTCACCTATTGTTAAGTCCAGTTACTCTCAGACATGCTGGTGAACAAAGTTCACAGTTTATAAAGGGTTGATAAAGGCCAAAACAGTGTGATTGGTGGTTGTGAAACATCAGAAAAATGCTGCAAACAGGAGAATTTGCCGGCGCGTTGCTTGGGAGAATGTAAACGTTGTAGCGAGAGTGAACTACATCATGTTTCTCTGTTTGCACAGTGAGCTTGAAGCTGGGGTCTCATCTGGTTGTGTTGACCACATAAAAGCTTTACAAGGTCTTTTAATTTTCAGTCTATTATGCTTGTGACAGAAAAGCCATCACTCCTTGGTAATTGTCCATTATGGAAGGACAACATGGAGCGGAGACAGACGCATCTGCTCACTTTCAGTATCCAATCTCCTCTTTGTCGAGCATGAAAATCTCAGATCTCTCTCTCTCTGTCTCTCTCTGTCTCTCTCTTTCACCGACACACATATTATCACCAGCATGAACATATGATTAAAGGGGTGTGACTTAGCATGTTAATGATTTCTTCCTTTTCCATTATTTATGAGCGACATCTGAATGGCAGTTATCTCAATCTGCGGCAGCCATGCAGATGAAGCTGGAGGTTACTTTGCATTCTTGTGTCCTTAAAAGCAAAAAAAAAACCGGCCTTTTTCAAAATTAATGACATCTATTGCCCGTCATTCATATTTGATTGTATCTATTAGTGTTTCTGTAATTTCAGAATCCCTCTGTCGCCTGCTATCAGTGCTGAGATCGGGTTAAAATCTTTGCAGTCAAAACTGGGTGATGCACTTAGTGAGGAAAATACAGTGTGGTTGAGGTGCCTTTGAGGCTTAACAGAAAATGTGTAATCACAGGTTTTTGAGGGTCATTTGGAGTTACTCCATGCAGTTAAATTTAAACAGTTATGGCTGGTTGATTCTCAGTCTCCCATGTCTTCATTCTGCCTCACTCTCTTTCTCTTCCTCCATTATCATCACTAGTAATTCAGTGTTTCACCACCCTTTTGGGATTTTTTTTTTTTTTTCCCCTCCTATCCGCCTTCTCTCGTCCTACCCAGAGGTGACGCTGTCCTTGAATACTGGCTAACCCTCAAAACAATAATATAGGAGTGTGAATCAACACCTTGAAGGACGACTTCTCCCTCCCTCCCTCTCTCCCTCCCTCCCATCTTGCATGCATTCTTGCTTTCCTGCTCTCACCTGGTGACTCTGGTTTCTAGGGAACCGGTTTGTGCAGTGACGCTCAGATACTCTAAGCGTCGGTTTGATGGGTAAATACAGAGATGAGCAGAGCAGTCACCGGAGACACGTTACCAACGGAGGGACTGCAATTTCCTTATCAGCGCGGATAACACAGACTAAAGATATACAAAGATGGATAAAAATCTTTTCGAGACAACAAAGTTGTACTGGAAGGGGCTCATCATGGGCGCAGGTAAAGATGTTTGTTTTTGTTTTGTTTTTTTGTGCGCGTGTATGTTTGGGCATATGTGTGACAACAACTGTGGAGCTCAAAGAAATACAGTGTTTTTTTACTTGAGTTAAAGGGTCCGGAGGGGAACTTTGATGGGGAACCTGTCAAGATAAACACAATATTTGAGGAAACACAGCTTTTCATACTGAAACAGACACACACATACACTCACCCACCCACACACACACACACACACACACAAGTGCTGTCACTCATGTGTATGTCTGTAAATGTGGGTGCAGTCACATTAAAAGCATTTTAAACATGCAGCTTGTCAAAACAGAGGAAAAGTCATAACTCGTCTGAATGGGTGCACTGAAACCAATTACTTTAGCTTTTTGCAGCGTCATCAGGTACATGTGTGTGGCACAGGTTTCTGCCACAGATTTGAGTGATCACTAATCAGTGTTTGGATACTTGATACGCGCCAGTAGGATCAATCATTTTCTTTGGCTTTGGTCTTTCTCACAGGATTAGCAGATTCTAAACTGAAGACAATTATAGGAAATCCTGTTATAAAAGTCCTAGAGTCAATCCCAGTTTGCTACAGATTAAAGGAGGATTCACTCTTGCGAGGTCACCAGTTTAACACAGGCCAAAAAGAGAAAACCACTCACATTCACACCTCCAGGCAGTTTCAGGTCACCAGTTAACCCCACAATGCAAACTCCGGATTCGAACCCATGACATTCTAGTGCTAAACACTGCATCATGAAGCAGCCACAAAATATTCGATAAATGATCAACAATAAGCAGTTTACTATAGTTGTTCTGGATTATTACCTGTTATTGCTTAAAGCTTTGTTTTTTGATTCAAGTCCAAACAATTCTTTAGCGAACAACATTAACTACTTTACGAGCTGACAGTCATTGTGTTTTGAGTCACTTTACAACTTGAAGTGAATTTCTTCTTAAATTAAACTCAGAATGATGAAACTGCAAATCATGATTAATGCCTTAGGTTTCCATGTAGAGGAAGCTCATGTTTCTGCTTTTCACTAAATACAAAAATATCCCATTTCCTTCCATGTAAACAGTGTAACAGCTACACGGGTCGCAGAGGGCACACATGGTGAACGGATACAGACTTTAATGACATTTGCTGTGTTGACTGAAGGTCGGGATCAGGTCGAAGCCCATTTGTTATTCTACATTTGAGACGTCGGCGTGAGTCCTCTGTTTGCTTTGGAGCTCATGCATACGGCCGGAAACAGTGAAGACACGGTCCTGTCTGACAAAACGTTTTGTTTCACGCTGTGATCATGGGATATTGTGTATGTACACACAAACGCTGGCTGACAGGTTAACCTCATTTACCTGTGCTGGCTGGATAAAACACGACAGAACAAAGACGAACAGAATCTCTAGATATTCACATAAATAAAAGGCAAATCACAAAATAACGTGTATATGGGGACTAAAGGTATGCAAGCCTCTTTGACTCCATTATAGGGACGGAAAACAAAAAAGAAAAAGAGTCACACAACTCCAACGTGTTAACAGTGTTTGTCAAGACATAAAGTGCAAACCCTATTAGCATTAGCTCTGTTCCAGGTAGTTATTGTCTGTATTTACCTTTTGTTACAGCTTCAAAAGAAAAACACTTTGTAGGATCATTATGAAAATTAGCTTTGATTGTAAAGCGGATAAGATGAGATTAAAGCTGTTTCCACAGCAGCTCATCAAATAAACATCTTGGAAATCACAATAGAAGGACGGAGCCGTCACCTCTTACACGTCGAGAATGAGACTGAAAACTTGTGACACACAAAAACCCTATATATATATACATACATATATATAACTATTACACAGTTTGATTTCCAGTTTATTTCTCTTTGTGTTACATGTCTTTCCATATATTCACCTGGATTAAACTTAGTGAAGGAGCTGGAAGACAAAAGGTGTACAAGAAAGAAATATTCATTCTTATAACACGCACATTTCTCTTCATCGTATCACATGTGGAGAGTGAGGACTGTAGTTTTGAGTTTTTAAGGACTTTTGTGTGTGTTACACTTTCTGAAATCCTCCTCGTGAACCGTGTGCTGTGGTTTTCAACGTCTTGTTGAGACATCAGTTTATACATTAGGAAAAAAAAGAAGAAGAAGAAGAAGAAGCTGACATACGGGAAGAGGAAGTTCTTGAGGTCGAACATGTAGATGGACTAGTCGTGAATAACTGAGTGTATTTTTCCTACAGCAACATTTTGAAAACCCTTTCACTTGGCCTTTCAGTCACTGTTGGTTATAGTCCTGTTTGCTGCGTGGCGCGTAGCCTTTCGCCTTTCGAGTGTTTTTCTGTTTCTGTAGTAACACATCCCCCACTTCAGGAAACAATAGGCGTAAGATGACTCTGGTGACCCCCCCCCCCCCCCACACACACACACACACACACACACACACTAAAGACAGGAGAGTCGCTAGATTGTGTCTGATATGTGTATAAATAATGCTTCTTTTGATAAGATGCTTACATGAGTGATATTCTCAATGAGGAACTTATATGACGGATTGGGGCTCGACTATAAAATAAGTTTATACGTGTGTGAACAGCAGGCAGGCCCCGTCATGAGGAGTCCAGATGGTGGGTGGAGGAAACCCTCCTTTAATCCCTGAGCCAGGACATCATACCACCCCTTTCCATCTCTCTCTAACACACACACACACACACACACACACACGCACACACACACACACACACACACACACGCACGCACCCACACACACACACACACACACACACACGCACACACTCACGTCATCTGGACTACCTCCACACAGTGTGCATGGTCTCCCGCTGAGATTGTCCACTTTTCTTTTTACGTGCCATTATCTACTCTCCATTATGTGGCCTCGGCTCGGCTCTGCCCGGCGGCGTTATCCTTCCACTCACCGGGGACTAAATACTTGATGCAAAATGTAAATTTGGAAACAATAAGGAGTGATCCACCCTCAAAGATGAATTTAGTGACAAAAATTGTAAGTAGATTTGTACCGGCTCACTGTCATGCTGCCTTCTGTTTTTTAAAGACTTTTGATATCTGTATTGTTTCTTCACATTGTGAAAGTAAGCTTCACATATACTGATGTGTGAGTCAGACTTTGATAGTAAGCTCCATGTTTACACTCGCGTTGCTGCAGATCACTGCTCACAGTTTGGTGTGTTAACCACTGAATAACTGCAAAGTTTAATGATGCTCTTATTTGTTTAAATCTCATGCAGGGAAAAGATGGAAAGTCCATGAGGTTACAGGCGATACTGAAAACAAAATGCAGTTTTCTCTCTATACATATAAAATCTCTAAAAACGTATTTCCTTCCAGTGTCAGGTAAAACTAATGCAATGATCTGTCTTTTGAATTAATAATAACATTTTTAAATCTTGTCCTCCCATTTGATTATTTGGATATTAACATTTCCAGTGTTGTGAGATTCTATTATAAGTATTCTTCAATCCTCACAAATGCCAGAAAGCTTCAATCTCAGTGTTTGACACGCCTGTATTATTTGAGTGCCATTGAAAACACGGATGCGGTGACTCGCACAATGAAAGGTTTACAAGTCAGGAACTCACTGCCTCGGAGCTGGATTAAACTGAAAGTATAGAAAACTTCAGATATAAGTCTGCTGAGTGCTTTAATTCATGGTGACGTCAGCATATTGAATATATCCCATTTTATTCCAAAAGTATTGTTTTGGTGCAGTATTTTTCATTCCTGTGATCGAATTCATAAGTTCAGAAAATCTGAGGCAGAATGTGTTGCTGTGCAGTTTATTGGTGTTATTGTCACTTTTACTACATGTTTAGAACCGGCTGTGGTATTCTGCTGTGTGTATTGCTTCCACATTGTCTGTTACTGATGGACTCGCAGCTTTGATGTTTCATACTAACAGACGTTTGGAGCAAAGTTCAGTGTGTGTGTGTGTGTGTGTGTGTGTGTGTGTGTGTGTGTGTGTGCGTGTGTGCATTTGAGGCTTGCTTACACTGGTGAGACCATCATTGTTTTTATGAGCGTTGCCATTTTCTCTTTAATCTTTTATGTGCATATTAAACGGCTGTGTTGAAAGAGTGTCAGGCTTCCCCACAGACTCTGCCCCACATATCACAGACAGACTAATTAGAGGTTCTCTCTCCACGGAGTGGTGTATCCCTTTCATTTTCAAAACAAACATAAGTCTACATCCAGATCTTGATAAACGCAGATTTCGAGAAGATTGTTCCGCAATTCCTGCATGTAATTCTGCTTCATTGCCTCAGCTGCAGTTTGGGTCAGAGAGTCAACGTGAAAATCAAATGGCATGACGGTGCTAATGACTGTTTCTTCCATCTTCCTTTTGAACTCTTAAGCTGACGCTTTCCTGAATAAAGATGTATATTTGAAGCTCGTGTGCAAGACGATTTATCCAAACTTCCTCCGTTTTCTCTTGTGACTCTCCTGTGTTTTTTTTGTTTGTTTTTTTTCTTACAGGGAGGAAAGGCAAAGCTCCCTGCTATCAGACCAGGAGTGCTGACGATGAGGCCTGCGTGGCTGTGAAAATCGAAAACTCCCAAGGTAGTGAACACATTTTTAACATGATACATTCCAGAACTGAAATGCAGATTTCTTCATTGTCTCACTCTCCTCTTTGCTCACACGAAGGTGGAGCTTTGTATTCGGGGTTTACCTGTAAACGTGATGGGAATTCCTGCGGCGACGTGTTTGTGTATTTAGACGGTTCATTTCTGTGGCTGTTCTTGATTCCCATCTTGTAAAGTGTGGGGAGGTCGCGAGTCCGATTAAGATGCAAAGCTTTGTTATTTGTCGGTTACCTCCTTCGATCCACCGCAGGAAGGTTGCGCCTGTTTGTATTTAAAATCAGATGAGATTTTCAAGACTTTCTAAAAACTGTCCTGAGTGGCGAGAGATCTTTTTAAGGCTTCTGAATAAACCCGCCCCGGTAAGTGGGGATGCAGAGCCGTCCCGTGAAGCATGAGCATGCATCTCTGTGGCTTCATGCTATGCTGGGGTGTGAAACCTGCAGCTCTATTTTTATATCGCAAACTGCGTGCAAGTGTTTGTGTCTCTACTTGACGAATGGGTCCTTTTCCTCCAGCCCTGCTGTAGTGCCTTTTTTTCTTTTTTTTTTTTTGCATTATTTTTTTCTTCTTTTTTTCATCCCTTTAATTCTCTCTGTAAATCCTTCCATGCCTTCACCTCTCCTCCATCTGGCTTCCTATCTGTTTGTCTTCTCATTGTTTGTCTATTTCTCTCTTCCCTTCTGTTTTTATCGTCATAATGTTTGTCTCCATCCCCCGTCCTTCCTCTGCACCTCCCATCCTCTTCTTCGGCACATTGTCCTTTCAGCTGGTGGCCCCTCTGTTAGCGTGGGGGCAGATTGGGGTCCAGATACTAGGCTGGTTCATGGATTAGAGGATGAGGTGGGGTTAATCTGAAGAAAGTCTGGGTAGTTGAATAGACACGGATAATCCCTTTTATCTCATGCCCAGTGGTAAGATGGTTATCTGTCACTGTCCACCTCACACGCACACGCACACGCACACGCACACACATACAATGCATCACCCAGACATCCACTTTAACTGCACTCCATAATCTCATTGAGTGATATAGGGCAACTGGATTTATGTGTGTCTGTTTGCCTTGTGCGTCACGACCAAATCAAGGCGAGAAACAGTAGCTAATATGATGTTGTAATCTGTGTACATGGTGTCCCTTATACTGCTTTTCCCATTTGAAAAAAAAAAACACAAGAAAAAGAAAACATTGACTCAACATGAAAACGTTTAGAATTGAAAGTGGAAGGAAAATGGTACATGGTTTACAAAATTATTTCCAATGCAAAACTTGTGTGGCGTGCAAAAGTATTTAACCTCTTCAGCCCTCAGAAGTCACCCAGACGCTGAGAAATATAATAGTTTTTTTAAATCCCTGGATACATGTGAACATGGCCTCAGTCTGTGTTACTCCAGTCATCGGGCAAGAAGAAATCCACTGTCGAAACAAAGCCGGAAGAAGTCCCGTTTGCAGTTTTCCACGAGCCACGTTGTGGAGTGGACTATTTTTTAAACAGCTTGATCGTAGTTCAGTGTCACTGTGGGTTCAGAGGTCAGGGTATCCGTGGCAGCGCTTCATCTCATTTTCTACTCTTAAAGTTACCAGTTATCAAGAGGAAGTGTGGAGAAGTAAGTTCGCGCTTCTAACCGATCGCTGCACCACCGAGGTGTTAGCATGAGGGAGCAGTTTTGGTCATAATTGCTGAGTCATCGTTCAGGACTTTGTAATGATGAGAGGATTACAGATGCGACTCGGCAAAGTTGAATTAAATTATTTAATTTATATCCATTGTATTGGATTTATCCACATAAACTGAAAAATGATTATCCTTTTGATCTGTTCTAAGTGCATGTAATTTGTCTTAAATTCAATTTTAACACGCACACACTCATATATGTATTTATCTTTTTTTATTTTTAATCTTAAACAGCTGCAGCTTTGTAAGTAAGACTGTTCAAGAAATGGAATTTCTACTGGTTCAACTAGTTTACCAAAAGAGCAAAAAGAAGTTGCTATTGCTCCTCATCCTGCTCTGCAGCCTCATAGCACACATCACTGAATGTATAAGTGTGCGTGTGTGTGTGTGTGTGTGTCCGCACACAAAAATAGCAGGAGCTAAAATCTTCCGTATCATAAATGTCGACGATCTCTGTGGTTCAGCTTTTTTTTTTTTAAACCATGTGACGATTTAAAGTTGACTTATAATGAGGCCGAGCTGCAGAGAGGCTGCAGTCTCGGGAAGGAAGTCACAGATACTGAAGATGGAAAACCTCCAGTCACAGTTCCAGGCACTGACTTCTGCAAAAGGTACATCTCGGTCGAGAATAATCTGTTGACATCGTCGTTTCATTTTCATATCAGATCATGTGTCTGTACTTTAGCTTTCTGTTACTTGATTGGGTTCACTGCTTTAAATATTTGCTCACACGTTGCGGTGAAAGAAGTCAACGAGACAATAGTGTGTAGCTTCAGTTTGATTTGAGCAGCCCTGATGTGAAACACTGCCGGCTGTTTCACTGTGCGTGTTTGCCAATCATTGATTAGACTAATCGACGGACCAGGAACAGACGCACAGAAGTACTGTGTGTGTCCTCTGCCTTCACAGCAAATCTCTGCCTTATTGATTTCTTTATAATGCCACACAATCAACCACTTAAAAGCACTTTTCTTATATTTTAATTCACAGATACAGGCTGTTATGCGGTTATTTCCCATTTTAGATGTCGGCCATCAACACATAATTCCTGCTGTGTGAGTTTTGTCAGTCCAGAGGAGCACGTATGTGTTTAGTCAACTTGTGGAAGTGTGTGTGCGTGGTTCTTGTGTTTAGCCATTTCAGTGTGGGGTGTGTGTTCGAGTTGTGAGGGAGGAGTTGTGAGTTGTACTGCGAGTTCTTCACGCTGAGCTGTATCACTCACGACAACATTCCCTGGGGAGGACTGCGGGGAATTTAAAGTTGCTGCTGCTCTTTGACCAACACACACTCAGCATACACCACGCCGAGGTTGGCTGCAGAGCCGTTTTCCCATCAGACTGTGGGTGAGTTTTGAGATTTTCAGAGGAGAATGCTCGATTACTGGATATCCCTGTGTGACGCTTCTTTATCTCCTTTCATTTTGTGGCTTTGACAAGAAATTTAGTGTTGCAATGTTTTACATCATACAGCCGTCCAAGCCTTTAACATAATGAATGTAAACCGGTGTGGGTAAGTCATTGTTCTTCTTTATTTTTTGCACGCAGCTTTATGACCATATGCAGAGTGCCAGTTTTTTGATAAGATGTTCTTGAGATGGTTGCTTCTTTCACCTTTGGCTTGCTGCTATCTCCTGTCTCTCTGATTCCTTGTCACTGCTGTGCTGGAAGTCACCCACTTTATCTGTTTTTTTTCTTATGCCGTCTTTGTTAAGACGAAACAGAAACGGTATCCTCTCAGTCATTCCTTGTGATCCATGTGTCACACCCTTCAGGGCCTTGAGGAAAAAAGCCATTTTGTCAACTTTGTCAGACGCTCCTCTGCCCAGTGTCGGTACCTCCAGGGTGGCGACACACTGTAATGCACATACAGGTGTGTTTTTTGTTTACAGAGCTAAAACTTCCACATGGAAGTATAGGCACCTATTTTGCTGGAAGAGATCTGCATTGAGAAGAGGAGCCCATTTAGAGCATCCCAGATAAGCACATTGTCGGTGAACAGAAATGTTTTGAACATGCACTTCATCGCTTTTGACTGAAAGACTGAGTGACGATTAACCGGCTGGTGCATGTGCCCACATGCAGTGACACAAGGCGTGTGCGTGTGTGTGTGCGTGTGCGTGTGCGTGTGCGTGTGCGTGTGCGTGTGCGTGTGCGTGTGCGTGTGCGTGTGCGTGTGCGTGTGCGTGTGCGTGTGCGTGTGTGTGTGTGTGTGTGTGTGTGTGTGTGTGTGTGTGTGTGTGTGTGTGTGTGTGTGTGTACTTGTAAATGCAAGAAATCCCCCCTCTTGGTACTTTGGTCTCATGACTGACGTGGCTGAAGAGATCCACCTTTGGTTCAGACTGAATTATTTATTGGATGGAGTTTATTTCTTCCAGACATTTGAACTCCACCGATTCTGGAAATCTTTGTAAGAACAGTAAAGTTTTGCTGAAATCACATGGCAACCGCTGGATGTATTTTTTTATATTTTTAATAAAACTGGATGTAAATTGAATGCAAGAATTTCACTTCTTCCAATCAACTGCTTATTATGATCAGAATGTGTAATGTATAATGGTTACCACTCACTTTTTTCACTTTTTTCCCAAAAACACGCACTTGGTGACTCTACATTTCCTGTTGGTGTGTACTGTCTGCAGCCCCCCACTAACCTCAGTTGGGTAAAGCTGTAATGACAATGGATGGACGCAGTTTTAATTGTGCTGTCTGGCACTTCAATTAAAGTCCAAGTTCCTTAGTCTCTTTCTGCAAAAGAATCACTTTTAGCCGGGAAACGCTATAAAATGTGATGGTACACGTGATAAATGTCACATTATTGAATTTAAATAATGCAGTTGTTGGTTCTGTCCACTGAAATGGTTGCGTGTCTATCCGAGGCTCTTGTTGGGATGGCTCACTGTTTTCGGACATTGCTTGTTTTTTGTTGCATTGAATTTTGGTTCCTAGGCGATGCATTCCTCCATTGTCTTCATGAGCTGGCAGTAAAGTTGTGTATCTGTCAGAATGAGAACGCTGAAGAATCGAGGTGGGGACAGTGAGTTTACTATGTATAGTAGCACCACAAAACTGGCCACACATACATACATTTGCTGTTCCTGCAGTCCTACAGCAAAGGTCAATTTGAGACAAAAGCACCTTTATGCAGCACAGCCAATATGGCATATTTACAAACTAGCAGACTTCACATCTAACCTGTCGTGTGCTTTGATTCTTCGCTGTTCAAAAGACCTCGGCTCCAGATTGCGGGACTCCTTCCCCGTCACACAGAATCAAAGTGTTTCTGCTGGGTGGTGGCTGGCTGCTTCTAATTTACTGCACACGGCGGTCTGTCGCTTGTGCCAAGACGGATTTAATGAGAAGATGCCAGAGTGAGCGAGTTACCCAGAGCAGCAGCTCTGACCATACATTACAAACGAAGCAGAGGTCATCCTATTTTCACCATTAATGGCACTGACTGCATTTCTTTGTCTGAATCACATGGATCACAGATAAATTATCAGATTTTCACTGTATTTTTCCATACAGTTCACATCAGCAATACATCAAATTATCTTTATTACATGTCTCTTATATCAGCCAAAATGAAAATACCTGCACAGTCTCTTCAGTTTGGGCATATTGCTAAAAAATAGACACAATTTCATAGAAGAAGCAGTATTTATTATCTTTTTTTTAAGAAAATACTGTATTGGCAGTTTGCAGTCGGCCAGGCCAGTGCATAGAATAAAAACATGTAGAATGTTAAAGATGAGGATCTGCTGTTTGACTTACGTTAAAGGCAGTTTTCAGGGGCTGCCTTCATTTTGGGCGATATATTTATGTCATTTGGTGCATGACATGCAGCAGGATGTTTTCATTTGAACACTTAATGTGGCCATAAAGGGAAGTCAAGCACCTAATCAAGAGAAACTCCTTGGGCAGCCTTCATAAATGATTGGTAATTCTAAGCCCATGTTTAGAAAGCCTTCACTCCCAAACACAGCGTGGGATAGTTTCCAGCCAGACAGATGCTTTAAGCTGTTTCCTTTAATTACGGTCAGGCTGTAAAAATACAAACTGTAACTATATGATTCTGTGGTATTCTTTTCTCTCTCTCTCTTTCTGTTTCAGGGTTTGTGCGATAAAGATCACTGTAGAAAAATAATGTGGGGCCTCAAGCACCGTTGAGGCACGTAGTAAAATGCCTCCAAAAGCATAAATGCACAGTATATAGTGTGTACATTCTTGAAGAATTCGACAAGAAATCCATTTTGGGAAGCAGAACATCAAATTAGCAGGCACACACAGTTGCCATGCAGGGACCACAATGTAACGTGCACTTAGAAAAATTACTCATTAGGGTCCCGTGGTGCAAAAAAAAAACAAATATTTGTGGTTAACTGTTAACTCTATAAGTCGCATGTATGTGTTTGCCTAATTTGTTTTTGGTTTTTGCCAATCCTCAGGTTTACAATACCTCAAGCCTGAATCTTGCAGACATGGTCGTGTCTTCACAAAAGTCTGATTTGCTTGTGATCTGTCGAGCTCTCTGGTTTGTCAACTCGTCTCCACTCATCTTTGAGCAGACATTAACACATGCTGAGGCTTCTCTCCGTGCTATTATATAATATCCTGCTCATAAACTTTTATTTGAGCGTCATCATGTGTTGATCACTGTTTTAGTGCACCTATTTGTGCAAATATGAAGTAAAGTAATCTCAGAACTGACTCTCCCTTCAGTTTGCATAAACAAAGGCCACAACCTTTCACGCAATGACTTCCCCAAACATATCGGCTGGCTTTGTTCGCTCTGTGATGTGACATTGAGCTCTTATTTGTCACACAGTGTCATAATTACATGGTTGTGAACTTTCTGTACTCACAGTACTAGTACACAGTTGAAACCAGTAGTTTACGGACACTGTGCAAAAAGACACATAACACTTGTTTTTTTCTCAATGTCTGAAGTTAAATCAGACTCAACCTCTCCTGTTTCAGGTCAGTCAGGATGACCAAAATGATTTCATTCTGCTAAATGCCACAATAATGAGAGAGAGAATTTCTTAGAGAATGTTTTATTACTTTCTTCGAGGTCAAACTGTAAACATCTATCGTCAACCAGAAAGTGAAACTGGCTAATTTTCTGCAACTGACTGGACAGACGACTGCACGTCTGAATAGTTCTTCATGAAGACAAGGTCATACATATTTTGAATTCATAGGTTTTTTGCTGCTTCATAAATCATCGTTTTTGATTCAGCGTTCAGTTTAAGCCACTAGTGGGTGCTGTTTGTTTCTTTTAACACATGCACACAGAGAACAATACGATATACTGTAAACATTAACTATGCAGAGTACACAAGAGTATTCGCATGGGCCGACGACAAAGTCGAATTGCTATGACGGGAGATTTCCTGCTATAAAACGTGATCAAAAAGTTGTGTTTTCTGTGGCTCCGGGCACCGTTGTCGTGTAAACCTACACCCAAAACGGGGCCTTGATCGTAATAATGCTTCCTAAAAATGAACTAAAATGAATACAGGGCGTGTACAATTTATTTGTTTCACAGCATTTAACCACATATTAATCTTTCATTGAATAGTGTAATTTACCAAGTGATTTGTAACTGAAGTTATAATAAGTATAAAATGCACAGTGAAATCTTAACAATGTTCCCAAACTATTAAAAGACTTTGATAATGGGGGACCTGGGTTGAAACCCAGGAACGGCGTCCATTGTGAAAACTCTACAGTGCAAAATGCAATGACTGTGGCAGCCCCTGTAGAAGAGAGCAGCCACATAGACACTCCTTCTATTAGCTCGGGTGGAAGATCATTTTCAGAAAAAAAATGAAGTTGGTGTGCATGGTAATGCCCCCCTCCTCTATAAATAGATCAACCAGCTGCACTTTCAGACCAGAAGAGACCGAGTCTATCGAGAAATTAAGAACCTCCTCTCCATAATTTATGGTACAAGGATGGAAAGTTCCTCCTTCTCCTTATTAGCATGACTTGGGAGCCAAACAGATCATCAGTCTCTGTACTGCAGGCCGTTCATGGCTGAAAACAGAACATGCACCAATGGCAGGAGTTCACTTTTTTTTACAGAAATCTCAACATGTCCTCTTCACTCTACAGCTATAGATGGTTCGCCGCACGCCGCTGTTTGTCTGCACGAGTTAGGCGAGCATTGATTTCTGCATTCGCCCGATGCATCAGCGTCACTTCTGTTGAATTGCACACACCTTCTTAAGTGGCCACTTCAAATGGAAACCAATGCACTGATATCTTGTAAAATAATGAGAGTGCCTACACTCTTCTGGCAGCAGAGCCCCATATATGGGCATTTGCCTTACTGGGCTGCTCCTCGGAGACCCGTGTGTGTGTTTGTTGGCTGTGAGGTCAGAGACGGGTAGATTACGCTGCTGTAAATACTGTCAGTCTGTGTTGGTATTAAATTAGTCTGTCTGCGCAGTCTGAATACAAAAGCTGTGCCATCTGTGGCCAGCTGGTTGGAGGGAAAAGTCTCACCGGAGAGTATCGTCAACTGGATGATTAGCTGGATAAGCAACTGAAGTGTGTGATACTCACTAGTATTTATTCTTCCGCTATTTATCATAGTCATATTTGCAACAATGAATATTTGATAGGAATGAACTCTTGCTCTATGGGACACAAAGGAGACTGCATGTCATGTCTGGTGAAACATTCGATGAGCTGCAAAAGGAAACGGAGGCTCGTGAAAGAGGAGGAAAAAAGCCTTGATTGAGTCTTTACGGACTATTTTACACCACTGTAAAATATTACTTATTGCGTTTTAGGTGCATTTGTTTTTGCATTGAACATTATTGTGGGACGAGTATCAAAAGAAAACTTAAACGTTGACGCCGTGATGCACATTTTTTTGTATAGCTTCGCTGTGAAAACTGGTCCCCGTTAAAACAAAATTGGAAATCATCGGATTATTTTATTATTAAAACGAAATATCAACAAATTTTCTGATGGTTTTTATGATTTCTAAAGCTAAAAATGTAAATGATTTGCATTTTCAGTTTATGTAGAATCCTTTTAAGCTATTAGACAGTTTTATGTTCAAGTAGATAATGTGTTATGTGTATTTCTATGTGCATGTCTAAGTATGAATGTAGATCAGGTATATTCATAAAATATCTATTTATTCATATTTTGTGTGTGTGTGTGCGCATGAACGTGTGTGTGTGTGTATTGATGTGTATATACAATATGTATATACATTCATCTTAGTGAAAATAGATAATTTTTTTCTATTTTGTGTGTTTTGACTTGTTTAGAACAAATAATAATTTTAACAATACATATATTTTTAAATTGTACTTTTCAATTACATTTAAGTTTTTTGTGACACGTGTGTGTGATGTGATGCAACCAAAATCACTGACAATTGGAAATGACTGTCCTAGAAGGACAAAATAACTGTTTGTATGTTGGACGAGCGCTTTTTGAAACAAGGTGCATCGACAAAAGTGACGCTCATGCTTTCAGTTCGACGTCAGGAAAAGCTGAGTTATTCTTTTTTAATTGCTTCCTCGTCAGATAAAAATTAAGGAACTTGTTCGTTCACTCGATATTATAAATAATTATTGATGATAAGTAGTTGTAACATTTGGCCATATCGGTATTGTTGATGGTGATAAAAATTTCAAAGATTTTTTTTTAGGTTATTGTCTACCGCTTTAATGTTTTTATATCATCTTACATTTAATTGCATTACATATTATATTCCACTTTTATTTTAGCCAGTTTTTTTTATAAAAAATTTTTTTTTGTCTTAGTAGAACAGTTTACTGTCCCTGAAGTCTTTGACCTGATTGTCATGGATGCGTTTCCTCTGTGTGTCCTCCAGCGTTAGGCAGCATCCCGGCGCATGTACAGAGCAGCGTGCCCAGCATCCAGGCGTGTCTGAACCGTGCAGGTGGATTCAGCAGTGACAGGACCCGGGCGGAGGTCAATGGAAGAAGCTCCGGCAGCAGGGCCCGGCTGCCGTCGAAACCACAAGGTACATGAGAGCAAATCGGGGCCGCACAGCGGGAAGGTCAAACAATGTGAGAGTCACAGAGAATTGTCTGTTGGATAGTATTGACACGCACAGTCTCTTATGCTCTCACATTTTGATTGTCCAAACAAATTTTAAATAAAGGGAAAAAATCACCATGGTGCACTAGTTTGTTTTAACCTTTCTGAGGACTTGCTGTACACTGTGTGATTGTGTTCACGAAACGGTTATAACAGGAATCAAGTTATGCAAGCTGGAGTGGGATCAGTGAACCCGGAGTCTCGTTCCTCTTTTATTTGAGCCGAGTAAATCATTTCACACAGATAAGACAGGAGATAAAGCTCCGTGGGTTTTTTTGGGTTTGTTTTTTTTCCCTCCTGTGGCTGTAAATCAAGCCGGGCATTGATTTGGGAAAACACCGATTTGTGCACATGTTTAAATCTTTTCAGGTACTTTCTGCTTGTGACTGTTAAAACCAGCTCAGTGACAAGTGCTGTCAATTGGGATGGCTTACACTGCCCCCTGCAGCTTTAGAGTAATATTGCGGCGGCCTATTACCTAATGTGAAAAGCATCAGAGCAGGTCATCAGTATTCAAGGCTGGTGTTCAGACTTTTCCCATGTCTCCTTTCTAGTGCCCCCAAAGCCACTGCACCTCCAGAGCCCAGTGACAGAGGTCCCGTCTTCACTGAGCAGGTTTCACCTACCACCACTCAGACACGTCATGGAGGACGGAGGTGGTGGGAAAGAAGGAGGAGGAGGAGGAGCTGTGAACCGGGAGAGAGTGAAGGAGAAACACTCCAAAGTCTCAGATCTAATCAGTCGTTTTGAGAACAGGTATGCAGTCTTCACTGTCTCTCTCTCTCTCTCTCTCTCTCTCTCTCTCTGGTGGGGAATGTTTTCCTCTAAAGAATTAAAATAAATGCAGATTGGATCCTGCCAAAAAGAAAAAGGATAATTGGAAGATTTGTCTCGGGAATTGTTCACTTTATGCAATATTCTTCATGACAAGTGGCTGTTGTGTTGATTGAAAACACCTTCTCTCAGTCCGTCGCCAGTAAAGCACAACAGATTGTTTCTGGTTGAATAACTCCATCTGCGTCGCCTCATTGTCTTGTAATAAAAAAAAAACAACCTCGGCGAGGCTGTCGCAATCACAGTGACGGAAAATGTTGTCTTTCCTAACCTTTCGTACGGCAGCTCTTTCAGGGATGAAAAGCAGAAGTGTCTTGATTAAAGTCTTCAGCCGGCGCCCGGCTGGTCGTACCTTTAGCGGAGAGATTAGACTTTGCCTGACACACCGGGCGTTAGTGAGGAGGGGGGATAAAGGGAGATTTGTACTGGCAAGTGAAAACACAGGTCCTCATTCAGTTGTGGGACGAGACTCTGCGTTGTGAGATGAAACCCAGGAGATCGAGGTAGGGTGCGTCTTGAGTTACTCCTCCTTGTGGTGATGTGGTGGCTTTTGCATGTCTGACATTTCACGTGGAGGAAAAGTTTCACTCACGACATGGAAACTAAATCATTTTTAAGCATATTTTGACTTATGATTGTGATGATTATGGCCTTTGCTTATTAGAAAATGAAGTATTGTGAAATTTTCAGATACAGTATTCTTGATTTTCACAACTTTATAAGCTAAACTCGCAATAAATCTTGTAAATTAACATTCCGAATGGAGAAAACTCTGGTGTGCTTGGTTAAGATTTGTCAGTCTGTTCTTCGGGGACTGCAGGAGACGACCCCGGGAATGCAAAGATTACAGTTTAAAAAAAAAAAAGGTTTCAGATGGTTACAATCTAATTTTAAATTGACAAAGCCACTTAAAGGAAAAAGAAAATACTGAGCATGCACATACACTTTTTGTTCTTCATACAATTATGTAAATTTTAGCTGCGGCCTTGTCTCTGTGATTGAGCCCCTTTAAAAGCCATGAGAGGCACAACAATGGCGCCCTTGTCCTGCCTGCTCGCCCGTACAGTTTTGCCCCCAAAAGAAATATTCAGACTGCCGCAGTGGCGAGCCAGTGAGATTTCCCCACTGTCTCTTTTTTTTTTTTTTTTAAACTGTAATCTTTGCATTCCCGGGGTCGTCTCCTGCCGTCCCCGAAGAACAGACTGACAAATCCTAACCAAGCACACCAGAGTTTTCTCCACACCTTTTCATCACGCTCTCCAGTGTGAAATGAGGTTAATCTGAGCGAACTGGGTGCTTCTTTTTCATTCAGACTCGGCTGGGCCGCGGGGATTATCCCTCTAGTGGCCTTGCAGCCGAGAGAAGAGAAAGCCTGTGAGAACAGAATTAGCCTACTAATATACTAATCTGGTTCACATGCTGCTCCAGAGTGGCCCAAAACAGCCACATGGCCACAAGTGGGAGCGTTTACTTTAAAACACTGTTGTGCACCGGAACACTTTCTGTGTTATTTATATGCAAAGAGGAACTGATGTGTCCACCGACAGAGTGAAGTGTGTCTCTTTTGTTTTCTTGTTTGTTTGTTTTTTGAAAAGCAGTATATCTGGCCAGCTAGTCGTGACATTATTCAGTCTTCCTGTGAGAGGCACACAATATATCTTTTCACGTACACAAACCTCAGGTGGCTCACAGCCCCAGACCTGATTCATCTGTGGAGTGTTTCACCAGCTTGTTGTTGTTCCCCTATTTACACCTACTTCCTGTTTCTACCGGCAGTCGCAGTCAGTGCAACAAAGAATGTCACTGAGGCTGAAAAAAATACAAAACGTTTTTTATTTTTATATTTTTTTTAAATCACCTGCTGTTGGTTTCTTGCATCACTAAATGTTCGATTAGAGCCGTCAAATCTGCTTCTTGGTGAAATGTGATTGTTAGTGTGAATGGAGGGCTGATGTACAGTGGCTGCTGTGGCTGCTTGTTCTAACACTGGACGTCCGGGGGGGGGGGGGGGGGGGGGGGTCGTCGTTTGTGGGGAAACAGCTGCACTGGCTGCTGGTACAGGATTTCTGACAACTGAATGGTGATATTGTTTTACTTTTTTAACCGAAGCTTTATTTCCACCTTCATGCAAGCTGGTTTTTATATTCATTCATGTACAAGTAAAAAAAAAAAAGAGAGATTTCACAACATCATATATCAAGCAGGTTCAGTGTGTGTGTGTGTGTAAGTAGGACAGCATCCACCTCTCGGGAGTATAGCTGTACCTCCTCCTGTCTTCCTCATTATACTGTAGCTCCTATCCTGCTCTGCTGTGCTCACACTTCCTCTGCATTCAGCAGCCTCCTAAGACAGCAGGAAGTTTGTGCATCTCCACAAGTTTATTTTTAACTCTCGCACTCACGTGTAAAAGCTCTCTGCTTACTGCGGATCCCCACAACTCTCCGTCACCGTGCCACTACGAGCAGCTGCTAAATAGCCTTCAGCAATCTGTCTTCTTTTCTCTCTCTCTCTCTCTCTCTCTCTCTCTCTCTCTCTCTCTCTCTCTCTCTCTCTCTCTCTCTCTCTCTAGCCCGTTTTCCTCTACGGTTTTTTGTTTTTAGGAAGCGTGGTCGTTAACTCATTGTGTGCTGTCGCCCAGCTGACCCGCTTCCTCCTTTGCCTTTTCCGCTTGTTCCTCCAGCAACCCAGAGAGCAAGAGAGACGGCTCGCCGGTCAAACACATCAGCAAGGCGACCAACGGCAGCCCGGCCCACCACGCCTTCCAGAAGCAGGTGGAGCCCGGCAGGACTGAGGAGAACAACTCCACCTCTGTCATGACGGCGACGCAGGATGCGCCCAAACCGGCAGCGAACGGGGTGCTAGTGCAGATGGAGAAAGAGGACAGGGAGGAGAGCTATCATGACGAGGCGAGGGTCGAGGATCTCAGGCTGGTGAATGGAGACATGGGGAGTGCAGAGCAAAGTGATGATCACTCATCAACGCACGCAGGCAGGACCGAGGCAGAAAGCCACGCCGAGACCGAGGACAGCCGCAATGACGGGAGTGAAGGAGGGAGCGCAGAGCCGAAGGTACGGACACGGCGTTCACTTTTTTACATGTCACATCCTGGTGTTCCCGGGACCCGGCTTCAAGCACCAGGTGCTGCAGGACTGGTATCAGGGTTGCCAGTTCACAGTTCAGCCAAAATACACACTTTATGTCGCACACTTTCACGCCTCTCACAGCTTTTCTTGTTCCTCTGACTCGTCAGACTGGGGAATATATTTACTTTCTCAGCTTTCAGTCTAATTAAATCATCCGAACCGCTTCTCCTCAGGGTCACGCTAACATTGTAAGTGTAGAGTTACAAGGGAAGAAGAAGAAGTGTGTGTGTGTGTGTGTGTGTGTGTGTGTGTGTGTGTGTGTGTGTGTGTGTGTGTGTGTGTGTGTGTGTGTGTGTGTGTGTGTGTGTGTGTGTGTGTGTGTGTGTGTGTGTGTGTGTGTGTGTGCGTATTTTATTCATCGTATTCATGTCCGTCTCAGAGGGGTTATTTTCTGTGAAGGCTCAGCAGATGTCAAACATTTGAGCAGCTGAGTTCGTGCCTCAGCAGCCTCCCGCATGGGAAACTATGATGCCGGCTGTTGTCCACCATTTATAAATATCTCAGGTTTAGATGAATCTCCGTCTTTGCAGCGATGAAAACAACCACACAGCCCTCAACGCTGTGAGAGAGGACCAGCCAAAGATTATAGTACTTCAGTCAGTCACACCAGATGCCCCATATTTAACTCTGCATCCTGCTCAGTCAAAACAACTCTTATTTCTAGTTGTGTTGTCGGCCTGAGAGGCAGAAAAGTCAAGTGTAAGGTTAACTTTGGTGATGACTGTTATTCATCTAACTGTAGACTCTGAACTGGGAACTTAATTTAAATGGATTAATTCACTCTAGATTGAGTCTGAGTGACTTTATCAAAGTTAGTGGATTTTTTTTTAATCAGCTTGTTTAGTCCTTTTTGCTTGAATTAACATAGTGTAGTTTCTCTTTATGTTGATTGCTAATTTAAGTGTGGTGACAATAAAATAAAATAAAAACCCATTAAAAACTGTCATTAATTGTCCACTGCACTCTTGCTTTAAATGCTGCTTTACAGCCATGATTGACTGAGAAACCTCATACAACTGAGCCATCAGTGGTATTTCAGCCACTGTGAGATGTAAAAACGTTTGCTGTCAGGAAGCTGCCACGTGGTTTACTTCACCATCATCCACCCACAGTCTGCACTGCTTTATCCAACGTAGGGGTGTCAAACGCTTTTTAATTTAAAGGGCACATTCAGCCTAATTTCATCTTTACCGCACCGGTAAAATAGTGCCAAAGTAACGTTTAAATTTAAACTTGAACGATTTTTTTATCTGTGGTGTAGAGTATATGTGACACAAATGTCTGTTTTAAAAAAAAAAAAATGTTCATGTCCGTTTTTGTTGAAGTTTATATTGATTTACTTAAAATTAAATTCTAAAATATATAGATTTTTGTCCCCTCTTTATAAGTGATAACTTCAAATCCAAGGCTTTTTTGTGTGACGTTTGCTTGCGTGTGTGTGTTTTCTCCAACATGTTGTCTTCCCACAGTACAAAAACAAGCATGTGAGGTGAATCGGTGTCCCTGAACTGCCTGTAATTGGTGTGTTGTTGTCTGTCTGTTTGTCTCTCTGGCCTGTGATGTAACCTGCCTTGACCAATAGTCAGCTGGGATCAGCTCCAGCGCCCTGTGACTCCGAACAGGATAAAGCAGTGCAGAAAAGATGATTGGACGGCCCTCTGGAGATGAATTAGATCTCATCCTTTAAATAATTATTTTAATTAGAAGGCTACTTGGTGTGTTTCGAAATGTGACCAAATAAACCGGATGTTTCTGTGGAGAGCAGTGGGGCAGTGGATTTAACGCGTCATATAAAGTGCATTTGAGTCCAGTGGAGTTTCCATGTTCTCCCTGCGCATGCATGGCTTTTCAAAATAAAGGTATGAGCTAACCCTTGGTAATTTGTGACACTGTGATGAGCATGTCCAGGGTGTATCCTACCTTTGCCCATCGTCGGTTGGTATTGACTCCTGAGCTGGATAAAGTCATATATAAGTGAGGAATGTGACAATGAGGTCCGATTGTACCTGTTGGGCCACATAAATAAATGAATAATTGCAGGAGTGTGTACGTGACCGGTGCTGTAGCTTGCGTGTTCCCCCTGTGTGAATTTTCTCAGAATAATCCCAATTTATGAGTCGTGTGACTGACGCTGCCTTCGCCTCCAGCCAGCTGGGATCAGCCCCTTTATAGATTTATCATAATAGAAGAGTAATGGTCTGCTCTGCCACACCATCACCACTGAGCTTTAACTTTGTAGATGCACGGGCAGTTAGATAAATATTACTTATTTAACTTTATTCAAACCATCTGTTTCTTTCTATGTGGAGCAATGTCAAAGAATTTCCCCCAGGGATTAATAAAGTGAATTCTGATTCTGATATTAGAATATGTTGGGTAGCAGTAGATGATGATGATGAGATCACTGATGACGTAACGTGGCATAACTGTTTTGGGATTGTTGAATTCAACTATATATAGTTAACTCTAAATTGACCAGTGTGTTTTTATTATATTTAAGGTGACCACAATGCCTGACTGTGGCTACACATACGCTATAAATACGCACTGCCAGTAAAATGAGCTGGCATGCCAGAAAGAAACCTTACATTTATTAATTACAGTTTTGTTCTTCACCAATTGTCTGGCTACTGAAACCGGACTGTCGGCTGAGGCCGAGTTGCAGATTTGTGTCTTTGTTTTAGGTGGTGTCATTTCCCTTCTTCCATATTCTCATTTCCTTTTCTGATAGCCTCGGTTGACACCGCAGGCCAGACAACTGTCAGCCCTGCGCTAATGACACACACACACACACACACACACACACACACACACACACACACACACACACACACACACACACACACACACACACACACACACACACACACACACCAGGACAACCTGATCCTGCAAGCATCGCAACCAAAACGGCGATGGACTTGAGGCGACACTGAAACACCTGGAAAGTTGTCAGTGCTTTCACTGCACTGTTGGCTCTGAACGTCTCCCCTCAGCTGTTTTGTCTTTTGGAAAATCGTCGCGCTCACAGACTTGGCGTTTGCGTTGTGAATCCAGTCGTGAGCCAAACAGGAACTTGCGGAGAGAACTGCAATTTTTAAGCGACAAAAACATGAGAATGCCGTCGAACGGTAACTCTGCATCGCGAAACGATTCAAACCAGACTTCTGCATTTTCGTTTTCGCTCAGATGAACAGTCAATATCGAGGGAAGTCCCTTTGAGTTTGGATGAGTACATCTACAATACCTATGATCAGGATAATGGCAAAGTTAGAGTTCTGAATTCAACTTGGGTACAAGACTCATGCATGCACAGGGAGAACATGCCACCAAACTCCTCACTAAAGCCTGAAATCAAACTGGGGATATTGAATTCAAATGAGTCGAAATAAAAACATAAATAATCCCATGAATGTGCCGTTGTTTTGCAGGAGACGAACGAACAGAAGATTTTTAAAATTGCCAGTGAGCTCCTGAAAACGGAGAAGGCGTACGTAGCACGGCTGAACCTGCTGGACCAGGCGAGTGACTCATTGAAATGTTCCAGCTTTAGCGTTTCTATTTCCTTTTTATGATGGAAATCAAAGTCAATATGCTGTAACTGTGCCTCTTCAGGTATTTTGTGCAAAGCTGATGGAGGAAGCAAATAAAGGAACGTTCCCTGTGGAGGTGGTGAAAAACATCTTCTCCAACATCTCCTCCATCCACACGTTCCACGGCCAGTTTCTGCTGCCAGACCTGGAGAAACGCATGGGAGAATGGTGAGCTTCAGCCCCGACACGAGAGTTAATGCCCCAGCAAGATTCCTGTTTTGCTCAGATGCTGATTGCTGAATCCCGGTGAAGGACTTTTTGCCTAAAAGCAAGGCGTCTGTTCTGGATACATGACTGTCTCTTCTTCATCGCAGGGCATCCACACCTCGTATCGGGGACATCCTGCAGAAACTTACACCCTTCCTCAAAATGTACGCCGAGTATGTGAAGAATTTCGACAAGGCCATGGAGCTGCTGAAGCACTGGACCGACCGCACGCCTCAGTTCAAGGCCATAATTCAGGACATACAGGTACTTAATGGTCTGTGAGGTCAAATCCAGTCTGGATTAGGAAACATCGGGCGCACACAATAAACAACCAAGTAGTGATCATAACTGGGGGGGGATGAGACACCAGTGGTGCTGGACGTTGTTAACAAGCACGTTAAGGACTTTAAAATGACGATGACCGTGTGAGTGAAGCTGTGGGAAAAGCAGGAGAATAAGAGTGATTAAAAACTGGGGCCAAACCAGAAAAGAGGACATTCTGAGAAGAACAATCTGAAGACTAGATAAGACTCTATCAGAGCTGCAGAAAAGCAAATTTATTGTTACTGCAATGACATGCACAGCATACATACTGCAAAAAGCTGGCTTAACTGCAATAAATTGGTTTTTTGGACTGTGCGAGCTCAAAGGGACCGAATTGTAAATATTAAGGAAAATAGCCCTTATTATTTAATACCGTTTTTTATTTATTCAAGTATTATTGCAGAAGCCAGGAGCTCAAAAATCAAGAAAAAGTAACAAGGTCAGAAAACTGCTCCTTTTGTGAAGCTGATGGGAGTTACAGACGCTCACGAACTAGAAAGACATGAAAAAGAAACAATTTCAGTTAAACATTATATACTTAAGAGTTCTTTTCCACTTGATACTGTGCAGCTCAAGACCAAATGTGGTGAATTATTAATAAAAAAAAACAAAAAAAACCACTGTTTTTATTTTTAGAAAACAAAGTCGTGTCTGACACAATTTTTCCAAATATGAACCGGGACCACTTTTCGATCTTTTCTTGTCATTTCTGGACAGAGTCAAGAGGTGTGTGGCTCTTTGACGCTCCAGCACCACATGTTGGAGCCGGTGCAGAGGGTCCCTCGATACGAGATGCTGCTGAAAGATTACCTTAAGAAGCTGCCTCCGGATGATCCGGACCGACGAGACTCAGAAAGTGAGGAAAATTTACACCGAACCACCGCTCAACCAACGTTGAGATGTTGCCTCTGAATTAATGGATTTTGTTTCTCTTCAGAATCATTAGAAATCATTGCCACGGCTGCTACTCACTCCAACAGCGCCATCAGGAAATCTGTGAGTAAAGCCGATTTATTTCAAAAGAATCTCTCCAAACTGTGTCACTTCCGACTAAAAAAACAAAAAATGGCTCCTCTTAATCAATCAGGAGAATCTAAAGAAGCTGATGGAGATTTACGAGATGCTGGGGGAGGAGGAGGACATCGTGCACGCCTCTAACGAGTTCATCAAGGAGGGCCACCTCCTCAAACTGGCGGCCAGGAACGCCTCGGCGATGGAGCGATATCTCTTCCTGGTGAGGGTCACGAAAACACTCACCTCTCCGACTGCAGGGAAATATGCTGAGGCCTGACTTCTTCTGCACTATTCAATTTAAAACAAGTGAATCGTTTCATGCCAGGAACACCTCCCGTGTAACGACACCTCAGGGGCACATGAACCCTTCTCTAAATTATGAAGATTGCTGGTTGATGCGATTATGTTGTTGCTGTTTCTCATTAGCTGCGTGCAAAATGAGTCCCGGCCGCGTCATTCGGGCCCCCTGCAGAGTTTCATGCTGCACCCTGAGGAAAGACGCTACGTGAAGAGCCTGATCCACAGGAGCGCTGATCTATCAGCTTTCCTGTTCTTTTTTTATCTACCAGTTCAACAACATGCTGCTGTACTGCGTGCCCAAGTTCAGCCTGGGCGGGCCGAAGTACACAGTGAGGACACGGATCGGCATCGACGGGATGACCGTGCGGGAATCGCACAATGAGGACTACCCTTTTACGTTCCAAGTGTCGGGGAGGGAGAGGACATTAGAGCTCCAGGCCAGGTACTCGGTTTTTTTTTTGTTTTGTTTTGTTTTTAAGGGGTCATCGTATCCAGCTTTTCAACACTTTCACATGGGTCTCCTTGGTCCCAAAAAGTTTATTGCCCCAAATCCAGCTTTTCCTTGATTTTCATTCATTTAAATATTGGATCATATGAGCTACATTAAGAATCTGCTGTCTGTGTGAGCTGGACTGGCTCCGCCCACACATGCCCATCTTGGGAAGAAGAGGAAGTACTTCCTCTCGTGGTGCCAGAGCAGAGCTGCCTAATTGTGGGAGGAGTCAAAGGGCGGGCCTACCTTGATTGGGATTGGCTAATCCCCCGATGACACCATATAGGGTTTGATTTCTGATTGGCTCGTTGGTGCAACACACTTTTTAAAAATTCAAACAAGCCAGGGAGAGAGAGGACAGACTTTCTTCACTTCTGGGGCGTCATTCCAGGTACTGGGACAATTATTACTGTTGGAAAACCTTTAGAAAGAGAAATTTGCATAATATGACCACTTTAAGTTATCTATTAGAATTCTATTTTTAGTACAAACACTTGTGAAAGTAGTATATTATTGTATATACTAATATCACTCCCAGTGTTCATTTTTAAATCCAGTAAATCTTTCAATAAACTCCTTCACCACACCTGACGTCAAATGATTCTCTTCTCTGTTTTAATGATTTATTTTCTCATCCTCCCTCACACAGCTCGGAGCAAGACAAGGCAGACTGGATTAAAGTACGTTAATCCACAATGGGGTCTTTTGGCGGGGGGGGGGGGGGGGGTTTGACCGACTCGCCTTGAGAGAAATTCACATTTCACATCGTTATTCTTTCACAGGCTTTCCAGGAGACCATTGAGATCTTCAATCAAAAAAATGAATCGTTTAAAAACGCACTGAAAGATGCAGACGAAGTCTTGGTCAGTGTTCCAACAAGATCCGTTCCAAGCGATGATGTTTTGCCTGTTCTGTCGTAACGAGTGTTTGTTTGCCCCCCCCTTTTTGTAGAAAGCTGAGCTGGGTAAGAGAGCCCCTCGATGGATCCGTGACAATGAAGTGACGATGTGCATGAAGTGCAGGGAGCCGTTTAATGCCATCACGCGGCGGAGACACCACTGCAGAGCCTGCGGCTACGTGAGTAAAGTTATGTTAGTGACATGACCTCGCATTAAAGATTTGGCCCATCGAGCCTCACCTTCTGCTCAGCCTGCTGCTGCTCAGTGGGATAAAATTGATCTCTGACTCAAATCGATTAAAGCTCCGTCGCCACCAGAAACAATGAATAAATAACTGTCATTTTTCACCACGCACATCTATAATATATAGATTCATTATGTGTTTTGATACATAGTTAGTTATTCCATACATTCTTACCAAAATACGAAGTAAAACTTATACAAATTATTATTATTATTTTTTGTAACCTCAATCTATTTTATTGCTCTTTTATCTGATTTCCTTCCATTTTTATTTCCTGCTTTCCTCACAGTTTCAGTTTCCCGCTGAAACTTGTAGTATTTAAAGTGTGTAAAAAAGAATTGACTTTTGACTTCTTGTTGCAGGTGGTTTGCTGGAAGTGCTCAGACAATAAGGTGGCGCTTGAATACGACGGCTTCAAGCAGAACAAAGTCTGCAAAGACTGCTACGCCATCTTGAAGGGCGAGGGCGTGGCTGAGGGCAGAAAAAAGGGCATTCTCGAGGTGACGTTTGATGACATGCAGGATTTCAGTTCAGTTTAAAACCTCCACACACGGGACGATTATGTAAAGTCCACGTAGGAAATTATATATTCAGTTAACGTGCAACTCATTCATTATATGTACGTTCTTATTGAAATACTCTAAAAACAGCAGTATTAAACTTATTTTAGTTCAGGATTCTTGCAACGAATAGTGTATTTACATTTTGGTAATAGTTTAATAAAGTATTATATGATTGAATTAAAATTTAAAAAAATATCCTTTTAAAATATGATTATTGATTAAATGTCCTGTCGCTTTTTGTTTTTGGTATTCCTTAAAATCCAGACACATGGATTTCACAAATGTATAACAAAATGTAGAGAAACATAATTTGATTAGCGTAGAAACCTATTGAAAAATGTAATGATGCCAATAATTCAAATATAATAATCAATCATGTCTGTATTCCATCAGTATATTTGCGATTCCACTATCAAAGGTACAAATTAATCATATTTATTAACCGAGTATACAAACTATGGCCTTGATTATAATAAGGTCTGTTTTTATTACATTATTGGCATGGTATTACATTAGTAGCTTTAAATTTTATTAAACTACTGCATTCTTTTTGGTGCGTCTACTGTCCCCAACAGCAGATTTTCAGAACTTTGTTGACTTAGTTGATTTTAATAATTTTTCCAGAGCAGTGAATCTCCTAATTGCCTAAATATGTTGACATATTGAAGTGATGTGTATACGGTGCAGGGCTGTTCTGACATGTGCATGTTCTTGCCGTGCAGATCGAGGCGGGTCAGTTCACAGACAGCAGCATCATGTGTGGCTTCCTGCAGTATTCGGAGAAGAGCAAACCTTGGCAGAGGGTTTGGTGCGTCATCCCCGAGAAGGAGTGCCTGGTGCTCTACCTCTACGGAGCTCCACAGGTGAAACACAAAAAAAAATTGTCCCGACAGCGCAGAGGTGACGCTTAACCAAAGCTTTCGATTGATCGCAATTGTTTTCTCGTGTCAGGATGTGAAGGCCCACTGCACCATCCCCCTCCTGGGTTACTCTGTGGACGACAGCGCCCGGCCCACGGACCCGCCGGCCACCTTCCGCCTCTCGCAGTCCAAGTCCGTCCACAGCTTCGCCGCGGACACGGAGGAGGTCAAGCTGCGCTGGCTGAAGGTGATCCGAGTGGCCGTGTTGGGAGACGTGCCGGAGCGCCCCGAGGCCAACGGCAGCAGCTCCAGCATGTTGGACAACAACAACACACAAGAGGCCGGCACCAACGGCACATAAGGGCATGCTTTCTACAAACTGGGGGGGGGGGGTTATTTCTTTTTTTTTTTCTACACGCAAACTGCTGTCTGTCGTCTTACTCGAGAAGGAGAGAGATCGGGCTGCATGTACATAAGATACAAACCCTCCCTTCTGACCTCGAAGCCAAATGTTTTAAAGGACAAATATGGAAACGTTTTGCTGGATTAGCTGCTTTTTCTTCTTTTTGCCTGGATTTCCCTCGATGAGGCTCTACTCGAGCTGTGCTGGATTACTAACAGACACTTCTGGTACAATCAACACTAGAGCAGAGGAGCCTCACGATGCATCAACCTCCCATTAATAACTGAAAGTCAGTCTCCATGGATCAGAGCCAGCACACCAGAACGTCACCCAGCACCCTGATGAAGATGTGAATCATCCAAACTAAGGCTACTGGTTCTGTAATTGTGTGTACCTGTATAGTACCTTCTTTTTTTCTTTTTTTTTTTTTAAAGAAACTGTTGTTTTTATGTACAGAAATTAGTCACAAGCTTTGTTTCTATAAAATAGAAAACAAGTATAGGTATAATATAAAGTATTTACAGTATTCCCTGTTATCGTTGCTTGAGAAGAAGGTTCTAAAATTGTAATCAAGTGGCTGAGCAATGGTGAACTTATCCACTCCTCTGTTTCCTCTGCGAGAAATTCATCTGATCAAACTTATAATATGGAGTTTGTTTTCCTTCAAGTTAAACTATAAAGAAGGATTCACTCTTTGTTTTTGTGCAAAATATAAAATTTTCACAAGAATAATTAATGTGAATTGGGCAGTGTGACCCAATCTGGAAACATTTAATAACCATCATGTATTTAAGGTACTTTATTAGCAATTTTCCTGTGAGCATGCATTTAAGTCGGGGGTGTCAAATGCATTATGCACCATAGTTTCATTAAAATTGGCTTAATGTCGAGTTTGTAGTCATTCTCTGTAGTAATTGTTTAGATTTGCCAAAATATAGACCTTTTCACCACGTATACTCGGCACCACAACAAAGAAAAGATTAAATTTAAATGCACAATTCCAAGACGAAAAATGAGCCGCATGTGGCCGCTGAACCAAAATGTGTTTGACACCCCTGATTTAAATAATGGTGACAAATCCAATTTTGAGTGCACAAATATTTGAATGAAGTTAACATGACTTTAGTTTCCTTATCAGTTACTTCCTAAGCTGGAGTCTCAACCTCCCAATTGCTCAGGTCGGGACGAGCATTCGATGTAGAACTTGTGCCAAATCAAACATACGGATCACATGATCCGCTGTGGCGACCCGGGAAGAGGCCACAACACACTCCCACCGTAATTCCCTTTTAATTAATTGTTGCTAAATGACAAAAAAAAACTAAACAAAGTCCCATCCTTCTTTCCTATTGGTCATATTACAGCTGCGCCAAGGAGAGGGAACAGCACGTTTTTTATATTTAGGAGCTTCGCAGATTAAAGTTCCTGGAACGGGAGTCAAGCGGGGGATCATCATTACGTTTGCCAGGCAGAATTTTCTATTCAGATGCAGATGCATCACAATCGGGCAAATCAAGCTGGTGCGACCAATGTATATGTGTTGTTAATGCTGTAATTAATTTTATTATTTAAAGTAATTTATAGAGTATGACGAGCATGAGCTGTTATAACGTAGCACATATTCGTTCCTGGCTGTCAACTAAGAAGTGCTTCGGTTAGATTTGTTTTGTTGTTGTTTTCTGAGAGCCAATGATGTTTTGTGTTTTTTTTTTTTTTAATCCACTAACCTGTGAAGCGTGCAGGGAGGACTGTTTTGGGGGGGATGTGCCTATATTTTTCACAGTGTGCTCAACACTGGTGCTTACCAGAGTCACACCTTTCAACTCTTTGTCCTCAAACAAATAAAAACAAACAAGAGCACAAACGTTCAGTCGGTCAGATCTGAATATACATCCTTTTTTTGTTGTTGTTGTTGTCCTCTCAACTCTCCAAATTTCTAAGAAAAATTATGCACTTTACGGCTTAAAGAAAGTGTACCTTCAAATAAAATAAAATCAGATTATTTATGTGAATCTGGTTTATTTGTTATAAGAGTGATCTTCGTTTTCAGGCACGTCTCAAATCTCCAGAGCCTTTGTTACTTATTTTGATCCGAACTTCACAGCAGGCGTCTTTTTTTGTTTGTTTTGTTTTTATGTTCCTGGTTTTGATTCCTGTTGCTTGTTTTGCACATTGAGTGAATCTAGCTTTCAGTTGATTCATTTCAAATATCTTACACGTTTTCATTTACAGTAACTGAAGCACCTTGGGTTGAAGTTTACATAAAAGGTCTCAAAACAGTTGAGTTTAAAGATTGTGTTTCATCTCCTAAAAACTGAGGAGGCCGAGGTGAAGCACGTTAAAGAACTACTACTAGTTAATATTGCACAGTTTTGGTGAGAGAAACCAGAGAAGTGACAGATTTAGAAAATGTTTATTTTCACAAAAGAAAAGGAAAAGTTATGAGATCAAACAAAAATATCAAATATGCCTTACACGTAAAAAGATGCAACTGGAGGGTCTTAAGACAGTCTTTGTGCATTTGTCTTAGCTTTTGGACTGTCGGAGCAGGCCGCGGAGCCTGCGCACCAGAGCCTGGATAAATGTGTATCGAGAGCGGACCTGGCTGTACAAGCCCTCCACCTCCAGCAGCTTCCTCTGCAGAGCCTCCCCGAATCCCGCAGCCATGTCGCTCTTCAACTGCAGGGGGGGGGGGGGGGGGGACACAATGCAGAGATGTCATGCGTCTATTAAAACAATGTGCCAACATGCACAAACAGCAGTTTTCAAAGCGTTTCTTACCAGGTCCAGGTCTTGCTGGCTGACTCTGGACAGGCCAAGTCCTCGGCTTCCACTGCCTTGCAGGCCACCAAATGCATCTGAAGAAAACATGTTAAATCAGGAGAGTAAAACATAAAGGCCTGTGAACTCAAACTGTTCTCACAAACCGCCTTTAATAGTAGTAATACTAAAGTTAAAGGCTCCAAGCTGCAAAGTCCTACAAAATAATTAACTCAATCGACGTGCCATTGGTGGTATTTCAAAATGTTAAATTTTTTTTTCATTTGTATCAAAGTAAACTGACAAAAAGGATCATTATCAAAAAGTACTAGTTAAAGCAGATCCTAGTTAATGAAAGGAAGCTGCATGTACAAGCAAAGGTTTGTCGTTGAGGACAAAATGAGCCGAGTCTCTGTTATGTGCGTTATCTCCCAACTTTTTCTCACCATTTGTCAGTCGTGATCTGTACAAACTGGCTCCAGGCAACAGGGAGTCCTTGGGGTCGGAGGGAGCATGATGCAGAAGGTAATACTCCAGGTGACGCCACAGCACAAATAAACACGTCTCAATGACGTCTGAGGAGGAAAACTGGTCAAGGGATTTCAGGGCAGTTTATGACAAGAACTCGCAGACGGTTGTTTGTTCTAAAGCAGGAAAAGAAACACGGAGGGGAAGACAGGACGTTCGGTCTTTGGTGTAATGTGATGAAAAACAACACATTTAGTGGAATTTGCCGGGAAAAGAATAAAAGGATACAAGAGCACAACGCAAGCAGCTTTGCTCTGTTGTTGATGAGCTGGACGAGCCGTCTCTTAGCCAGCAGGCTCCTCTGGACGGAGGAGATTTTCTCCACGCCTCCCGGGCCGGACACCAGGCCCTGGCACAACTACAGAGAAGAAGTCTGAGGTTAAGGCTGAAGACGAAGCAAGGCGGAGCCAGGAGGCTACAGGAAATTAAGACTATATGACTACAGCAGCCAAATACTCTAAGAAGAATCCTTTCTGATAAAAAAAAAAAAAAGAAAACCTACAGCAACATTGATGCTTTATTGACAGCTTTATTTAGATTTTATCCACAAAGCAATTCAGTGTATCTGATTATCATTAATGCTACTAAAAAGGTCCAAACAATGAGCTCTGATCTCTTTGAAATGAAGCTGAATTATTGTGTGGTTACCTCCTTGAGCTCCTCCGGAGGCAGCTGATCCAGGCTCTGCAGCTTGCCCAGGCTCTGGCGGTGACTTTGGTGGAATCGGAAGAAATCGGCGGCGCTGTTCTTCAGCAGGTACAGGATCAGGCCCAAGCTCGGGACTTGGGAGTAAGCCATTGAAGGCAGAGCGGTGGGGAGATCTTACAAAGGGGAAAAACAGCCCGGATTCAGCCTGATATCCGCTGAAGTGGGTAAGAGATGCTGAAGAAAATCCTAAGAGCCTCAAGAGAGTCTGGATTTCAATATCAGAAGCACATTTTACAAACTGAGAAGGACAAATACTGTAAAGGGAGGAAGGAACACCGGCTGCTTAACAAGAACATGAGTCAAATCTTTTTTTTACCTTTTAAGTACAGAAAGTATATCACTGACCTGTGCGCCCCCCGTCCCTGCCAGCTGGCTCACTGCCGGACGGGCTGAAGAGGCAGATGCTGAACTGAGCCTGGGTGGAACTTTGGAGAAGGAGGGTCTGGCAGTACTCCATGATGTTGGCACACACCTAGGACGGAGGACAGCATGGCGCACATCAACAAAACGATGCAGCATGGAACAGTTACCCAGAGCGCGTCGACAACGGTGTGCACTTATTTCAGTCTTCTATAACCTTCTGCTTTTGATGGAAGAAAATCAAGAGCGTGCACAACCGCATTATTCATGGAAGCATTATTGTCGGACCTGTTGCATGGCCACCTCCATCTCTTCCCGTCGTTCCGCAGACTCTCCGGGTGCAGAGATCTCGGCCTGCTTCAGCAACCTCTCTCGCTCACTTCCTGCCAGGCGGCCGAGCAGGGACAGACACAGGCGCTGAAAGAAAGCAGACGTGTTGCAAACATTCGGTTGAAAACAGAAGTCGGAGCCTGAGGATGGACTGAAGAAGTCAGACTCTCCAACATGATGTGGAATCAAGAAGAAAATTTGTCTCACCTGGAATCTGTTAATGTGTCCCTGGAACTCCATCAGAGCGGCACTGTTCACTTCACCACCCATTTCAAGAGCACCTGAGAGAGAACGCAGTAAAGAGGAAACCAATAAAGACTGAAAGCAATAATATTTTTTTAATTTACATGTTGTCTGGTGTGATTTATTTATTTTATACCTGGCAGAGCAGTTTTACTGATGATGCCAGTGAGCAAGGAGAGTTCCTGCAAAGCTCCCATACTGAGCTCCTGGCATCGCAGCAAGGCCTGGATGGTGTCTGCGTGGACAATTAGCCACTGGAGGACCTGAGGTCATACAATCAGATGTATTCACATCACTTACTTTCAAATCCTACTTTATTATCCAGGAAAGCTAGTTACACAGAGCTTTGAGAAGAACATAATCTATTAGCAGCAATATCTGTTTGAGAGCTGTTATGTTTACCTGTGCTGCCCCCTGCTGGTGATTTATGGAGGTTGACGTCAGGATCACTTGAAAGAGCCTCAAGGTCGGCAACAGGATCTGCCTGTAACGATCTAGAGGACTGGGGATGAAGCCTGATGGGTCCCTCATCAATCTGCAGCAAACAGAGGAGCATAACGCAAACATGAATAAGACTAAAGTACATTTTAAAAGAGATCCTCTGGACAGCTGAAAAGAAGTTAAGGGCATCAAGAAGCGAGATTCTGCATGTTATGCTCTTGATTTTTGACTGTGGTTTGATTGTGGTATCGACACATAGCACTTTACAGGTGCAGCTTATTTACAGGATCAAGCTGAAACGTTGCATCAATTCATGAAAGGTCAATGTCATGAAGCTACTTGTTTCTGTTGGCACATTATAGTTTTTCACTGGATCCGTGTTGATGTTTATATGAAATGAAGGTGAACATTCATCTCACCATCACATCAATGTTGATATTTGAAGTTTGTTTCCAGAGGAGTTGAAGTTTGTACTTGTTTGTGCATTTGCTGCATTGTACTTATACTATCAGGTTTATTTCTGAATTAAACAAGAAAATATGTTATTGAATGTTTTGTGGCGTTTAACAGTCTTCCTCAGCTCCTTTGTAAAGGAGATTAAGATCACCTGTGAACTGATCGCAGAGCTCTGCCTGATTGGCCGGTCAATCAGGAGCACGGGAGATAAAAGGACAATGAAAAACTCTGCGAGGGTTTGTGTTTTATCTTTGCAGAGACCATGAGAAGAGGCCAGTTGCTGATTTGTAACATGAATGCTACTGATGAGCAAAATAGTTTTCTTTAGTATCTATTAGTATTAGTATTTTTTTAAGTATCGAGAATCATACTGCATACTGTCTGAACTGAAGCTAAATGGTGGGATCAGGATAGAAATCGTTCATGTAGAACTGCATACCGGTGTGCGTCGCTGTCGGGCACCATGTCAAACACCTGACACTCCATGAGCTGAGCCACCAGTCCACAGCGCAGCAGCTCCACAGCTCCCTCGCCGGTCTTTGCCACACGAGTCAACAGAGCCTGAAGGAACAAAATGACGTCAATATCATGCACTTCCTCCTGCGGAGCCTTTTGACATACATCCTGAGCCAGTTAGAGAAATACATGCATGGATCCACAATCTTTAATCACCATTTTGCTTTCATAGATGTAGAGTGGCTTGAGGAGAGGTGGCTGGGGTGTGAGCATCGTCTGCAGGGCAGCGTCGTCCTGTCTCAAGCTCTCCACTAATGAGCGCAGGTAGCCACTGTTGCATACGTACAGCAACCACTGGTTCTGGCGGTCGATCGACAGGATCCGGTCCAGCACGGCCAGCGCCAGCATCTGACAGACCAGGAGAGATGGAGAGGATGAAGAAAATGCATATAAAACATGCATATTGGTCAACAAAAATGCCTGACTTTAGTGTATAATTAAAAGAAAGTGGTAAAATATACTTTTTATCCTGTCACTTTATGAAACATGAGAGACGTGTTGCATTTATGATAAAATAGTGAAAGCCTGAAAACAAAGCGTATCCACACAGTACTTCTCAAACTTTGGATCTTACTCGGCTAATTTCATGGCCATCGCAGGCATCCCGACACACGACCTCCATGAGAGCTTTCCCGTAGCTCTCAATGATAGCGAGGTTCTCTCTTTGCAGTTTGGAGAAACCATCTTCAGGGGCAGTGAGGCGTTCCCACATCGCTTTCCCTGTAAAAAAAAAAAGAAAAAGTGCTCAGATATCAACTCCCAAAACAAATCTACAAAAAACTGTTTATCTGGAATAAGATTTAATTATCAGCACATACACAGCAAGTATTTTATTCATCCACTTAAAAGGCGACCCATATTATAAGATTTTACAAATCTAATATCTGCAAAAACTTTTTGTTGAACTAATCTTGTGTTTCTAAAACCCTTTAATTGTAATTTCTAAAATACAGATGAGAAAACGCATGAAATTTTGAAGTAAAAAATCCACGACATATTCAAAGCTGATGGCTGTCGCCATTATAATTTCTGTGTTGTACCTGTCTGCAGAGTGTCTGGTTCTTCAGGTTTCTGAGCGATTTGAAGGTAGTACAGCAGAGAGCCGTAGAGGTGTGCACGCAGACGCTGGTATCCACCTCCTAAAAGTGTAAAAAAAAAAAAAAACAATAGGACACTGTTCTGACTGCAGTTTATCCTTGAGACATATACCATAAAACAAACATTTGTCTGTGAATTAAAGGAGATTTTAATTAACCACTGACCGGTACAGAGGATGAAGTCGAGCAGCTTGCGGAGAATCAGGTGCAGGGCAGAGTTGGCAATGGAGGCAAATCCAGATGACGCTTCCAATCCCTCCCCCTGCTGCTGCTCGGACAGCACCGACTGACTGAGGTGAGCCGTCAGAGTGAAGACGGCCCCCGCAACAATGGGCATCAGTTCTCCTGCTGCATCCTCGGACAGCACCTAAACAACAAACAGCGACACTGGAATTCACTCGGTAGCGCAACGTCCTGTGATTTACGTTTTTGAATGGAAACATCTAATTTATAGCTGGACTGGCAAACTGGTCCAGAGCGTTCAACAAGCCAGAGTTGGATCATTTAGAAATTCCTGATTTTCTCTTCCTGGACCAAGCCTCTTAATGACCTTGTCATGTAGGTCCAGTAGGAGGTCTCTGATGATGAGCTGCCTGTCATCCGCTGGAATGAGATCAGCAGGACAGGCTGTGAGCAGAGTCTCCACCAGGCTTCTCCAGGACTGCAGCGCGTGACGCTTTGCACTCAGACTTCGACGGACGTGGTTCCGTTCCACCACTTGTTGCAGGATGGAGTTCACCTCCTGCAAACACGTTCAGACATTGGATCATTCGGCGTTTTACTACAAACTGAAGCATCCAGCTGAAAACAGTGATACACTCACTTCCATCAATAAGGGTCTCTGTCCGATTGCTGCCATTCCTTGAAGTGCATTCACCTCAGCAACTAACACTCTGTGAAGCAACTGGAAAGAGGAAAAAAAATAAAAAATGTTACAAGAATTTGTAGAGGATTGCACAAGAAAAAAGCAGTAAAAATAAAACGACATAACGAAATTACATGTTTGATGTATAAACCTACCTTCACGTTGCACACAGTGTGTCCTTGCTCATTGATGTGCTCGCAGTTGGAGATCACCTGCTCTATCTGAGTGCGCTCAAAGAAGTCCAGCTGCAGCAGTTCAGGCATGTCCTGACTGAAATCAATCGCGTCCAGCACACTCAGCAACTTCCTGCGCACTGTTGGGACAAATCAAAAACAATTTGATTTAATTCCTTCAAATGTCATTATTTGACCTGAATGCAGGCTGGCGTGTCACAAACCTTTAGAAACTGTGTCGAAATGCAGAAACCCACTGACTGATCTGGTCTCTTCTTCCATGCCCGACTCCCCGTCCACTGAAGAGATAATTTAGGAGGTTCTTATGCACAGACAATGATGAGATATGTCGTGAAATCATGGCGACTACGACTACGAGTCCTCCTGAAACGGTTTCCAAAGTGAATAGTACACATATATATGTATAAAATGACTCACAGCAAAGGCTAGTGATACACTTGAATATAAATAGTTACAGAATGCTTTAGGGAGGTTGGATAAAAAAACAACAAAAAAAAAAACATATCAGGTACCTGCATGCTGAGCGTGTGGCTGGTCGTCCAGGAGGAGGCTGACGAGGCGTTGTGTATGCGAGCGCTGGCGGTTCAGCGAAGTCACTCTGAGCTCGATTGCAACCGTTTTCATGAGCCACGACATTTGGGACAAGGCAGCAATCTGGTTACCTGAGACAATCAGAGATTTAAAGGTTAACGAGAAGGAAAAAAAGATTTATTCTTGAGTGATTTCCACCAGTATTTTACAGGTTGCATAAAATTATTCTTTATTGATAAAAATAGAGACACAACTGCTTTTCATTGCAATGCAAATGATTTCTAAGTAAGTAACAAGTTGAGCAAGGGATTTCTGCACTCACCGCTCAGAATGAAGGGGAGGTGTTGCAAGTGAGAAAACAAAAAGTCCTGGCTGGTCCTCAAGTAGCGCATGGTGGGTCCAGATGTGTCGGGGCAGGCGCACAGCTGGTAGATCACCTAAGAGAGGAAGCCAAGAAGCACTTAAACAAGGTTCTCACTGAATCTAAATTCACGGTAGAGTCTCATTTCCTATTACCTGATAACAGAGCTCAGCCAGATGTGGGGCCTGCTGTGTAAGTGTAGGTCCTGACCTCTTCTCGGTTCCTCTCTGCAGCAGGCTCAGGATTGCATGTAGGCAGCTACGTGGACATCCCAGCACTCCTGTAATATAGACAGACACAAATAGTAGATTAATTTTTATCTCAGACCAGTGACTAATAAATGTTACTAAAAAAAAACAACCAAAAAAACAACCTTACCTGGGTCCTGAAGATTGGTCGAGGACACCGATTTCTTAACTTCATAGCCCAGAAGGTAAAGTGCCAGATTAGGTGCCTTCAATTCCAAAGACGTGATGAGCAGGTTGAGGATGTGGATTTGAGTTTCGTGTCGGATTCTTGCCACCTTCTTAGGTTGCTCCAAGTCTGAAAATCCAGTTTTGGTGTGAATAGAGAAGCCACGTTTCAGTGTCACAACTGGATAAAGATTTTACCAGAACAGAATCAAGGCTTCGAAGCTGAAAACGGGTTTTTCCTCACCGTCTCCTTTCTCCGTTCCCTCCTCTGCCTCCTCATTATCCAGACACTCCACAAAACCAGCCATAAGCTTGTCACTCACAGTCTGTTAGACAGAGACACACAATGGGTTCAGCTTCAAACACAACGAAAGAGACTTGTTCTTTTTTTTATACATAAGAGTGAAATGTTGACTTATACCAAAATACACCAAAATCTTTGTCTCAAATCTGCTCATGTAATTCTGATACATTTCGATTTGAATTCAGTTCATGAAGTATGTGATATATACTGTACAGTATTGATCCCAACATGCACAATTTATTGAAGCAAATCTAAGTCAACTCTTCATTGTGTGAATTAACATAAACAAGCAGGAGAAGCATACTAACTAGTTAAAAATGTTTATACCTGGTCGTGTGTGAAATCTCCCACCAGTCTCGTTTGAATGTTGGGGTAGTTGGCAATGCGACGCAGAATCTTGGCACTCTGGAAACCAGCCTCTGGGTTTGAGCTGCTGTGGCACAGATATCTGCAAGAGACAAAAAAAAAAGAGTCCAAACCAAGGTATTCAGAGCTTTTAAATGTTCCAAAAAGTATTTTAATTACTCAAAACACAACTTACAGACTTAACATGAACCACTTTCTGACACTTACCTGGCAATATTGACGATGTGATCGGCCCTTCGAGTTTGGGGACTAACGCCCTGGAGGAGCTGCTCGAGGGGAGAAACCAGTAAGGAGGCCTGGCTCTCCCTCAGGAGGTCCATGAACATCACCTCCTTCTGCAAAGCCAAGTCTAGGAGGCACAGGCAGTGCAACACTGCCGACTCCAAGTGTTTTTTACCTATGAGGGAGGAATGATGGTGCATGTTATCAGAACAGCCACATACACACACACAAGCAGTCTGTTTCTGACAGCAGCAGCGTATGCTTGCTCACCGGGGAAGGGTGCATAGGTGTCCAGCTGGCGCACACCCTCCTCCAGCAGGCTGAGGCAGAGTGCCAGCATGGGCGAGTCATTGAGCAGGTGGAACATGATGCTGTGGCCAGGGGGCTTGTGGGCGGGGACCTGCTCTCCCTGGAGCTCCACCACCTCCTGGATGAAGTCGGACGGCTGGGGCTCGTAGTTCCGTAGCAGCTTGTGGAACACCTCCAGCACCGAGTCAGCGACCTCCCACTGAGAGAGGACAAGACGTATGAATATATGTACATCTCAGGTACACGGCTGCACCTCGACGTGGGGAGAGAACGGCACCTTCTCTGCCGGGCGACGATACGCTCTGGTGGGGAACGGGAGGAACACAGAGTCTCGCAAGAAGTTGAGGTAGGGCTGAAAGCCGGGAACCCGGAGCCCCGCCCCCAAATTAACAGGCAGGCTGCTCTCGACCAGCGTGCTGATCAGATGGCAGAAGCCTCGCGTCAGTGGATATTCCTCGCAGCTCGACTCGATCTCATTCAGCTCAACCTAGGCACAAGAAAGCCGTTTAGAGTTCATCATCTGGACAGAGTTTTATTATCACTATGACAACAGGTTTATGTTACATTTAAAAATAATCTAAATATATTACGCTTCTATCGATCAGACAGCACCTGGCGTTTGTCTCACACACAGACAGTTTTGCACTAGCACAATACTGGTTATTATATGTCGGTACAAGAAGCTCCAGATAATCGATGATGCAGTTCACCAGTGTCGTTTTCTTAAAAGGTTAATAGTGCAAGAGGTTTTTTTCCCCTCCAGAAAATAATCTAAACACAAATCCAACTAAATTCCTGTCTGCATTAATTCAAATTATTAATTAAAAACATCAATAAACTTCATCCCCATAGCGATTCAATTCAATTCAACTTTATTTATATAAAACCAAATACAAGTTTTTTTCTAGGTGCTTTTAACAGCGAAAAGAGAAAAACCCAACAAATCCACATGAGCAAGCGTTCAATCCTATTTAATTTCACCGCAGAAAAATTAAACAATAAAAAATTCAGACAGCTTTCGCAACTAATAATCCTCTGTGGAAGAGTGAAGAGAAGACAGAACTGGAACATATTGAAAAAAAAATACAACCACCAGACTTGGGTTCATTGTTTCGCCAACATAACAAACTCACCTCTATTCCTGCAGCTTGTCTTTGTCCTGAGGCTCGTACTGTCTGAAGGATCTGTGGTACAAACAAACGAAAACCTTAACCTCAAACAAAACAACAATCTGCAAAAAGACCATGTAAAAACACTATAAACAATTAAGCAATAACGTGAGTAAAAAGCTTATATTTATTATAGATTTAGGGACAAAATATCAAGGCTCTTCTAAAATAAAAAATAAATAAAAAAGATTTCAGAAAATGTGATATTCTGTGACTGACGTTTAATGTAAAAAAAAAAAAAGAAGTGTCAGACACTAAATTATAAGAAAAATTGATGACAAAGTTAATTCACCATACCATTTTATCTGATATAAAACAGGAAGTGTGTGGTTCATGTATATATTGCTGTATTTGACTTATTAACTACCTAAAATTACTGTCCAGTACCTGTGTGTACTCCAGCGACTGCCAGAGTGAAGCAGCGATCTCAGGTGACTTCCCAAAGGCTGCCAGGCAGAGCAGGAGCTCCGCCTTCAGGATGGGAGGGACGCTGCACTGCAGCAGCCCCAGCATCACGACAACCGGGGCCCACTGTGGGTGCTCACACAATGCCAGTCGAGCATTTTCACTCTGGAGTGGAAGAACGAGGTAAACACTTCAGTTTTATTTGGATTTCACACAACGAGTAAGAAGAACCACCTTTATTGCGACTTACCCATGTGATGATGGTTGTGAGTAATTCCAAAAATGAAGTTAGTCCTTCCATCTCTCTTTGGGTGATGCCCCTGAGAGGCGGGTGGCGGTACTGGGCTGCGTCCGGATTTGGGAAGTCCCGTCGGAGGTTTTCGTGGTAAAGCATGAGGGATTGAAAAAAATGCTCCCAAGACACTGGACTTCCAGAGACGCCCTGGATGTTGTCACCTGCACGTGTGTACAGGCAGTTAGTGGGAGTTTGATTGGAAAAACTTGATACCGGCAAAGTTCATGATTTCACACAAATAACCTGATACATGAGTTATGTTTAACAACGGCATAGAAACAGAAAGCATGGTACCATAAACTACCTTTCTTTGGCATGGCATGCTTTACTTCCAGTCAGTGAAACCGATGAAATTTTTTTTTAACTGTAACACCACCTCATGTGCACTTTGTACATGTATGGTTCATGAAATGTATCAAGTAAGTTACAACTTCATAACGTGGGGGAGTAATACTCGGAAAAGCAGAGGATGTTGTCACAGGATTATAAAACCCTTTTACACAAATCAAGTGAGAAATAAATCTCGGGAGACAAATTTGGGAAAAATCCCGATGTGATCTTACTGTGTGTGGCGCCATTGGTTTTGAGGAGACTGAAGCAGTAGTGAGCACACTGCGGACCGTTGGCGAGGCCTTTCAGCATTCGAAGGTAGGAGATGTAGAGGGTGGAGGGCAGAAGGTCGCCCATCTGACGAACAAACTTGGACAGAACAACCTAAATCAAAGCAGAGGAAAGCATTTTAAATGAAGGGTATTTCATCTTTTCTAATGACCTTCTTGCAGTGAGACATTGTGAGCCTCACTTGTTTATGTGGGGGTCGCTGTAGGGCCATTCCCAGATAGGACCCCTGCAGGGAGGTGTGTTGGAGCGACTCAGTGGGACACCAGAATTCAAGACCAAGCTCCAGTCCAAAGGGATCTTTACTGTAAAATTCTCCAATCTGAAAAACAATCGTGTCACACTTAAATTAGGATGTCAAGCAATTCAGTGGGTTTTTTCCCTACCCAATATATTTGCTACAAAAATTTGACGTTTAAAGGTTAAAAGGACTACATGTATATATATGGTCATGCAGATCAACAGACTGACCAGGATCATAAGATGGTCCAGGTCCTTGCGAAGTGATGATGGAAGCTCACTGCCCATCTGGAGGGACATGTGAACCAGTCGGGCGTCCTCATCTGCTCGGTTCCGAAGCTGCTTCACCTGCACGAGTGTGTCAAAGAATGATGAAAAGACAAATAAACAACTGAATAAAGCCAATAGACGGACTAAATAATTGTTAACTTGATTAAACTCTCACCTTCATTGGCATTAGTGCCAGAAAGTCTGTGATGAGCGAATGGAGGCGCCGGATGTAAAACTCTTCTTGGGAAAAACTGTCACATCCCAGCATGCCCTCCTTCATAAACAGGAAGACGTCGCCCAGGAGAGCCTGGTCAGCCAGAGCCTCATCTGCCTCTGTGAACTCAACCAGGGCTGTACAGTACGCAAGCCGCACAAAAAAATCAACAGGCAATTATTTACATTCAGCGGCTAACAATGTTGAATATTCATTCACACACATCGAAGGGAATATCTACTGCAGATCCAAGATCAACATTCCTTACCGGAGCCCTGCGGTAGCTGAGAGAGAACTCTCAAAGACAGAGCCCAGGCCAGTCGACACACAGCCTGGAGTCCTGGAAGCTTCCACGGTTGACCGTCCATCAAACGACTGTGTATCGCAGACACATACTGCCTCTCAGTCAGCAGCGGCAGTGCTTGGAGGAGATCTGACACGGAACAACAAACAATTGAGTGTCTGTGACATTGAGGCAAGAAGCAATTATAAATGCATGATTATTAACTTGCTAAACTGATTAACTTTAACATGCATTCACCTTCTCTATCTTCAGTCCCTTGCTCTATAAAGCTGACATCGAAGCAGTAGAGCAGCGACATAACCAAAGCCAGGTTCACACTGTCCAGGGAGCCGTCGGCTTGGGCCGTCACCATCTCCAAATGCCCAATGAGAGCCAGGGTGTCGTCTTTAGTCAAGGGTGACTGGCAGGTCCATGAAAATAGACTGTCTGCTAGTGCTTGTTGGCATTCTTTGATGAGGTCTGAAACCTGTTGAGTCAGAGGGAATTAGACATCCAGATTTGTATAATTGCACCATAGGAAATAGAAGCAATTCCATGTTTTGTTTTTTCTTGCTCTCACCTCCTTCCTGTGCTTTTCATTGCCCAGGCCACGCTCCTTCTGCAGCCGTTCAAACTCACGCGTCACACTTATTTCTGACACCAAGGATAGAATGCGCTTAGTCAGACCCTGGCTCATCAGCTCATCTGTAAAACGTGTTGTCAAAGCCACCAGCTCTCCACTAAATGACGACGAAAAGAAACAAATGACAGCACACATCAGCATTAAACTCATGAGATAAAAAAAAAAGAAGAAAGAAAGAAACAGGGCAGTCACATGTATATCATGAGAGTATTCTAAAGTACGAGTCATTCTTTGAATAACCTACTTGTACATTGCAAAATTACCTTAAATCAAGGGTGAAGGTTTTGCCTTGGCGTGACTGGATGAGGGACCGTAGAGAGTTGGCCATACAAAGTTTCCCATCCCAGTAGAGCAAAACAGCAACTAAGCCTCGAGTAAGACCCGGAAAATATGGCTGCTGTTGTTCACCTGGAGTAACACGAGTACAACTGACTGTCAAATATGAATCGAATGTGCAGGTTAAAACAAACCTAAACCTGAAAGAGAAGAGCATCATAATGGACTACATATGGATTATTTCACTTATGCTCACTTTACCTGCAAGTAAGAGCTCCAAGGCTGACAATTCTCCAATGTCAAACAGATCACTGAGGATGAAGGCCTCTGTCAGAAGCTGCTCTGGAAGGAGCCGTGACCCCTGCTGACCCTGGATGGCGATGCCATCTGTGCTGGCTTTGCGCACTTTTTCCCTTTGCTCTGCACTTTTAGGCTGTATTGAGGAGAGTCTCATGTTATTGATTTGACGGGCGCAACATACAATGACTGGCACATTGTTTTTGTCTTCATCACAGAGAACAGATAGTAACAGAAGGAAACTCTTGGAATGTGGGAAAATGTTTACAAAAAGCATTGCACTCAACATCATGCCTCACCGGGTTTTTAAAGAGTGACAGAAAATGCGGTTTGTGTTTCTTCAGTTGCAGGTCCAGCAGGTGGACGCTCTCTGGCTGTCTCCTCAGCACCGCTCCGTCCACCGTCTCCCATAACTCTTTCAGTGGCCCCCACAGACTGGCTCCTGATGCGAAAACCACTTTTTATATATGATACACAACATCCTGTTTGACAAATTCTGCATGCATTACTTCATCACTGGTGGTATATGCAACTTGGTTCAAGATTCATTGGTCTAAATTGTACAGATCGACGACTATTTCACAGCAATCGTGTGGTTGTACTGGGATAATGCATTACATTCTATAAACTCCTCATCAAGAGCAGCGGTTTGATAAGATTTCTGATGACAACAGTCCAACTGAAGGGAGTCAAATGAGGGGAGGACTTAGTAAATCGTAAAATCAGATTTCACTTTATTTTTAAGTGAGAAGTTTCGGTTTTACTTTCACGTCACACAAGTGACTATAGATGTTGCAGCAAAGGAGCCCGCGTGTCGTGGCTTTAGATTCAAAGGTGGAAAGCTGGTGAAATTGTGTTAGCTGTTTTGATAAGCAGCTGAATCTTTAACCTAACGTTTCAATGGCATGGGATCGGCTAGGCTAACTTAGCCACACAGCTCCATGTGGTATAGAAAACAAGGCAAAAAACAACACCTTCGTTAACAAACCAAATCTATCTGGGCTCGTTTGCACATTAATGACTGACAAAAACGTAATTTGATTACTAAAACGGGAAGAAAAGCGCAGATACCTGAATTTACCGCCATCTGTGCCGCCATGATCCACTCGGAAAACTATGACAAGCGGGCTCCCGGATTTTTGCCAGTATAGAATTTAAAATTACTGGCTCCGTATCAGTAGTTTTTTATTTCATATTATGAAATGACAATCATGAATTCAAAATATGTAATTAGCTTTTAAATCCAGACGAGAACCTAAATATTGGTGTGCTCTGTTAATTTTTCAGGCAATGTATTTGGACGCCGAGCAGAGCCAACGCAAATTTGTAGACTGGAATGGGAATTGTAGTTTTCTCTGCTGTAAAAAAAGAAATAAAACATTATTCTGTCTATTAAAGTTGCACGAAATATATTAAACATTTATGTTTCTGATAAATTTTCAATTTTTCACAATGAAAATAATAATTGCCAAGCGAAACAAGTTATTCGAAACAAGCGGTACCATAGTCGTTTCACCAGGTGTTGGTCGGTCCCGTTTTAACGTTACACCAAGATGTCCATGCTAGTGTAATGAGTCTGTGACCGCTGTCAGGAAAAAATGTGTAATTTGTCACCTATTGTCATCATCGTAAATTAGAGAAATAGAAGGTCTGTTGAGGTTTTAACCACCATCATGGCGCGGGTTGTGAAAGTGTTCCGTACATTGCGGAACCATTGGAAGAAGTCCACAGTCGCTGTGTGCGTCCTTTCCTACGGGGGGTACTGGCTGTATGGTAAACACTGGTAGGTATCCAGGATTATTAACTATCTACTGATGTGACAGGTACTGGTCTAAATCGTGTGTCTTGTATATTTTCAGTGACAATGTCCTGCGCAGAGAAGCTTGTCTGGTGGCCAGGGTGAGGCATCACGTACCATTTTCTTAAGCTTTCATTGATTCAGTAACTGCACTTTTTCCTAACCTTTATGTTCTCACCCAGGAATATGGAAGTCAACTGATTGCACCGCAGGAGCGACTCAGGAAGGCAACTGTGATTTTAAACCCTGCAGCCTGCAGTGGGTGAGAACAGCACATATAGAACTCTCCCATACGAAATAATTCCATCTAAACTCCAGACGACTGATCTACCTCGTTGTCTTTTCAGGAAAGCCAACAATCTGTTTGAGAAAAACGCCGCTCCTCTTTTACAGCTGGCAGGTGTCGAAGTTACAATAGTCAAGGTGAATTCATCTTCTGTGTCCTCTTGACATATATCAGTCACAGCACTGGGATGGATTACTGAGCATGTCATCATGTTTACATGTTGTTTACATGTGTTCCTCTGCAGACTGATTATGAAGGCCAGGCTAAAAAGTTGATAGAGCTTATGGAGCAAACAGACATACTGATCGTGGCCGGTGGGGATGGCACATTGCAAGAAGTCATCACCGGTTTACTTCGACGACCTGATCAAGTAGGTGAAATGCATTTATGATGTTGATGAGTTCAGCTTTCATTTGTGGGCAATTAGTGTTGCAGCTAAGAATGAGACATAAAAAAAATAATTCATGTAAAAGCATACATGGCATACATCATTTAGAAGTCCAAGAAGGGGAGATAATACAGTCTGCTGAAACAACACCAGTAGGAGCAACTAAATAAGAATTGTAAAATAAACCATCAAGTTCCTGCCTACCTGTGAAAAGCCGCATCATGTCGCATTAGGTTCCCCTGCAAACTGGAACTCAGCATGTAAAGGATGATGTTTCTTTGTCGAGCAATTTATTAGAAGTTTTAGAATTTACTTACTATGTAACTGACTGATTTACTGATTCCTTCCGTGACAAACGGACTCATTAAATCATGGAATTCCAAACTAATTCACTCAGTGGATTTGAGTCTGGCCTACCTATTTTTCTTAAAAGATAAATTCTTTCCATCCTTTGCCTACTGATGTATTATTGCAAATCTGAAATGAGTGTGTGCGTGTGTGTGTTTTCTGACCACAGGACATCTTCAGTAACACACCTATCGGATTTATTCCACTTGGTTCACGAAATTCATTAAGTCCAAGCCTTCATCTCCTGGCTGACAACAAGGTCAAGTAAGTGACCCATGGAGATCCATATTTTGTCATCACACGCCAACGTGGTCAGCCATTCTAACGTGTGTTTCACTCAGAGAATAAACAGAGCACGTGTGTGTCTTATTAATCTTCCAGGGACATCACATCGGCAACACTGTCCATTCTAAAAGGAGAAACTGTACCTCTGGATGTGTTACAAATAAAAGTAAGAAACGTGTTTTACTTACTATATATAGCCTTATTTAATGAAATGCAGAGATTTATGTTTGCTTAGTGTCAGATTAGATTGACAACTTCAATGGAGTGATCATAGACGATGGCAGGATGAATATTTTTGTTTGATTTAAGGACATTTAAAAAAAAAAGTGACCAACTAAACTGTATTTTTCAATTTATCAAATGTTATATTTGTTGTGTTGTGTTATTGTTTCAGTAAATCGTGTGTTTGCACCTGGACAGAAGCCCGAGATTGAACTGGACTTGTGTTTTTCTTTGTTTTTTTGTAGGGAGAGAAAGAGCAGCCAGTCTTTGCTCTGATGGGGCTGCGTTGGGGAGCTTTTAGAGACGTGGCTGCAACAATCAGCAAGTGAGATAACTTGGTGGCACCTATAGGGATGAAAACTTCCATAGCCCTACCAAATATAAGTGTGATGACTCTTGATGTGTCCCCACAGATATTGGTACCTGGGACCATTGAAGACAGACGCAGCACATTGGTTCAGCACACTAAGGGTATAGTTGCTTTTACTTCCTGAACATGCTCAAGATGATCTATTATGTTAAACATGAAAATATAAAGCGATCTGACCTCCAGCGTGTGTTTTCTGGTGTAAAAAAAATTAAATACAATATTAGTTTGACATATCGAAGAATTATGACCAGAAGCTGAAGGAGTACTGAAAATTAGGTATCAGATTTAACCATTGTTACACTGCCTAACCTGTTATCATCTCAAAAATTTGCTTTATAGCAATTTGTTTTGTAGAAAAATGTCAATATAAATCACAAACTTCTTCCATTAAAGCTAGAAGTTATTGGCTCAAAAAATTCAGATGAAAAGGTTTAAAAACTCATTCGAATTATGGACGAGCTCAGTCATGACTGTAAAATAGCTTTGTTTGTAAAGTGTGCCCAATGTACCCCCATAATACTAGTTCATGACAGTGATTTGAGTTCTTGTATTTCAGTACTTCCACCCCTGGTTACCTCAAAGGAACTCTTATTGACCACTGTCTCTTTTTATCTGAATCATTTAGGAGAAACTGCTGACCTCATGATAAAACAGTGATGATCCATATATATTCAAATAGTTTTACTTCTTCACAGAAATACATGTTGTTGTTTTTTTTAATAAAATACATGCAGAATTATGTCATATTGATCAACTTAAACGTAATGGGTGCCAAAGGACCAATATATGTCATTTTGACACAGCTGTATTTCATGTATTCATTTTTTTTCTGCTGCCAGAACTTTTATAAGATGAGATATGATGTACTTTAGTGTCCCCTTGGGGAACGTTATCATGAGTTCTGCCCAGCTGCAGCAGAGACAGTCGTAATACACCATAACACACCGACAACCACAATCAATAGCAGTTACGTGCACACGCATACTAAAGAATATGACTTGTCAGATGTCAACTAAAAAGCTTATTCGCACGTCTCTAGTCGTCCTTCATGAATTTTCTCTCCTCTATGTAATGTATTGCACAGTATGTTGATACAAATGGGTTTTAGTAGCAGTCCAGCCAGTCTACAACCGTTATCACTTTTTCTAAATTTTCTCAGGAGTGGCCTCTGATCCGGGAAGTGTCCGTGTCCTACTTGGCTCCGACTCTCCGACCACCTGACCTGCCTGCTCACAAGCCCCCCAGGCCAAATCTGCTCCACCGCATCGTCCGCAGACTGAAGAACTACTGGAATCCCCCAGTCGAGGGTGAGGGTTTTGTGAATGTGACGGCGCTTTAATCACAGCAGTCGGGCATTTCTGTTAAATTGCGGTTTCGACGTGTGTTTGCTTAGAGCCTCCAAAAGTGGAAGAGCCGGAGAAGTGGGAAGATCAGCAGCTGTCAACGTTGGAGCTCTTTATTCAGACACACAACAAAAATCCAGTGCAAACGGTCAGTATGCCAAGTTTATAATGTCACTTTTCGCATAAAATCGTCACACTTATACTCGGGCTGTTTTTTTTTCTTTGAATTGCAGCGCATAAATGACTCCTTGATGATCTACACAGAGCCGAACGACTTAACTGTGGGTGAATTTATCACTGTCGGGTAGGTAGAAGCAGTTTTGTTTTTTTATTGGCCTGCTTTGCATTTCTTTTCTTTTTTCTTTTCACAGTTTTGGTTGATTTAATAAACAAAAACTTTTTTCAACTTCACTGCAGTAAGAAAAAAGAAGACGACCCAACTTTATTCACGAAAGCTGCCACAAAACTGGAAGCTGGTGCTTGTCGGCTGCAGTTACCAGAGGTAACCGAGCTGCCTTTAAATGATTTCATGTCTCACTGTGCCACAGCGGCACAAATGGAGTCTATTTTCGGGATTGTGCAACTCCTCACCAGGCTCATTTCCAAATTGGGAGCTTCTGCTGTGACATTTAACTTTGTGCTTCGATCCTACAGGGCACCTCTGGCTTCTACAACATCGACAACGAGGAGTACGAGGCCATGCCTGTGGAGGTAAGGCTGTTGCCACGGAAACTCCGCTTCTTCATCAACGCAGAGCGCCGAGAGCAGCTCCTCACACAGGCGCAGTAATGAGAAGACAGAAACCCCCAGGAAGACGAAGAGCAGCAGGACAAAAACTGATTGGAGGGAAAACAACAAACACTGTGCCAGGTGCTGCCGAACCCATGGACCTGTGCCTCGGCAGCAATCTCACATGATCATGAAGCTCAAATTGTTTTTAACAAGCTCTATAATTACATGTATTGCATTTATTCATGTTGTACTGAGAGGATTGTGTTCTAGGCTACCGTACATGAAAGGACCAAGGCTTGTTTTCGAAGCCAGCTCAGGTTGTCTCACACTATGTTTACCATTCACAGTTTAATAAGGACAACTGGTCAATAAAAGTCTGTTCAGTTCAATACAACCTGTTTTGACATCTAGACACATGAAGCCCGATTTAGACTGAAGTCATCCTTACTTCCACGAGTGGAAAAACCTTGCAGAAGAACAAAGGAGTGTGGAAGGGGGGAAATGTGGATATCGGTGAGTAAATAAAGAAGAATGTGTCGCCGTCGTGCAATCAGGATTTTTTGGCACTCTGCTCGGCGAGTCTGGGTCTGATCTGACAGATGGTGCTGAAAGCAAATCTCCAGGATTAAGCTGGTGGCTTCACATGTTGATTTGGTTGGAAAAAGACAAAGGAATGCACAAGGTGTAATCTTGGTTTCTTTAATTGTGGGGAAAAATCTCGAGTGAATATTGAAGCGTCACTTGAGCGAGGTGACTACTCTTTACCTTTTTGCAATACTTTTGAAATGTTCCTCAATTCCAGGCTTGGTAACGTAACGCTGACTATGAGCTGAGGGATCAGTATTACAATACACTATATAGATGGTGGTTTTCAGAAAATCTTCCGGAAATATCAGTTGATTACGGATTCATTTATTCTCATAGTTGCTTCACAATGATAATAGTATCGCTCATACTGCTGGCTTTCATTTTCTAATAAACTCCCCATGCTTCATACGCCATCAGTAGTTTTTCCCTTTTTCTCCCAGATCTACACGACGTGACAATCGATCAACCTGCCACCGGTTTTTGAAAAATTATATTCTAATTTATTAATATTTATGTTCACATTACAAACTATAAAGTTTTAACTGTGTTTTCAAAAAATTTAGTTTTCTAATTTTATGGAGTCATAATTGTTCAGGTATTTTTTGATTTTCATTAATATATAAGCTTAGATCATAATTAAATAGGTTTAAGGTGATTCAATCTATGTAATATAAAAAGAAGATTAACATTTTTACTGTTTATGTAGGTGTTTGTCTCAGTGTCAAATACGAAGGGACTGATTGATGTACTCAGTTTATAAATACTATCAGTACTGGTCTCGTTGCAACTTTTCTGTTTATACATTTGTGATAAATAACCTCAAGTGCTCAGAAGAATTTAAAGTTATTTGTCCAAATTTGCCTGAGATAATTATCCTTATGAACATACTTTGCACTAATAGTTACTCAAAGATTACATTTGGTAAATACACAGTAGATGTCAAGTATCTGTAATCGAAAACATTTATTTATTTACCAGTTTGCTACATGAAGTGTAATTTTCCCGATGGAAGTCGTACAATTTTTACACAATTACAGGGGCTGATTGCAGGTAGTTACACTCTCCCCATTGTATTCTGGTTGCTAAGAGTCTTTGGCAGCAGAAAAAGCCACCAGAGCAAAGAGCGGAGTGGATTTGTTAGGGTTGCAATAAGATTAGATAACACTTAAACCGCATCAATGTTTTATTGTTTTACAATGGCAGTATAGTGAAACTGACAGTTGTTCATGCTATTGAGTTCATTTGAATATTACCGACATCTCTTACAGTGTTTCACATGAGGAAAAGGTGAATACTCTGGATTCACACCCAAAACGGAAAACGGTTTCACTACTTGGATGTGATGGTTGTGTGTGTGTGTGTGTGCGTGTGTGTGTGTGGTGTGCAATACTTCTGCTGTCTCTGACATTCGGTAGAGTGACACGCTGTACAAAACAGTTTGTTTACATAATGCTGGTACACACCTGTGAGAGGCTCGACAAAGAAGGCATTTTTATACAGTGGCGTGTGCTATGTGTGTGTGTGTGTGTGTGCGTGGTGTACATTCACATTCATGTTTAACACACATCTGTAAAAGCAAACGCTGTTGGAGGAAAACGGGACACAGACCAGGTGGAGTCGACAGGTTTCACTTAATCCGCTGAGCAAATAATGTTGACGCACGTACAGAAACGAGTCGGTCACTTTGTTGTAAGAAGCTGGAAAAAAGTCACATCATTAAGGCCCCATTTAAAAGAAAAAGAAAAGATAAACTGTTCATTTCACCCATTTATAGATTTCTCTTCATGATTTATCAAACCCGGAAAACATTTCGAGGTCAATAAATAAAACCCTCTCATGCCCTAATTTCTCTATGTGAAATTGACTGTGAAAAAAACGTGAAAACATTTAAAAAATACTTGGTGTTTTAGCTTGCATCGGGAGGGGGAAGGGGGCCGGAGGAAGGTTGAGGAACCGCCGCCTCAAATTTAAACAAGGCAGACATCATCATGTGTTCCAACATGGAACAAATTATTACTGCGATTGGCAACGGGATGGACCAACTGAAAGCGCTCTGCCAGCACTGTTCAAAAGACACGTTTGGCCCTCCTCTAAAGCTGGACTCCAGTCAATGAGCCTGTGATGAAAAGGGACTGAGAGAAACCCTCGGCCGAAACAGACGGGCTCTTTTCTGCGAGTCCGCCCAGAGAGGAGGAGTTAAAGCTTCTCCTCAGCTCCCGTCAGGACGTCAACAGATCTCCCCCACACACACACACAAAAGAAAAGTAGTACACAAAGAGACCTTTGTCATGAAAACAGACAAGCGGAGAGGATCTCTTTGAAGCTGAGTGACGTATAAACAGCTCTATTGAAGACTTTTCATTCAGATATACAAGCCTCCCACCATTTGCAGCGTAAAGCCCCTCTACTTTATGACTATTGGTTTCGACTGATAAATCAGAAACAAAAGCATATTAAGTACAGTTAAGCAGGACTGTGTGCATCAGGAGATGGTCCAGTGGTGGACACGGTGCAGCATTCACAATAACATAAGTGTTATAAAGTCACATTCATTGAAAGTTCCTCCACCAATTACACCAAAAGACAAAAGAGGCTACAATGTGTAAGAAAGTAGATCGCATTGGTTACGTTTGTCAGACACACACAAACATGAAGTGGAAGGTGCATTAAGGTCAACAGATACTCTATATATTCTGCCGTCTCTTCCAGCTTAATTATCGGCACGCCTCTTTATTTAAAAAAAAAAAAAGAGGATTGCACTCAACAGATTTCTTTTTTTTCCTCTCGGTTGTGAAGAAAATAGTACAAACTAAAGCACGCTGTGATGTTGACTGTACACGGAAAAAGTACCTCCCTTTCAACACACAGGCTCCTATTGCTTCCCTTCATAAAGGCAAATAAAGTGGTTGAAAAGCTTTTCCTTTTACAATGTACAATTACGGAGAAGAAGAAGAAGAAGAATAACATCCATGTACATGGACGACCACAGAGGTCAGAAGTCTGTTTGGCTTTCCGGATATAAAATATTTGAAATGCACAAATCATTTTTCGGGGACTTTTTCCCTTTTCTCACGTATCCACTCGTCCTTCGAATGAGACAAAGCTGCAGGACTGTTGAAATGTGGTGACGTCTGTATTTGTGAGTGCAGTGGAGAGCGATCGGTCCCCCTGCGGTGAAAATGTTCATCCAGTGCTTCATCCTGGGCGTCTCAAGCCCCCAAATCAATAGTCCAACAAGCGTACATGTACTTATATCCTTGACATGAACTGTACCGAGTGAGTGACACATGATGGGAATGGCGATAAGAGCACGCAGCTGCCCGGCGACGCCGTCTGCCGGGCAGGTGTTTATCAGCCACCATGTAGAGCGTCCGTATCACCCAGTGGTTAGAAACAGTCTCCACAGATCAGTGACACACGCACACACACACAGAGGATAACATGATGTGTCCCCTGGTGGCGGCAGTGTCTTCATAGTGTCTCAGTGTGTGTGTGTATGTGTGCATGTGTGACTGTGCCTTATAGGCACAGATAATCCAGTGGCGTCGAAGGGGCGGACGGTTCAGGGACAGCAAAGGTTGTCTATGACCAGCGTCACGTCGATGCCGTACACCTCCAGCAGGTCCAGCAGGAAGGAGCGGTCACACTGAGGATCCAGCCCCATGGCCCTCACGTGCTCCGCGGTGAGCGTGGGATCGTTGCTCCCCGCGACCTCCGACAGCGTCTGGAAGATGCGGTTATTCAGCTCCATGAAGAACCTGCAACGGGATGAAATGATGGCTGAGTCAATTTGAACAAAAATTAAAAAAAAACAAAAAAAAAAACACAAGTAGCTGTCAGGGTGATGCTGCAAGTACATCGCCGACCGTGAGCACAATTGTCAAGGACTCACAGAATGAAAAGATCTTCTTCGTTCGCAGTGCAGTCTTCGTCTACCTCCTGAGAGTAAAGCAACAATTGCCTGGAGAAATAAACAGCCAGTTACTATAAAGCTCCAAAAAAACATAAATTTTTTTTCGGGGGGTGGGGGGGGGGTATTTTGAGCAGATCACACCAGTGCAACAACATTGATCAGCATTTTTTGGGCTCGTATCTCACAAGATACCTCTGTTCTGTCAGTTTCCTGTACTTCTCCTTATCCGCTGCATTCAGTCTGAGAAGCGGCTGCAAGTGGCTTCTGTGAGTTTTCACAATCTGGTTATCGATGTAGACGTCGTACAGCTCCTTCTTCTCCTCAAAGATCTTCTCTGTGGTGCCTTGAAACAAGCAAACATATGTTCATAGCAATACATCACAAAAAGGTGGGCAATAAACATCCTACAGTTATCGGTGTACTCACAGGCCACATATGACAGCTCTGTTTCCAGGGCAGTGATGTCGGCGACGTTGATGTAGAAGAAAGGCCGTAACTCAGGCACAGACACTCCGATTCCAGGTAAAGAAACATTGGCCAGGCAGCAACAGCAATACACTGACGGAACACAAGAACGCACGGAATGAAACGTCTCCCGATAAACACCCAAAGAAAAGGCCGCACATCTTGATCTATTCCAACAAAAGTTTGATCAGCACTCATTAGGTAACTTCGCCAACTGAGAAAATGCTGAGTAATATTTGTGCAGGCGTGTGTGTTTAAGCTTCTCACCCCTGTAGCAGACCACGCCCACGGGAGGAGGGGAGAAGATGAGGAGACGTTTCCGCAGCAGCGCAAACTTCCACAGCACCATGATCTGCTCCCCGAAGAACTGGATGAACTGGGACATGCAGCCGGCCGGGTGGGTGATCTGCACGGGGGGCAAGTTGGTGACAAACCGTGTGATTTAACCGATGGCAAAACGATCGCCGTTTCCAAACAATGTCCCTGGCGCTTTCCAGACCTTCATCTCCGGGTGCATGCAGCGGTTGATGGTGGTGACACTCCAGGTCGGACAGGCGTTGACGAGGCCGTTCCCCGTCGGTGGGAGAACTGCCTTCTTGTCCTCGTAGAAGGCCTCGAGTGGAGAGTACTGGCCTGGGCACTGCAGCTGGTGTCTACAAAAAGCAACGGCAGCAAAGCGTCTTCATACATCAAAATCACCCTTGCCTTTCCAATTCACCATCTCGTGGATGCACACCAACGTGACAGCTTGCTCCACAGTGACTCACCAGGAGGTACATCGAGATGCGATAATGTGCATGAAAATTAAATATCAGTCCAAGACGGTGTTTTGGGTTACAGATAAAGCGGCGCTCGGTTAGCAGACATCGCTTGTTCTAAATTTACACTCTGGGATCATCTGAGGCCAGTAGCGTTACACAAATGCACCGGTTGCACCACTTCCAGCTCTTTTGGTGCACACGCAGAGTGACTTTCTTACACAATTTTAGGCAGCTGCCTGCGGTTGCATATAAAGTGAGACCATATAACCACAATGCATTCAGATTAGAGCAGATTAACTTGTGTATGCAAGCTGAAAATGTTTGGCAAAACATACTTATGCACAGTCAAGGAGAACTCGGATCTATGAAAGTCAGATTTTTATAAAAAATAAAAATAAAAAAAAAGACCCCAGCAGAATAGCATCAAAGCAGAAGATAAGAAAAAAAGAAGCTGTCATGGTTTCTTTCACTTCTTTGCTTAGAGAAAGACTGAATGTCAGTGGGTTCTCGTCACAAAAGCTTTAACAGCGACTCTCGGTTCATGTTTAATAGATGAGAACATCTGATACAAAGAGGAGAGGGAAGGATGTAGGCGCACGAAAAGAAACCTGTAAAAACAGTTGGGCGAGAAATAAATAAGGTAAACAGACAACAAACAAGAGTGGCGTGGAGGAGGAGGAGGAGGAATGAGAAGGAGGGGGGGGGGGGGGGGGGGGGCAGAAGGCTCAGACGCATCATGTCTCACAGCATGTCGTACCTGACTTGGTTCTCCAAGAAGTGCATGTAGCGGTAGAGCAGAGTGTAGGAGGGAGACAGAATTCCCACGGACTTCATCCTGGCTCCTCGCTCCAGCTCACTCTCCACAGGCATGTTAGCGAAACAGGCCAGCCCGAAGTAACAGCCTTTACGGAAATATCTAAGCCAGAAGCCAAACAAAGAGAGCCGGAGTGAACTCGGGGCTAGTTTTAAATCTGCAGTCGGCGGGCAGAGGGGAAAACCTCTCAGGAGTGGATTCACGTACATAAAATCACTGGTGATCCGATGAGAGCCACTGGCCATCGACTTGAATTCAACTCCATCGAGGTTGACGTCGTGAGGCAGACACCACTCCACCATGTTCCCTGCACGGTCACAAAAAAGCAGAAAGTCACTTCCCATGCGGTCCACTTTCATCGGGGCCACTTCCTCTAATTCTCACGCCGGCGAGCAGAGGGCGTGAGAAAGCGCTGACTCAGCGACTGCAACCTACTGAACTGCTCACCTCTCGCCTGTCAGTTTGAAGCGTCGACATCTTGGCCTCATGTTTAGTTATGTTTGATTAACCATTGCCGTTCGACGTGTTCTGCTTAAAACATACGGATCCAAAAGTCAATCTGACAGGGTGGCTCCTACGAGGTGAGGAGATGCTGAATATTGTGAGTCTACAGGGACAGCAAAAAATATGCAATGCAAAGTTCATTTCATACATTCACCTCAAATAATAGCCCTATTTTTCTTAACTGGAGAGCAAAATGCTCACAATTTTAATTTTAAAAAGTGTTTCTTAAGGTTAATGTAGAAATAATTGACAGAATAATTTACTTTTTTCAGTTGTGTTCTACTTGTTTGAGATGCATCATCACTCACCTCTGGGATATGAGATTGAAGTATTGACATCAAGGTCTCATGCTTTGTTATGATTGATGATCTATTGCATTTGCCCCTTGGTTGTCTTCAACCAAACTGATCAATCATAATGAAATGTAATCGGATACACTTTCCTTTTCGAAGCATCTTCAGTCAAGTGGAATTTTGTAAAATATTGGAAGAATCTGTGTTACAATTGTAATAAGGTTTGATTTTTACCATAATTTAGAAATGGTGAAATCTCCATTCAATAGACAAAAACTAAAATGTTAACTTACTATTCATTTAAAATTTAAAAAAAGGATTTCAACATATAAGCTTATTCCAAAAGGCTTGAAACATTTGAGCTTATGTGTAATGAATGGAGGATTAACTAACTAAACAATCAACTTTAATGATAAATTATATTTAGGTGCAGAAAGTAAAAATTCGATATGGTTTTTACTCATCTTTCTAATATATTTTATATCACCCATTTCAATTGGTTTTAACCGCATTGTATTTTATTTTTCATCTATTTTTTGTAGAAACTGTGCACTTCATCATCTAATTTATTCTTTGTACAGCATTTTTGGTGCCTGTAAATGCGCTTTCACAAATAAAGTTGGATTGGATTAAAAATGATTGAGCAAGTTTATTCGTGACTCTGTTCAAACTCCACTGAGGACGACGAAGACAAACAATCACATGATGTTTATTTCACACCTCAAAATGAGGTTTCTATCTTTTCTCACCTGATCTGGTGTCAAACGTCACCACAAACACCGCCACGATCTGGTCCCTTTCCTCCCACTGGTCCCTCACCGAGAGCCCGGGGAAGGAGACGGGACCGAAAGCCGTGCGGTCCCACCCGTGTCCGAAGAGCTCGGTCCGCGGCCGGCCGCCGTCCTCGCTGAGCACCACGGTCGTCAGGCTCCGCGTCGGGCTGCAGGTGATGATGGAGGGGGCGCTGCTGCTCCACCCAGTGCCCGCCGCAGTGCCAGTCTGCGGCTGCGAACTTTTCCGCGCCGCGACGTCCTCCGCTCCCGGCGGATGAGGCGGCGGCTGGGCCGCCTGGCCGGGATCGGGCGGTGGGATCTCCTCCCAGTCCAGCAGCGGGGCTCGGTCGGACTGTTCCACCATGGTGCCGCTCCTCCTGCTGCTGCCGCTGCCTGCCAGAGAGGACTAACCGTGAAGGCGGAGGGAGACAAACAGCACAGGGCTCCGGTGTGCGGATGGGTCGGGCAGGACTAAACACGCCGCTGGAGCCGGATCATGGTGTCCTGTCGCCCGCAGAGTTGTTTTCTGTGTATTTGTAAGCGTGTCACATCCACTGACGGCTCAGAGCGGCTTTTCCTCCTCCCGTCTCTCTGTTGTGATGACGTAGCGCACTTCCGCCCACGTGTCTATCTCACGATACAATGACCTAATTGTTCCTCTGCGTGTTTACTGTACATATACGTACACATACATTAACGACATTACATATAAGATCACGCTATTTATCCTGCAACGTTCTATCCTTATTTTAACCAAGTAATACAATTGACTAGAATATAATAGAACAAATATCATTTCTAGGACACTTTAATTCTCAAATTCACTTATATATTTTCTCTTGCTACTGTTTGCGCTGTTTTTTCTTACTTTTTTTTGCACTACTTCACTATTTTACTGTTTTGCACCAATCCCAACAGAACCAATTTTGTTAAAACTATACTTGGCAATACATCCATTTCTGATTCTGATTCTGATTCTGATTCTGATTCTGTTTTGATTCTGAATAGAATAGAATAGAAAAGAATAGAATAGTTTAACAATCCCAAAGGGAAATTCTTTTAAGACATTGCTCCACACAAAATAAATAGAAGTGAAACTCCCCAAAAAATTTCTTCAACTTTTTGTTTAAGGAAATGCAACACAGAGTGTTTTATAGGGTTAATAACAAAGTAAATTTATCAAACTATACCTTTATTTTCCTTTTTTTTTTACTTACAAAAGTACATCATGGGTCCCCCGGCTTTCTCAGTTGGTAGAGCATGAGACTCACAATCTCAGGGGTAGGGGGTTCGTGTCCCACGCCGGGCGCCACCTTCCCGTGGGCTCACCACCTGCAGGAAGGTTCTTAAATGGTGCAATGTGATCTGGGTGACGGTGCTCAGACTGTCACCCCCGCGACCCGGAAACGGATAAGCGGAAGAGAATGAATGAATGAATGAGTACATCATGGGGTCTATTTGGGAAGTACGTGTGGGCTTCATGCTGTACAACAGCTGGTATCAGTTGGGCCCCACCTGTGCTGCATGCACAAGGTCCACCTCAGACTCATCTTTAGGTTTTATGTGGGTACTAGATCGGGACAATTTGGGACAATATATGGAATGTATGTTAAAAACGCCTCCATGCCAAATGCCCATGTGGGCTCAGTATTTATTTAGTCAACAGGTGTCTTACCGTTATAGGCTGCACAGTCTGCGGCCATGGAAACCTTTCCCATCATTGACCTAATAGGACCCATAAAGGACGCCCATGTCAGTGAACCTATATGGGGCTCTATTGGTTTGCCCATTTGGGCTCCATGTCGTCTGTTCATTTTTACACTACCCACCCAAGTAGCCCAGCCATAAACCACGAGGGTCCCAGAGATGCATACCGGCTGGTATTTTTTGTTGTTTGTTTGTGCTACTTTATTTCACATTCGTCTTTCTTTTTTTAATTCTCTTTTGCAAATGTCCTCCAAACACAATTTGCCACATCAAGTCTATTTGTATCTATTTGGAGTTTTTGTAAAAATGTATGATCAGTGAATGGTACCGTAAATGATTCACAGAATGATTTTATCATAATTGTCTTATATGTTTGTAAGGATTGCATTTTGTATGTTTAAAAAATATATATAAAAATTCGAACAAAAATATGTATAGGTCACTCTAAACGTAATCCCTTCAACAGATGGCCACTGTTGCTTGTTACATCTTGTTACATCTGCTTGCTTTGGAAGGGTTTAGTTGGGTTCTGTTGTACTCTATCATTGTAAGAGCGCTTTGAGATGTTTGTTGATGTGATTTAGCGCTTTACAAATAAAACTGAATTGAATTGAATTGAACAGATCAATCCAACTACTCGATTGATTAACGTACATTTTAAATATGTGTGCTATCTTAATAAGCCTACGCTTTATATACACATGTAAAAGAATCACATTTCCACCGTAACACCATGTAAAGTTGTTTTCACGTACGTACCTGCACCTTCAACCAATCAGCGAGCTGGTTGGTGGCCCAATTTAAATAAACAGGAAGTATTTTACATACGTGGCGCGAGATTCAAGCGTGGTTGTGGTGGAGATGCAGTGAGCGACTTGTTCGTAAGTTAAACACAGTTATTACTCGGAGTGAAATCATCTCGGGGAGTTAATGGAGTGTGTGTCTGCTCAGTGGGTAAAGTCAGCCACACCTTAAATGCAGGTATATGTAAACAAGGCTGACGATGTGGCCGCAAATTACTTTCAAGCTGGATGAACAGGTAGTGGGAAGAGGAAAAGCTGTTGGAAGGAAATGTGGATTTGTTTTGCATCACTGAGTGAATCATTTAAAATGTACAATCATTATAAACTTTAGGATTGGTTACGTTTCTTGGGGAGACACCTTTTTACACAAAGTTGGAACATTTTTTATATTTTGTCAAATCAAGTTGATTTATTAGGCAGTTGAGGTGACCTTGCTTTTAGTTCTGGTAAATTATCAGATTCTGAATGGAACTTATTGGGTAAAAACTGAAAGTGAGACATTGGAGGAAGGTTTAAGGAATCAAGCTACATACTGTGAGGGCAAGGCGAGGGGTGGATAGAAGGATAGATGGGAAGAGGACGAAAAGTAAAAGAGGGATCAGAGAGAAAAGACAACAAATTAAGTATGGATTTACCAAATACTTATAGCTTCAGGGGTGTCAAACACATTTTAAATCGGGGCCACATGCAGCCCAATCTCATCTTGGGTGGGCTGGACCAGTGAAATAGTGCCGTAATAACCTTTCGAATTTATTCTTTAAAGTGGAAAATGTTTATATCTTTGCAAAGCCAAACAATTCTGACCGAATATGACTACAATCTCAACATAAACCATTAAAAAAAACCAATTTTAATGGTGACTTCTGGTGCAAAATACTGTGAAATGTCCCAAAAACTCCTATAGCTGCTGCATTATGCATGCTTTTGCGATTGGAGTCTCTTGCGGGCTGGTTTTGGCACACAGGCCTTATGTTTGACAACCCTGGGGTAAAGTAATACAATGTGCGTCCTTGTGGTTAACGATTTGAAGGAAACTTTTCCCAAACCTCAGGCCCTGAGCATGGCAGCATTGTTTACCGGGATCAGCCAGCAGCTGGAATTTTCCAGCTGCGGAGAGGAGGGAAGCAGCAGTGACAACTCGGACAACTGCCCGCCCAGGATCTGCAGCCCCAGGATCTGCAGCCCCAGGATCTGCAGCCCCAGGATCTGCATACCAAGCTCTGCCTGCAGGACGCCCAGAGTGCAACGCCACCACAGCAGAAACAATACCTTATCTTCCCCTATACTTTGCACCAGCCCTATACCATATGCGTCTTGGAAGAAGCTGAGACTCTGCAACTCTCCAAACACTCCCAAGGTAAGGAATATTTTCAACTTTCTGAGTCCCTTGTGCTTCGGTGACTCTAAAAAAAAAAAAAAAGAAAGCTTCAGATATCAAACTAGTTTTCCATCAGCTGGATGAATTCCTCTCCCTCTCTGCATGTAGAGTTTGCTCTCAAAGTCATCTCAGCCAGCCTCCAGCCTGAAGATCACTCAGCGTCAGAGGAGACTGCGCTTCACCTCCGCCGCTGCAAACTTAATGCAGGTGCCTTCTGTCAATGTGAATCCTTTCACTCCTGACACCGTGCGCAGAAACAGCGAGCAGCAGTGGACCAAGAGTTGTATGAGCGATGAAGAGGATGACTATGGGCTGAGGTAACTCCATCTTACGCTGTACAGTTAAAAAAACAAAAAACAGATGGGAATTAGGGCTACAAGATATTGAATGAACACACCATATAAGTTAATATTTTTGAATATTGTAATGCTGTAAATACAAGCACTAAAGTGGATGGTGTTGATATCCTAGGTTTATCCATAATATCCATATGTTTACAACTGACAAGACAACCATGTTAACATGCAGAGTGTGAATCCACTATGCACATCATTTATCAGTTTAGTCAGTCTTGTGATATTTTGATATCTTTTAGCAACAAATTGGTGATATATTATGTTGCCATAAGGAGAAGGGATGGCAACTCCAGTTTTTCCGCAACATTTTTACTTCAGTTTGACAATTTGATTGAAAATGTGAAAGTTCAAGCATCTAAAATCTCAGAGGAATCATTTTATCTTACAATTTAATATTACGCAATCGGTGTCCACTGATGGTTAAAAATGACTGCATGACATTTCAGGAGATTAGAATCGTTCTCCATTCATACCTTTTGATCTTATACACGCAGGCTTTATTTTTTGCACTTCTATTTCCAGTATATAAATGTCTAACTGGCCTTTTCGAACTTCCAGGCTGAAACACAGCCTAACGTCATCTGAAGAGGATGATGAGGCTTTTCTCCCACCAAAGGTACAACTATTTTTATCAGTGCTTGTGGTAGATGTAACCCTCCCTCTCAGATGCCTCTGATAGGCTTTCATCATCCGTCTTTGTCATCTTCAGCTGCCTCCTCACTTCTTGTTATGTCCATAAATTACATGCTGCCAAGCCTCCATCCGGGATTCCTCTGAAGGATTCTCCGAAACAAAAACAACAAAAGCCGCCGTCAGGCTCTATATAAAACAACTTCCTCGCGGAAGTTTCACCATATTTGGTGACATATCAAAGAACATCCCGGTTGTCCTCGCTTTTAGTCCGTCATGACCGCGTGACGCGTGCTCCTCCTTTTTAGGATTGTCTTTGATTTCATCACACGGGCCTCCGTCTGTTTATCTGGCAGAGGCGAGCTGTTCAAGCCTGCATGCTGTCACGATACGAGAGCGAGTTCCTGGAGCTGGAGTGCATCGGCGTGGGCGAGTTTGGGGCAGTTTACAAATGCGTGAAGAGGCTGGACGGTTGCTTGTACGCCATAAAACAATCTCGCCGACCCCTGGCCGGCTCTGCTGACGAGTAAGTGGGTCATTATTAAGGACTCCGCCAAAGACGGTTCCGTTGACCTTTTGATTTTTATGTCATTGTTTAAAGGCTTTATCCGTGACTTTGCTTTATGTCCCATCAGGCAGTTGGCCCTCAAGGAAGTGTATGCACATGCTGTTCTCGGGCACCACCCACATGTTGTGCGCTATTATTCAGCATGGGCAGAGGATGAGCACATGCTTATTCAGAACGAATTCTGTGATGGTAGGTGATGCAAACAAAATGACCTCAGCTGTAAATGTTGGATTTCTGTGTTTTGACGCTGCCGTTCTGTGTGTTTGTTTCAGGTGGGAGTCTCAGCGACGCCATTGTAAAGAGGGAGGTCCAGGGTGATCTTTTCACAGAGGCCGAGTTGAAAGATCTGCTTTTACAGGTGTCTCTGGGTCTGAAATACATCCACAGCTCAGGACTTGTGCACCTAGATATCAAACCAAGTATGTCTGTTTTTTTAACGGCTATACATCCATTGTCATGCTACCCCTAAATCCCTTTTGTGCTCGAAATATGATTTCTTTTTTTTTTTTTTTTACATTTCTTTTTTTAATTTCAGGCAACATATTCATTTGCCAGCGTAGCAGCACGAGTGCTGTGGGTGAGGGGGAGAGTGAGGAGGAAGATGGAAGTGCTGCAACTGGTGTCATTTACAAAATTGGTATTTTTTAAAATTTTATTCCATGCTGGATGAATTCCTACAGGGAAATTTAGGTCTGTCTGTCTGTCTGTCTGTCTGTCTGTCTGTCTGTCTGTCTGTCTGTCTGTCTGTCTGTCTGTCTGTCTGTCTGTCTGTCTGTCTGTCTGTCTGTCTGTCTGTCTGTCTGTCTGTCTGGACTTCATGCTCTCCTTTTGAATGTGGCTCTTCTCTCTGGATACTCCAGTTTCCTCTCGCAGGCCAGAAACATGCTTGCTAGGATGTTTTGTGATATCAAAAGCTAATTTGGCTAAAGCGAGGATAGTAGATTTCAAGATACATGCATGTTGTTGGTTTTTTTTAATGTTAATATTTGTCTTTTTCTGCAGGTGATCTTGGTCATGTGACATCATCCATCAATCCTCAAGTTGAGGAAGGGGACAGTCGCTTTCTTGCCAGTGAAATTTTGCATGAGGTAAAAAAAAAAAAAGTGCATCTGTAACTGATTATAAGAAAGAAAAATGGTTCCTTGTGTGTTTACTTGGATCCCGGTTGTCTTTGATCTTCAGGATTACAACCACCTCCACAAGGCAGACATATTTGCTCTGGGTCTCACCATGCTGCTGGCTGCCGGTGCTCCTCCTCTACCACGGAATGGAGATCAGTGGCACCATCTTAGACAGGAGAAACTTCCTGATCTACCACAGAAGCTGTCGATTCCCTTTAACGATTTGCTTCAGGTACAGGAGATATGTCTCTGTTACACATTAAGTTTTTATGTCTTTGTTTTGATATAACTGACAGAATTGGCAAAATTTAAAAAACAAAGCAAAACAAAAAAAAGCTTTTGTCATTCTTTCCCAGTCAATGCTGCATCCAGACCCAACAAAGCGTCCGTCTGCCAGGGACCTATGCAAGCACACAATCTTAAAGGAAAAGAGGACTGAGAGGGTGGCTGCTCAACTGCTTCGAGAACTCAATGTGGAGAAGTTCAGGACAGCCATGCTTGAAAAGTATATAAAATATAATCTACCCTTTTATCACTAAATAATGGCGACAGAATTAGATTTTAAGTCCAACAGCAAACTTTAAACTGTTATTCAAGTAATGTTGTTGAACACTGATTATAGGCCATTTTTGTTGTATCTTCTTGCATAATGTATTTTTTAAAAGGCCCTCCAGGGAGTATTGACATGGTTATGAAATGAGGAAGTACTAAAGTAACTAGAGACAGCGGTCACTGAAACTAAAATACTTGAACTTCCTATTTGAGTCTGTAATACACTGAATGTCTTCAGTAGGGCCAGCAGATGGAGTAATTTCACTTTTAATTGAAAACTTAAGTGTCCTGTTCATCAGATTCAGTCGAAGACACTAGTCAAGGAATCTTCGCCTCAACTTCACACAGTAATATATGAATATATTCATATTTCGGTTTCCCCTCCCTACACAGGGAGCTTCAGGAGGCTCGTCAGGCTGCGTTGTCCCCAAGGCAGAACCTCTCTCCGAGCCTGAAACCTCCTGCGAGAGAGGGATCTCTGCCCAGAGCCGGGAGGAGGCTCGTTGGGAGAAAGGCAGGGCGGTCTGTGAGCTTTGGCTGCCCCGGGTCCCACATCTGATGCAACAAAGTGAAGCCTCCACATGTGTGTTTTGCTGTGATGTTCAAGCTGGAGCAGACATTAGATGGACCATCTCATTTGTCTCCTGAATGGACTTGATGACCTTTTGGACGATGTTGATTGTGGATGACTAATTTAACTCCAAATACCTGCCTCAAGTGATCTCAACATCTGTTAGTGCATAACAAGACATGTCCAATTGTTCCATTCTTTTTTTAACTGTAAATAAACATTTTAAAGTTTTCTTCAAATCATGTGTTTCTTATTATGCAACGTTTTAACCTAGTCATAGTAGAGAAATAACTCCAGGGACTTCCCAGTCCATTGCTTTACTTATCAGTGGCTGCAGTCAACTATGAATGACGTGAATTCACTGTTTTACAAGAAGCCACAGGCAAAATGATGATTTCACAATATAGAACGTATTCGCGTATCTTTTGAGACAAAGTCCTTTAAAAAATACTGTTTCATAAGATACTACTCATGGGCCAAATCTCCAGATTTGTTTGTTGTGGACTGAGTGAAACTGAAAGATCAGAAAATGACGTCGGTACGTGAAGGCATCATGCGACGTTCATGACCCCGCCTTTAAATCCGCACTCTGGGCTTTCCCACTCCGTGTTATTAGACCGTGTTTGCGGCAGCGGCGTCTGTCTGCTTTCTCTGGCGCATCACTACCGTAAGTTAGTCTAGGAATTATTATTCTTTTTTTTTAAGTTATTCTAGCTAGATGAGAAACCATTGTGTTAAACGAGAAGAAAATACTTTTGTTTTCACCGCTTGACGGAGTTGCTGTTGAGTCGTTAGCATTAGCTTGACAGCGACTTGTTCACGTTCGGACTGAATGAGTTCCTCCCAAGTCTTATATCGTCTGCAGGGTTTGCAAAGTGAAGCGAGGCTTAACTTTTTGGGTGCGGCGTGTTTCTTCGTTAATTAAAGGCCAGGAGAGCTCACTGATGGACGTCCTGCGGAGTCTGACGAGGGGCCAGAACGCCGCCGCACTAGTTTTCGCCTTCCTGCAAGCAGACTGCAGCGACTCGGACTACATCGAGGAGCTGCGCTCCCTGGGCAAAGATCTGAATGTCTCCCGGGACACCAGGAGCAACGGGTCCGCGATCGAGTGCCCGGACGATGGCGACCTGGAGACGGATGGTCATCTGCCCTGCAGCATCACGGACTCTCTGGGTGACCTGCAGCCTTCGGTAGATCCGTGGCCTGGTGAGAGAGTCCACACCAGTTCACATCCAGCCTGATTACTGAGTCTCAAAACTAAAAAAAAAAAAAAACAATGCCTAAGTTTCCTTTTAAAAACAAAAATTCCGCTTGATCTTACCAGGTCTCATTTACAATGGTGGCACAAAGAAAAACATAGAAACGAATAATATATATGTCAAGCCCCAAAATCTCATTTTAATGTTTGAACTTAAATACTCCACTAGTCATTTCCCCCCAAAACACAATTTAACTTCATCACAAAACAGTTGATGGACATGTTGATTAGTGACAATGAAACTATGTGTCAAGTAATAATGTCCAACATAATCTGGAACTAAATGAAAAGAGAGACAACCAAGTGCTAAACAGTCATTTTAATTCAGTTCAATTCAACTATATTTATATAGTACCAAATACAACCCGACCATTTCTAGGTGCTTTTAACAAGTGCTTTTAAGTAAGTAATAGTCAGGGTAATTATGAAATGTGATTATTGAATATTGGGGAAGTGGTAGGATTTTTAGGGGGATCTGTTGATTATATTGTCATAATCGAAGATTGGAAGAACTGTAATTTTCACACGGTTATTTGGGCAGCAAAAGCGATAAGGGGTCTGACCTATGTGAGCTGTACATTCATGTGGGTTACAAATGTGAGTTTACAGTCATGCCGGATATGCAGTCCCGTGTAGCATAATACCACTTATCCATCATGTAGGAAGGTGTCTTGAGTTTATTCTGCAAGTGAGAAAATAACTACAAACACACACACAGCCAGTACTGCCAATACCTGCTGTGTCACAAACAGCAGGAAGTCCTGGTAGTGATAGTGTGTGTGTGTGTGTGTGTGTGTGTGTGTGTGTGTGTGTGTGTGTGTGTGTGTGTGTGTGTGTGTGTGTGTGTGTGTGTGTGTGTGTGTGTGTGTGTGTGTGTGTGTGTGTGTGTGTGTGTGTGTGTGTGTGTGTGTGTGTGTGTGTGTGTCAGAGCTCTAATCTGTCTGCATGTACATGAAGACATGGACAGATCTGAACCAGGCTGCATTTGTGTAGGAAGCTGTATGAAGACTGTTATGCAGGAGCATAACAGTCTTCATACAGCTTCCTACACAAATGATGTGAAAATGTGTTAAGGGAAACAGAATATAGCTGGAGGTTGAAACCCCCCCCCCCCCCCCCAAAAAAAAACACTTCTCAGACACTTGTTTATTTGTGTCATAGTCGGACAAACAAGTTTATATGAATGAAATAATTTCCAAGTGAAAACTGAAAGTCATTTGGTGTTTGTTTCCACTACATTCATCTGGCCCTCTAACCGTTAAAAGTTTCCCTTCACTGACCTTCCTATTGAATATATAAATCATAGATTTTGTCCCGACTGATGAGCCATGGTGGGAAAGTTTTCTCATTTCAGTTGACTCCTTATGACTTCTCTCTTTTTACTTCCTACGTCTAAACCCCCCAAAACTTTTCTTTTGGTTACCTTGATTTTTATTTTAAGTTCACAATAGAGGATCTGTTTATGAATCTCAATAGCTGGAGGGGGCACATTTTGGATGTACGAGCACACAAAGAGATGAAAGAGAAAATCGAGGAAATGTTCACTGTTTGTATGCAGGATGTGATGTGGAAGTGACAACGCGTAGCAACATGAAAGCTCAAGCTCATGCTAAAATGTGAAAAATAGAATTATTCATGTGTTTTCTTTTATAATTTTTAAATTCCAAAAGGAAAAATCACATAGAAAAGCCGACTTATGCTGCACTCAATGATGTTTCTGTTATTTTTCTCTGATTTATGCCACTTCTCTACTACTGTGGGGGGATCTATGTGTTTTTGAGAACGAGCCTCTTCATTGTTATAAACTGCCAATCTGCATAATCCACATTGTGTGCTTGGATATGGCAACCAAAAAACCCTACAATATACCCCTTTGTTAAAGTATTTCTACCAGAATTGCATAAATATTCTACTTTGACATCCATTCCTGTGCTTCTGACTCCCTCTGCTGAACCGCATCTGGTGTTTGGGGGCTCTTGTCTCGCTGCAGGCGGCCGTATGGAAGCAGCAGCATTTCGGCAGGTGGTAGAGGGGCTGAGAGAAGTCGCCGCCCAACTGGAGCAGGACGTCCTGGCTCGTGGCATCCAGAACCTGAACAGCCACATATCCGCCTCCCCCTCCGAAGTGAGTCTCCTCAATGCCGGAGATCATTATGAAGTGGAGATCACATAAAAATGGCAACCGTTACTGATTTGTCTACTACTGATTACATTTTCGGTAAAGGTGGAACAGGGGTGTCACACCAGTAAAATAGTGCCATGATAACGCTTAAATTTAAACTTTATAAAGTTTTTCTTTGTTGTGGCGCAGAGTATATGTAATGAAAATGTCTATATTTCCTCAAAAACCACAGTTATGACTGGAAATGACTACAATCTCAACATGAAGCCAATTTTAATGAAGCCTTCTGGTGCAAAATACAGTGAAATGTCCATCAACCTTCTCCTATAGCTGTTGCATTATGGGTGTTTTCAGTAAGAGTTCTCTTGGTCCCACGCACTAATCAGATTCCATGTCCGTCTCTCCCCCTCCAGCAGTGGAAACATCACCTCACCCGTGAGGTGGAGAGGGCGATGAGGCAGGGTGTGGGTCTGGACCATCTGCCCCAGGAGCGAGTCATCATGGCGCTCACTCTCGCGCTGGTGCGTGGCGTGTGCGTGCAGGCGCCGCGGCTGCTCAGACGCCTGTTCGCCACGGCACTGCAGTTAATCAGCCCGGCCAGGTGACTCCGGAGAGGAAGTAAGAGTGAGAAGAAGAGGAGGAGGAGGAGGGGGAAGAGGAAGACTGCTGAACTTGAAACAAGCGTCCGCCCCTCACGGTCAGTCGACTGTGAAAAGCAGCGCTGAACAGAAGTAGCAACATTAAAGGGATCGTTTGAGTTCTTTGTACTATTGAGAAAGAATCCAAAGTGAAGTTTGTGACTCTTAAATATTTTTCATGACTTTATGAGCTCTGAACATGTCTTTTCATACAATTGTCTTTTTCTTTTTTTTTTAAGATATATACTTGAAAGTTCTGATTATTTTCTAATTGTTTTGCTTTTTGGTCATAAAGTTTTTCAGGGATTTGCTTTATTTTTCAGCCCCGAATCTAAATAAGTCGAGTGTATTTTAATATACATGAACATAAATAAAAACCACTGCAGAATGAATGTGAAATATTCAACTTTTGTTTTTATTTCCATTTCAAACAGCATATTGTAGGAAACTAAAGGTAAAAGTGTCACGTCTGAGACCCTTTTGACATCCATCGTCTTGCTGTGAACAGTTTCCCCTTGAAAGCTGGCATAGTTGACGCTGATGAGTTTTACCATGTGCAACACCGAAACACACAACACCCTCTCGTTGTTTTGATCCCAAAACTCGAGAGAAAAGTTCCTCTTCCTGCACCGTGTTTGCTGAGATTTCACCAACTGGCATCAATTTTAAGTCTTGAGTGGATCGAACCAGTATTCTTTGTTGTAGTGCAGACTATGTGATGCAAATGTCTTTTTAAAAACTACTTAAAATGATTGCAATCTCAACATGAAGCCAATTTTGATGAAACCACAATTTTTTTGTTTTTAAGAAAAAGAATTGCACTTTTTGACCCCCCCCCACCCCCACCCCACCCCCACTACTTCATTGTCAACATAACTCTGAGCTTACGTGGAGCTTGTGTCTTAACACACAAAAAAGTTCACAACATAAAAAACCCATTTTTGTTAAAACTGCATTAGACTGAAACCTAGAATTTTTTTAAAAAACCCCGTTTACACGACATTTCAAGTAACAATTCAGCAACATTTTGAAAATGTTTTCATGTCGGGCCACTAGTGGGCGCTGTTTGGTTTTTTTGGGGAATGAAACCACACGTCTGCAGGGAACAATACGCTATAAACATTAACAACGGCGAGTACATGGACATTCGTGTGGACAGACGACCGAGTTAGATCGTTATTCCGGGTGACTCTAAAACTACCAAGTCCCAGGAGGACATGGACCGGCACTCTCTGGGACACCATTGTCGTTATTGTACTTGTGCAGAAGAACTATTTACTATAACCGTAGTGTGCAGGAGCAGCTATTCAGAAAATTTGTATTTTCCTCCATTTACAAGGCGATGGGAGTCGAAGCGTTTTCAAAAAGTTCCACCTTAGTACGTAGCTGTTTTAAAAAAACTTGTTTTCAATGCCTCCGAGCACCGTTGTCGTGAGAATCAACAACAAAAACACAACAAAAGTTTTACATTTCACTTAAAAACATCGTGTAAACGGGGCCTAAGTCTTATGTCTTAATGGTAAATTAAGATTCCCAGACTGATGGTAACATGAATACCTTTGCAAGTTAATATCTTATTGATTTATGTTTGCAGCGTGCTTAAATATTTTCATCAACTGTTTCTGATGCATGCTGCATATGAAATGTGGCGAGATTAAGTCCTAATAAACCTGGTTTGTATCTGAAGTTGTTCTAAATCGACTCACAAAAAAAAAAAGAAAAAGTAATTTCATTTGGTTTGTTTATGAGAGGAAGTATTGGAATTAGTCATCACAGTTACAGTGGAAAATCGGTCACTTTGCTACATAGGAAGAGGAAGTGTTGAAAGCCTAACACGCACAGGGACCTTGAGCTTTGACAGAATTTATTTTTCAGGCTGTGCCAGTCTGCTGATTGAAAAGATTTAAAAACCAATGCAAACAGCAAAGCGTGGTGTGGAAACGATCACATAGACGTTCATTCTAACAGGTGAGAGGTTGGAGTCGAGTGAAATTCAAAGAAAAGAAATTGCAGGTGAAGACGAAACAAAAAGGTGTAGAGCGGAGATCATCGTCCTCCTGAAGCAGCCATGAGTCACAGCAGTGAGGTTGTGGATGAGGTTCGATTTTGGGTTTTTACCAGGGGTCACTTTTAAACCTTCAGCCGCTTACCAGATCTTAGAAAATAAGAAAACCCATTTCACATTAAAATCCGGTACAATTTGAAAGGAGAATCTCAATTTGAGAGGAGTGTGTTTACAAACGCATTTATTTCTACCCTAACGTCTTGAGGAGAACACCCCCCCCCCCACACACACACACCACCGAGGGTGGTTCTTTTCTATCTCCTCCTGTACCTCATGAGGCCGTACACCAAAGCAACGAGGACCACGGCTGCAGCGCCTCCGTACAGAAGCACTGGGAGCTCACACGCCGGCTCCGGCTGCTGCGGGGCCTCCTCGGCTGTGGCTTCTACGGGGGGCTGCTGGGCATCAGGAGGCGTGGCGTCTGGCTCTGCAGCAGTCTCTGCGTCGGGCTGCGGTTCCTCGGGGTGGGGAGGCACTGTGTCGGGCTCCGGCTCGGCGGCCGATGAAGCTTCGAACTCTGCCGGTGGCGTCGGCAGTTCCTTGGCCGGAGGCGGGGGCTCCACCTCAGCAGGCACTGAGGCGGCGGTCGCAGCTGATTGTGGCTCAGGCTCTGGTTCTACTGCAGGAACAGACAAAGGTGCTGCGGGCTCTGGCTCATAGGAAAGAAGGGCAGACGCTTCGTGGGGAGGGGGAAGCAGCTCCGGCTCTGAGGAGATGAAGGAAGGCTCCGCACACAAGCTTTGGGGCGCTTCGATCACGACGGGCTCCTCCAGCGACATCAGGGACGCCGGCGGAGTCGAGTCTGCCTTGTCTGGTGCGGAAACAGGCAGAGTCTGGTCCCTGAATTCTTCCCTGAGCTCGGCCAGCTCGCTCTCTGACCCTAAAACACTCATCATGCTGTCGTCGATCACTCCGCCGTCGCCGCTCTCCTCCAGCAGCTCGGCCTCCTCGCGCTCCACGTGGACAATGTCCGAGTTGGAGGAGTTGTTCTCGCTGCGCTCCTCGGCCAGGGCCACGCCTTCATTGCTATCCAGGCTCTTGACGTCTTCGGGTTCCATCGCGCAAACCTGTGCCCAAGACTCGTGGCCGGCCAGAGAGACGGGCAAGCTTTCCGTCTGCCAGGAGCTCTGCCCGCTGCTGTTGTCTCCCGTGCAGAGCAGTGACGACGGGGGGCTCAGCTGGTCGGGGTGCTGCTCGCCTGACAGGATGTAGATGTCGTTGCTGTCCTCGGCGATGGTCACACCTCGCTCCTCTTCTGTCACGAGACTGAATATTTCACCCTGTGGGGGCAAGGAAAGCGATTTTAATTCGTCTCAAACGTATGTTTTTGGACTGCGGGATGGAACAGAACATAGCGGATGGAAAATCATCAGTCAAACTGAAATGGTTATTAATCTGATACTGCAGAGCATTTCGTCTCCATTCAACCTTTTATGCCATCGAGTGACCAACGGTAGAGCTTTAGCCGCAAACCAGCAGACCACTGTAAGTCCCAGTTATGTAACAGTGCATCGTGTAATCATAGATAACAGAGGAGAGCAGAAGCAGCATACATGCAAGTAAATCTCACGAGGCAGACGAATACACATTCGACCCTCCACAATATTAAAAGGTCAAACTCATTTTTAAAAGCTGCTTTATCACATGTACATTTTCCCATGATGATGAGTGGACAGGACATTCGAGCAGGAGTGAGTGATCCTTCTAGATATATCTCAAAATTGAGCCGGCAGCGATGGCGAGGCTGTTGATACATGACGTGACTCTGGAAATCACACTAAGGACACACCAAGACATGTGGCTATCCTGACATCAGTGTATCTATGCCTTATAGATGGAACAAATAAAAAGAAAAATCACAAAATACCACATCAGCAATGTCAACTATACCAAACCAGACAGGAAGAGGGTTCAAATCCAACCTGTAACACCTTTCCTTTCCCCATAACTGATGTTCACGCAAGGTCTCGTCACAAACACGCCGCTCAGAAGTCAACAGCAGATGGCAGCAATGCTTGGAGCCGAGAGATCAGTGGTGCCGCAAGTTGGCCTGCATTAGCGTCAAAAGCCAGAGTGAGTTTGAGAAAACATGCATGATGTTTGCATGGAAACAAACGGGGAAAAAACATTTAGAGTTGTCTCTACTTATTATGCAATTCTTCTACATTGAGCAGAGCTGCTGTGGCCCCTGAATCAAAATGAGTTTGACCCTCCTGTTCAACATGTATACAATTTTAGGTTTAGATTAATAGATTTAGTTTAATAGATTTAGATTAATAGTTATATTTATACTCAGACAAACTTTTTCAATAATCTAATGTAATATTTCTTAATGATTTCAGGAAACATAACTGCATGGGAAATAACCAAACGTTACCATAAGCATTCACAAAAAGAAGATTCAGCCATTGTATTGATACGTACAGTCATTATAGACTTAATTTGCTTGAGTGGCTTTAAATACCAGTCTCAGTTGTGTGGAATGTCGCTACGGTGTGACGACGTTGGAGCAGACAGCGAGCTCGCAGGCGTTGTGGCTGTCACAGGGAGGTGGCTACTTACGTGAGCATCAACAGACAGAAAAGATTCTGACAAGACGGATCAACACGCTCGATTAGTAGCGTGTAACGCTCTTTATCACAGGGTGCCCAGCCGTCAGTGTCCCTGAGGAGCCTCGCAACACGTTAAAGCGGTATTGATCCATGTAAACATAAAATGTAAATGACCGTCAACCTGTCAAGGTCATATCGCTCAAAAGGTCACTCAGAATCATTGCACGGCAGCTGCATGTGGCGGGAAGGAGATTAAATCTGACAACGTTCCATCATTATCCAACATTTGCTTTCTACATAAGCTGATTTGCATGTGCAAGAGGTTGTGTGTGAGAGGAGTGTGTCACAAAATCCTCTCCCTTCAGGATGCAGCTTCCCCACGGGCCCCACTGCACAGGACGAGACCGCCCTGTGCAGAAGATCCTCGGCAAAAACTCGTACTTCTAAAAACAGCAACAACTTGTTCTGTTGTCAAGACATCGAAAATGTAAACCGACACTGAACATCACAGGCTGCTAGACGGAATACTACAGTACATAATGTTCTTCATGCTGCAAAGTGAGAACAACACCAAGGCGTTGGAGCATCAAAGAACAAAAAAATGATAAACAATAACTTTTAGGCACAACGGGGCTGAATGTCATAAAACAGACAATGGTTTGAAAAATTAAAAAAGGACAAATTGACTAACCTGAGCAGATCTGGTAAATACTCCTAATATTAATCTCAAAATCGAAATAATTACAAAATATACCTGTATAGACTGTTCATCCAAGTTTTCTCACCTCGAATGGGTCCTGCCTTTAATGTCCTTCAGCGCTTGTGAAAGTGAGAAACAACAGCGACCGTTTTGTTGTCAGGTTCAATTCCCCGCCCTCGCCTCAAGACAAACTATACAAAACCGGTGCACATTCCTATTCTGAAGTCAAGGGACGTCCCACCGTCGACACCTTGCTTTTTTTTTTTTTTTTCCTTTTCTTCCCTGATTAACTACCGCTGCTTTTTAATACTCCGCACTGATAGACGATTAACTGGAGAAGCAGCGCCGACACTGGAGGCCTGAGCAACATAGCTGCTGCTGAAAAGAACCCGTCAAAACCTGCTTCTGACAAGTTTGTGCTAAAGCTAAACTGACACATGGCTGCGACACCATTGTGTGTGAAGGCACTCTGAGGGTCTGGATTTTTTATTTTTTTTTGGGTGGGGTCTTCAACATGCACAATCTGTTAAATGACTGAAAGTCATCCTAATAAGGTGACATTACTTCTGGGATTATATATTGCTGACATGCACTGTTGACAGATGATGTCATCGCAAGAGGTCACACAGTAGATGAGTTGGTGTGAACTGAAAGCTGACAAGAGATTTTCAACTTCAAATCAGCAAGTAATCATAACACAAACCAAAACCCCCCCCCCAAAAAACACATAACAGGTCACAGACCCATGGTGTCTGAATTTCTGATCATTTCTGTTTGAATTAACACATTGCAGGCCGGAATAGCTGTTCTATCTTTAATACCAGCAGGAATACCTGAAAGATAGATCAGGGTTAGATCAGAGTTAAAGCAACTCACTTTGTGTACTTTTTAAATGATCCTGTGCCGTATATTAGGACATATTGATGCAGCAGTGTGAAACAATTTGCATCAGGTTTTTTAGCCAGACATCCTTCACAGTGATGGAGCAGTGGTGGGACAGGAGGACAGGCGGTTGGATGACTGCCTTTTTTCTTATTTCTTTTTTAAAGTGGCCAAAGTGTCGTTGCGGTAGCAAGTTCTTAAAACGAGCCACAAGTGGGTCAGCCGAGTCCCTGGTGGTGATGCTTTTAGAGGATTATTTGAGTTATTCTGGGGGAAACCTCAGCCTGCAGAGGAGCTTTCATCTGGTCCAGTTTCATTCAGCTGCAGTGGCATAGTGATGCACATATTTAACCCCGGAGCTGAACAGAGCGAGCTTACATAACACGGGGGGAGCGCTGTGATGCTGCACAGGGTGCAGCGTGACGTGCCCTGACAAGGCCCAGCCGGGAACCCATGAGGCTCTAGAACCTTAAACATCATCACTGCAACATCACTGTTTGGAAGAAGCTGCAGTCATCTGCAATATAAAAATCCCTTTAATGAAAGTTTAATTCCCTCCTGTCAGTTTGCTGTCACACCGCAGTAAAGTCGCGCACGCCTCCATTATCTCTTTGTCTTTGTCGAGAGGTCAGGTGCAACTGTCAAATCTCGAGCGTCATATTACATCACATTCATAGAGACGGCAATATAAAATGGCTGATGTGCACTCTCAGGTCTTACGCAGCAGTTTTCACTGTCAGGGGGACAGCGGTTTGATCCCTCGGGAGTACAGGTCACTGCTGGCAGGAAAACACACAGACGAGCTCGTCCACCATTTTTTGTTCCTCTTCCCTGACAACCCCTCCCTCTCTCCATTAACCCCCCCCCCCCCCACGGCTTCTGTCTGAGGGCTTCTGGTTTTGTTCCTGCCAAATCAAGTGTGCATCACATTAGGGTCATAAGCAACCTTATTGTGTGCTGATACAACCAACAAAGGAATTATTAGAGGCACCCCGACCTAATCATACTGTACTGTGCCACTTGCACTTAAGTCACAACAATGAGGAGAAAGAGGGCCGGACAGACAATACTTCAGTTTGAATCATCTAATCTGAACATTTAACACGTAGCTTGGATGGAGCGCGGACGGCGTATCAATAACCCCTTTTTGTTTCACGACAGTCCGCGATACAGTGAAAACGCCATTTGGCCGTTTCAATACGTTGGCACGCAGCGGCACGTAAACGAAAACAAGAGGAGACAGCAAAGACCTTCTCAGTTCGGCGTGACGTCTATATGGTCGCTCGTTCTCACGAACCCCCGCGCGCAGACAGCGAGGGGTCCGCCGCGTTGTTACGTCGTAACACGTCCTACCTCGGCCTGAACTCCTGAAAGGTCCTTTTCAAAGCTGAGCAGTCAAAGACCAGGAGAGTCAGATGGACAAGCAAGTCGTGGAGATGGAGCAGAGGTAGAAAGTTGAGTGTGCACGCAGCTCTGGCTGGATTCTGTGCCCATCCCCTCATCTCTGCCCCTCCTCCTCCTCCTCCTCCTCCTCCTCATGTTCCCTCCCTTCCTATCACAGTCTATGTGCGCTCTCTCTTTCTGTCCCTCCTCTTCTTCCCTCCGTTGGTGACCCTGCCAACGTCGATCATCTGTTCATCCCTTGTGACATAACACGGAGCAAGAATGTAGCTTTGTTTTGAGCCAATGCACTGTGCTCACATCACACCGCATTAAAACCGGGCAAGGCATCATGGCAGTGGGTGGAATTGTCGAGCAAAGCAACACTTGAAACATGTCAGCGTGACCTCATTCACGGAGAAAGAGTGCAACGCGGAATGACAACATAATCCATGTGAAGGACAAACGTTTCACTTGCACAGGATGAATACGGTGAAAGTGTACATGTCACAAGCTCACATGGGATGCGTTATCGCTGCGGTCTTTTAATTTGCCGCCATCATCAGTGAAGTAAAAAATATTCTCACCTGAGGTTATATCAGTTATGATTGTATAGCTGAACAAGCTTCAGCACACTTCAGCTTTACCTCATGTCTTACTCGAAGTGTGCAAATAATCACAATTGTCTTTAATGTAGATATCGAGAGCAAAAAAGTTACTCCATTCTATGTAAAGCTGAGATATAAATAGATTCAAACTGATTTGGGTACACTATTAGAATTTAATACACAAAGAATATAACCCATATAAACCAAATATTTACAGTGACTACTGCAGTTTAACTGCAGTGTAAACACATGCTGTCAGGTTATTTGTACAGATTATCTATCGAGAATTTATTGTACTTCTTCTAGTGTACTTGTTGTAGCTCAATAGTGCCCTCATCTGGCCATGTCTGGACAATAATCATGTCTATCATGGAAACCGTCTGACTTTGCACAGTTATCTTCCTGCTTAACCCAAATCGTATCAGCACGGCAATACGTGAAAATTAGTTCTGGATTGTACAAAGCACACCTTTAAATATCACCACAATTGTTATAGGAACGGTAAATCTGTAAGTTTTTCGAGGCATGCAAAAGTTCTACTGATATACGGTTCTGCGACTGGAAAAAGGGCTTACTACTTTCCCCAAACTGTATTTAAAACTCACCCATCCGCCCTGCTGCATGATGTAGTCAGCCTCGTCCTCCTCGAGGAACCGCAGCCCGAGATGCAACAGAGTCGCCACAGACTGGCCTCGACTCTGCAAAGCTTGGAGGAGCACCAAAGGCACCAGCACCTGCCGTGACAGAGAATGAGTAAAGAACACGATGCGTGAGGTGAAAGTCTTGAGGTGTTGCATCTTGTCTGGAGCCGCTCGCTCACCTTACTCCAGGCTCCCTGTGTGTGTTTGGACAGGTCCTGCGCCGTGCCTTTGAAACTCTGGTAGTCTAGAGGTCTAAAACAAACCAGATATTATTAGCTGTATCAAAGACATTTTGCATATTTGAGGAGTTTTAAAAAGTTTCCGTGAGCCGTGATACTTTGGATGTTTGTAGAAAATGTCATCAACATTTAACTTGAAAATATAGTTTAATCATATTCCATTCACTATAATGGTGTTCCCCTTTTATGACGAACGCCCGTGAATATGTGGCGCCACGCAGAACTGTTATTGCACACATTTGCAGCTGGAAATTCAAACCGCTGTGAACTCAACAAATGAACGGCACAACTGGAGCAGCGAGCGGTTTCCGTCCTAGTCGAGTTACTTACGTGTGACTTTGATAAAATGACATCATTGTGCAATAGTTTATACAGAAAAGTGTGGCGTGTGTGCCTTAAAATACAAAATCATTCTGATTAATCTGTTGTTGTGCAAATGAAGTGAGACTGCTATGAAGCACATACATTATTTTTCTTATGACTTCTATATCATGTAAACTTCCTCATCAACTTTTTTTATTATTGCCACAGAACCAAAATTCAACAGTTCACTCAGTTAATAGTGAACAATACCAGCAGTGTATTCACATACACTTTGTCATTCCTTTGAGATTGTGACATTTTTCACACTCCTAAGAAAATTCCTTTCCTGAAAGCTTTTTTATTTTATTCGTCACAGCTCCGTCAATTTACCCAGCGAGTAGCTTCTCCACAGCTGAGTCCAGATGTGCATGGAGGTCTCTGGCGACATTGTCCCCCATCGCAGCGAGGCAGTCTTCAATGGAGCACACTGGGTCGGCCGGACTGAACACGAGCGATGAGCGGCGGTCGAAGCCTGTGCTGGAAGATGCTGCAACGAAACGAAACACAAACTCGCTAAAACATTGAAGAATTTTATTGAGTTTTTCTTCTCCTGCCTGATTCCATTTGCACTAAACATTTCCAGAAAAGAGCCATGTTGTACCCACTACCTGAACCACATTGGAAATTTGACTCTATTATGCTTCCCTCAGACTTTATGACTGGAGAGCTGACCACAAACATTACAACAGGCACGCCCACATGAATCACCTCAGTTTTATTGGGAGAAAAACAAGTTTACTGTGTGTGTGTGTGTGTGTGTGTGTGTGTGTGTGTGTGTGTGTGTGTGTGTGTGTGTGTGTGTGTGTGTGTGTGTGTGTGTGTGTGTGTGTGTGTGTGTGTGTGTGTGTGTGTGTGTGTGTGTGATCACCCACAGGCAGTGATTTCATCTTCAAGGTTTCTCATCTCTTCCTCTATCTGCTCTTTTATCAAGGTGGTCCTTTCTCTCTCACTCTGGGCATCATCTGGAAGAAGGAAAAAAAAAACAAACAGTGTATGAAGTGATATCCTTCACCTCACTTTTTCAAAAACACTTTTGAATTGAATACAGCTCAGGTAAAGTCATATTAATGCTTGATAGACACCTTTTTTCTACTAGTATCAGTGATTTGAAGAGCAGAAACACATTAACCTGCTTGATGCACAGATAATACTGAACGTTAATGATGAACCAGGGATGCCTGCATGCGTTAAATGTCAATAACTACATCCGGTCGGTCAAGAAACCAGTTGTGCACGTATAAGCAGAAACCTCACTGGAGGCCAGAGCAATATGCAGGTTCAGCTGTAGCCAAGGCTCGTGTTGTGAGCGCCACAGTCGACATCAAGGCGACGCTGAACTAAAGCGAGAGCAGCTAAGAGTGGCGCTCTGTCGTCGCGTGCATAAAAGGCACCGACGCAAAGCTCGTAAATCATTGACGAGGCCGAGTCCCGCACTGCCGGCTGCTGGGAAGAACCTCTCGAGGGGCCGATATCACACGAAGACGAAGGAAAAATAAATTGGAAATCTGGCTGTACAGGTCAAAACGATTCAGAGGTCATTTGACGAGGAGGGCCGATGCCGCTGTCGTCTTTGCACTGAACTAACAGGCGTGGGACGTTTCCACTGTGATGCAATGCCGACGCCATTTGTTTGACTAGTTTGAATTGGAGCAGTTTAGGTAATGACCACAAATCAGAAGAAATAAAATACAAATCTTTAGGAATGATTTTTACTTTACTCAAATTACTTCATAACACCCCATTCATGCCATTATCACAGAAATCTAAAGGGAGCATGAACACAGGAAGTAAGGGAGCATTACATCTCCCCCCCCAGTCACATGTGAACGCCCCGAGGACCCGTGTTGGTTTTTCCCGGGCTTGGTGCTGTTTCAGCGTTCAGTCAGAAAGCTAGCCGGACAACTATTTCGCTCTGGTCAATTGGCGTGTGAGTAATCCTACAATGATTACACATGACAGGCTGTCACAAATTGGAGCGGGTCAAGCGGAAAGCAGGGATCAGCCACTCGTCTGTCCTTCTCCGCCCATTCCAAGCATGCACACAACAACGTGGACAGGAAATTAAGAAAACTTCCCGTTTGTCTTTTATTGGCTCTCGCTTCTTTCTCAGAGTATCCTAAAGTTTTATCAAAAATCTCTGTTCAAAATCTGATATGGACATGTGCAAACCACAAGGTGGTGGGGAGGGGGGGGGGGGGGAGGGGGGGGTTCTCCGCTTTTAAATGAGTAAAAATTCACTTATCAACTACTCTATTGCATTATATTCCATTTAACTTACATCAAGAAATAGATTTGCAGCAGAAAAACAAGTCAGTGCCCTAAAGATAGAAAAAGAGATGAGAAAACAAAACAAAACAACAACAACATACTGGTCTTGTTCCTAAATGTGACTGAAAGGTAAGATGCTCCCAGCCTGCAATCCTGGCACAGTGATTGCACCAGTATTCAGGTATTAATAGGATTGTAGCTGGGCTTATATGAAGGAGCCTTCCATGACATGTCTTTGTTTACAAGCCCTGGCTGTTGCATATCAGTCAAGTTGAAGTCTTGTGTTCTCATGCTAAACTCAGAGGGAGCTAAATTCAGCTGGCAAACAGGTGGCGACGTGCCTTCATTCCCCAAAATATCATAAGTAGCAGCCTTCGGGTGCATGTCTGCACAGTTCCTGTCGTGTGGCACACTAGTTTTCGGGTTGAGTTGTGTGCGTAGAACCGTCGAAAGGACAAAGAGGTTTAAATCAGGTTGCACAACATCAATAAAAAAAAATTAAAAGATTGCACTCCTTTTCCCTCTCACCTTGAGCTGCCGTCATCGCCTGTGATCGACCAACCGGCAGCATTCCCAGGTAGTTCAGCACAATATACTTGGTTTCATAATGGAAACCCTCAGGCACAGTCGTAGTGAGAGGGGCAGAAGAGGTGGGCCCCGGGGTAGCCATTTAAAGGACGTGTGTCAGACTCTCAGACACATTAATTCTTACAGTCAAAGCTGGACGTTTCACCTGTAAGAAAAATAAATTAGATTAGTGGTGGATCATTACAGTTTAAATACGAAGAACTCATTTTAAATAATAAAATCTTGTGCGTCGATAGAGAAACTCACCACATTAACTCTAACTTCACCCACTCGCTTCATGTTTAGTGTTCATTTTTGGCTGAATGCTGGACTTTCAAAATTTAAATAACATTAGTTCTGTCTGTAGGAAACCTGCTGAAGGATTTTCCTATGATCCACCAGACTTTTATATTAGTTTTTTTTTTCAGTTGTTAAAGTCTCCTTGGCGTTTTAGACATGGCTCTCTCATCTCTACTCTTACTGTGAAAATGTAGATACTGCTTTACACAAGACAATCTGTTTAACTCAGTTTCTTCTAATTTGATGCTACATCAAGTTCTAATCTTGCGGCATAGCCATGGGAATGAAGCGACTTGCCTTCACATGAATAAAGTATGTTCAATTTCTAATTTGTGACCTCAAAGGTAGTGAGGCAGACTTATGGCCTGTGACCCCCCCCATTAGCTTTAAGTGTAGTCCGGGTTTCCTATGGGTGGGATGGGTTAAATACAGCCAGCTACTTCCCCAAGGGGATCAATAAACTATACTTTCTTCCTTTATAATTACTTATGACTCTGTCGGCATATCTTCCTCTATTGGCGGCCATGATGACTTCCATCCAGGCTGAGTGCAGAACAGCAGATAACCTAACTAATGCATGTTAACGTTTCGTCGTGCTCTCCAAGTGCATTCAGATATTATGCAACTGCCAGTAAGAAAATATAAATGTTATTTGTTAAAAAAGAAAAAGAAAAAAAAAGACTTTTGTTGTGGCATCTGTTCAAATGTCATCTGCTGTGTGAAAAAAAAACCTGATGTCTTATTCAGATTCACTACAAGGTACTATCTGACAAAGGGTGGTTAGTTAAGAATTAATAATAATATTAAAGGACTTCATGTGTGAGGAGTGGAAAAAACATTAGATCTTTACATCATGACACAATACAACTTACATAACACGTGTGGCGAACAGACAAGGTCGTTCCAAACTCCCTTTATAAACGACACAATCATTGCAAAAGAGTTTTAAAAATAAAAAGCTGTTTTGCACTTCGTTTGACTTTACTTTTGACAGAGCAGATTAAGCCATGTGGATCACAACTTTATACTATTGTCAAGTCTGAATGAATTAACTAAATGGTTCCGGGTCGTTAAAACAAGGTCTCATGATGATTATTGGAAGAAATACTACTACTACTACTACTAATAATAATAATAATAATAATAAATCATAATCATTCTAAAATTGGAAATTAAAAAGATTTCTATAAAATATTGGAATTAAAAAAAATCAAATTTAAACAAATAATGAGAATAAGCACCTGGGATATTATAATCACATGTCGATCTGATGATTAAACAGTTTGTAAGCCACACATGTCTCCACACTGGAACGCCAGCTCACATGGGTGCTATGTTAGCTAGCTCATCGCTCCCTTATTCTATATCAGTGAGACAAATACATCGTTTTAACAGGAGCTGAAACAAAAGCGAGTCTTTTCTCCTCTTACCGTCCTCGTCCAGGGGCAGCCAGGGGCAGAAAGTGACCAGGATAGGGGTATTAAGGGTCTTGAGGAGCAGGAGAGGGGCAGACCACCACTGGTAGGCAGCAGCAGCAGCAGCAGCAGCTCGCTCGCGCGCGCACACACGCACACACACAGTAGTACACTGTGTGCTCTGGACATTACACAAGCTGGAGAGTTTAACGACCGACATTTCCTGTCACAGCCTTCAAAGTAACGTTCCCTCAGTCAGAAGACACCCGTGCGACTCTCTCGTGTCGTAAAGAAAAGCACTTCATTTAATGAATCGCAATACAGTGATATTTTTCACGAGGCGATTCAAGCTTGTACTGTATCCTAGCAACCGCGCGCACCTGAGACGTACCCGGAAGTTCTCAATCAGATGTCTCGTCTGCACGTGTCATCCATCTCTCTCCCTCTCTCTCTCTCTCTCTCTCTCTCTCTTTCTTTCTTTCTCTGCTAGGGGTGTTAAACATAATGTCCTCAGGCCAAAATTTGCCCCCAAGAAACTCCATCCATACGGAGGAGTATTACTGCCACTGAAGAAAAAAATAGATTTGCAGGTAAAATAAAAAAATAAAAAAAAATCCTTATGCAAAAAGGTCGAAAATCAAAGTCGAGATTTTTTTTAGGGGAATTAATTTTTCTGTAAAGTTTAGAAGCAAAGCCTGTCTCCTGCGTGAGGGTACTTCGAGCCACTTACGAAGCAGCCCTTGTGGGGATTGTCCCACATGCAAAAATGCATCGTTGTATTTTGCGCAAGGTTTTGGACTGTGGGGACAAACCGGAGTACCTGGAGGAAACACGGACACGGGGAGAACATGCAAACTCCACAGAGAAAGGCCCGGCTAGTATTTGAACCCATGTCATTCTTTCTGTGAGGCAAAAACAATAATCACTGCACTGCTGTGAAGCTAAAACTGGGAAAAAAAAAAAAAAAAACTCAAGGGTTATAAATGGTTGTTTTTACATTTCATTAATGCAATAAAAATCACTGTTTTGCTAAATATGGCACAATTTTATACCAAGGTATATACAGTACTTAAGTTTATAGGGCGTGTCCGCCTTATTTTGAAATTGAAACGTGATTTCCGCATCCAGCAAAAATTCACATTATAGTCATTTTGTTTATATTTGGTGTAAATTACGTTTCTTTTTGTTAGACTGGCAATAAACTGACACACCTGGTACTCGTTTGTGATTTTATATAACTACACAAAGCAGTTGATTAGCTTAAGTATTTGACTCCCACAAACAAATGTACTATTTTGAAAGTATCAACCGGAAGTTTGATCCTGAGTTATTTATCGAGCTCGACCAGAAACTCAGAAGTGTGTTTCAGAAAGTGTGTTTCCCTCTCAAGCGGTTACTTTCTCGACTGTCACTGAGTTGTTCGACTTCTTAAAGAAGATTTATACTTGATTTTTTTTTTTGTAATAATCTGAACAGCAGACATGGCGCTCACCGACACAGACGTACAGAAACAGGTAAAAGTACATTTCCGTTTTAGCACGACTCTTGACTTTTTAACCTCGATGTAAACAACACTGATCTGTAGCTGACGGACCAAAATCCTCCAGATTTGTATACATTTTTTGGTCTTTTTGTTTGTTTGTGTGTGATTGACAATAAACTAACTTTACAACATGTGCATTGAAATGTAAATAACCTGCAAACGCACGTTTAACAGATAGATCCCTTCTTGTTTGTCCCTTGTGACAGATTAAGCACATGATGGCCTTCATTGAGCAAGAGGCCAGTGAGAAAGTGGAAGAGATCCATGCGAAGGTAATTGAAAGTTGTCTGTCAACTTGTCTTGTGATTTCTTTTCTTTTCTTTTCTTTCTTTCTTTATTTTTGCCTCATTGATTAGTAGTGGGCTGTGGATCCTACTCTGTTTACAGGCAGAAGAAGAGTTCAACATTGAGAAAGGACGCCTGGTGCAGACTCAGAGGGTGAAGATCATGGAGTACTTTGAGAAAAAGGAAAAGCAGATTGAACAGCACAAGAAAATGTGAGTCGCCAAGTCATTTTTTATTTATTTTTTTGCTTTGCCAGTGACGGAGGTGAAAAGTTGTGTCAAGGCAAAACAAAAAAAAAAATTGCAGCTTCGGGAGGGGATTTATGTCTGTTGAATCAAATAGAGAATCACTAACCAGGGTTTGAATCCCTACCCACAATCGGTCTGCCCCATCGTCTTCTCTCCTGCTGTTCGAGCAGAAGAGATGATTTAATTCTTTGTTTGAATTTTTGTTTTTTAATGGCGTCGTTACAATACAGGAATCTTACAACTGCCGCTGTCGATGTTTTGAAGCCTTTGCTTTTCACTTGATTATGGCTTATTTCAGAAGCCTAATATGTTGCCTCTTGGATCTGAATTGAAAAAAATGTTCTCGCACCTAAAATGCACAAAAATACTTCAGCAAAGACTTCCCTTCCCTTCTCACAGCCAGATGTCCAACCTGATGAACCAGGCGAGGCTGAAGGTGCTGAAGGCCCGAGATGACATGATCACGGTTAGAAAGTCGCACATAAATTTCACAAATTAAAATGATGCACCTTTTTGAATTTTAGACACGAATGCATTACAGTTGTCACAATCAATTGTTTGCACTGGTTTGTACACAGTCGCACTTAAACGGTTACTCCTTTTCAGTTGTGTGTACTATGTGCTTTCCCACTGAAGGCATATTTACTTATGCGATAGAGCTGAGGAGAAAGTAAATATTATTCGTGAAACTGCCCCTCTTGTATGTCTCGCAAACAAAGCAGGAGGAGCCGTGAGACAAAATTTATGGCTTCAAATTAAAACAACCTGCGAAATGTTACAGACTTTTCTTCCCGTTTTCCGTCTCAGGAGTTGTTGAATGAGGCCCGTCAAAGACTTGCAGAAATTGCTAAGGACCCTGCAAAGTACTCTAGGCTTTTGGAGGGTCTGGTGCTCCAGGTGAGAGCTCCGTCGCTGAGAAACTGAATCAACACTTGACTGCTGTTCATGGTTCCTTGTGTGCTTTAAAGTGCGTTTGACTACTTTCTCCTGAGGGGTTTTACCGACTGCTGGAGCCGAAAGTTACCATCCGGTGCCGACGGCAGGACGTCGAAGTTGTTCAGGTGAGGAGGTTGCACGCTCCGACCACACCAAGAGCTTATTTAAGGAAAGCCTGCCTCTTTCGTTTCTTGCACGATTGCTGATTGTTTGACGTCACTGATTTTGTCACCTGGCAGGCTGCGGTCGATAAGAACATCCCCATCTACAAAGAGGCAGTCAAGAGCAACATAGCTGTCAAAATTGACCAGGAACGCTTTCTCTCATCTGAAATGTAAGTTTTTATTGGACTTTCTAATCAACTTCTACTCATCTATTGTCATTGTGACATGAAGTTTGCTTCTCTTATGTGTTCATCTCCTGCTTCCTATGTTTTAACAGGAGTGGAGGGGTGGAGTTATACAACGACAATGGGAAGATCAAGGTCTGCAACACTTTGGAGAGCAGGATGGAACTTGTAGCACAGCAGGTAGAGTTCATCACTGCACTTTGCACTCTTTGCCTGCAGAGGGCAGTACAGGCCACATGGCCTTCCTCCGCTGCTGCAAGGCCCTGAGCAAGCCCACCTCCTCAGGGTGGCAGCCCTAGAAAACTTGTGCCAAGTCAAACATGCAGGTCATGTGATCCTCCGTGGCGACACCGGAAGCAAACAGCCAAAAGGAAGACGCAGGAACGGATTCAGTTTTTCACTGAATAAAGAAGGAGACTGAATCTCATTTCAAATAATTATGTGCTTCATTCACGTTGAAGGAGCTTGTTTATGATTTTTTCTTTGAGCATTTTTATTTTTATTTTTAAATCAAAGCAGGGCAAGGCAAATGTTTTTTCTATAGTATCATTCGAGGCGACTCATAGTGCTTCACAAGGAAATGCATTAAGACAAAGGGATTAAAAAAGACATAAAAAGGAGAATAAATAAAGTAAAACACTTCAACCTCAAGGGTCTGGAGGTTTAATGTCGTACTAGTTAGAGGAATTATCTGAGAGGTACTAAAAAAGAGAAAATTATTTCTCCCGTTTGATTTTTATTTAAAAAACTTGTAAATAGTTAAAGTAAACATCTGTCAGAATGCACTGTCCTAGTTAAAATATGGTCTCCCGTGAAACTCAAAATTTGGACTATCTTTACTACTTTTCGTACGTTGCCCTGTTTTGCACAGCCGGAATGTATTAAATTCAACATCCTCGTTTAGGAAAGAAGGATAAACCTTCGCGGCCGTATCTTGTGACCGATAAGAAGCTTTTTCACTCCTTTTCTTTACTCCGTCTTCCGCTGGCAGTCTGCCGCTGCTCCATTGTTGTGCATTTTTTTTAAAGTTTGCAGAAGGTTTTTTTCCTGCAGTCCGAGATTACAGCTCTTTCCAAGTGTTTTCAGTGAGACTTCAGTCAAGACTCACAAATCTTTTTAAAGAAAAGTCCTCTTTTATTTTCTCACCATTCTTTGGTACAGTTAGATCCGTGCTTTAGGTTGCTCTGTTGCTGTGAAGCCTGTTGTGCGTTTTTGTCGGATTTCCCTCTGAAATGACTTTAATCCATAGATTGCATCGATCTTTTAATATAGTCGGGTAAGTATTGAAGCATCATATTTTCTTAGAGGAACTTTCTAACCAGGTCAATTTTAATCACATTGATTGATGTTCCACTGTTTCCTTGTGTTTACTGTCCTTGCTGTGCCCTCCCCTTCCCCTCTGACAGATGATGCCTGAAATCAGAGGGAGCCTGTTTGGTGCCAACCCCAACCGCAAGTTTCTGGATTAGTGTTGGATTTCAGGAGAAGAGTGGCGACACAGATGGAATATTTAAGGTGACTTCAGGGCATCACCACTGTGAGTTTGTAAATTAAATGAGAGACAGTGAACTTTTTTTTTTTTTTTTTTTTTTTTTTTAAAACCACTCTCTACATTGTATTCAGGCTTCTTTATATCTCAGGGGCATTTCAACTTCTTTAAAATCTCTTTTAGGTCAACTGTTGTTTGTTGCATTTTAATGAACCAAAGATGCTCATTTAAGTTACAAAAAAAACAAACCAAACAAAACCGATATACACTGTATGGATGTGTTTGTGTTGAAAAGGATGCTCAGAAATAAAAAAAAAAAAAAGACGAAACACAGAAAAGCCAGCATTGGATATTTTTATTTACAGCTTGTAAAACAAACAAAGTTTACTCAGGCTATGTTGACTCTACAGTGAGAAGGAAATAGTAGCCTACAAACGCTCGCCACATAAAAATGTGTCTTGCATCAAAAATGTAAAAAATACAAAGAACAAAAAAGAGAAAGAGGTTTTTAGTGCCACCCGGTGGGCTTCAGTAATGGCAAACAATTGGCAGTACAAGGTGCCATACTCCCTCATGGGTCAAATGTAATTGTCCTTCGCTAAGTTGGACTGAAGTACCAAAACAATATTTCACCTCCACAGTTCCACTGGATCCATGTAAGACGTAGAGTTCCGACGCCCCGGAGACTATCAGCAGTGATAAGGCTTTAATAGCAGGTATTTTAGTTATTGTGCGCGCACACAGTTTGAAGCAACATAATCTAAAACTGCTACTGAGCAATAAAATAGTAAAATCATCCCAAGGCATCTCACAGTTGTTTTTTTTTTTTTTTTTTCTTTCTTTCTTTCTTTTCTTTTCTTTCTCTAAACCCTGGTAAGCTGTGGAGAAGCGGAAGTCTGTGAGATAGTAACAGCTTCACCTGCGGCCTCTGAGCAGGAAGCGAGCCGTGTGTTAGGAGTATATTGTATGCTAATACGGGGATTAAAGCATTACCGTCAGATTAACTCTAACCTCAGAGGCCATGACAGGCAGCGCCACCCGGTTCACTGATTACAACTCAAACCTTCGAGATGCGGAGGGAGAAATGCGTTGGGGGGGGGGGGGGGGGGGGGGGGGGGCAAAAAGGAAGTCGAGCGTCTTCTCCAATCTGAATGATTGGCTTATGATGACGAGGGTGACCACAGACGTTTCATTTTCAGTCGAGTCGCTCGGCAGCCTCAAATAATGTGCAACAACCAGGTGACTGAAATGGACATATTGCAGCGAACACCCTCGGATCGCCCTGATTGGAGGACAACTCGTCCACGGAGGAGATTTCAGAATTTTTTTTGAGAAAATAAATCCTGTACAATGTACTTTTACATATTGTTATCTCCAATTGATATTTTATATATATTTTTCATATATCCATGTATATTTAGTATAGTATCATATGGCTTTGTTTCTCTTTGTTTACCATTCTCTTAATGGTAAACAAATTGAACAAGAGCACCTATGTACATTTTTAGGAATTACATTTGATGAAAAGCTCAGTTGGAAGCTGTGTACAAATATCTTGAAGTCAAGATAAGCAAAAAAAAAAAAAAAAAGATCGAAATTCACCCAATTTATTATATAACTCCCTCATTCTTCCACATCTGAATTATTGTGCGGAAATATGGGGAAATAATTATAAAACTAACCTTTTTTTTTTTTTTTTACTTCAGAAGAAAGCCATTGGACTCATAAATCAAACTGATTATTATTATTATGCTCCAACAAATCCTCTGTTTGCCATATCAAAGACGCTAAAAATACACAACTTTAATATTTTTTGCCAAATATACCTAATAATCCTTCCAAATGTGTCAAATGTACTTTGAAATCCTTCAAATCAATAATACTGAAAAAAAATAGTTGTGGACGAGTTGTCCAGGGTTGCAGTTTTGTGGACGAGTTGTCCATGCGCCGATCGCCCCAATGGCTTGGGACACACACCCCGCAGACGAGCCGCACTCATTTACAGGACCTTGTTTGACCTAGAGAACCCTGCTGACACCCCAGAGAAACATGATTAGTGTGAACCCAGTAGTCCACATGTTAGTAAATAGAGCCTCTTCTTTAACTCACACCAGCGCACTTCCCTTGGTTAGTGGATTGTGGGCCCATGATTTCCCCGCTCGCTCTGCATTCACCGCTCGCTCACTCGTCCCATTCACTCACTCACCGCAGAACAAAAGCAGCATAATATCTGTACAGACGCAAAACAGAAGCACCTGCTATCCCAGGAAACCCAGCGCCATCTCCCCGACCCCGAGGAAGTAGACACCCTGTGCAATGCCGAAAAGAGGCGCGATGACTAAAGCGCGACAAGTCGCTCCCTTCAGGAATGCCGATGGGCCCTCTCGCGTCATGATGCGCCTGCAAAGCACGGGACAAGACAAGAAAATGGGGGAAAGAAAGTGTCGCTGAGCTGTTGACACAAGTGAATAGACGGAACAGCTTCAGTCGTGGACTGTGGTCTTACCTTGTGCAGTCCACAATTCCTCTGTATGTGTCTTCGCCCTCGCCTTTCTGCAAGGTCTGCAGACGGGTCTTTATTACTGTGGATGTTGAAGACGAGGAATCATTACGTCACTTTCAGTTAAAAAAAAAAACAACAACAAATGAGTCTGTAAGTTACCTTTTTAGTTTGATCATAGCTACTTCAATGCTTAAACTGACTGCTGACTCTTTGGTAGATTGAGTTTCGGTTCTATGTTGGACAGTTGGATCTAGATTAAAGTGTTAACAGACCAAAATGAGGAATACAGGGAACCAACCTATCTTCATGAAACTACTAGTAAACACGCTGCACTGATAAAAGACGTCTTTCTGGATCCAGGAGGAAATGTCTCCAATATATATATTGTTTATTATAATACGTGTTTATTAAAAAATGTCTTCTTATACCAGTTAATTGAATTCTTATTTATCGATTAATTATGACTATGTAATTGAGACATTATTACAAGTACCATAAATTCAATTGGTAGTATTCAAGTATACTGAGGATTATATTGATATTATTAGGTACATTATTAATCAAAAGTAAAAGAAAAATGTTTTATGTGATTTTTTTTTTTAATACAATGCTATAATGACATGATCAAAAAAATAGAAACCTTATTTAACGCCATCTTTCCTGGTGGCATTGAACATTGAAACCTGGTCAAATATTCAGATTAGCTGTGTGTGTTACCAATAGCCTGCTGTGAAGACATTTGTACAGATATCTTTTTATAGATTACACATTTTTGGGACGAAGTTGAAATTCCTTGGATATGCAAGCAACTTTTATACAAAAATAATATTTCACTCAAACTTAAATGGTTGGCGTTGGAATGAAGTACGCTAAGAAGAGTATCTCTATCTGCTGTGAGTTGGATTAGATGAAGATGGCGTTCACATTTCAGCAGTTAGTTCGGCCCACTCACCGTCCAGAGGCGTCACCGCCACCGCCGCCACCGACCCGGCAGAGCAGCCTGCGACGAAAGACTGCCAGAACGGTGCCCGGGCCTGCACGTCCGCCTGGCTGCCGGCGCTTTCCCGGCCCAGAGCGTTGAGGTTGGCAAACAGTGGGAAGTAAATCATTGAAAAGGGGACATCTCTGCAAGAAAAAACAATATAAAACAGTATCATGAATACTCTGCAACACAAGTTAGATTAGGTTTGAGGCATCGACCGGATGAACTGCAGGATAACAGCCAGACATCGCTGCAGGAATCTATTGATCGGTGTTGATTAGCAGAGATGTCAGGAAATGCAATATGTACAGTATGAGTTATGCAATCTAATTCCAACTCATTAAAGAAGAAGAGCAGACTGGGCCCAAGCAAACAAATCATGAACGACTGTAGCTGATGATGTTTTCTGACTGAATGAAACGGGCAAACTAAATTCAGAAGAAAATGTCTTTTTCATGAAAAGTGAATGCCTTCATGTCAGGACTAAAAGTCAAAAAAAAGAAGAAAAAAAACGTGGCACACGTTGAAAGAAAGTGGGTGAGTGTGTATTTTATTTTGTTGCGCTGACCTCATTAAGGTGGCTCCTGCCCCTCTGTAGAGGCCAGCCAGGCCGCGTGTTTTCAGTAGCTCCACAGTGATGCCTGTGGCCGAGGGCCGCCGTGGGGGGGTCGCCCGGGCTCGTGGAGGCGGGGCAACCAATGATGGCGCTGGACCAGGAGCTGCAGCCTGAGCTGGAGCCGGCACAGGTCTTTGTGCAGCTGGTGGAGAAATACAGGCCGTCTCATGATGGAAAATGCACAAAATCCTGCGGTGATTATTTGTAATTACTAAAGGAGAGTGGGCTATCAACTGTTGAGCTTCTCATTCATTTTGTAATTCACATGTATGGACAGTCTGTAAAGTTTGTGTTTAATGTATTCAAACTCTATTTATGACCCGAAACAATCTCATCCTTTAATCCAGCGGCGTCAAACACCGTTAAAGTAGTGCCATAATAACTAAATGTAAACTTTTCCTTGGTTGTTGTGCAGTGTGTACGTGATGAAAGTGCCTAAACTTTCACAAAATCAAACAATTCCATAATTAAAACATGACTACACTCTCAACATAAAGCCAATATTAATGAAAAAAAAAAATCTATTTTTAATAAAAACAAAATTACAATTTCCTTGGTGGATCGGCAGACCACAATGCAGCCTCTTGGGGCCCGGTTTCGACCCAAGAGCCTTATCTTTGACACCCCTACTTTAATCTATACAGCATTTAGGTCCATTTAGATTACCTTCTGAGGTTACTATTATTTTATTGTATCATCGATTTACACTACATTCTCAGAAAACGCCTCTTAGTAAGCACATCTATCCTTGCGGGCGACTCACCGAGTCTTCCAGCATCTTGCAGCTGGATCTTGAGCATCTCCATAGGCGTGGTGACCACTACTTGACAGGTTCCAGCCCCACAACCGGCCAGTACCTCCCCCCACAGGGGCAAATGCCTTGGACACAGGAGCGGGTTTTTTTTTTTATTATTATTTGCAAGGATGTATGACGCAAACAGATGGTTGTTTTACACAAAAGATAATTTTTTTTAATGCTGAAAAGAAATCGAGATACATGTATTCTTGTTTGTTGAATGAATAAATGAATTGCAGGAGCTACGGTTCTAGAAGATGATCAGGTGTACGTCATAATTATATCATAAATGCGATTACCCATCCTTGGAGAGCTTCTGCCGGAACACATCATTGGCTGCAAGTTTAATTGCTTTTTCTGGTGTGACTAGCGTGAGGTTCACTGCTGCACCTGAGGCGGACAAACAGGCTAATGAGAGTGACACACAACTGTTTCCACTGAGATACACAAATAGAACGAACCTACGGCAGCTTAAGGCTCACCATCATGACTGACTAATGGTAGTAGACATGAGTTATCATGATAAAAAGATTTAAGGGTCACGGGGGGGGGGGGGGGGGGATTACCTCTGTAGCATCCAAAATAGCCCTCCGAGCGGACCGTTTTTGCCAAACAATCAAGCCTTTAAAGAGAAAAATAAATAAAAATAAAAAGAATTTAGGTTTTATTTAAAAACTTCTGATTTAATTAGGTTCTGACTAAATAACCAAGCTTGTTACTGTGCCTTGAAGGGGCTGAGTTTTCCAAGCTTTTTTTTTTTCTCTCTCCTCATTTTAAAACCACAGGCTGCCGAGCAGTTTGGCTACACCTAAATATTCCAGGAAAACAGATTTAAGCCAGATGTGTGCAGTTCAAGCTTGAGAGTCATGATGTCTTTTGAGGACACAGAATGAGTATCTCATCGTTTAAACTTTGTTGCCGATTGCCGGACAGAATACTGAAAGAATTTAAAAGAACTGATGTCACTGTTTGTGAATGAAATCTGTGGAGATGGGCCACAGCTACTAAGGCCGCTCATCAAAGCAGACAACCACGACTGACTTTTGTCTGAAATCACATGAGCGCAAATATGGAAAAATCTTGTTTTGATCGCCACCCTCGGTGATTCAGAAGAGAAATATGTGAACTGTGCTAACCAGTTTATAACCATGCGGACACAGATATTCAGACCTAACTTTTCTTTATAGTTGCAATGCAATGTATTTACATCTGCAAAACAATTGATTCTGCACATCAGAGAATTAATCCAATAGAAAAAAAAAAACATTTTCAAGATCACAAAGCAAAAGAATTGTTTGGTCAAAGGATTTTTGTGAGTACCCCTCATCATCATACGCGACGGCTCGATCCTAGTAGCATATTAACTCTGCCCAGGGAAGTCTTTACTCACATTCCTTTGTAGACTTGGATGCCCTGCTGATTCTGTAGGCGGGTCTTGGCCAGGTCAATAGGAAATACACATGTCACACCAACCAGGCCTGCCACGCCCCCATTAATCAGCTTAGCGGGGAGACTGCGAAGGGATCAACATAGACACACGCACACATGCAGGCACAGACCCAATTAAACGTAGTCGCCAAGGAGAGCCATGCAAATGACGCGTCCATTCATGGACAAAGATGTCAATAAATTGGGGGCATGAAGAGTAGCTTTAACTCACAACGCACAATGAGAATGTGAAAGATCAACACAGCTGGTAATTGTTAAGCCAAACAAACAAGGTGACGACACTTACCTAACTTTCTTCTCCCCCATCCTGCTGGGATTTGGGCTCCACGCTCAGGTCCACTACTCCTGCTCCTCCTCCTGCTCCACCCACTCCTCCCCACCTTTGGCCTCCTCCTCTTCCCCTTCCTCTCTCCCCGACCACGCTTTGGCTGGCCGCCACAGGTCGTCACCACAGCTCAGCCCTCACCCTGCCCACCCAACGGCTGCTTCTTCTAATACGGTGGAGATGACCCGCCTCCCCACCTCCCTCCCCGGTACGACAGGGGTGGACGTCCTCGGTTCTGTCGTGGCCAAAACCACCGGCGTTGAGTCTGTGTCCTGTGGCCAGCCTTTCTGCTTCTGTTGTGCTTCACTCCAAAACCTGATCTCTCTCCCACTGTCTGGAAACACAAAACACATGCAGTTAGCGTGGATTATGTACCTCTAAAGCACACAAGCGAGAGCTCCTCTATTTTAGTTTTTTTTTTTGTTCTGCACAACAGACATTTACAATGGTTTCATATAATAGTAAAGAGGATTTGTTTTACGATAAGGGAGCGGCACACCTCTCATTGAATTTAAGTTTTAAGTCCAGATGGAGTTGTTCATAAAATGTGAATAGCAGAATATTCGGGGGCTACCACACTGACACAGAACATCTTGAGTCTCTATAATCTGTCAGCTAAAAGGGATAAGAGTATTTGATCTAGCAAGGAGGGCCGAACTGAAAATGAGGGGCTTATCTGTGTTCTTTTTATGCTTTGTCCGTTCAGCAATTAATGGGAGTTGATAAAAGAGATTTGAAAGGGGTATGGCCAAAGAGTCTGATAACTTTTCTTTGATTCTGGTCTTACAGCAGTTTGCCGTGTGTTTTTAAGAAGTTTAAGAAGATGAGGCCGTTTTTGTTCAAACTGTCTACAAAGATCCCGTTCTTGTTTTCTGTGACTATGTTCTGTTTCGTCCTTGCTTTTCCTACCTTTTCCCTTCCTGACTTCCCTCACCCCTCAGCTCCCTAATTAATCTCTCTCTTAATCTCTCCACCTCCATTCTCGTCTCTATTTTTACCACTGTAAAGCTTCACTCTGTCCTTGCCTGTCTTCTCCACTGAGTGTAACTGAAACAATCAGTTTTTCCTTCCCCATCCCCTTTGCAATTTCATTTCAAAGTGTCTTTTTTTTTTTCCTGCTCCTAAACTCTGTCTTTTTCCAATGCTGGAGCCTAGTCACATTCTACACATGCCTTTCACTGAGCCCCTTTCTGAGAAACCCTCTTTCAGCTCCATTCACACACTGTAGTGACCCTGCCAAAACACAGAGAAGAGTGGCTCACCCCAAGCCACCTCCAGCTTCCCCCAAAACTGCACATAAGAGCCCATCTCCCAGACTTCACACAGCATAAGCCTCATGAGACAGCTTTGAAAAAAAAAATTAAAAACTTTTCATTTTAACACATCACAGCATAGCAGTGGGGAATAGCAGTCTTACCTCTGTCGATGCATCCCACAGGCAGGATCAAGCTGTCCACTTTCCTTTCACTTCAACAATGCATGCAGCAATGGTAGCCAAGCGAGAGCGATCTGAGAGAGCCAGCCGCCACTCAGGGGCCGTTGCACAAACACCAGCATTGTCCTGCTGCCTAAGTCCCTCCCTCTCCCGGTGACACAGCCCCAACAACTTAACTCTGCACTGAAACAATTCCACATGGACTCTTTCTTGGAATTAAAACACACACATAGCAAATACTCCAAATATTCACAATTACGACCACTGCGTTTTATTTTCTAACTAATATAAACTGAAGAAAGCCTCCCCATCGGTAATGAGCTCCCTATTCAACATTCCTGGTATTACATAATACCTCCATACTCCCTTAATGCCGGAAATGTTCACAGACTTCCAATTACTACTGGTAGTAGTGTCCAATGTTGTGTTTGGGACTCTCTCCCGATGGGAAAGAATCTAAAGATTTAAATAAAGCACAAAACATTATGTAAGGACCTCCACAAAAGGCACACGTGGCCACTACAGGAACCAATTGCCCTTAAACTATGTTTTTCATGGGAATTGATTGACATATATATTGATCTTGATGGAAAAACAATTATCATCAATGACCCTTTCACTTCTCATCAAAAAAAAATCCATCAAAACAGATCATATTTTCTTGCGTGGGGTTATTCCTGAATACTCTTGGTCACATCTTTTCCATTGTTTGCTATGGGAATTTACAACAGTTTTTGCCCTTGATGCTGATAGCAGAGTAATATTAACCCGACTTAAAAGACTTTCAGGTTCTGTTTCAATCCACAAGTGTTGGAAGCTGGACCACTGTGTGGATAAGAACACAGTTCTTATGATTTGCCCAAAGCAATGAAAAGTTGGAGGTTGGAATCTGAAGACTTGTCTGCTTGAGAAAAAACAATCAAAACACTGTCTAAAAATGTGTATTCATTGTGCGATGGAAGCGACATAGTCCTTTTGATGACATAATGTGTTTTATAAAGCTCACACTAACATCCCATTACAGAAAATACACAAAATCATTATCACAAGTAATATCACAAAAAAATACATGTATTTAATATAGTGTTAAAATTGTTTTGTGTCCAATAAAGTAGAATTTCATATATTCCATCTGGCTGTGTGACTGCGTTTCATACCAGCTAATGTTTAATATTTTGTGTAATATTGGTGCATCAGGTTATACAAAGTTATTATAAATTGTGTACGTAACAACGGCCCCTGCTCACTGGTGGTCCATACAGAGGTGACTTGACTCCAGCTGCCTTGACTTGCCGCCACCGACCAGATTCAAATGCTCTGAGATGCCTCCAACCTGGACAAATGAGAACATGCGTAGACTTTATTACCAGATATATTTCCATTAAGCCACTTTTTTTTCTGTCCCATTAGCTGCAGTGGCTGATTTGGAATATGATGATTGATTCGTTAGACTATATTTCAAGCTATTTGCATTGGACTAAAACCTGTATATTGTCTTTGTAAACCAGATGTAAATATGCTCTTATAAATTAAGAAAATTTAAATGGATGATTCTTGATCAGTTGAAACTTTTAAGTGTTTTTGTAATACTAACCTGCAATTATCTCCGTTGCAGTGATGTTTCATTGAAATGATGTCGCTAAAGAAACGGCTTTTCCTTCTGTTTGGTTGTTGCCAGTAAACAGTGTAACTGAAAAAGCCATTCGTTCTACTCTGAAACAATAAGGATGAGCTTGGGCTTATAACAACGTGACAACCGGAGTGAACTTTTTGTGTGTTGGAAGAAGAGACTTTACAATTGGGATTTACTCATGACATGTCTACTGTATATTATGTGCAATGTGTATAATTGCATGTGTGTCTGCATCTGGATGAGGAAGTAACCTGGAGAACCAACTCTACTTCAAGGAGGATCCCTCAAAACAATTCCCAATGAGGTGGTAGTGTTCTTCTGCAGATGCTTTGGAAAAAGCGTCTTGAAATGGTTCTCCCCTCAGGAAGATGGTAAAGGTCAATTAAAACCCAAACTAGAAGACCGACAAATAGCACGTATCCTATGGGACATTTTTTTTCTTTTTCTCGTGAATGGGACTGAAAGCAAATTCGTTGTACTCAGTGAAGATTTGATTCGCAAGCTGCTGGAAAATTTAAAGTGCTCCTCTTGCACCACCTTCAGGTCAAAGTGGTGTATTGCAGACGAAAACTAAATGGTTGCGATCTGAGCAGATTTTAAAAAAGAATATATTTTGTTGTGCAGTATCTACTGTGTACTGTTTCAAAAATCAAAATAATATACAAGGGGACTTTCTGAAAAAAAATATATGCACGAATATTCAAATGGTTACATCTGAAAAAAATGCCCTAATATTCCTCACTCGATCACTCTTTAATTACTTGCACTATTTTAAGCATTGCGATGGGGGGAGCCCCTGTGCTTTGTATTTAAACTTCCACTGCCGCGTTGTTTGCGGAAGATCAATACACGAGGGAAACTAGTGTATCTCTTGATAATGGTCTGAATGATACTTTTACATAGTTTCGCATATGTTGTTTCAAGTAAATACATTGTTTATGCGTGCGGGAAAAAAATAAGCATATCTTCCTTTTTCTTAGCAATAAGGAAATGGTTGCGTAAAATGTGCCAAGTAATAAGAACTAAATTTGGTATTAAAACAAACTCTGATAACTGAGTTATACCTGCTGTAACTTAGGTTTTTACTCATTTATCGGCCACAGTAGTTCCCTTTAAACACCGGGCGCATTGTCACATCGTTGGGTGATTTTGAAAATAGACCTTTGGCCAATACAAGAAACAGGAAAAACTAATTACAAATATCATGATGAATGATTAATCATTAGTGTAAATAATTATATCTTGACATTTTATAGATAACTCGTGTTTAAATATTGTTAAAAACACAGCGCTGGGTAATGTGAATCACCCCTTTTTTACGCTGGATGGTATGACCCTTCCCATCTGTTCAGCTCCGGTGAGACTCTGATTGAAGCAGATTGTGTCGCTCCTCGGTTCGCGATGGCAACTACCCCGACAAGACGGCGTTTGCAACTTTTTCCCTCTTTGTAATGTTACGGAGGCGTCATAAATCGCTGGAGAAACTACTTTCTAATGTGAGAACTAAACGCTACACAACTCCTCCGGCCCGAAAATGTCCCTGGGATGTACAGTTTCTGTGGAAGAGGTCCAGTCCTGGTGGGAAGTCCCCGCCATAGCCCACTTCTGCTCGCTGTTCAGGACGGCGTTCAACCTTCCCGACTTTGAAATAGAGGTAAATTAAAACCACGGCTCTCGAAAGTGATTCTAATGTGTTTGCTTGCGGAAATGAAAAGTTGTTTGTGTCAGCTTTTTCTTTGGTGTGCGGCGTGTGTCTCAGCACAAGCCGGTGTAACTAGTTGCGCGGTTAACCAGCTTAGCTGTTCCCGTGAAGTTCTCGTGCCGGACGGTGACTAACCGGCGGTCCTTTTTAAGGTCGCGAGCTCGTTAAGCTAAGCTAAGGTTAGCTGTGAAGGCTAATTGTTCGTCTTAAAAGTTGAAAACTGACTTGGAAGGAAGAAAACACCCAAAACAAACAAACTTCGATCCAGTTGTGCGACCAGGTGTAATTATTGCATATTGCAGTGATGCTCTCGTGGATCGTCGTAACTCTAGATAGAGTTCTTCTTCCACCATGTGCCTCTCGTTTGTTTTCGTTTTGCTCGGCGTCGTGTTTTTGTTTGCGAGCGACTAATGTGTCAGATTATTTACACCCCCTCCGCCCACCCTTCAAAAATAACTTAATCTGAGATGGCCTGTTCGGATTAAATCGTTGAATATCGTTTACATTCTCATAAAACGATATAAATTGTTCTGGCTAATATTGGATCTTTGTGGCAGAACTCGTACAGTAATATAAGCTACTGATGTGAGTCATGCAACGGCGTTTGTTTTTGTTTTTTTTCCCTTCCTGTCTGATGAAATTAAGTTCACGGCTTGAGGTTTCAGTTTATTGTCTCGGAAAGCCATCTGGCTTGGGGTAGCCATAGGGACGCAGATGCTGTTGAGGCATTGTTTCCTCGCCCAAGTCCAATTTTGCTTCAAGAAACGAGGGTTTAAAAGCGTTTGTTTACGCAGAAAATAAAATTCTACAGTAAGTCATCAAGGTGGAAGCCTCCGTTTGATATCCCAACGGAATCTATCACAGTACCGTGACACAAATGAACTTTTATTACTCGATTCGAGCCGATTCTTCTCGTTTGAAATACTGCAAAGTCAAACGTGCGCACTCCGTATCCAACGCTGCATCAGGTTTAATGAAGGTGGTTTTAGCTCGCCGAGGAATGATTGCACTTTAAAAGAAACTGGTAAGGTCAACATCACGCATCAACAGTCTCCATCAGTCAGCCACCCATCCATCCCCACCCCCTTCAGGAGAGAAACACGTACGCATTCGGGCTTTGTTGTTAAACGAAGTGCGAGCCAGATGGGGGATCGCGTTGCGCCCAGTTTACATGAAAGTTGAAAATGTTGTGCTGTTGCTTTGTTCCAACTCCCCGAGGACTGGGGTTGTATTTACCCCATCATTACATCGAAACTGAGAAGAAGTTATGTATATCCAGGGATTCGACCGGTCGAGCCTTCTAATTTTAACTTTACAAGTGCTTGTGTAGTATAAACATGGTCTGAGCCTTTCAGTTGGAGGACGGTGCTGTTGTTGTTACACTCGGTGAATGATGCAGTCTTCAAATGTTCCCATAACAGAGCACATTTGTGACTACACCCCATCAGATAAATTTTTATGTATATTTTAATTTGTACATTAATTTTATACTGTGACATCTAAATCAGATGCAGAACCGTTGAATGTCACAAATTCATAGTCATTGTGTGTAGATGCTTTTATAATAATTGATTGTGAATTCAAAGCTAGTTCATTGTATGTGTCCTTTAATGAAAATGTAGCACCATTATGTGTCTTGGACCTGCAATTTAAGCTTTTGTTTTACATGTTGTCAAGTCCCTCTCATTTTGTTACATGTTTGTTGTCTAGGATCCAGTTTGAATGCTTTCTATCTAATCTACTGGAACATACAATTATTCTAACTGCTGGGTTCTCCTTGGCAATAACCGATTTGTTCTGTGTTACAAGCTTGAACAGTGACCATTGAGTTTTGTCAACAAAACCCACTTACAACTTGATGGGAATGTGTTTTTATCCAGCTGGGTTTACTTGTTTACAAACTACAGTAATGTACACATCATTACACATTTTGTTTGAAGCTTGAAGCAAGAATAGAAAACGATAAATGGCAACTTCTATTTTTTTGCAACTGTTTCACCTCTTCCGACGAGGTTAAGGTTAATGTCTGTTTGTAGTAAATCATCAGAAATGTTTTTTGTCAGTTTGTTTCTTGATAATTGCTTTGTCATTAACCTACTTGTTTCCACACTCGGTAGCATTATATTACTGTGGTTTGGGTATTTTATTTTCATCTTTTTCATGGCACCTTTCAAAGCTGACAACTACTCATCTAGGCAATAAGTCTGCATAGCGCTTGGCCTTGTGTAGTTTGACATCTATGTGCCCCCTACCATTTAGTATCTAAAGTGGGCTTATGGGTAGAAAGAGTTTCACACATTAAAAATGAATATTTCGTCTAAATCAAAATAATTAAATTGTTGAATATGCTGGCAATGTGGTTCTTTGCAAAGTTTCTGCACTATGAAGACAGGATCTTTGGAAATTCTTTTGGCACAGTCCTCCTTTATCAGACTGGTTCATGTTATTTTGCTCCAGTGGTGCTGCTCTGCTAACTCAAATATTCAGTCTGACTTTTGCTGTTTGGACCTTTGGTTCCACCGTGTTTACTCTCGGAGGACTTTGTGTTGTCGAAATAAGGGGAAACTTGTCAAGCAGGCAGGCTTGTTTTGCTTAACGCTACATTGCGGCAACAAGACAAGCTGGCCGGGGCACTCTCAGCAAATGTAGGCATTTAGGCACATTATCACTTCGCTCTCCCTTCTGTCTGGGCTTGTTTTGTCAGGGGTGCTGAAAATTAATGAGGCACTTATGGTTGCATAAATAATAATTACATTTGACTTTTGTTCTAAACATTAAACCTAACTGTGGGTAATTATCTGAAAACTATCCCCTCTGCTTCTGAGTGATGTTTTTAACTCTCTGTCAGCGTTTGGTTTTGTGATCTAAGTCCGCTTAATTTGCAATCCTATCTCTGGATGTAAGGGTTGAATTACCCAAGTACTGAAGGGGTTGCTGAATAAGGGGGCAAAAAGTTCCTGCCACGTCATCAGACATGATGGAGGGCGATGTGTTGAGTGAGTTTACTCAATTCTGTTCTTTACTTTCTTAACCTTATCAGTCATTCATTGTGGACATAGCTGCAGTTATCCTGTGTCCATCTTTGCTACTGCGTTTCTTCAGTGGGAAGGGGTCAGTATGACCTGGGCACCTCTGCATGACACTGGTTTTAGGTATTGATCCATCCATCCCATCTTTAGAGATCTGTGTTATCCATAGCTTTGTAAAAAAAATTTCTTTATCACTTCATACAAGTTCCGGCTGTGGAGCACTCGAGCTGGTTCCTGCTGACTATGGGGGAAGGCTCTTTACACACTGCACAGGTTGCCAGGACAGACACACACGTGTAGTCACACTTACAAGCAATTTAGATTCACTAATTAGAAATGCATGAAGCTTGAATTAGGTTGTCCTGGCGACATTCTAGAAATGACCAGTACACCACTTTCTGTTTTTATAGGTGTTTCCAATAAAATATTTTCTTTGGTGGCACTTTACAATATGAATGACAAGACTGGTCACTGTTGTCGAGAGGACAATTTCTAAAATCGTCTTATGCAATTGAAAAATAACACAAAATATGGTTCAGGTCTTTTGTCAGTCAACACAATCAGAAAGAATATATTCATACAACTTTCAATTTAATACAGGTCTTCTCATGTCTCAGATAAGCCTAGGAATAATACTTAGATAATTGTAAGATAGATGTTGGCTTTCAGTTTTGCCTCTCTGAATTGATCTGTCTGGAGACTTGTCCTCAGGTTTTTTTTTTTTTTTATTTGAATCTTAATTTAAAAAATTGTTTGTACAAGCTGCTAATTGATGGGGAGACTTTTCCTCAAAGTAGTCATTGATCAGTCTGTATTGGATTGTGAACATTAAACACTACAAATTGTTTTGAGCCAGGAGCTTGAATAGAGGGGTGTAAAGCTTTTCCACTCTTTCACCGCTGAACACTATGAATTACGACGTGAAATGTGTGACAATCTGCTGGGAAGATATATAGAGCCAGTCCTATCAAAACACCTGATATGCAAGTCCTGCTATATACCGTTCCTGAAACACCTGTTTCTTTGGGGTCATAATGGGTAGTTCAGTCATAAATTCCACGCATGAGATCTTGGGTTTTGTGAGGCCCTCGTGAAAGTGCTACCATAACAAACTCTGCGATCCACTTGGGTAGTGTTGCTGCAGTTCAGTTGTGGCAGCTCTTTTCTTTCTACGGTGCTGGTTAGTGATAATGGAGTCAACCCCCAGTTTCCTTGGCTGGCCTTACAAAACAGCCCCTTGCACATTGTTCGTGAGCTGATACACTTCACTGTCACTGGTTTCCACTTTCCTCTGTTACAGGAAGCAAGCTGGAAAGAAAAGGCTGTATGTATATGTTGTGTGTGTGGATGTGGATGAGGGAGTTGAGTGGGAGAGATGGAGAACAAAGTAAGCTTGAGTGGGAGGGAAGAGAAAAGTAGAGAAAAGTGTCCTCGAGATGGAGCGCAAGGCAGCAAGGAAGCGAAAGCACATTAGTATGATCTACACTAAGGCATCCCAGGGTCAACATGGCTGACCACTTTGCCTGGCTTTTTGTCTCTGTGGCTTATGCTGAGTTTCTTGGCTTCGTCTCTGTGAAATGATGCCTGAAATCCTCCAGCCAGCAGACACTGCAGGCTTCTGTTGCTCCATCCTCATTGCCAGACATGGTCCTTCATGCCAAGGACCTCTGTTCTTGTCCTCTTGTCAGTCCGTGGTCTGCTGGCAGCCTGTTTGGCACTTTGTCACACTTTTATTTCATGTATCTTTATCAACAGCCTGTCATTGTATGAATTAATTTAATCTCGTACTTTCCGTACCATAGTTATTTGTGGTCATAATGTCAAGTAAATTACACAGGATTGCGCTTACATGTCCCACAATTAGTCTGAGATGTTTTAACGTTTTTCCTCCCCTGATGTTTAATAACAGTCACTGAATTCTTGTTAGATTGTGACACTATCGAAGGCATTATGTGACATTTGAACAGAAGTACCCTATTTTTTCATCTTGTTGAATAATCTTTTGAACAGGAACTACTCTTTGCCATAGTGTCCTTGTTTTAACATCAAACGATTGACGATTAGACCCGTTTGTCCTGATTGAAAAAGGTGCAGCACCTGAGCTATCATCACATAAGTGATTTATATTACTAAAACATGAAGCAGATAATGTATCACCACTTGACAACCGTGGCATAATTGTCCATGCTTAAATTGTACGGTTACATATATGAAACAATATGTCATTACTTTTTATCACGTCTTTTGTTAAAATCATTGAAACTTGTTTTTAACCAGATAGGCTTTTGAGGATCTAATTAGATTGATTAGCAACCCTGCAATTGACTGATTTGAGTTTGATTGTTTTATTTCTTCTGATGTCTGGATGATGGCCACAAGTGAAGCGCTTCGCTGGTGAAGTACAGTTGTAGGTGGGTTTTTTTTCTCACGGATACCAAAAGAAAAAGAATCAAAACTAGTTCTCTGTCCAAACTGCGTCTTCAATCAGTAGATTGCATCAGAGCCCACACCTTTATGGTGACTGTCATAAAGGCATGGAGGAAGTGGGATGGTTACAATTATGTCTGTGCATGAGACCAGTGATGTAACATTTCCACTCATTTCAGGGCCTGATTAGCTCGAGAGAAACGCAGCACTATGCACATGTCTGCATCTCTGATCAAAGAAGTGATTTTTCAGTTGACCTTATTTAAAATGCCTATTTAGACAGATTTATTTCAGTTACCAGTTCTCCTTCTCTATGACTTCCTCTTCACTCGAGCTGCAGAACATGTAAAACATTGAAAGCAGACGTGAAAAACTGGATCGAGAAAGTTTTTTTCTTGTCAAACATGGGGTTAAAAGCCCTTTTTTGTTTTTGATATATTCTTTCACACCAACGTGTATGTTTTCATTGGTTTAATCACAGCCATAAATGTTTTTAAAGTTGCAAAAGTCTGTTTCTCAATATACCCTGAGCTTTTAATACTCTCTTGCCTACACTCGTCCTGCCTAGGTGTTTTCTCTGCAAATTATATTTCGTTTGAAGCTTATGTAGGTGTGCACAAACCATACACCAACTGTGCTTTCCAGTTTGTTTCGTTGCACCGGTTATTGTAGGACAATGCACACCTGCTATTATTGTTAATAGTTTGAGATGTTCATGTCATCACGTATTTGCCAACATGGCCACACCTATCATCAACATGAATGGATGTCTTATTAGCCTCTCCGGGTGTGCATCAAATGTCTCGCCAAGCTTTCATCCTTTTACACTTGACATCAAAATGTGTGTTGTATCTAGCTTTTTTGACGTGAATATTATGTACACTCAGCGTCCTCATTAAGGTCAGACTGACTTTCATCTGTGCACATTGTTCAGCTCATGTCATGTCTTCATCGTGTTTTTGCATGGGTTAAGCCACAACCCAACCTGTTAGCCACTGAGTCCATTTTTCTCTAGTTTACATACACAACTACAGCCACTGAGCGTTTCCAAAATGCTCCCCGTCCCTAAACACACCCCACATGACACAAAGACATTCTCTCTGCTGCTGCTGTCGTGAATGTGTTGCTTGTGCTGCTAAGTCATACCAAACCTCTCTGCATGTTAGCAGTTTTGTTGCTGATATGATGAGAATCTTTTGTAAATGAAGAAGGGGTCGTCAGTTAATGGGTGTTTTTTGCCAGTGCTATTCATGGGAAGCACACACTTGAGCTCACCACAACAATTATAGAAGAGGGTTGTTCTTGCTGTGTGGATTTGTATTTCAAACTAGTGCTGAAAATGGTAACAAAGCAACCCCGACTAAGTTTGCAGGGGTGTAAAATATCTGATTGCCGTCTGTTCTGCTCTTTCATGGGACCAAGTACAAACTGATTGCAATTCAGTCTCTCCTCTACTTATGTCAGGCAGCTTCTCGTCATAACAACCTCTCAAACTATGCATTTGCCCACTCCCTTTACCTTTCCATATCTGCGTTTGTGATTACCATCACTTCTACCTCTGTCACGTACCCAACGACAGCCCCTCTGCCCCATCCCTTTCTCGAGCCCCAGTCGTCTCCCTGTAAGGGCGCCCCAGCCCCTGGCATCACCATGACTAAACCCCAGATGGTGGTTCTTTCTTTCTGTTCCCCCTGGAGGGTGGAGGCTCTTCAGTCAGACTGGGTGCTAGTTGCTGCCACGGCAGTCGTTTTGTGGAGGGGGCTCCAGTGTTTTTTTTGAAAAGCGCCCACTGTGATTGTAAAACAAGATTTAGTCCTATTAGATCTGGTAAATAAGTGAGAGCAGACTGCCTGTGAGCATGTCCTTGTTTCTGTTGTCTTGATAGCAAATGGATTAACGGGGGAGGGGGGAATGGGATGGCGGCTTATGTGTCGCTTCATCATGGCCCAACTTCAGATAGACGCACACTTTCCAGATTTCCACTTTTTTGTACATTATAACTGCAAATACACACGGATGATGTTGCCAGTCTGGCATCAAAGGAGCTGCTTGTATAGCTGTAACAAACATGGTTGGACTGAAATGTGGCAGGACATCACTGGCATAAAAAAAGTGAAGTAGGAAAACAGTGGATTTTTCTAGGAGAACAAGTGCATCTGTTGTGGTCATGAACAGGGATTGCTGACTGGTGACATTAATTGCTGATAGTTTAGTGTCAACGTCAAGCCGCTTTTCCTCTTTTGTTATTTCCAATGAGGTGAATTCAGCCACCACACAAATCAACAATGATCCTGTCTCATCTCACATCTATAACATTTCATTTATCCCTCGCATCCCTTCTCCTTTCTGTTCCCTCTGTCCCACCCACTGGCACATCCCTAGCTCAGCCCTTCTTACAGCCGTATAGACACCAACCTCTGACATTTTCCCTTCCAGATCAGGCTACAAATAATGCCTTCAAAACTTTTTCACACTCCATGAGTACCACCCAGAGATCAAGAACCTTTTTGCACGTATTTTTTTTAATGCCCTCTCTAGAATGCACTGCGGGGGGGGGGGGGGTTGTAAGAAGCAGCTGCCCCTCCCCCAGTTGTGATTGACAAGTGAGAGCAGCAGTACATGCATCAGATGGTTTCACATGGGGAGTGTGTGCTCAGGGGGGGAGGTAGAAGGGCACATACACAGTTTTTTTTTCTGCCAGCTCCATTGTTGAAGCTCCCCATGGTTCCTTCTCTCTGTCTCCAGTCTGGAGCTGCATCCCTTCAGTTTTGCTTTTTCACTCTGTATCTTTGCAGTTGTTGTGAAACAGGGATGAGAAAACTTTCAGTGAGACTGCGTGAGGAGGTCACCAGACCAGGTCTCATCAACTGGGGTGTATGTGTTTAGCTTGCAAGATTCTGTTGTGCCGCTTTATTGAAGTGTTTGTGTGTGTGATGCAGCTTCGTAGAGTGGAGGCTAGCAAGGTGGATGTGTTGAAACCTCATAGTGGAAAAAGACACTAGGTAAGGAAAGCATTATAAACTACCCAAAGGTCGAATCAGCTTTAGGGATTTTCTTCCAAATATCTGTGAAAGTTTTTTCAGAACAATGCTGAGTTGCCAAATGAAAACACAGAAGGAGGGGTTTTATCTGCAGGGTTTCATGGGGCACAAACTGGCACAGTCTTGGAGGAACAACTTTGGCTGCAGGAGGCCAAAATTTAGATAAAGACTTCTGGTTGAGACTTTCTGAACATTTAAAACCCAGTGTATAACTTTACATTGTTAGTTTTCCACATGTTGACTGGTGTAAATATAAATGTATATTTTTAAGAGCAGTAATAGTGTATGTTGGAATTTCCAAAGTGGGTGTTAGTATTTCAAGATATTATAGACTCAGATATTGTGGAAACAGTATATCGGCCAGTAAGATATGGTACGGTAACGTCATCTTTGATCAGTTGCTGTAGCTTTCCTCTAGGTCATTCATGTTGGTCTTCTTAGTCAATCTTAAACAGTGCTGACCACCCACACATGCTGAGTTTGTGAGCAAATGAAATAGACTAAAGCTGTACACAATTTATACATCCATCCCTTAATCCATTTTCTGGAGAGAAAAAAACGGTCTGGGATAGGCTCCAACCTTGTGGGAGGCTGGAGCTTATCCAAGCCACCACAGGCCATAGGGCACAACAGGTCTCTGCTGTTGGGTGCACAGTGTCCACAGTGTTTTATTCCTTATTAAAAATGCAACAGGTTTCATCAGTTCGGGCGTATCCCATCTGCGGAAATTGAATTCCAATCCAGCTTTACCGACTACAGCAGTGTCCAACTATAAAATTAAATATTGTCACACATATCATAATAACCTGAACACATTTGTACATCTAATTGACACTTAAGTGACTCGCATGACTGTCGTCTTTACCAGGGGTATGCAACTTAAACACTCAAAGAGCTATTCGGACTCGTTTCCCACTGAACAGAACCTAATCAGTCATGAGTTGGCTTTTATTTCAGATTACCTTTGCCTTACACAGTCACGCTGGCCAGCCCCTCTGTGTGTATGCATGAGCCTGTCCATCCACTGGGATGTTATGTGAATCAGGAAGTTCAGTTTTATACAAGTAAGTTGATGATTTAGTTTCGTAAAAGCTAACCATGAAAGTGCGTGAGACTCTGCTGTGCTGGGTGGCCTCCCATCTCCTGTGCTTAATGTTCCTCACCCACATAGTCAATGAACCAGTCCAAGGCAAAGGGTCTCCATCTGTCTGGGATGAGCCTGGCTCCGGAAGGATCTATTCGATGGTCATCCCTCACCTCCTCCTCTTCCTCTGCCACCTGTCCCACCTGGCCCCGGCAGTGAAACTATATAATAAAACTGGGCTGAAAGTTGAAACTTACGTGACACTTGTGGAGAGTATGAGCTATATTTCGTGTATGTCACTGTTCTCATATTGTGCCTCAGCTGATGTAGAACAACCTATGGTCTTTTTACTGTTTGCACATTTTCATGAACAAATTCTCATTGCCTGCAGGCTCCTTTCATTTGAATGCCTCAGGAGGTCAGAGCAGGAATGTTGACATTGAGGGCACAACTTTTCACACTGGCCGCAGCACACAGTTTGTAAATCAGGGCTTACTACGCAGGCAAATCAGCCATCAAGCTCTTGTTTTGATGCATCTGGCAACAAACTGAGGGATGCTGATGCTTTCCTCTGATCAGATGAACCGTACATCCTGAGGATGCGAAGGCGTTTTCCTGTGGTTTTACGACTGCGTGTGCATGTTTGTCATGTGGCAGGAGGTGGTTACGTGTGGGGGTGGAGGGTGTTGTCAGATGATGGCTCCTGGAGGAACCATGTGTGAGTTGAAAGTGGGAGGGGGTGGGGGAGGAAGAAATAAAGAAAGAAGCATATGAGAGGAAGAGAAGAGCCTTTACACAACAAACAGGCCTCCCTTCCCCCTCAAGCTATCCATGCACACATCCTCCAACTGTTGGTGATATAGACCCCGGAGGAGCTGTTAACGGCAGTGGCATGGAAAGTCTCTGCAATGAGGGTAGCCAGAGAGGCCAACCCCCTGATACTACAGGCTCTGTGGATTTGCTACAGCCTTGAAGCTGCTGATGCAAACACTGCTCTACTTCTTGTCGCAGCCCATTCATAATCTCTCCCCTTTCTCTTTCTCTCACTAGTATTAGCCAAACACCAAATCTCAACTCACTTTTTCCTCTCTCTGCAGATATGGATTGGGACACACGATAGCACCATTAGTGTCCATCGAAAAAAGCAAATTTCTTGTTTATCTACAAATGCAGACGCTTTCGTCATTGCTAGAAGTCTCTTGGCTATTTTTTATTTTTTATTTTTTATTTTTTAAAGCTTCAATATTGTCTTTACTTTCAGCTCCTCTCACTTGATTCATGTGCCTCATAACATTCAACATTGTCATTATCATACAAAACATGGACTTTGCGTTTTGTCCCAATAGTATCATAGGTACCATATCATACAGCAGATGCACCCAGAAGGCAGCTTTATTGAATACACAGTCAACCCCTGTTGGGTCCTTTCTTATAGGACAGCTGTGACTGCTTAATCTCTGGTTGTTCCCTCTTGCCCCAACACCAGTCTGCAGTGTTCCAGTAAATGTTTTACTTCTAAACTACATTATAATACATAATTACACTAAACTAAGTATAGTGTAGGTTTAACTTCCCCAGTTTTATATATTTGTATTTTGGATTACCTTCTTGTTGCCTGTTGGGCATACTTTCTCGCAAACTTATGTCTTTTCTTTCTTTTTCTTTTTTTCTGCATCTTTTTCTTTTGTAGTCAACTAAATGACAGTAAAATGTCAATCACAAAGTCACTTCCAGTCCTAACAGAGAATCATAGTCATCAAAGACAGGGAATTCAACTCGGCCTGTGAGCCATGTTTAACAAAGCTTGGCAGGGGGTCGTAATTCCAGTTTGACACCCGTTGACTCAGTCAGAAGTTGTCACAATGCATGTCTGAATAAGCAGTTACCTGGAAGAAGATCAAAGCATTGAAGGTGTGAGCTATTGCCGAGACATGTCTTTTTATCAGGAGAATTTCAGTTTTTTTTCCTGTGGAGGAACTGAGAATTCTGGGAAAGCTTTAGTATTTGAATAAAAGTCGTTGACACCAGATTAGATCTTGGGTACTATTAATACTAATATCATTATTTTTAGCCTGTATGTCTTTTCAGGAAGGGTGCCTTTCAAGTATCAGTCAAAGTATGCAACAATGCGGGCTTGGGTTAGCTAAAGATATTAAAAGAACCAGCATACTTTTGCATTAAGTTGGCCTCTCTGATGTAAAAAGAACGTATGTATTTCTGATATCTTCAGCAGCTTGATTCAATTGTTATGTGCATGCAGACACACAACATAAAAATGGCAGTAGCAACAGAGGCAGTATAAGTTGTTTTTAGCCATGTATCCATTCTAAAACATACATGTTGGCTTTTGTGGCTAACAGTAGTTGGTTTCTTCACTGATAAAATGCTTCCATTTCATGATGGTAGTCTGTGAAGGAGCATTAGGTGTAACAGGGCCTTGTGAAAAAGTGTAAAGGGACAAGTGGTAAGACGTGTTGTCGCCACAGGTGTTATCTCTCACACTGCTATTGAGTACATGGACAGACTACACATCAAACGAAACAATCCAAATTTGTATTTTTCAGATTTTTCCCTCCTTAACAATGGTTCAAAATTACGACCTCTCTATATTGCCGTGCACAGTTACAGTGGACCCTACAATTGGGTGGAGTGGGGACATTGTGTGGAGGTAGAGCAGAGATAAGGAAGACAGAGAAAGGAAAAGACTGGGGTGGAGAGTGAAGTAAGGGTGTTGTCAGGGGAATAATAGAATGCCTCTGAGGCCCTTACAAGCACTGGGCAGCAAGGCAGGGGGAGGAAAAATGGTGTGGTAGAGAGAAATAAGAGGTTAAGCCAGCAAGAGATGCAGAGAGAGAAACAGCAGGGGAGTGTGGTGAGAGAAGTGGCAAATACCTTCGGGGTGAATTGCTGATTGCAAGCCAGGCCCACAGAAGGACTGAAGTGATGACACACCTTTTGAGTAAGCCTTGACTCACCCTCCAATCTTTGTCCCAGTTTGTGAAATGAATCGCTTGTTTTGTTTGCTGCAGTAGCTCTGTGATAAATCTGACAGTTTAGTTTTAAGATTTATATCCTTTAAAGATTATCACCTGACCGGCATTCTTATCGTTAAGTCTCATTGATCATTAATTTGAAGAGGTCAAAGTACTGCAGTCTTCTGTTTATTCTGCTGAGACATGTACAGTGATATTTGGTAAAAGTGTGTTTGTGTCTGTTGAGTTAGTTTGTGAATGATTTCCACTGACGTATACAGACTAGTTCTTGGTGTGACAGTAGACTATTTAACCTGGAAATGTCCCATTTACCTGGATCTCAAGGGTTCTTTCATCTTTTTGTCTTTGTGCAAAAAGATCAGACACAAGTTTAGCAGAGCATATTGAGATGTTTACAAAGTACAACATTTTGTAAGCTGTTTTGATGATCAAAACCATGCAAATGGGAAAGCTGAATTTTCTGATTTGTGAATACATTTGAATGTGTACTCGCATTCTTGATATGTGTAAACAATGAAATGTGTTTTGTTCATAATATTGAAGCATAGAAACTAAGTTTATATGCTATATATGACAAGTATTGACAGGAATTGATGTGGATTCTCCAAGTTGAGAAATCAGTTTTTTAATATCCCATGTGAGAATTTGAACATGGTCACAATCCATATTTTATTCAGCTCTTACACCACAATCGCTCTGTCCTATGTATTCTTCCCATTTTGTTGAGGAAGTGATAAAATACATTCTCTAAACTAGCCACTGTAATATTTCTAAAGTTGGCCTTTTGGTCTATGAAAGGTTCTTGGTTACTCCCCAGAAGAATAAGTAAAACTACTGAAGGGCTAATGCTCTCCATAGTGCTTTGGACTATGAAAAAGGTCCTCCAGGCTCTGAATAAGTCATACGGGGGACTTAGGCCCTGTTTACACGAAAACGTTTCACGTGACAACACCTAATCCGCTAAAAAAAAAGGAGTGCGTTTACACTGCAGCAGCGGACACAGAGACAATGATGTAGTTAGTATGCCGGGCCATTGGTGCGCGCTGTTGCTTGATTTTGTAATAAAACTACACAGACACGTGTGCCGAGAACAATACACTATAAACGTGAAGAAAATGGAGAGCACTCGACATCCGCATGGACTGATGACACATCGGATGCTATCAGGGGTGAGTCTCAACTAGTAAACTACTGATATGGATGATAAAACTAGAATATGGACCGCGAGTCGTACCACTAGGTGGCCGCCATGTTTGTTTACAACTGGATGAGCAGGAGGGAGGGGTAGAGATGTGCATGCGCAGTTAGAGGCTCTGTAGCCTCCAGATAGTCTCTGCAGGAGGGATTTGCGCTGTGAAAGAATCTTTCCACCTTGGGAGCCGGATTAAAAACGGATACAGTGCATCCGCAAACTGGTGCCGTGTAAACGGACCCCCCCAAAAGTGAAGAAAGTTTTGCGGACACACTCGAATTCGTTGTCGTGTAAACGGGGCCTTATTGAGTGGAAAGGGTCTCACATCACAGCAGGGTGTCTCCTGCAGACCTTCGTCAAGTTAAGTGTTCCTTAGCACCGTCTGCTCGGGGAATTGGCCAAGCAGATGGATGCATGATGGAAGAAAGGGTGCACACATAACATTAATTCCCCTTTATTTTGCTATCTCAGGTGGTGTGTGGCACTTTAAAGTTGGGAAGGGTGCTATTAATCCAGGAGCTGCATGAGCCCTCCGCTCTGCTGTGCTATAGTCAACCTTCCTCCTATTCCCCAGCCATGGCCCCAAGTTTTTGAAAGTGTGATCAAAGTGCAGTTTTTCTCTGATGGATGGGCTCGCTGTGGCCAAGAGGCAGCCTGATGGGGACCTGGAAGGGGAAGAGAACATGCAATGGGGTCTCTTTGAACTTGAGCAAATGATGCAAACTATTCTCTTTGTGATCATAACTTGTGGCCACGAAAGATATCTTCAGCTGACTAACAGACATAGGTGTGCGCAAACTCCGTGACATTACATTATTGGCAGGTATATCATCTAGGCCTTCACTATCTTTGCTCTATTGCATCAGTGTTGTTGCGAAGATATTAACAGTAAACTGAATACCAAAGTGTGGAAGTTTCAGAGATGGGGGCCAAATTTCCCCCCCCAAGGCTTACAAGAACTCCAAATGAAAAAAAGAAACATTCAAGAAATGATTTGAGCAAAGAGCAAAATGTTTAAGTAATTATATACAACTTCTTACTCTGTGTACATATTCATGCTTTGTTTTCAAAATTATTCAATGCTCACTTATAATAAATACACTTCTTAGTTATTATAAGAAGCTTATTTGTGGTTGAACTACATTTTATTCCCTGAAATGTGACGTCACATTTATCACCAAATCAGTGATAAGTGTCTACTAGGTGGAGATTAACCTGGGAGGTGAAAAGTTTGTATACCGAGTGCATGTAAAATGTTCTTTCCTACATTTATATTGGAATGACCATAAAAAAGAAAAACATTGAACAGCACTCCTGCCAATATATGGTAATGATTTGAGCACCTGCATCCAAACAATGTCATCAAAAACCCTTCTTATTGATATCAGTAGGAAAGATTAAATTGTCTGTACTTACCAGAGTGTGGCATCAACATCGAAAGTTTGTCTGATATGGTCACAGAGAGGTAAACAGTGAATGTTTGTATGAGTGCTACTGTTTCTCCTCATGGGCAGTTCTCTAATTTGGACTAAAGTTGAAAGAGTAGAGTTTGCCCTGTTTGATTTGTGGTCACACTGGCATTTTAAAAATTGTAACAAAAGATGTAAACAGAAAGCTGTTGTGAAATGCCGTATTTGACATAACTTCCAGGACCTATACCACAACGTGATGGACAAACTATATGCCATATTAGACTTGTGGAAATGTGATGTTGGTGAGTCTGATAAAAACGGCAACACTTATAAAAACTTTCAAAAGACTCTGTTTTCTTGTATTTCTTGATATAATTTGCTTCAAGGATAAAAAAAAAATCCAAAGCCCATCATCTCATGTGTATGGATTGTTTAGAGTGCTTTGGGCTATTCTACTTTTAGACTTTTACCAAACATTACTCGGTTTGTGTGGAAGCAGACTGATTGCGGCTTTTCAAATCGTCTCTGTCCTCGTTTGGTGCCCGTTGGGGTTCAAATGGGACCACTGCCATAAATGGACTGCATTGACCAAGCAATTGCACAAGGTTTCAATTAGCTCAACCATGACAAATACATTTCACTGTATTTTGTACATGGTAAAAATGGCTTGTGGTGAGATTGCTGAGATTTTTATTTAAAAAAAAAAATTCAACTTATTCTAGTTTTTCTAACATTATAGACAAATGCAGTAAAATAAACAAAATATGTGGAAATATTTAAAAAGGGATCACACTACCATTTTATTGGCCCACTTGAGATCCGATAAGGCTGTATGTGACCCCTGAAGTAAATGCAATTTGACTTTCCTGGCTGATCAGTTAAGAGAAGCAAAACTGACTGGAAGTTTGTTAGTACAAATCCCACTGCTGGCAGTTTACCACTGTGGCTCCCTGAGGAAAGCTCTGGATCCTCAACATCTTCCCAGGTGCTTCAGTGCAGCAGCCCACTGCTTTTAGCATGTGTAGTTAGCTATGAAATGGATGGACTAAATGCAGGTAAATGTTTTCCTGAAGGTGATCAATAAAAATATCCTAAATCTATTTTTCTTCTTTTCTATCTGTATAACAGATAAAGGGAAACCGTAGCAATGTTTGTCTTAAATGTCTGGGTACTCTCAGTAGAGTGTCCATCACCCATACACAGCTTCATGCTTAAGCTGGTACCATTAAGGTGAGAAGCAGGAGCGTGCTGTTGCGTTTCATTCCGTTTTTTTTTTGTTTTTTTTTCTTACCTCCAGCAGAACCATTTATCTTATCTTGTTTTTCAACTTCTCTCTCAACCTCCTTGCTGCTGCTCCCCTCCTCCTCTTCTGGTTTTCATCTTGCTGACTCGTTGGCTCCTGGTTTCCGTCATCCTCCATGGCCAGGAGGTGTGTAGGCTAACCTTTGGTGAACCCTGAGCTCACCCAGGTTCCTCTAGAGAGAGGTGGACTGAGGAAAGAAGAGCACAAAGTAATTGAACATGCTTCGATGTCAGTGAGATCATTTTGAACCCTTTTGTTTTCACTTGAACCTGGGATGAGGCTATACCACACAACCCAGTGCAGGATTGGTCAATGAGACAGGAAGAGTGACACAAGAGGATAAGTCTGGGTCTGTTGTTGATGAGAAAACAATCACCAGGAGGGGTTGGGAGTGGTCAGCTTCAAGCGTGCGTGTTCTTCATCCGAAGAGGGACTGGTTGAACTCCAGCCTGAGTGGCTTAATTTTGCAACCTTTATGAAAGGATTAGAGTGTAATGGACACTGACTTAAAATTTGCATTTCTGTCCTATCAGCCTCCTTATTCCCTATCCTTTTTCCTCATCTCCAGAGCCTTGGGGTATCATTGGGGAGAGCAGTGCATGCTGGGAAACCTGTGTGGGGTGCTCTGTCTTGGTTGGTCAGGAGAGGAAAGGAGGGGCCATGGCTTGGTCGCAACTCTCGGCCCCTGCTGCCTGCCATCTTTCCTCAGTGCTTTCAGGTCTTTTAGAGTTTGCTCTGGCGTTTACTGCTGCTTCATAAAACCTCAATGGCTGAAATACAATGCAAGGCAGACGAGGGGTCATGGCTGAACTTGAACCTTTCATACAGCCCAACAACAATTGGCAAACCAAGACACCATATTAAGACAGGATATAAACAGTAATCATCACTTCTTCCAGCTTACCGTGCACTGACATGAACCGTTGCTACCATGCACCAATGATATGGTGCAATCATTTTCTTTGACTGTTTCATCAAATTACCATTTGTCAACACTAAAAATCATATTCTGCTTGAAATTCTTTTGATTTATTCAAGTAGTTAATCAAAATGGATCTTGCTCATCATGCTGGACACTAGGGCCCCTCTTTTACGTAAAGAAAAGTTTCAAGTGAAAATACAAAACTTTCGTAGTGTTTCTGGTGTCGATTTACATGACTAGAGTGCTTGGAATCACTAAAAACACAACTTTCTCAAAACTGCTCCCAGGGTAAAAACTTTTCAAAAACCCTTTGACTCTATTGTGTAAAACGCAACTTTCAGGAAACACTCGGACTCCATCTCCGTGTAGACGGCGGAAACGCTGCTTCTGTGTATGTGCACCACGACCATAGTAAATAGTTCTTCTGGCGGCCTCCAGAGTGCCATGACTAATCGTCTGTGTGGTTTTATCAGAAAAACAAACAACAGCACCCACTAGTGGCTCTACATGAAAAACATGTCTTTGTCAGCGCTTCTGCCATTGCCTTGCACACATTATCATTTTCAAAATGTTGCCGTTTAAATGTGAAACTTTTCTGATATGAAAACTGCATTTTGTCGTGGTTGTCTTCATGTTTGCATTGACACTGTCCTCTTTTGTTGTGTCTAGGAACTGGAGAAAGCCTTGTGTGACCAGGACTTTGATTTCCTTGGAGACCTCATTGCCTGTCTTTTGCAGGGATGCTATCAACGCACTGACATCACGTAAGTGAAATTGTCCATTCAAGGAAAAATTGCAATGCTACATTGGTGTGCTTGTATGACAGCAGCCAAAAGGCACTGAGGTTCTGACAATGTTAAAGAAATATGATGAATATAAGGTCAAGAGAGCTAAAACACTTTCGGGTCACCTTCTTGTCAGATATCAAATTGTGGTGTATGGTTCTTATTCTCCAACACACTGTCGCATGTCTTGAGCCTTGATGGCATTTTCTCACTTCCAGTACATTTTAGCATTTTTATTGTCAATGCTGCTAGGAATAAGATAATGCACAAACATGTTTATTATAAAAGAATGTGACGGACATTCTATTTCTTAAATAAGATGTTTTTATTAGCGGTGGTATTCAGGGGCTTGCTTAATTAACATTTTACTGACATCTTAGGCTGTCTTGTACACGACTACATTTTCAAGTGAAAACACAAAAGATCCGTAATATTTTGGGTGTCTATTTACTCGACAATGGCGCTTGGGGTCACTAAATCCACAACATTTTGAAAACCACTCGCAAGGTGGAAGTTTTTGACAAGTAACAATAATGTAATCTGAAATTGTTGCATATTTTGCTCTTATGTACACTTCAGAATTTCATTCAAATTAGTAACAGCATATAACACTAAACTCTTTAAACATTACAGGATCACAACACCATGATCGATACCCCAGGAACTGAAAGGCACTTTGTCAGTATCACTGGCAAACGTTCTGTGATTGAGTGTAAAAACATAGCCCCATTAACTATGATCATTACATAATTACTTAACTGTTTATATACCCCTTCCATCACATGGTGAACACAAAAATGTAATTAAACACACACATTGAATTATAGGGAGAATTTCAAGTCACCACTTGACCTCAAACTGTTTACTCTGTTGAATGAACATCAAAATTGATTTAGGAGAAAGTGCAAATCTGTACAGAAATTGGGTTATTGCTTGAAAAAAACAACACTGTCAATTCAAAGTAAGAATTACATCAGAATAACTATTTTAGTATACTTTGAATGAGTAACAACAACCACATCTCCCTGTTGACGCAAGTTGTATTGAGTTGGTGGTTATAATCTTGATCTTAGTATTTTATCACATAAAGAGCAAGTGGAAGCATCACTTACAGTTTTGAGAGAAACATCTGAGTCTCAGTGGCAACAAACGTCAGAATATTTAGTCAAATTTGTGGCTATATTTCCATCTTGTTCAAGTTAGTCACTGCGCCCAGGAACCTTAATAGAAAATCTGAGTCAGTGGCAGATGGAGTCAAAACTCACTCACTGGATGTTGATTTATGGCTCTGAAAGGTAGCGTGGTGAAATCATGCTTTACGACTCTTGTGACATGACAGTAGCACAACCACAGAAACCTCTCTGCCCTATGATCTAGTGATAGGAGAAAGTGTGTGTGTGTAGCAGAGGTGGTTATTCAAATCCATGTCTGTGTTTATTCTTTTAACGGGGTTTCCCCTCCCTATTCATCTTTCATGTCAGCCCACTATTAGTAAGTAGTATAGTAGCGTAGTGATACAGTAAACTGATAAGAACCCAAGCAGGAATGATCCAGTTTTTCCACTCAGGCAGCCGGTAACAGGAGGACAGCCTGCTTTATTGGACTGGACAGGCGCTGGCATCCTGGGGGTGGCTGCTCAGCTCTGGCCTTTCACTGAGCTGCCCTTTTCATCAGCACGCGTTAAACGCTCTGCCGGAGCAGGGGGAAGGAGGGAGGGAGGATGTTGTAGAAAATAGGGGACAGAAAGGAGGAGAGAGATGGGGTAGTAAGGAGGGGGCAGCCTGCAGCTGTGTGAAAAGTGCACTCTGCTCTTTCAAGATAAGCCATTTTTTTTTACCCCAGCCCTCTCCCTGTGTGCTGCTGCCTAGATGCTCACCCCTGCCCCAAAGCTCTTGTTCTGTTCATCTGAGCTGGAACTGAAAGGTGCACATTAATTCTGAACCGGAACCAACATTTATTTACCACTCATAGCAAGACAGAACCCAACTCCCATTCAAAGCAACTGGTATCTTTTCTTAGCCCCACCTCCAATGTCTTTCCACTCACTATGGTAGTTTAAACTTTGCTTGTTTCCTTAAGCTATGTATTACAAAGGTATGCATATTTATATTGAAACGTGTGGGGTTGGATTTGTTTCTAACATAGCATTTGAACCGGGTCTATTTAGTTGCATGGACAAAGACAAACAAAAGGTAGGCTAACAAATCTGTGTGCCTAGATTATTGTTGGGAAAAATATATTTTTTAGAAAATCTTACTAATTTCACAAATTTGTAAAGTAGAAAATCAATCACTTATTCATTGAAGACTTAAGGTGGAATGAATCATGACTGATGGTTCCCTTGTATGGTCCTTCCTCACCTTTTCTCCATTCAGAGATAATCCAGATAAGAATACTGCGGATCCCTTCTCTGATCTCTGACTCACCAAAACATTACAGTGAAGCCAAACACGCCCGCTCTCTCAAACATGCAAAAGCAGGAGCCTTACAAATGAAATCAGTGGCCAGTTTGCAAGGTCTGCTTTAGATTGTAAAAATGTCTTATGGTTTTCTTTGACTTTTCGTAACAGGCAAAGTCTGCAAAGAGACTACACTTTGAGTAGTGGAAGAAATGTGAACTAACAATGACGGTGAGACTGCTCTCTCAGCCCCCAGGCGTTCAGCCGTTACCTGGACGACATCATCAGCTACCGGTGGGAGCTGGAAGAAGGGAAGCCCAACCCACTTCATGAGGGGCCTTTTGAGAATCTCCCGCCTCGCACTCAGGTGGAGCTGCTGCACCGACTCTGTGACTACCGTCTGGATGCTGCAGACGTCTTTGACCTGCTGAAGGTACACCTCGAGTGGAAATCAACAGCTGAATATTGGAGAAATATTTTCATGGGCAGATTGTACAAAATGATTGAGTATTTCACTCAGTACTGAGTTTCCAGACTGCTCAAAAGCAAAGAACCTGTCTCTCTATCAGTCTATTCCTCTCTATCTTCATCTCTCTGCATACTTTATTTATGTAAACTGACCCCTGATATAGTTTTAAGCAAATGTGTTCAATATGGCCGCAATTTCACCTCCACAGTTTACTGAATGAGATTAGTTGTTTTGTTTTGTTTTACAGTTTACACAATTCTCCGTTTAATGTATTCTAATGTCACAAATGGAATACAGCGGTACCCTCTGATCTTATAGGGTCTGGATGCAGATAGCTTGAGGGTGGAACCTCTGGGGCAAGATGGAAATGGAGCCCTCTACTGGTACTTTTATGGCACTCGTATGTACAAAGAAGAGCCAATCCACAAGAAAACGGAGAGGTAAACACTGCTGGATATTGTGCAACTGGCCGCCTGCTGTTCTCACAGAAAGTTGATATCGATAAAGTCAAGTGTTCTCTGTCAATTGACATGTTTAAACTGTGTTTATAGACTGTTATACATTAATAGTGGTTAATTAACAGTATATTTCAATGGAAATAATCCCCTATAAGAAGCTATGAATAATTGCATTTATTTATTTTACAGTGGAGAAACATGTGACTTAACATTACCAGACAAAAAGAGACGAGGAAGACCACCAAAGAAGAGGAAGTATGAAGACCCTCAGCTAAGGTGAAAACACAAATTTCTTTTGTTGTCTGTGCCGAAGCACCCTAGAGAACTACTGATGTGAAGCTGTGCATATGCCACACAGATGTGTCGTCGTGTAAAATGAAGTTATCTTTAAATATCAAACAGCAGTTGCTTTTTCCGTTTGTGATCTGGCCGTCGAGCCAAAAAACAAAACGGATTAATTTGAAAACAGAAAGACTTATAATCAATTTTTGGGAGATCTTTATCATATGCCTGACCGGTTTTTTCAGCCGGGTCGGAAATGCTGTAATATATAATATCTCATTTTATATAATGATATGTTGGGTGCATCCTCTCCAACTGTGTTTAAATTCAAATTTTAAGAAAGACAAGAAGTATTCTTATTCCAAAAACTAATTTACGAATTCTAGCTATTTTCAACATGATTGTCCCGAGTATCTGATATTCATAGTTTCTTTTGTTTCTGTTTTTTTTTCAGTGAAGTGGAAAGTGAAGTAACAGAAGGAAATTCAGAAAATGGACTTGAGGAACATTCCCCAAGCACAAGTAAAGTATTTCATTGACAAATTACACTGAATAATGTGTGAAAGTGTGTTGAATTTAAATTCTGATCAGTAGTTTTACTCACATTTGTCTCTTCCCCCTCAGAATCGGCAACCGAATGTAGCTCCACTCTGTTTCCACCGAGGCATAAGCGAGGCGCTTGGTCCCTGGTGTGCGACACAGAGGAGCAGTGGGTCAGTCTGGCAGAAAGCATCAAGGACAAAACCTCCCCACAGGACCGCCACCTCTACCGTATCATCAGCCAAAACTTCCTGCCAGAGATCAGCAGCATGATCGAGCACAAGGTCAGATGACAAAGTGATAGTTCATACTGTCCTCTGTGTCCTCTGTCTTTTGGAGTGGATTGTTTATATGATATGAGAAGAGCTCTTTGTTCTTACATGGAAGTACCTTTCTCTTAGCAAGACTACTCAATAACACTCTTGTGTTAATAGTTTTGCCTCTGAGGTGGAGGGGCAGATTGCTGTGTCTCATGTTGCTTCGTGTCACCTTTTCTTGTTTTCTGTGAAAAACAAAGACTGCATCGAGAGACGCCATCATGACTTTGTTGCTGTGAATTGTGTTTGTAAAAGGTGGATCCTGACATACATTTTGTGTCATTTAAATGAGACAGTGGTTGTTTGAAATGAATGATTGACTCGCTTTAAGGAAAACATGACCAATACCAGGAAGCAGTTCTACTGCAAAATAAGTGTCTTTTTGTCTATGTGCTCACTGTTGACATCAACGACTGCCTCACAAAACTTGATTCTACTCATTTCACTTAATCTTTCATCCAGTCTCAATTCTGGAAATTACATGATGGAGTTTTCCAGTCTACACTCATGGTATTATGCTCTGGTACAGACACTATACTCGCTGTACTCCTAATATACTTGCATTTAAGGGCCCTTAGTCTTGCTTTGCTTCACTTAAATTGTTGTGCAATACAACAAGCAAGTTTGCCCTCAACTCTAATTACTTATAATGATACGGACCTTGAGAGAGACTGCATTAAGAGATGTTTCTAATATTTAAACATCTTGTTTTGATATAAACAAGGAAGAGAAGATCACGTGACACCTTTGTTGCACCTGAGCTTAACACTGCAGCAAACTAAAACCTGACAAATAAACCTAATGTGACATTTAAACCTCCCAGAAGATCCAAAACAAAACGTTTATGAAGTCAGAATGAATGGCAGAGCTGGTATTACGGTTCCCTTGTATTGCACAAATGTACAAAAATTCGGAACCAACAAGTGTTTGGTTTTTTTTACTAGCTTTGTCGAATAAAGTCATAAGTATGCTGTGCTCGGGGCCATGTTCATTTGTCTATCATATGTAAACCTCAAAACCTGGTGTTAAGTAGCTCAAGGGGAGATTACACACACATATTTTTCGCCTTGTTGAAGCACGTCAAATGCCTTTTTTTCCCCCTCTAGATAGTCATTGATTGCTTCAGCTATACAAAGCCAATGTTGGTTTTCATTTACCTGTTTGCACAAAGATGAAGGCTTTCAGCTCCTGTGATATATAACCAGCTCTTCCTGTTGCTATAGAAACCCCCCTAAGCCTTGTTTCCATCATCATCAGCAGTGAAGTCAAGAATCCTATTGGCAGTCTGATGTCAGCAGAGGGGTTACTTTCTAATTGCAAATGGCCATTAGATGAATGCAGCATTGTCCTTAATCAATTACACACTCGACACTCGCGTACTACGCATCTGGCATTTAAAAGATAGCTTTCTCAGTCCATCGTATAGGTAAGGTATTCTGCTGTTTGGTTGTTATGCAAGTGATTAATCTGCTTCTATTTTTCAAAGCTTGTCCATGAAAAAAATGCTTCAATTATATGGTTTCAGATAATCGTGATTGCAATGTGAGAAAAGCTCTAATTGGTTAACATTTGTTCAAAGAATCAATTTAACACTGGTGTGCGCTTGATATGTAACTTAATGCCACTGATGCCACACAGCAGGATTTCTTGATTGGACAAATTCATTATCTAATATCCTGTTATTTAAAAAAACAGACTTACAGGTTTTGTACAGGTGAAATTTTCAGTACCAGAATCAAAACATTATTAGAAAATAAAACACAAGTTTTACCAGCGTGTCAAATGAGCTTCTCAGTATTGGCAAAGTCAGGAAGTAGAATTGAAGAACTGCTTATTTGAAAGAGAAAAAAAAAAGTGTCTGAATTTCACATTTAAAGACAATTTTATGTTTGTAAACTCTTAAGTATGTACACTAAGTCTAGTAGGAAAGAACTGAACCTTTTTTAATCCCCTACTTCATGTGACAATCTATTATGAATTGAATCAGAAAACCAATTGTATAAATGTTGGTGTGTGACCTTATCTGTCATCCAAAACTGAAAAAAAAACCAGTTCCGAAAGAAATTAAAAAAAAGAATCCCAGTGTCTCAGTTTATTAGGGAACTAGCCATATAGAATACGTGATAAATGCCTTCAGCAAACAGCTAAATGACAATGTAATGATACGTTCTGCGTCAAACCTGTTCTGAGACAAAGCTGTTTGCCATTATGTTGCACCTACAGTTCATTTCAGTGAGTCTTTTTTTGTTCAAGTTGTTTATATCCTTTAATGCAGAGATATTCTGTGCTCATCCAAGCGAGCTGATTGCACTCTGTGTGTGTGTCTCGGGCGGCTGTCACCAGCCATTTCATGGGGCACTGACAGTCGGTAGGAGCTCACCTTGAGGCAGGATGGAGCCTCTTGAGTGACAGCTCTGCTGTGCCGCAGGGTTTTGTCGACCTCTCTAAGTGGTGACACCAGAGGCACTCCATCTTGTGTGTGTTGGACGGTAGAGTGGGGATTTAGTGCTGCTGGTAATGTGTGGAAGAACTGTGGAGCCTGGGGACGCACACGTCAGTGTTTCCCACTCAGACAAGGCAGAGATGGAGTGGAGATGTAAGACTTGTGGAGAGGGCATCTAACATTAGATCATGTGTTTCTATGTCTATGTATGTCTTTCTTGTTCTTATCTTCCATACACAACTCTCTTTCTTCACTCTGCATTTCACTCGTCAAACACATCTTCTTTTTGCCTCCTCACCTTCGCACATATGAGGGTGGTATTACTTTAGGAAGGTGTGGAGGTGATAATGTAATTTGGCCTCCTGTTTATCCATATTGACCAATTGTGACGCCTCTTTGTGCTGGTTACTCTTCAGTCCTGCTTCCCAGATGAACTCTGACATGAGCTGCACAGACCAGATATAGACCGGCTTTCAGGGGATCTGCTTAGAGCTTTGTTTTGGCTGGTGTTTTCCTCTCTCGCAGTCAGCAGTGCCTCGATCCTTGCTATGTCAGCTGAATGGCCCCATTGATGGATCATAATGATTGAGTTTCATCCATATAGTTGATCATATTTGGATAATCAAAACTTTCCTTCTCCACCTGACCTTCCAGTCAACCTTCCCATTATGTAACAGAATCAATGGTTATTGATTGGATTTGTTTTCTTGACTAACTGACCAAGGAGTGTTGGGAGACTGTAAGCAGCAGAATAGAGAGGGAGACTTGGGGGAGGGGAAAGCAGAATCGGTGACCTCTTGATACTCTCTCTCCCTTTTCACAACACCTCAGGGCCTGTCAGGCTGTGTGGCTCTGTGTACGGATTGTGGATCTGCCCAGAAGGCTAGAATTAAAAACACAACATTGGCTGCATAAATCTACAGCGTAGCTACGTAAATCATATGATGATGATATTTTACAATAGGTTCTCGATAATCATGTGATCATTTAAAACTAATTCTGTTTACAGAAACATCACAGTCAAAATAAAAACTTCACATCTGACCCATCATCTGCATCTGGATTAGGATTCTGTTTTTTTTTTTGTGTTTACTAGTATAACAAACACTTAATCTCTCCATTTTCCTCTCGATTTGTTTCTTTAGGAGCGTGAACAGAAACAGAAGTTACTGGACCCAACTCCAGCGCGCATGTCTCAAAGATTCTCTGACCATCACATTAAAGAAGATGAGGAGGTGTGTTTATGCGTTTGTCTACTTTCATTCATTATCGATTGTATAAAAATTAAAAAAAAAAAGTTAAACAAGTCGGCATCTCCACAGAGCTGGATGTATCTCAATGTTCACTTTAACAATGCATTCCACTACTGTTCAAACGTATGGTTGCTTATTGATGTCATTGTTATTGTTGTTTGTACACAAGTCATGAATTTGTGACTTCATAAACTTTCAAACTTGCACAGCTTAATGGCTTATCGGGGCTGCCAGGAGAACTAATAGATGTATGTATGCACTCAGGAAAATCTCAAGGCATTAACAGAGGAGGAGAAGAGGAAAGATGAAGAACTGGACAGACAGGTTTTATTGGCAGAGCAGCGACGAGAAGACGAAAGACTCCTGCAGGAACAACAACAGAGAGAGAAGATGGAGAAAATCAAAGCTGTGGAAGGTAAGACGGAGAAACACCTGAACAGGTGGCGTGTAATTAGGAAGCGGGGTGTATATTTGTGTGACAAACGGCCACATAATTTAAAAAATGTGTGAAATGTGCCTGAGGTTGGCCTTACAGGGGCTGACATTCTTGTGAGGTTGGTATTATGTTCGGAGACGTTACAAAATATAAATGAAGCCTGGTGTCAAAAGTCAAATGTCCAGAAGCGGCAGTAATTTCACACTCTTTCATCAGTGAACTGTCAGCAGCAAGTAGCAGGCTCGATCAAGGGCAAAATGGATTATGAAGGACACCCCACACACAGGCCTCTACCTCTTCATTGCTTTGCTAAGACTCTTGACAACTTAGAAATCTGCAGTAGCATAGCAGCACTCAAAGCCTTTTGATTTATGTATAGTACACAGACTGCGAGAGGGAATGTTCAGGGCCTTTAATCACAGGATCACTTCTCTTTTTCTCCCTCCCTCTGATGTCATCTGTCAAGGGTTAATGAACTGCTGATTGTGCTTCAGTGGAGGAGCCTCATTAATGTATTATAGATGAACAGCAGGACCTGGCCTACACTCTGTGTGGATTGCATATGTGGAATCCTCCCTCTAATGTCTTTAATCCACGCAGCAGGGGAGCTGGCAGGCCTCTCTGCCTTTCATGTTGAAAGATAAAGCAGTGATACATATGCACTCATTGGGCTCTTTTCTGCTCTTTTGATCCGCTGGGCCTAAGAAAAGGTGGCCCATGAATCGTTCTCTTTCTGCCTAACTGGGCTGCTGTGGTCTCTGGCAGCTAAATCCTAGTTTTCACTGACCCAGCGGGCTGCAAGTGCAATTTAAACTGTAACTCCGGGCCCTATGAAAACATTGTTTGAATGTAGACTCTTGGGACAATTCTTTTTATCGTTTGTGCTTCTAATTGCTCCGTGCTCATTTTTTTTTCTTTTCCTTTTTTAGAACGAGCAAAGAGACGGAAGATGCGGGAGGAGAAAGCCTGGTTATTGTCTCAAGGAAAAGACCTTCCACCCGAGCTCATGAATCTAGAGCCTTCTTCCCCTGTACACAGAACACGCAGAAACAAAGAATTGTAAGTTGCTGTTAACATTAGTCATCAAATTTGCTTTTTACTTGTTGTATTAACATGATCTATGTTTGACATTTTCAGCTATGAAATTGATGATGACTACACTGCTCTATATAAAGGTATGCTTACACAATGGTGATGCCTGTTGCTTTATCTCAATCTGCATTAATGCCCGATCTGATGTAGTAATCCCTGATTTTCAGTGCTGGAGGCCCTCAAATCCCATAAAGATGCTTGGCCTTTCCTGGAGCCTGTCGATGACTCATATGCCCCCAATTACCACGAGATCATCCAGGTACATAATACTGTCATTGTTGTCACATGTGATGTAATGTTGAATTTGTGATTATGTGGGAGTAGGAGGTTCACATGCCGGCTGATTCATTCACAAACATTATACCCGTTTTACTGAATGGTTCTCCAAACATCTCAGACTCCCATGGACCTGTCCACCATTGAGAAGAAGCTCAACGACGGGGATTATATCACTAAGGAGGAGTTTGTCGCTGACGTGAAGCTCATGTTTGAAAACTGTGTGGAATATAACGGAGAAGACAGTGGTAAGTTAACAGTTTCATGAATGCAGACTTCAAAAATCTTTCAATATAATATTAGTCTCACTGTAAGGCTGCTGTATCAAAGCAATTCTGCCATGTGTATGTTGTTAGAAAGAGGTGTGTATATATGCATTGGTAGGGTGAGAAGCAGGGGGTGGGAGTGGGAGACACCGCTAAAGAAAGGGGGCCGGACTTGGTGCTGCGTTGGGGCCGGGGCCAGGGCAGCCTTGACAGTGATTAATGGGGAGTGATTGAGTTGTGCTCCAGTGCTCAGGGGGATCCTCGCCCTGCAGTGCCAGAGAAACATTCCAGCCCCTAAGCCTCCTGTCTGGAGCCATCCATCCAACTGAATGCTCTCCCCAGGGATAGGGGGGAGGAGAGTGGTAAGGAGGCCTGGGGTGGAGCAGGAGGAGGAGAGTGAAGAGGTTTGAGGGGCAGGGGTCATTTTACGCCCTCTGACCTGGTCAGTTGGCTAACTCTGGGCTGAGAACAGAGAAGCAGTTTTGCATTTTCTGAGTACACTGCATGCTTATTGGCTGATATGTGTGTGTGTTTTGTGTAAAGGAGAAGGAGTGACTGGCCTACAGCAGATTTGTTGTGCTACATGAGTGTTTTTCTTTGTCACATTATATTAATATTTATGTGCAGAGCTAATGTTGATTTCTGTCTGTTCCCAGAGTACACTATCATGGCTGAGTCTCTGGAACGATGTTTTAGCCGGGCCCTATTAAAACATTTTCCATCCGAGGATGGCGATACAGATGAGGAGTTCCACATCAGCAAAGAAGACAAGGAGCGCAAGGACAAAAAGCGCAATCGTGGCAATAAACATTTGGGACCTGAAAGTTTGATCAGGGCAACCGAGCAAGTTCAGCGCAAAAGAAACTCTCAGGGGGGCAAGGGCACAGTACTCTCGGAGGAGGACAGCAAGCTAACGCGGCCTCCTCCCCCACCTCACTGGGCTAGCGGCCCCCCTTACCCCCACGGCCTGCCGACAAGACAGCACCCCATCCACGGCGGAGACCTCAGAGGCATTTACCACCCAAGGCAACAGGTACTCGCAGAGTAGCATTTCTATTTAAAGTTTCTCTGTTTCCAAAAAGTTATACAACTCATTTGTCGTCTTCATCATCATTTAATCTAACGTGAATCTTTTTTTGTGCCAGTTAATTCTCTTTAATATTGCTGAAGATCACAGCTCCCTTCTTGTCCCACCAGCTCTGTCGTCCTCCTGGTCCTCATATGTATGGCCAAAGAATGCCCATGGATCCCCGCTTTGTCTACCAGGTTCGCATCCCCAGGCATGGAGACCCCAACTTCAACCACATGCCTAACAATTTCAATATGCAGGTATACAAGACTCACTACCATTTTCTAATTTGGTGATTGACACTGGTAAAACTAATGTGCAAATATAATCATCCAAAATGTTTTGTTTTTTTCTTTTTCACCAGCATCGCATGATTGAAGGACATCACATGGGCCCCAGATACTCATTAGGGCCGGATCCTAACCAGCAACATCCTCAACAGCACCCCTACATGGGTCCAACTCATGGCCCGTCTTTGGGCCCACGTCCCATGGCTCGCCAGCCTGGGCCTCCTCACGAAGCCAGCATGTACCCATCCCACCACCGCCCGGAGGGCCACACCTTGAATTCCATGGGTAACCGATTCTCAGGGCCAGAAGGACCCCCGCAGCACACCCACCCAGGCTTAAGGCCTCCTATGAACATGTGGACTAACATGAATCACCAAGGCTTGGAAAGGCCCAACGGCATGCACATGCAGGATCCTAACATGGTCAATCAACGCAGCTTTAATTATGGTGGCATACCTCCTCCGGCTGGACATAAACCATGGCCAGAAGCTGCTGGATACCCCCACCATCCTTCCAATGCCCAATATCAAATGTCTGCAGCAGCCAGCTCCCAAGCACCCATGTCGTCTCGTCCCCCAGTGCCTCATCCTGACTCCTCTGGCAGGACACGCTTGGCTTCCATGCTAGAAAGCCCAGAGATGTTGGCCCTGCAGCAGCTGTCAGCCTCCTCTGGACCCCCTGCTGGTGCCCCTCATCAGCACATCGGCAACTTTCAGCAGCCCGGACCCCCATCAGGAATTGGCAGCATCCCAGCTCACCCCTCACAACAGCCCCCCTCTGCCCCTGAGGTTCAGCTGCTCCGTCCTGCCAGAGACAAAGGGCTAGACAGCCAGCCTTCCCAACAGACAGACTTGCACCCCAAAGGTAGACCTGACCTTCTCTTGCAGTATTTCACAAACCTCTGTGTTCTATATGGTAGAACTTAAATACAGTCTAACCTTTCTCTCCATAAACTACGTTTGTAGATTCTAGTATTGCGATTTGTTTATTAGTACAATCCCACATCTATGCCATTCTGCTGTCTCGTGCTTTTTACAATTTGATTTTAATCATTTGTCACAGTAAGAGGCATATTGAATATTCATCAGTTTAATTTGGTTTCCTTGCTCATGTCTTTGAGGCATAAACGAGATGTTATGCCATTAATTCAATTTTGTGTAAATATGTTTTCCATCCAGAAGAGATACAATAGGCCATCTTGCCTCGTTTCACATTTTTTGTAAAATTTCTTTGGTTAAGTCGGATTAGTGAAATATTTTTTTTCTTTTATTGATTTACTAGCACAACCTCATACATCTATTAATCAACCTTCAAGCTTAGTTGGATTTACAGAATTCTATTATGCTAACCATTCTTTTATTTCTCTATATCCTAACAGGTACCACTTCAGAGAATAAAATGGCGGCCAACAACATTTCTGAAGAATCTTCTGCACATAAAACCATTTTTCCAGTTACTCAAGAGCCCCCAACTATCCTGAGCCCCACAGGACATGTCAATGGGCCAGAAGATAAACTGCCTACTCCCTCGGACTCTGTTAGCCTGCCACAGAAAAAACCCTCCGAACCTTGGCTGACACAAGCCGGGAGCCACAAGCAGGAGAGAGATCAATGTCCGACTAAGTTCAGCAGCACCAGCACCATATCACCAAATGTCAACACAGGTGACAGCAACTCAGCTGTTCCCTCTCCACCAAACCCACTTCAGCATACACCCACCAGTCCACAGCAAAACACTCAGAGTCCTGCAGTTGATTCTCAAAACTTAACGCCACCACATGTTGCAGCATCTCAAAATTCAAGTCGGCAGAAGCCGGAAAACAACTTAAACCACACGCAGAATGCACATCAGCAAAATGAACCCCAGCAGAACATCCAAAAACACGAACACTCTCGGGCCGTTATTTCCCCTCCTCACAGCTTTCCACAGCCAGTGACCCAAAACAATCAGCTGCTACCTTCTCATCACGCCCCCCAAAACACTTCGCCTCAATGCCCCGCGCAGAATAGCCCCTCTCATGGGATGCCTCCAAGTGCTGTTCAAAGCACCCAGCCTGGACGCCCTCAGCCAGCCCCTCTCACTTCTTTGCCACCTAGTCATCCTACCCCACTATTACCCTCCCAGCCTAGCCCAGCAGACCATGGAGATCAGCGACCTAGTGAGCCCCCAAGTAGGCCAGACACAAAGGGATCTGCCATTTCTCCACAGCAAACCATGATGACATCTGGGCCGCCAAGCAATACTTATAAACTTCCGTCTTTTAGCCCCAATCACCATCAAACCCAACAGATGGGCAGTAACCTGGGTGTGCAGCCTCAGAGAGGACTGCCACATGGTCAAAATCCAGCCATGCCCCCTCATTCCCAAGGCCACATCAATGGAGCTATGGGTCCTCATGTAATGGGAAACTCTCCACATTCACACTACAACCAGGCAAACATGGGCAGGCCTGTGCCCCCATCTGCTCATCATTCGTTTAACAACCAGGTCATCAATGCCCTCCACAATCCTGCTCCCCAGCCCACCTACCACCAGCAGGGAGGGCCTGCATACTCTTATCACATGACTGGTCAACAGCACCCTCAGGCTCACAGCAATATGTACCCGCCCAATCAGTACCAGCAGCAAACCTACTATCCTCAGCCTCATCACCAAGCTCAGGCTCATAACCAAGCCAATGGTCAAGGGGCTTACCCTCCAGAGAACTGGCACCGGCCTCATTATCAGCCACACCAGCCCAGTGCCTACCCCCCTGTAGCAGGTGCCAGGGCCAACGGTCAGTCAAAGGAAAGCAGTGTGTCCCCGCTGGGTTCTGAAGGCTCCAGTAGTGCCAGTTTGGTTTCCCCTGGCCCCACACAGGAAGTCGCAGTTCACTCTGGAGGCGCAGAGGAAGGGAAGTCTGACAGCAGGGAGCAGGTTGGCGGTAGCAGTCAGGCAAAGCAGGATCCTAATGAGAGCTCAGAGCGACCTGATAGCCCCAAAGAAATCCTGGACCTCGACAGCCATAACGCTGCCGCCCGCCATCGCAGCAATCAGCCGCTTCAACAGCGACATCCCCCTGCTTCTGCTGCATACATGCCATCTGGCCTCATGTATGACCCTCAACTTTTACACCCAGGGATGCAGCAAGGCGGCGTCCCTCCGTTACACATGATGTCTCAGAATCGGGGGGTTGGGAATTGCCAGCCATACGCAGGCCAGGCATATCCGGATCCAGGACGCTATGTTGCCCAGAGACCTCACCCACATTTGATGGAGGCTCTGCAGCGACCCCAACAGCTGCCCTACTCTCCTGGGCAAACACGCATGGCCATGTTCAGACACCCACGACCTGGGTGGCACTTCCAGGGCATGATGATTCAGCAAGGAGGCCTCGGATCAGAGCGCTTTATACATCCGGGGTAAAAATATCATGTTCATTTTTAGCTCATCCATACGGTCAGTGTGTGTTTTTGCTGCTGTGTTACATTGTTTGGCTTCAGGTTTTTAGAAACTCTCATGGCTATTAAAACCAGATTTTCAGATAAGAAAAGATAAGCAGGTACAGCAAACTGAGGAATAACGGTGTTAAAAATACTTTTTCATTTTATGTTTGCAGGCAGCAGATGACGGCTACTCCTGGTGTTCCTGCCAGTAAACAGGGATTGTAACTTTGTATGGAAGTAAGTAAAATCGTCAATTACATTATATGTCAAAACTATTATTGGCAGTATCCTTATAATAGTGTTTGCTTTAATATTGTAAGTGTATTCTTAAAATGATGGAACTATCACCAGAAAGACATGTTTGTACAAACAAAACTGATCATGTCTGTTTTTTTTCCCCAACAGAAACTTTTCTATCAACAAACATCTGGACGACGTAGCGGGCCACATGCCTTAGTGAATGCAGGGCTAGACAGAGCACACTATTCTTACACTGAAATCCATCCAGGCTGCTGGCGTTCCTCGTATAAATATAATGTGAAATGTTATTGAGCCCTGCAGAACAATTCTCTGTTGGCGTCCCGCCCACCCACCACCACAGAACTCGTAGTGGCCAATCACAGAGCGGCTCGGTGAAGCTGGCGGAACTGCTGCTGTCCAACTCGAGCGTTTGAGCTTTGACCCATGAGCAGGACGACAACCTTGTTAACCACTAGGTCAGCCTGCCAGACGCAGGAGACATTGCCTTCAAGAACACTGGACCGAACTCCTCTCTGTGGATGAATAAACACTGATCGGAGCTCACATTGTCTTGTCCACAGACTGTAAGGCAGGACGGGAGCTACTGACAAGACCGTGACAAGGGAGCTGTTGTTTTTAACTACTATTTTCTATTCTGACCATATCTCTTTAAACTCAGGTGTAGAAGAGGAGGTATTGCGAGACTGTCATGCTAACCTAGCAAACTCAAGAGACCCCTTGCAAATTGCCTTGGTTTCCTTTTGTGAATGTACGAATGAATGTGTAGATAATAAGTACAGCACAGTAGTTGTATGTGACAGGACAAACAACACTGGCCATCCATTCAAAGTATGAACCGCCCAGCCTAGCGACAATGTCCATTTGCACCCACAACTCTTAATTCTCTACTTCTGGAGTTAAACACACAGTATATGCATCATTCAAAGCTGCCTTCATTGATAAGAATGTCTCGACTAACAGAGACAGACTGGTTAGGATGTTGCTCTTTGTATCAGACTGTACCTGAATATGCACTATAAACTTTGCTAGTCCTGACATCCTGAAATTGAGTGGCCTTGAATAGTCATACTTTAGTCGATGCCTCCCAACACATATGTATGAAAGTAAAGTATATATATACATATATATGTTAATTACAACTCTTCACCAGAGACACCTCAGGTGAGGATATTCTAAAATTCTCACACAGCATGACTTATTAGTCGGTATATAAACACATACTCATCGGGCCTCCTCCTGCTGCACAGTTGTACAGCGGGTGAGCCTTCGATTCTGCCTTCACACTGATGAGTGTTCATTTTATTTTATTTCTTTTTAACATGAACTTATCGTGGTTTGCAGAGGGGCGGTGCTGAGCTTCATTATATGACAAACACCCCATTATAATGAACTCCAGCTCAACAGTTAAATAGTCAAATGAGACGCTCTCGGATGATGTCATTCATCACCTTTATAGAGACAGAATTTATGGCAGGTCTGTTACAGATTAGATTGCACAGGTGGACTTAATAGTGACCATGAGTGCAAACCTTCCCATTGGACTTTTCCATCTGCATGTTTGTTGCTTGTTTGAGTGCTTTCTCCCTTGTCAATGCCAAGTGTTTCCTCAGGGTTTACAGTTTCTATATACGGGTATTGTTCTGACTTATTTGAAGGAGTTATGGCGTTGGGGCGGGGAAACAACAACAATAAAAAAAAAAAGAGCTGTTAAGGAGGGTCTTTTAGTTGGACGAGCACACTGTCAGCCTGATTTTCATTGCATCAAAGTAAAACGTTTTTTTGTTTCGTTTTGTTTTGTACATTCCTGTTATTGTGATGACAACATTTTTGCCATCACAATTCTATATTTATCATCTTTATCTTCTGACAACACTGTTTTCTCAGCGCTGGTGTGATCTATGGAGGCTTTGTCTTTTCTTTGTGTGTGAGCCCCACTAGTGTAGTTTAGCAAAAATGAACAGAATCTACCTCAGCGAGCCATTCTGTGGCTTCCGCAAAGTCCCTCCACTCGCCTCCCTTGCCCCGCCAGACTCCTGGGGGTCAATCTTTTTATGACCAGCTGAAGACTTTAGCGCCACCTTTTGAGTTTCTGAACGACGGAACTGAGAGTGGCCTCGCGATACTCTTTAGATATCAGTGCACAGGCACGAAACTGACCCACCACTTTGAGGAGAAGTGAATATTTCGGTGTTGGTAGGTGACAGATACTGAAGGCATTGTAAGGAAATATTTGAAAAACGAAAGTGGAGTAGAAAAACGGTTGGTGCCTTTTATTCAGTAAGTTCGTCACAAATTGCTTGTCCTTGTTATTTTGTTGAAATAGGGAACCATCTCAATATTTAGCAAGCCTGTTAGAACCACTAAAGATTTCAGTGTGTTCGTTTGTGCCGTCTTGTGTTCGAAGGACAGGGCTGTTTTAAAAAGTCTGTGATATTCTCCTATGTTGTACATACGTGTGTGTGTTTGTATGCGTGTGTTTCTGGTGTGCAGAATGGACACCAGATGATTTGAAGCATGTTCAACTCTCACTTTTCGTCTGCTGTCATCCCTCTGCACTAGTGGAAAACATTTAGACGTGATTAAATGTGAATCATATTTATTTGGTCTTTCAAGAATTTTTGTACATTTTTGGACTTGTTTTAATATAAAATTGGTGTTTGCTTCTTTTTTTTCTTCTTCTGGATGTTTCTGATGTGTTTAAGCAGTCGACTTTTTCCTTCAGTATAGTGGTTCCACTGAGGGGGGGTAAAAAGACCTGCTTCTTTAATTTTTAAGTGACGTTTACAAGTTCTTATCTGACTGATATAGATTATTTTGGAAATGGAACTGAGTATTTTCTATACTGTACATTTCTTAGAAATAAATAACTTTTCTGAAACAAGACTTTTTAAAATCATTCTGAGTCGCATCTGTGGGGAAAATATGAACCTAATGGCTTTGATAGCAGATCAGTAATATTGCTGAGCAAGAAGAGAAAGGGGGGAAAAAAAAAAAAGATTTATACAACCTTCTCATAAATGGAGTATCTCTATAATCTAGTAAATAAACAGAAAGGCCGAAAGTAATGAAATGTGAACAAGCAAGGCACGGCCTAATGCAAGACAATGCATTAATCTGCTGGAGCTCTTCACATTGTCGGCTTCAATCAGCCCTGATACTTGTGACGGGAACCCTCAGCAGACTGACGCTAGTGCGTCTGGCCCCTCCTGATTGCAGCAGTCGCTGATGTGTAGTGACGCCGCTCCAACGTGAGGCAGCTTGGCTCTTTCCAGGATCTCTTTGGGCGTGCTCCTTGTAAACGAACGAGTAATATATTCTTTTGTCCAGGACTAATGGGGGGGGGGGGGGGGGTAAATGCAGATGAGGCATGTAATTAAGATACTTGAGGCTCACATAGCAAGCTGTTGTGGAACTACAACAACAATTCCACAACAGTTGGGATATGTGTGACATGTAAATACACACAAATGTAATTAATCTTCGTGTAAACATATTTTAGTATATGTAGAACATAGACAAAAGTAACTAGACTATTAAAAAGGGAAGAAAAAATGATTTAAAGTTGGTGGTACTGATGGAAGGAAAGTCGTACGAGCATTGGTAGCCAATCAGGCTGATTGGCAAGTCGCATGAGTTGGTTTTACGCAATGTTTTCAAGTGAAAGTGCAAAAATGTTGTTGCATTTTTGGTGTCCCTTAAAAAAAGAAAATGGTGCATGGAGCCACTCTCAACTTTTTGAGAAAAGTGCTTCCAAGTTGGAACTTATCGAAAAAGCATCGACTCCCTGTAAATGTGAGAAAACACAACTTTCTGGAAACGATGCTACTGCACATGTGCACTTAATGTTATTCTTATAACATTCATGTATTATTAATAGATTTATTGTATATTATATATATTCATTTTTTTTAAATTACATATACATTATGAAGACACATTTAGTCTTAATATAATGGTTTTACCATGTTTAAATTCATTGATCTTTAAATAGGTGGAAGCCTAAAACAAATAATAAAAAGAAAAACATTGAGAAGAGGTGGGATTTAATATGTTATACTTCTTCCCACTCTTTGTCGGAACTGCAACCTAAATGTATTGTTCTGCTTTACTTTATCACTGTTTCTTTGGTTGGTCATGGTTATTGTGCACTGTTGACATTGATATCTGATTTAGAGCATGTCGGAAATAAAAAAAAAAAAGGAAAGGAAATATTTTTAACATATTGTTCTCTGCTTGCATGTGGTTTGAATACAAAAACATATAGTCCGCACTAGTGGCCTGGGATGTTAACTAACTATATTGTTTTCAGATTTTCTGCCATTTCCATGTAAACGAACCTTGATTTCAAAACGCTCAAAAAGGCATTAAAGCTTCACTTTGTCTCCATTAAGATCAATGTATGTTGAATTTACAGTTCCAAAGCTGTTGCTTCTGTTTGAAATGACGGACCCCGCGGTGCAGGCGTTCCTCAGCACAAAACCGGACTTTACACTCTGAAAACACCTATTTTGGTCCGTGAGCCTGATGCTGGACACCATTTTTAAACGTGTATGTGTACTTTTCCCCTCACACCTGTCTTGCCGGCCAGTGTTTACATCCCAACACTCACCAATGAAATGCCTCTTTTTGAGGGGATTCAACCAATCAGCGCGAAGAAGGCGGGGTTTTGCTGCACCTTTTCAGCCAATCAGAATGACAAAGGCGGGACTCAGTTGCACCCAGAACCAGATTGCCTGTGAGGCTGCGCGTCGGGCAGAAACACAAATTTGACTTGACAGTTTCCGCTGAAGACTGTTGTGTTCTTTCGGCACGCGTTATTCCTTTATCTTTAAACGGTGCAGCTTGTGCTATTTTCCCGAAAGCACGATGATAAGTTCGGTTTTTTTTAACTGAGCGTCCGCCAAGTGACTGAGAAAACCCTCCGTCAGCTGTCGAGGCTCCAGCTGAGCTTTGTGCCATTAAAATCCAGTTTTTAACGTTCAACACACAGCAGCTGTCAACGTAAGTTAAGAAAAGTGTGTCTGCTTGAAAACTGAACACTCCTTTCACTTATAACTTACTATTTAACTGTCTGTGTATTTGTCCATGTTGTACTTCGTGTGCGTCGTGAACATGGTGGAAGTAGTTTCAGAGGAACTAAAAGTCGCTCTTTGCTCCCCTGTTCCTGTGAACTGGATTGTTAAGCTGCACTTTATTATTGAAGAAACTGATACCGAAACGGTGTTCTCGCTTCTCCAAACAAATTGGCATCTCGGTGTGAGGTTTATTCCAGTTCATGTTTTCATCTCGTCACACAGAATGGCAGCCTCTCCACAGCGCCCCCCCGTGGCCGTGCTCCTGCTGGTGCTGCTGTCCTGCCTGACCGGGGGTCTCTCCATCCCGGACCCCCGGCTGAGAGAGGCCCTTATCCGGCTGGAGGACTCCATGCAGGCCGGGGGGAAGATGGAGCTGACGGATGCCGAGAAGCGTCTGGACGCGCTCCTCCTCAAAATGAAGCAGGAGGAAACGGCGAGAGCAGATTTCCCTCCTGCCATGCACTTCTTCAAGGCCCGCGACCTGATCAGGGCCAGCCCCATCTTCAGCGTGCTGCAGAAGATGCCTAAAGGTACGCGGATGAAGCGTGTTGGCTTCATTGGCGCCAGAGAGACAGACAGTCACACACATTTACAGAAGTACACGCAACCGTTCGGGGTCACCGAGAACATGCAAACTGCACACAGAGAAGCCCGGCTGGTTATTTGAACCCGTGATCTTCTCACTGTGAGTCGAGATCGCAAACCACTGCACCACGGGCCGATTTTAGTCCCCAATTAACCTCAAACCAGAGTAACTTGTAAGAACATGCGGACTGCAGACATAAAACACCCCAAAACCAGACTCCCAACTGCCGCTTTATGAAGCTTGCGTGTTTACAGTTTTTACAGAAAGGTAATTGCTCAAGTTATTAAAGTTAGAATAGGCGATGCTGTCCTGCAGGTTTTTAATAATCTGCTCCTGTCAAACATTGATGAGCGATCACAGTATATTAGTAATTCTCATTCATGTCATGCATAGGGTTGCAAGATATAACATGCAGTGTGTGTAAATGTTGAGTGTTGTGATAATGATACGATTCGTGATAATAACAAATATTTATTTCTGTTCTTTTTTTTTTTTTTCTGCATCTGACACCAGCGATGTCGGTGATCTGTTGACTTTCTTTTCGGTAGTTTTTCTTTTCCCCCCGTGGATTCCTGTGCTTCTGATTCCTGCCTGTGACCTCCAGCTGAAATAAAAATTCTAATTTTCATATTTAAATTCAGTTATTTACAACTATTACAACAGCCTCCCAGCGTTCTTGAAGTTGGGCTTGTATTCAGAAATATACCTTTTAATAATAGCTAATAGATTTCCATCACGATTCCTTGAATAACTCTGTGATCCTCTGTTTCAGGTGGAGCTCTCCATGTCCACGACCTCTCCATGGTGGATGTGGAGTGGGTGGTGAAGAATGTGACGTATCGGCCTCACTGCTACATGTGCTTCACCGACAATCGGTCCATCCGATTCATATTCTCCTCACAGTGGCCCAAACCTCGGCCCGGCTGTTCTCCATGGGCCCTGCTGGAAGCCCTGCGGGCCAAGACGAAGAACGCCACCGATCTCGACAACAGGTGACGGGGAAATAACGCCGTCGGGAACAACAAAGCCGCGCGATATATTTTATATGAGCACATCTCCAGGCTAACGTCTAACTGTAATCTGTTGTAACCGGAAATATCTGGCGCCTGTCTTCGTGCCTAAAACTCATTCATCATTTTGGTATAAAAACACATAGATAATAATCTACATTGTCTATCTGTGTTTTATTGCCAGATCTGAGTGGCTTTAAATTAGTGGATCAGAGAAGAGAAAAGGGAGGAACCGATCCCTTCAATAAATAACATCAAACAGTAATTAGATATATTTCTATATATTGGGGCCTTATTGTTTGTCAGGCTGGCAGTTTAATTTTAAAATGGTCTTAAGTAGTCTAATAAAATTGTATGTATTCTCGTTTAAATAAGTTTTTGATGGACATGAAAAAAAAAAAAAGTTACTTTTAATTCATTTTGAAAATTTGTCACGACAAGTGTGAAGTTCTATGTCAGTGTTCATGGGTTCATCACTTTTCATAGAGAAGCGTCAACAAATGGATGAAAAAAAAACAACAACAACAACCACACTAAGTGCTGCTGATGCACGCTTGACTCTCGCCCTGCTTGTCATATTCTTATTTTTTTCCTCAGCATCATGAACAACCTGACACTGTTCACGGATCAAGACCCGGAGGTCGTGTATCCCAGTCAGGACGTGGTCTGGGACAGGTTTGAACAGACCTTCCAGGCCCTCTGGGGTCTGGTCACATACACTCCCGTGTTCAGAGATTACTTCTACCGAGGACTCGGCCAGTTCTACACGGACAACGTCATGTATCTGGAAGTGCGGTCGCTACTGCCAGAGGTACTGCTACCAGCAGGTTTTATTACTCTGTGCATTGAAATGACCTGAATATAGTAAATATAATTTTATTTTTTTCTTGTTTGTTTGTCAGCTTTATGAACTGGATGGCAGCACCCATGACAAAACCTTTACCCTGAAGTCCTACCAGGACGTCACTGAGCAGTTCACCGCCAACTACCCAGACTTCTTTGGAGTGAGATTCATCTCGACAGTTCACCGGTAAATTAAAAACAAAAACCAATATGTTGCACTTCTTGATTGTGACGGGATGAAGACACTGATATAATCACTGTTCTCACGTTTGTGCTGGATGTTTCAGGGGTGTAAATATGTCTGTGATGACTGAAGTGGTGGAGGAGGCTATGAAGCTGCAGAAAGACTTCCCACATATCATGGCTGGTTTCGATATGGTGAGAGACAGCAGCGCTTATTGGATGATTATAGTCAAGTGTCAAAAAAAAAAAAAGAAAGATTTCAGCAATCCTCATAACCGAACACTGGAAACTAAGTGGGTTGTTATGAACTTAATGTCTAAGCAGTGGAACAAAGTACAAATGTTTCATTGCTTTCATTAGAACGTTTTCCTACTTGGAGTTTCAGGAGTTTTTTCCACTTTCGTTTGAACACAATTATCTTTACTTTCCCCCCCATAAATTTATAAAACTTGTGATGTCTGTTGACCTCGATGACGATTCAGAGGTGCAGTGACATGATGGGAAACAGACGCCGTAGAAGACGACTAATTAAGAAATGACCAAGTCACCTAAAGAAGGGTTGAATGACTTTTCATTTTTTATTTTTTTTTATTGAACCCCCCCCAAAAAATAAATCCTGATTCAAAGCTATGACACAAGTTGAATTGTGATCCGTCTCACTATATATCATATCAACGCGTGTTCATACATGCGCCCAGAAACTGGTTTTCTCTCTTCATGTACAGGTAGGCCGTGAGGAGAACGGCAGACCGCTGTGGTATTTCAGAGAAGCCCTGTCGCTGCCTCAAGAGAGAGGCATTAACCTCCCTTTCTTCTTCCATGCTGGAGAGACAGGTCGGCCGTTTGGGATACGAGTTTCCACGAGCTCATTCTTTTCCATCGTAGTCTGTGGTTCAGATTGATTTAAAACTTTACTAAAGAATTCATAATTATTAAGGATTGAATTGAGAAAACAAAACAAACAAAAAAAAAAGGTATTTGAGACTCCACCCACATTTACTTTTAAAAACTCTCGGTTTGCCTCCGCTTTCTGCAGATCTTGAGGGAACAGACGTGGATCAGAACTTGCTGGATGCTCTTCTCTTCAACACTTCCCGCATAGGCCACGGATTTGCTCTCCTCCGCCACCCGGTGGCCAAAGATCTGTCCAGGAAGAGCAAGGTGGCTGTGGAAGTGTGCCCCGTCTCCAACCAGGTACGCCGTCTCTGTGTACAAACCGCTGGTACGCGTTTCCCTACAACCGATTGTCTGAACGTCTTTGTTTCAGGTGATGAAGTTAGTGAAAGATCTGCGAAACCATCCTGCAGCGGTGCTGATGTTGGAAAATCACCCGCTGGTCATCAGCTCCGATGACCCCGCTGCATTTGGTGCCGTTGGCCTTTCCTATGACTTCTATGAGGCATTTGTGGGATTTGGAGGCATCAAATCCCATTTAGGTTCCCTCAAACAGCTGGCCATGAACTCAATCAGGTAAACTTGAGCTGCTAGGAATCCTGTGTCTGCCCTCCATTATTATTTATCTTTTTTTACAGGTTCCTCTGACACTTGCTTTTGTCTTGCAGGTACAGCTCTCTGAGCCCACAGCACCAGGAGAAGGCTCTTGCTCTGTGGAATACAAAGTGGAATAAGTTTGTCTCTGAAATTGCCCGTTAGATAGAAATCAACACGTTTGTTGTTTGTGGAAAACACCAGAAAACACACCTTCGCAGGAAATACAGCATTGTCTGTAAAGATCGTTTGTCGCCTGACTTGACTAGACTTTTTTTTTTTTAAATGAGGTATTCTCTAAGATTTGTACTTTGATTCCGTTTTGCTGTCCTGTGCCTCTGGTTTGCCAGACAATTTTTGTTTTTTTTAAATTTGAGTTGTGGGTTTGTTTTAAATGTTTTTTGATGGACGGGCTTTTTTGTTTGGTGATTCCATAAGATTTGTACTTGAATGCCACTTTCAGAGATCACTGACCGAGTCCTGGTTAACCTTCATGCCGGCACGTGTGTCATTTAAAGAGGAAGATCTAGGCTATTACTAAAAGTGTAGCTGTATCTCAATGACTTTATTGTAAAAACTTTTTGATAAAAAAAAAAAAAAAAACCCTAATGCCGTTTTACAATGCATTTCATTTTATTCGTGCCATGGTGTGTGTGACCCGTCGTCCATCATCTGCTGCAGGTGTTGAATTTGGAGAAGAAGCTCTCGTCGATCGCTCCTTTTTCGATGACAGGGTCCCTAAAGAGAAAAAAAAATAGTTCAACAGATTTCATATAATCTGGTGAATCAGAGAGAGAGAAAGAAAAGTGTCTTGTGGAAGTATTACTAACTGCTGTTTGTGTGTTTGGGCCAGTTGGGCGTTGGCGCCGTCCAGATCTCTCCTCAGCTGCTTGTTCTGCTGCGCCCGCTGCCGCTCGGCGAGCAGAGCCGTGCGAGCGGCGACCAGGACGGCGCGATCGTGGCGGTCGTCCTCCTGCCTCCTCTCCCATTCGGCCCTCTGGTTACAACACGCAGACAGTCGTGAGCGGGTCGGCGGCACCCCCAATGATTGGCACGTCTCTCAGGGGAGTCATGTTACCCTTCGTTCTTCCATTTGATATTTCTGGAACTGAGTGACCAGCTGGGGACTCTCGGGCGTCGGTCTCCTGTCAACGGGGCGACGGAGGCCGGGCGGCCCGACACGCGCTGCGGTAGCGTCTCCATCCTGCTGTCCTCGCACGTGGCCGTCCTGGTGGTCACTTCCACATTCGTGGCGCCGCTTTTCCTCGATCTTCTCGCAGAGCCAGGGAGTGAACAATCGCAACAGCATTTTGATATTTACCCTCGGCGAGACGTACCTGGGCCAGATTGAAGTCTTTCGTGGCGACAGCAGCCGCTTTTCTCCTCTCCATCTCCAGACGTTGGAGTCGCAGTGTTTCACTCTTGATTTTTTCTTCGCTCTCGTCGCAGAGCCGATCTGAAGTGCAGTGGAAACACGAAACGTGTGAGCTTGCGTTCCTCCGGGCGAACCGAGGAGCGGGCCGGCGACGGGCACCGTCTACCTTCCAGCACCTGCCGGTGCCTTTGTGCGTCCCGCTCCGTCTGCTGCTGGACGAGCCACTCTCTGAGCTGCTGCTGCTGCCTCTGCCGTCTGCTCTTGCTCTCGGGGTCCTCGCCCACCAGGCCGGGCAGAATCATCTGGGCGTCGTCGTGGCCCGTCGTCTTCCAGAGGTCAGGGTCGTTCAGGTCATACTCCCGCTGCTGCTGCTGCCTGAAGGCGGCGATTTCCTTCTCGACTGCACGCTTCTCTCTCTCCTGGCGGTGGTGGAGAACGCGTGCTGCTCTCACGTTGTGGAGCACTTCAGCATCTGGAGGGGAAAAAAGAAACAAACAGGCCCCACATTCTTCTAACACTGTACATCCGAGCAAACTACAACATGGAGTTGCCACTTTTATTATGAATGTTTCTCAGTCAGGTGAAACATTTAAGCCACTCACCATAAGTCTTTTCCTCCTCCTTTGCTTCCTCCTCCCGTTTCTTTTTCTCTTCTACTTGTGCATCGAGGGCCTCCTTGTCAACCTGTTCAACAAAAATAAATTCCTTTCTTCTGAAGTATTAAGATCAATACATATTAACTTTGTTAGATACTAGTACATACTATTTATTACAATACCTTTGCAAAATAGTAAAAAATAATTGTGTCATCCTTTTTTGCATCACATATTAGAATTTAACTGTGCTTATTCGATTAAATATTTCGAAATTAAAAAGAAAATCAGCTTGGGTCTAAATTCAAAAGTGACATGATTTATCACATTTAATATGACCTAACTACCAGCTTAAACAATACCGGTGTAACGTGGACACGCAGGGTGAATCTCTTTAATTAGTATATTCAGGTCGTTTTATCCAGGAAAGAAATTCAGGAGATTGAAAACAGTCATCCTGAATTTATTTATTAACCTATCCAGAACGGGCCGATTTGAAAACTTACCCCAGTCGTCCTGAGTTTGTCGTCGAAAATCCTCGCTCGTCTTTCAGCCTCTCGGTTTCGTCTGCTCTCCAGTTTAGCTCTCGCGAGGCGGTCCGACAATAACTCCACATTAAACATTTTGACTCGCAGGTAGAGAGCCAGGGTTTCAGGCGGACGAGGCAAGCCACTATCAAATAGAACGGTTGCTAGGAAACCAGTGTTTCGGAAGCTTTCGGAAAATGTCGGCCTTTTCCGGGGAAACTGTTTCGAGGACTCCGATTGGTTGGTTTTCAAGCCTCTACAAGAATGCCTTTTTACGGACAAAGAGCGCCGCCATTTCTCTTTCAACACCGGAAGTCACGTGATCTGTATAGAGGACGTAAGTCTTTTTCCCTTTTCTTTATTGAACAAGAACATCATCCATCACAAAGAGAACATGGAAAAAATAAACAGAAATACAAGGGGGGGGGGGGGGGGGGGGGGTCAAATGTGCGTTAATAAACTAATACAGGTTAACAATCACAAGGATGTAACTGTTAAGGTACATCCGAATAGTCCCTCTATTTTACCTTAGAAAAACAGATCATATTGGTCAACAAAAGTTTTTTTTTTTTTTGCATGGATCACAAGTTAGCCATAATACATTGAAGCAAATAAAGACATCTTATTTCTATTCCTCTGCAGAAGGAGAAAGTAAGCCATGCAAAGCTATCTTTCTCTTGCAAATAGTTACTGGAGGCGTATTCAATTATGAGGCGGTGCCTCGATTTTATTCAATAGTATGCATGTCTAAGTGGATCCATCAATCCTTTCAATATTTTACACAATCAAACCCATGGGCCTCAAACACACACACACACACGTATATATATTTAAAATGGTTTGATTATATGTTGGATTTCCCATTTTTGGCCAGAGCATTCATTGATTAAAAGTGTCCCCTGTTTGATTTCCAGGCATCTCATTGTTTTGTTGTTCCTAACTTCTTTTCCCTACAAAAGAAAAACAAAGGGCATAAGAACATTTCTAAACGTTTATGAGAGCATCTTAAATAGTACTTTGTCATGCGATACCTGAGTGAAGTTCCAGTGTATTCCCATTCCTTTCAGTTGGGCCTCTTTGCAGTTGTACAGGCCGGGCTTGGATTCACTTTGGCCGGCATCGGCTAAGCAGCGATTGTCATTGTATTTGTGGGACTTGATGCCACCGATGTACAACTCACCATTTCCCCTGTAATAGGTCATCTTGTGGGCGGGATGGGGGTGGGGGGGTGGGGGGGGTTGAATTAAATTGTGCAGATAAGCCAGCAGATGACACTTGTTTCTTGGAGGCGCTTCACTTACCTGAGGTCCATAGAAGTGGCAGCCGTAGGCAATCGGTCTGTCTCCTGGCACTGGACCTTGGTCTATACACATGCCAGAATCAAGATTCTTCATCTATGAAGGGACAAACATGGAGTTAAACATGGGCACGTTCCTCTTTCTGTCAAATCTGCTTAAACAATATCAAGGAAAACCCACTCCTCCAAAGGCCAGTATGTTGTCCCAGGGATCCAGTTTAGGATAGATGTTCTCGAGGTACCATTTGAAAGGTTTACATTTGAGTTTTTTTCGAAGTCTCTTCCTTTCTGAAACATCTCCAATATCAATTCCATGATTCTGCAGAGGCAGACGAAAGGTAAACGTAGGTTGACAAAATGTAATGGTTGAATGCCTGAGCACAGGTAGTGTTCCTCAAAGAGCTGCACCTCCTGACTTCTTTACCTCAAAAGGTATGTTCCAAGCCAAATTGATGTTGTGCTTGTATTCATCCATCCAGACTTCGGCGACCCTCAGGGCGTTTCTCTTCATGGCATGGCTCAGGTCCGGCATGTACGGCTTGTGGTTCCTCTCAATGTGGGCGATCTTGGAGCAGGGGACTATTTCAATACTGCCGCCACATGTCCACACCTACATGAGCAGAAAGTTTATTTTGAACCAACATTAGCAGAAAGATTAGAGTCGACTTGACCCAAAAACTGTATTCTTGTGGTGGACTCATTCAGAAACGTATTAAAGGGTGACATTATACAGCTTTTAAACACTTTCACTTGGGTCTCGTTGGTCCAAAAACGTATTCAAAGTTCATCGCTCCAAATCTAGCTTTTCCTTGATTTTCAGCCATTTGAATCTGTGATCATAGGAGCTACATTCACAATCTGCTGTGTCTGTGTGAGCTGGACTGGCTTCACCCACACATGCCCATCTTGGGAAGAGGAGGAAGTGGTGCCATGTGCCAGTGCAGAGCTGCCTAATTGTGGGAGGAGTCAAAGGGAGAGCCTACCTCAATTGGAATTGGCTAAAACCCTGATGACACTATAAAGGGTTTGAGTTCTGATTGGCTCGTTGGAGCAACACACTTTATAAAAATCGAAACAAGCCAGGGACAAAGAGGACAGATTCTCTTCACTTCTGGGATCTAAAACCATTAGATAGTGAATTTCGCATAATAGGACCCCTTTAATTCTATCAATGTGTTGGTGAGCTCTCACGATTCGAAAGTTTGAAAATGAAACTTCACTCACACGAATTCCCAGCTCAACGTTTTCTCCACCGTACACCTTCATCCCTTCGTCCAGGACACCAATTTCTCCTAGAAACTCCCTGTTGGCAACTAGAATCCCCATGACGGATGGACTCCTGAAGAGAAGGACAATAACCATGACCACGGACACATTAACCGTCCCTCTGTGCTGTATGCTCACAAGCCATCGTGAAATCCCAGCAGTCCTTCTTGATTTCAATTGAACTTACTTTCCGGGTAATGAAGCATCTTTCTTCAGATAATACTCTGGCGTAAAACTCTCATACATGCACCACAGGGCCCAGTCGAAGGCGTGAGCTGCAGAAAGGTAATGAATGACCTTGAGATCGTCAAAGTTGACTCTGTCAAACACGGGAGACACCACCACCGTCCGGTCCGCTTTGATTTGTGTCAGCAGTGGTTCGGCCCTGTGTGCGAGCGGAGAGACACAGTTTAGTTCAGATCGACTTCGTTTATAAATCAACTAAGGTCAAACTTGCCTCATAAAATCAAGACCTTGCAACAAAACTGAGATAACGAGAGTTTCCACATAAGGAGGCATCAAGCGGAGTGAAAAAGCATCGATTTTGCATTTTGATTTTCACGGCAAAGTTTAGAAAACGATGTCCGTTGACAGGGAAACCTCAGAAACACTGACATTTAAGTTGTTAGCATGCACGGCTACTAGTGGGCGCTGTTTGTTTGTTTTTGTAATGAAACCACACATATTAAAGCGCATGCTCTCTGCACCAAACATTAATAGCGAGTGCACAGACATTTGCATGGACAGACGGCCGAGTTAGATTGCCATTACGGGTGACTCAGTGTTTCAGAAATGTTGTGATTTCCCTGTTTCCACGGAGATGGAGTATTTTCAAAAAGTACCACCTTGGGAGACGTTTTAAAAAATAAAAAAGTTGCGTTTTTAGTGACTGAGCACCGCTGGAACAGTTTCTTTTTCACACAAACCAAGTAAACACAATTGCAACAGGATCAACCTGGTTCTTAATAATTGCCAAGTTAGCTTGAGAAACACGGCCTCATAAATCCATCTGGATATTTGAAGATTGTCTTCTAATCCACCATCATTACACAAGGTGCTTATTTTCTCAAAAGGAACTGGTCCCACTGTTGCGTTGCCCTCAGGCGGGGTCATTTCACAATGTGTGTGCGTGTTTCTAATATGAAAAGAAATGATGAAGCAAATAATAAAAAAAAGAATAAAAAGCCAGCAGTAAACCTGGAAATTGTGAAAATCATATTTTGAAATTAACATACATTAGAATAACCCATCCATCTGTCTATGTATAGTTGAGACGTAGTGCACTTTGAAAAAGCTTGCAATAATAATTCCAGGTTTTTCGTCTCAATCCTACCACAACTCGTGGACTTCGATGTGTGCATCCAGGATGGCCACCACGTCGGCGGTAGCGGCTCGCCATCCAGACGCTCGGGCGTGAGCGAGACCGTGCTGCATGGTGTGCCGCACCCTCACAAAATGGACACTCGGGTTTTCTTGCTCGAGTGTCTTCACGAATGTGTCCAGGTTCTCCTTCAGGTCCTCTGAAAAACACACACACACACACACACACACACACACACACACACACACACACACACACACACACACACACACACACACACACACACACACACACACACACACACACACACACACACACACACACACACACACACACACACACACACACACACACACACACACACACACACACACACACACACACACACACACACACACACACACACACACACACACACACACACACACACACACACACACACACACACACACACACACACACACACACACACACACACACACACACACACACACACACACACACACACACACACACACACACACACACACACACACACACACACACACACACACACACACACACACACACACACACACACACACACACACACACACACACACACACACACACACACACACACACACCAATGGTGTTTGTGTCATTTTCCAACAGCAGCTGTAAGGTAATGCACAAACACAAGCATCATATGGTTTAAAAGCTGTACGAAAATAAACTCCACCAGCTCTCTGTGAAATAAATTACTGATTTGGTTAATGTAAAAATCTAATTACGTGTAAAACCGGGGCGCTCATTACGTCGATCGCGATCTACCAGTCGATCGCAAAAGGTAGTGTAGGTAGATCTCATGGCATTAAAAAAAAAAAAAAAATAGACGTCAGCCTATCATCCATCCCGTCACTTGATTGACATACAGCGCAGCCAGTCAGACGACATCTGACACTTGGGTCACTGTGCAAATACCGGCGAGTTCCCGCCAATTTTTGGCACTCGGTATATTCTCTTAAACTTAAGAAAGGGTTTAAAAATGAGTGGTGAAGCTGGACCAAGTAAGAAGACCAAAACTTATCACTTTCACATGGAATGGGTGGAGGACTTTTTTTTTTTTTTCCACGATGACATTTTGGAAGAGCGTCTGCCTCGTCTGCCAGTCGACCATCGCAATACCGAAGAAGGGAAATGTGGAGCGGCATTGTCGGGCCGTTCGTAGAAAATGCGACAACGACTTTCCGGTGAAAGGCGAGTTGAGAAAGAGAAAGCAGAAGGAACTAAAATACCAGTTTGTCCGGACAGCTGTCACTTTTCTCACGGGCAACTAAATAAACAAGACGAATCCGAAGTGTTGTCGGACGCTAATGGGAAGACCTTCGCACTCGTCGGGTAGGAAGTCACGTCAACAACAAAACAAAAAAACACTTCTTGTTTTTGTTTTTTGAACAAATTGAACAAATTCCGAAAACTTTATAGAGCAAATTCAGTGGTTTGGTTTTACAGGTAAATGCATGTTTTCTTCCTTTCAACAGCAAGGGCACCGTATATCCTGGGTGGGAGGCCATGCAAACTATACATAATACTAAGAACTAATTTTGTTTATCAAAAGTGAGAGTGTGAAAACAAACATTTTTCCTGTTTATTTTATGTTTTTATGTTTATAAATAAATACAAGTTCTGCATTTGTGAAGTAGGTTGATCTTTTTGACTTGGTCATTTTATAAGTAACTCGCTTGCTGAAAAAGTGTGAGCCCCGCTGGCCTAAAACTACATGGTGGATTATTATGACAGAGAAATCAACAATAGAATAAAAGTGAAATAAGATTGGGTAGCTCCTGATACCCACCTAACTTACACATGTTAGGTTAAAATCCGCCATCATTTTGTTGATAACTTTAAAGTAAAAACAAAGAACTAACCACAAGTTGAATATCTCAGCAATCAAGATAAAAAACAACAACAATACTTGCATTTCTTTAAAAAGGGCAACAGTATGTGTTTTTAAAATGTGGGAAACTGCATTTGCTTTGGAAAGAAACTGAATCAAATATTTAACAAACACAAAATTAAAAAAGAAATGCTAAATGTTATTTTTAAATGCACATAAACAGAAATGAGAATTTACAAAATGTGTCCAGGTTTGTCAACGTTTAGAAATGCTCATATTTGTTAATGAAAACAAGCACTTTATTTTGCACTTCTTTGAGGTTTCTTTCAAAGTATTTTAAAATGCTTTGAAAGCTGGATTGATGCATTTGAAAATACACCTGATGTACCTTTTATTTTTCCTGAACTCAAGACGGTCCTTTCAAGTAAACCAGTCATAAAACACATTCATTTTCTAAATGGGACTAATGAAGCTTCTGCTTGTATTTGTTTACAAGTATGTTAATAAAAGAGTCTTAATAAGTGCTCTCTATTCGCCAGCTGTTTAAAAGAATTATAATGTTTCACCACTAGGGGCTCTCTATTCATAAGCTGTTCAAAAGAACTATAAGGTTTTATCACTGGGGGCCTTTCTCAATGTAAAAGTTGATTGTTGTAATGTGGTTTATAAACACACTTACTTAAATTAACGTGGCTGAAATCAAATAATAAGGTGCCCCTCCTAAGAAATTTATCACCAGCCGCCACCGTTGACCACATGAATTGTGAAATTTGTACCATCTGCAACATCTCCGACCTCCCAATCCAAATAAAGAAAAGATTTGTGGTGAATGCACGTCTGTGTGTGTGCGTGCGTGCGTGCGTGCGCACATCGTAATCCTCGCTGAAGCAACATACCATTGGAGCTGCTGTCATCCACCATTACAATCTCCTTCAGCAGGTTTCGCGGCGTGCGGTTGATGATGCTGCGCAGGGCTCTTTTCAGCACCGACAAGGCTTCGTCCAGGTATATCAGTATGACTGCCAGACTGGGAAGCTCCTTCGGGTAACTCTTGCTCAAACATCTGGGCAGGAAAAAGAAAATCGTTGATCGTGATCAAGTGCGAGGACAGCCTTTATTCTTGAGCGAAGCGCTTGAGGAGTGAATTAAAAGTGCACCTCTCGTCTCTGGTGTCCGGGAGAGGCCGATCGAGAGGAAGGCGATCGCTGAGAAAAACGTTGTACCCATACTTTAAAAACAAACCCTGCGCCTCTCTTTGGTCGGCCTCGGACAGGTTCGATCCCCACGTTTTGAACAGAGGAGATTTGGGGAACAGCTTAGCGACTTTCAGCTTGTCCTTCGGGACGATTTGCTCTTTCTTATCTTCTGGCTTTTGGACACCAGCAGCATTTCTCCGTTGGTCTCGGTCCTCCTCCAGAATCTCCTGCATCCGATCCTGCTTTTTCTCGAAGGTTTCCACCACTTTGTCTTTACAGAATGCGAGAAAATAAAGAATGACACAAAGAGACACGTCAGACATAAGAACACGACAAAACATACTTCTAGGAATGAAGCACCTCGTTTCACACAGTCACACTATAGCAATGCTCAGGTTTGCCGTGATATTTGGAGCCATTTCCTTCAGCCAAATAAACCCTGAAAACATTATAAATGTGGGGGGGAAGCCTACATACAAGGGGGTGTAGCATTACTTAATAGGATGTATGACAACGCTAAAATCATGATTTTGCTCCACTGAATGTGCTTCGGATTTTGTAAATAGTTGCAGTGAGAAACTAGATGTTGCCTAATCTACCACATGATTTTATTTTAGGTCAAAAATATTGAAATGATGGCACACAAGAAATAGATGCATTAAAAAAATCTTTATTAAAGAAAATTATCAATACATTAGATTTTATTTTTAAATCCAGGTTGGCTTCCCTGCCATTCTGGGTATTCATTGGAGTTGGTGGCTGTCCTCCATCCGTCTTTCTGGCTGGAAAAAAATATAAGGACACAAGATATTTGAATGGATCATATGATTCTCTGTATGAATTAATGTTATAGCCAAGCGCTTTCTCATACAGGCATACCTATATTATTTTGACCTCTGACCTAACTGGATCTACTCTCCACTTTCCCCCCCATCCTTACTGTCATAATGAAGTACGCCGTCCTCACGGTCACAATTTTAGCGCGCAAACAGAAATCAAAAACACATTTAAACCACCACATGTTTCCGTTAGTGCAGTCAAAAATAATGCGTTAATTTAATTAATTGATTTGACACATTTAACTTGTTAAATAAAATTTTTCGCAATTAACGTAGTTTTGTTTACTTCGTTTTTTTTTTTGTTTTTTTTTAAGTCCCTTACCGGAGCTCTGATTGCATCACCGTGACTACAGAGCAGCCCAGTACCAAGTCGAATAATATTAATGTTTTTAGTTATTTTTATTGTTTTATATTGTTTTAATTCTGTGTTATTTAATTTATATATATTTAGTTTATCTGCTCCTGTCTGTACAGCCCTTTAAAACACCATTGGCCAAAGGGCTCTATAAATAACGTTGAGAGAATGCAGAAAGTTTCACTGTACAAAGTTACCGGACGGCTGATTGAGAAAGTGAAAGTCATTAGTTTTATTTTGAAAAGCTGAATTTAACGACCACCAAACTGCTAAAGCTGGAGGAACTCTCAAGCTAAAAGGACGTTATAAAAATAGTCTTTGAATTGAAATATACACTCACCGGCCACTGTATTACGTACACCTTGCTGGTACCGGGCTGGACCCCCTTTTGCCTTCAGAACTGCCTTAATGCTTCGTGGCATAGATTCAACAAGGTACTGGAAACATTCCTGAGAGTTTGGTCCATATTGACATGATAGCATCGCACAGTTGCTGCAGATTTGTCGGCTGCACATCCATGCTGCCAATTTCCTGTTCCACCACATTCCAAAGGTTCTATTGGATTGAGATCTGGTCAGCAACAATACCCAGGTAGGCTGTGGCGCTGACACGATGCTCAGTTGGTACTAAGGGAACCAAAGTGTGCCAGGAAAATCTCCCCCACACCATCACCAGCAGCCTGGACCATTGATACAAGGCAGGATGGATCCATGCTTTCATGTTGTCGACGCCAAATTCTGACCCGACCATCCGAATGTCGCAGCAGAAATCCAGATTCAGACCAGCCAACGTTTTTCCAGTCTTCTATTGTCCAATTTTGGTGAGCGTGTGCGAATTGCAGCCTCAGTTTCCTGTTCTTAGCTGACAGGAGTGGCACCCGGTGTGGTCTTCTGCTGCTGGAGCCCCTCCGCCTCAAGGTTGGACGTGTTGTGCGTTCAGAGATGCTCTTCTGCAAACCTCGGTTGTAACGAGTGGTTATTGGAGTTACTGTTGCCGTTCCATCAGCTCAAACCAGTCTGGCCACTCTCCTCTGACCTCAACAAGGCATTTGCACCCACAGAACTGCCGCTCACTGGATATTTTCTCTTTTTCAGGAGCATTCTCTGTGAACCCTAGAGATGGTTGTGCGTGAAAATCCCAGTAGATCAGCAGTTTCTGAACTAGTCAGACCAGCCCGTCTGGCACCAATTCAATTCAATTTTATTTGTAAAGCGCTAAATCACATCAACAAACATCTCAAAGCGCTCTTACAATGATCACCAACAACCATGCCACGTTCAAAGTCACTTAAATCACCTTTCCTCCCCATTCTGATGCTCGCTTTGAACTGCAGCAGATCCTCTTGACCATGTCTACATGCCTAAATGCATTGAGTTGCTGCCATGTGATTGGCTGATTAGAAATTTGCATTAACGAGCAGTTGGACAGGTGTACCTAATAAAGTGGCCAGTGAGTGTAGTCCCGGTGTGTTGAGTCAACATTACTTGCATGGTTTTCCCTGAATAGCCATCACAAGCTTCAGTCTTCAGTAGAAAAACAACCTATTATTTGCAATTAATTACAGAAAATGGTGCAATTGAACAATTGACAGCACTAGTTTCTTTCCATGTTTGTGCACGCCCAGTTTATTTTCTATTCAACAATGCGGAAAATTTGTGGCAATCTTACCTTTATTGTCCTCAATGCGTCACAGCTTTGCTTCCTGAATTGGAAGTTTGGACAATTCAGGAAGCAATGCATCACAGCTTTGCTTCCTGAATTGTCCAAACTTCCAATTCAAACCCTGATTTTCATGGGCAGTAACATATCCTGCCACGTTTTAAAAAGAAATAAAAGGCAAAATAAAAAAATATAAATCGACAGGGTCAGGACCAGGAATGTGGTCTGTTGCTGGAGGGCAACCCTGGGCCGAAGAGAGTTTTAGAAAACGATGTAACCATGAAGGTACATCGTGTTTAATCTTTAATAGCAATGCTGACAATAGGAATTTGCCACCCAGAGCAAGAAAAGGTAGGAGCTATCGTAGGTGTTAAAATAAAAACGTACTTCAATATTGAGAGGCCACTTTAGGGTTCAATTCCCCATCCCCCCCTGTCCACGTGCCTTTGAGGAAGACACCGAACTCCAAATACGCTCCCAGTGCTTGGGGACGGCTCGAGCAGAAATCCAAACTATTTACATATAGTGAAACATTTTTTTATTGCGCTTACTGTTGTTGTTTTTTTTGTTTTTTAAATTGACCCAAAAGTCTGTAATAAAGATCGATTGATTGTTTACTATTTTAGCAACCATGCATAACTGGGAGTACCTCTATGGGTAATTAACTCCACATATAAACGTAAAGTCAGGCCGTGCGGAATTATTAAAGATGAATTGCTTTTGATACAGATGGAGAAAAATACACAAAATCATAGAGAAATAGATAGAATCGATTAATTTACTCCCTTATTTAATTGAATCATCACACCCTGAGGATAAAAAAAGTATATAGAGATATAGATAGAGTAAAGAGGACTATGACTAAATAAAACTCACAGAGTTTTTTGATGCTGTCCTCCAGATCCGAGATGCTTCTGCCGCTTCGTGACGAGTCCACTTCATTATTCACTTTGTACTCCTGTCGACCCTTGATGAAAAAGCCCATGTACAGCAGGAACCCGACGGCCCACAGCGTGGCCAGCGGCCTCTTCAGACACGCCGCTCTCATGCTGGCGCGCGCTCAGACCCAGTGTGGCGAGAACCTCCGCTCGCGCGCTCAGGAGCGCGTCTTTAAACGCCCCAGTCACGTGGTGATGTCGGGCACCACTTTATCCACATCTGGATCACAAACCTGCGAGATGACGTCACCACGCTGCCTGCACGCACACGTCCAGGTGAGGCCGATATACCGACGTGTGTTTTTAATGTATTTCTCCATTATTAGAATCAGTGTTTCGAACGAGACGTTCATGCCAGAGGGTTCATAATGGTTTATTCATTTTTTATTGATTATTTAAAGTTTGTCTTTGTTGTGGTGGAGAGTATACGCGATGAAAAGTATACGCTGTGTTTTCACAAAACGAAACAATTCCTACTGAAAATTACTACAATATCAACATAATTTGATTGATATTGAGATTGTATCATTAAAAAAAAAATCATTTTGATGAAACCTTGTGGTGCAAAATACAGTGAAATGTCTGAAAAAAATTTCCGATAGCTGTTGCATGATGTTGTATGTTTGTACAAATTCACCTTGACAGCATGTCTTTGATACTAATTCTTGTACCTGCCCTCGTTGCAGGGCACAACGTTTATTATTCTAGGCGGCAGTTTAATAGTCTTTTAAAATCAGCCAGCCAGCAACATGAAAACTGAACTGAATCATAAAGCCATTTTTAAGGTTCACTATCAATCTGTTCAGTCCATTTACAGCCCCTGACAGAAGAGTCAATACAACAATAAAAAGATATAAGATTATTGCCTTTAATTGTGTTTTCCAACTGTCACAGAATCTTCTTTTGTTTCGAAACCTCTTTTTAAAACTTACTTCAGAATGATGTATTGATCCAGACAGCCATCCAACATACGTTTACCGTGATTTCGCTCATTGGTTGATCGCCTGGGGCCAGTAGTCGTTGCGCAAACTGGCAGTTTAAATGTCTGGTGGGACTGTTACAAATTAAATCAAATTCATAATGGTAAATTCAGCCATTTCAGTGAACCAGTAAGAATGAAAAAAAACAAAAACAAACCAAAAAAAATAAAAATACAAGAGACAATTTCTGAGTCACTGATTAACCTTTAAAGTATGTTTTTGGACTGTGTGAAGAAATGGCAGCGTGTGTGCTATGTGGCGGGAGTGCTGACCACAGCGCTACCCATCATGCAACTCAGGCTTAACTTGTATTTAGCAACATTTAATTATAGTACTATTAACTCCGTTTTCTTCCAAAGAGTGTGAACCGTACAGTCGAAAACGTGGTGTCAACTGAAATAACCACTATTGTACAAAAGCATGAGCGTAAAGATGATCGATGAAGTCACTCTCCAGATAAGTTCAACGCTCAAAGCTTACAGGAAGAGATTTTTAAACAAAAATTCTTTGTGTAAAGAAATAAAGGAAAACATAAAAAGTGGCTCCACATTGAAACATTGCATATTCAATATTAAAATTAAATTAAACTTGTCACCAGGTGCTCTATCGTCCAGCTCTGTCCGCTGCACTGCTGAACGATCAGCACATAGTTGGAGGCCTCTCCCTGAGCGAGCTCGAGGCACCGGTCTGTCTCTCTGTTTCTGATGGCTTCGCCCTGAAGAGGTTGAATGGGGATGAGCGTGGGTGTGCAATTTGAATGTCCATCAACACATCTTTGGATTCTGGGATACTGAAAGGCAACATGAAGCGGCCTAAATTCTACATCTCCTTACTTGTTTGAAGTTCCAGTGCATGTTCAGTGAGTTTAGCTTTGCCACTTGGCAGTCCTGCAGTGTGGGGCTGCTTCCCGAACCCGGATCAACCAGGCAGCGGTTATTATTATATTTGTGAGATTTAATCCCTCCCACATAAATCTCACCGTCTGTGTTGTAGTAGCAGAGCTGTGGAAAAACAAAACCAAACAAGAAGTCATGAATTATTTGGGTCATAACCATTTCGGTATAAAGTTAATTACCTGTGGCGCCTGGTGGTGGCACGTATACAGGACGGGGATGTTTCCTGGAACGGCTCCCTGGTCCACACAGAGGTCCTTAAATAGGCTGTTTCTCAGCTGTAACATCACAGTTTGATGTTTGCTTCATCAGAGCTTAATCTCATTAGTTGGTGCAGACAAGATGTTTGTAATTCTCAACTTACCACACCATACCCCAAGAGGTTATCCCACGTTTCCAGTTGTGGATACACTTGGTCTACGTACCACTGGAAAGGTTTACAGTTCAGCTTTTCTTTGAGCTTCTTCCTCTCAGAAATATCACCAATATCAATTCCATGGTTCTGCAGGTCGTATGGAAAATCAAAAATGTATGCGTTACTGAAGGTTTTGACCGTTTTAAGCCCGAATAGTCATATTTTAGAAAATTAAAAACTACTTTGCTCAATTTCTACTGGTTACCTGTAAGCCTAATATACTTCTTGTACATTTGGAAGACAAAAAAATAAATAAATCTGGCATGTTTAGAAGTAGAAGAACATTATATTATATATCCAATGACCTTTGTGGTACTATAAAGGCTGTGGTTTTTGCATCTGCCACAGATTTGTAAACATATTGGCGGTTTTAAACATGGACAGTGGACACGTATATTTTAAAAGGTCTTAGCAAGAAGCTGCTGACAATATTGAATATGATATTCTTTCTTTTTTTATTTCCCTTGTAGACTGATTAAAAAAATGTAATATAAGAACGAAGTAAGGAAGTTGACACTGTTAAGTTGGAAAACCTGTGTTCATCCTTCCTATTCAAACTGCATGAAGGAGGTGCTTTTCTTTTCTGGTAAACAAACAAACAAACGAATAAATAAATAAATAAATAAATAAATAAAAAACATTATGCAATCACTTTTGGAAAGTTACTCTTCCTACAATCAATCGACAGAATGAAATAATATATAAATAAATATTATCTTGCAACTTAATTACACTGCACTGAAATTACCCCTGAACTAAAATGTGTTTGACATCCCTGGTTTACATAAAGCTACACACACACACACACACACACACACACACACACACACACACACACACACACACACACACACACACACACACACACACACACACACACACACACACACACACACACACACACACACACACACACACGTAGAAAAACACTCGTACAAAGAACCCTACCAACCTTCCCTGGAAGGTTCCAGGCGATTAAAACATTTTTCTTGTAGTCATCCAACCACATTTCTGCAACCCTCAAGGCGTTCCTCCTCATGGCGATGTTGAGGTCGGGTGCATACGGTTTATGAGCCCTCTCAATGTGAGCTATCTTGGAGCACGTCACGATCTCCATGCTTCCTCCACACAGCCACACCTGAAAGATCGGAGTCCAAACTGTCGTGAGTGAAAGTGCCAACTGGTTACCATTTAACTGCGAGTTTGGCAACTCACCCGAATCCCCAGCTCCACGTTTTCTCCTCCGTAAACCGTCATCCCACCGTCCAGGCCGCCAATCTCACCGAGAAAATGTCTGTCTGCCACGAAGATTCCCATAATGGAGGGACTCCTGTGTGCCACAGCGCAACACTTCCACTCAGCATGCAGGGATTTTGTGAAGGAAGAAAACAACACAGAGGCAATTGCACTCATATAGACGGACTTATCCCCTTTGTGATCAATCAGTTTGAGCTTGAACTGCGAACTGACTTTATTTATGATCGATGATCATTCCACCCAGGTTTTAGTTACACTTCAAAGTTTTGTTTTTTTTAGTCACTCCTTCTCATAACACTTTTTTTTTTTTACTATAAATTTTGAGCAGCTTTAGCCTGTTTAAAAATTTTAGCCAGGAGACTTTTCGAGAATAATCCAGGTGTGCAAATAAAATTTTGAAAAGATAAAAAATAGGATGAAAATTCATCTCCAGCTCTAGAGAGAGCAGCTTTATAGCTCGCAGTTTATGACTACAGTACTTAATGTAGTACTAGTGTAGCTGCCACTAATACTTATCGTAACGCTTTGCTTCATTAGATAGGAGGACATGACCGTTTTCAGCAAACCCATAACTTGAACATGGCGTTAGACCCAACAATAGCAGGAGTGTGTAAATCGAATTTGCTTCATGTTCAAAACTTTAAAATCTTGAAAATGTTGGTGGTTGAGGGTTGCCACCTTAATCTAGCTGCTCATAGTGATTTGATAGGCGTTGACTATCATAACAAACTGACGTCGTCTCACGTACTTCCCGGGTTGCGATTCGTCGTTCATCTCTGACCAGGCGGGGCTGAAGTGCTCATACATGCACCACAACGCCCAGTCGAAGGCATGAGCAGATGGGTTATATCTTTCCACGTGTAGGTCATCGAAATGGACTTTATCAAACATCGGGGAGACCACCACTGTCCTGTCAGCTTTGATTCTGGCCAGCAAAGGTTCTGCCCTGCAGACCAGGGGAGAAAGAATACGTTTTTTTTTTTTTCTAAAAACCAATACAGAATTTAAACAGAAAGTAAAACAGAAAATAGTTGAGATTGAATACTCACCATTCCACAGTGGCTTCAATATGTGCATCTAAAATGGCCACAACATCAGCCGTAGCCGCCTTCCATCCGGAGTTTCGTGACTGGGACAGGCCCATTTGCTTCTCATGGCGAATTTTCTTGATGAGTCCAGGTCTCTCTTTGTGGATCTGATCTATGTAGTCTTCTAATTGTTTGTTCAGGTCGTCTGAAAACAGTGTCCACAGTCAGATGTGCTGTGACTGAATCGATTATGTTCTACAGGGTGTCTCCGGCATCTCATCCCACGTGGTGATCATTCTGGCCCCACAACAACATCTGCTGGTCGATTCTGGACTTGGGGAACTTTTTTCATGTGGGTTTTCTCATGACCTGTCCACTCAGTATAATCCAATGTTAGTCCCTCCAGACATGCTCAGCCTATGATTGAAGATCTTGTTGCTTCGAGGCAATCGTGCTGACAACTTTAATAGCTTGCAAGATTTTACTAACGTATCTGTCATTAAGACCAGAGCTCCCTCTTTGATATATAGATTGAACACTGTAGAGGGGCATCGTTTTGGAGAACCCTGTTAGAGTAAGGCCCCGTTTACACCACCACGTCTCGCGTGACAACACCTAATCCATTAAAAAAAAAAAAAAAAAAAAGGAGGGCGGGGGGTGCATGTCACACTACAGACATCCGGACGGCGACAAGCTGTATAAACGTGGACAAATTCGAGAGAACGCGACATTCATGTGGACTGATGACAAATCTTATTGTTTTAAGGGGTGAGTCACAACTATAAAACTACTGATATGGACGATAAAACTAGAATACGCACCGTGAGTCATACCACTACGGGTCCGCCATGTTTGTTTACATAGGCATGAGCAGATGAAGGAACTATTTTCAACGAGGAGGGAGGGGGAGAGCTTAAGAGAGTAAGGAGCCCCCCCAAAAGTGAAGAAAGTTTTACACTCTTATTCGTTGTCCTTGTGAACGGGGGCCCAAGTGACATAAAGTCGTTGTGATTTGAGGTGGGACACGACGATGTATGAAACACGGGCAGGCGGCGTGATGTCGTGAAACCACAGTTGGACTTACTGTAGGTGCTGCAGTCGTCCACCAGAACGATTTCCTTCAGCAGGCGCTGCGGCGTGTGCGTGATGATGCTTCTTATCGCCCGCTTGACGATGGAAAGAGCCTCATTTATGTAGATCAGTATCACACCGATGCTCGGCAGGTCTTCCGGATATTTCTTCAGCAGACATCTAAATGGGGTCAGACAGTGTTTGATCAATGTTTTGAGAAGATCTCAAATGGTTACTATACTGTATGTGTGCATGTTTCATTGAGCACCAATAGGACAGGAGACAACAGCATGAGCCATTAGGGAGCAGAGGTTTTAAGATAAAACAATCCTCCAAAATCACTTCTTCTCCCACCTTCTATCTCTTGTGTCTTGCAGCTCTCTGTCGAGTGGTAACCGGTTACTTAGGAAAACATTGTAGCCATAAATCTGAAAGAGGCCTTCGGCCTCCTTTTGCTCTTTTTCCTCAAGGCCGTCGCCCCATCTGGTAAACAGCGGCGAGTCAGGGTATAGCTTTGGCATCAGATCCTTCTGTTCTTCTTTGTCCTCATTGGGAACAATTTCCCGGGAAGTCTTCCGACTCTGTACCTCCATGAAAGCAGCTTTTGTTCATGTTGGAGAATAAAATGGGATCAGGTGTGTTGTTCAGTTTTGAAATTACTCTTTCAAACTCACAATCTACCTCTCAATCTACGCTGCTTGTTTAGAGAAACTCAGAAAGATGGGTTACGGTGGAAAGTTACAAGCTTACCTTTTCAGCTAAAATATTACATTTCATGATACATTTTTAGTTTTCTTCCCTACATGTGAACAGATATATGTGTACATTGTCCTCCCTACATTCTTCAAACTTGCTTGTTCCTCGCGCGATTGGACGACTCTGAGTTAGAGTGAAATGATTGAAGAAGTACACAGTTATCTATATGGAAGGCGCGGAAGACTTTTATTTTCAGTGAAGAAAATAAAGAAAACTGTGGTGCAGTGGTTATCGCCCTCGCCTGAGAGCATGAAAGTCTGGGTGGAGTTTTTTTTATGTTTGTACGCCGTGGGTCCCTGAGCAAGACCCTTGGACCTGCAATAGAACTAAAAAGAAGAAAAAAAACACCTCCCAGAATGACAAGTAAGGTGGATTCTCTGTGTGTTTCCACAGGAGGGAATTTAAACTTATATAGTTCTACCACTGAACTCTACTTACTAATGTTATCCTGTCATATCATACATATCATATTATAAAGAGCATAATCATAAAGAATTTATAATTTTGTGTAATTAAAAACAATTATATACAAAAGACCACATTCAAGGAGTTAACATTCAAATCCCCCCCCCCCCCCCCCATTGGAGCTGATTGCGTCATGTTTTATTAAAGATAAGTGTTTATTTATTATTGAAAACTTAAATGATTGTAATGAGTAAAATGTAAAATTTTAAATGTCTTTCATCGGTTCGTTCTGTACACACACACACACACACACACACACACACACATACACACACACACACTCATTTTAAAGAAACCATGCACGGATGTGAATTTTATCTTCAAACTTTGACCTGGTTGTATTTAAATTTGTATACCTGTATTCATTAAACTACACTCTCTTAAGCTATATTACGCCTATTTGTTAATTAAAGGTCAATACAATTCTGAAACTGAACAGATTTTCTTCATTGCTGATTCTTTGTGACGAGTTCTGCTTTAAAACAAACCGGTACTCACCCAGGCGGTTGATTTTCTGTTCAATCTGATCCAGCTTACTCCTCACATCTTGATCTTCAACATATTTCCCTCCTCTGAAGCTTGTCATTGTGTAGATGAGAACATAAATGGTGAGTAAAAAGATTCCAATTACTCCGGTTTTTCGCATATATGTCCTCATGTTGTGTGTGTGTGTGTGTGTGTGTGTGTGTGTGTGTGTGTTTAAACAATGTCTTCTTGCCCTACTAACAACTCTGCTCCGTGAGCAGTTTCTCACTGGCGTCTTGCGACAACAGACCCCTTATCTGAAAGATAACATTTGTTACCATGAAACCTTTAACAGGTCTCTCAGTTCTGATTTGATAAATTGTTCAACAATCAATAAAAGAGCACAAATAAGTGGCTGAAAATGGTTTAGAAAAAGAGAAAACCAAACATCTTGTATGATGACATCCTGAGTAAAGCAAAACGTGGTATGGCGTCATTCGTTCAACTATCAAATTCATGTTTTTCTTTTGTTGTTGTTACTTAATTAATGTTAGTTAATTTAATTTTCAAAGTTAATTTATGTTCCTGCTTGAAAATCATGTTACAATCTAGACAGAGCTGCTCAGGCTCGTTTAATCTAACAGCAGTTGGAAAGCATTAACAAGGGGTGTGTGTGTGTGTGTGGGTGTGTGTGTGTGTGTGTGTGTGTCTGTGTGTGTGTGTTTCCATTGTATTATGTGTATCACGGATAATGAGGCTCAGTAATAAACCGGGTTTCCCAACGACTGTTTGGAGCTATAAACCAGTCCAGGTAACGCTGTGTAAATTTGACAAACTAATAACGATACCGTCAACAATACTTAAACACAAGAGTAACTCCCAACTTCCAAACCGAATGGAAATAAAACTTTACAAATAATTTTCTCCTCATAATTATGAGATAATTATGTCATTAATCCAGAAAAACTAAGTACATTTTTATTTTTTTCATGTGAATGCAATACGCTTCCGTCTGTTTAGCTGATAAACTAGTTGCTTCTTCTTTTTTTTTTTTTTTTTTCACTTTTTCACTACACACAGCAGCTTTTTTTTTGTCCCTGATGACGGTTTGCCCTTCTTCTTCTTCACTTAGATTTAAAGGCAGTTGGCATCCGTGAAATTGCATTACCGCCATCTGCTGGTTCCAGCTGGTCCATACCATTCCCCGCAGCTGCCCCCCAAAAAATTAGAAAGTCGAAGGAAAGAAGGTTTATTCTTCCTAGTTGACCGCCGGTGTGGTCTTCCACATGGTGTCTACAAGCATGGTGGCTCCACAGACAATAAATACTACAAAACTAAACAGAAGCTCAGACCCGGACAGCATCTGGCTGAATTACACCACATCCGGGACCATAAAAGGTCTGTTTATCTTTTTAATTTGAAACATGACATTAACTGCAATTTATGTACATGGCCACCAGGGGGCGAACTTTATTTTTTTTTATTATGTTGAGAATCAGTTCAGGCCATCAGGATTACAACACAGATCTAAAAATGTGTCTACATTAAAGATAATTTCTAGATTTTACCAAGTCATTCTGATTATAATATGAACTATATGTTTGAGTTGCAGCTACATGTGGCTAAATGTTTTAGTCTGCTGCTAAAGATGTAAATAGTGGAATAAATATCCACTGTGCGAAGCTGTAAAGCATATAATATACCTCCACTTTGATTCTAACGTCACGTTTGTTAAAGGATAAGTCATTAAATATGAACTTCTTAATGATATATTAATACTTTGCTGCACTAAAACTAAGAATTTAATTTCCGGTTATTTATAATTATAGTGCTATTATTTATCAGTCCGGCCCACTTTGAGATCAAATTGCACCTCATGTGGCCTCTGAAGTAAAGGTAGAATAAGAAACTGTATGATAGTGACTCAGTACTGCCACCTAAAGTATAGGGGTGGCACAACTCCAATGTCACACAGTACACATGTGATGCAGTGTGTCATGTCTCAGTGTTGTGCTCATTTTCAGCACTCAATTACTGTTTAAAAAAGAAACAACAAACAAAACAGTCGAGACAAAAACATAATCTTAGGACAATTCTTTATGTACAGAATAGGGTGAAAGACAAAGCGTCCAAAGTGGATTTCTCATGTTGTACTTTAGTAGTTGACGGTTTTGGCCGGCTTGGTCTCGTCCAGCTCCGCCTCCAGGTAACGGACGCGGCGGTGGCGGCGCAGAATCTCGATTGCTTTCTGTTCTACGGAGGCTGGAGTGATGCCGAGATCCTCCAGACCGGGAAGCCCCGGGAACTTCATATCCGTTGTGTGAAACTGGAAAAGAATTCTTTTTTTTTAATGTACAAACAAAAGTGATGGCGGCTCGATGAGTTTCCATGTAATTATTTGGTTATTTTACCCTGTCCACTTTGTCCGGGGTCGTCCAAGGCTCGAACGGGTTCATTGCGAAAACCTGGGCGGCCAGACTGAAGAGGAAGCGTAGACATCGTTTCGATAACTAATTTGCGGTGAAGTTTGTTTCAATCGTGTCCGCTCTGCACATTAACAGCAAGAGCTCCAACAAATGTCAGCGCTAAGCAAGCAGAAGTGCATCATCAAGGGGTCGACGTGTAAGAAAAGCTGAGCGGCGGTTGTGGACTCTTACTTGTAGAAGGGGCGAGGCAGCGGGTACGGCACAAACAGTCTGTGCGCCATGGCGTAGATGTACTCCACCAGGTCGTGGAGGAGGTAACGGTTGGGACTAGAAAGAGGAAGAAAAGAGTATTTTAGGAGAAATCGTCATTTTGGAAGTCTGTAAAGTAAAGGAAATACAAAATTCTATGCAAGCTGCTTTTAATAGTTTTATTTAAAAAAAAGCTAAAAGAATGGTACTGATGTAAAAAAAAAAAAACAATTATGTGAAACCAACACATTCTTACATGTTATGTAGCCTTTTGTTTGTCGTAACAATATTTAGGTAACAAAGAAATTGATTTATTATTAGAAATGTATTGCAAGCTCTTCATTGTATTTTAGTGTAGCTATTAAATGCATCTAGATTCATTTATAACATGAGTTCAGTGACAAATGCACCAGAATATCTGACAAATAGAAGGTGTAAACGGAGTCGTGGAGGAAAAATGTTTGTTTTCACACTCTCACTTTTGATAAACAAAATTAGTTCTTAGTATTATGTATAGTTTGCATGGCCTCCCACCCAGGATATACGGTGCCCTTGCTGTTGAAAGGAAGAAAACATGCATTTACCTGTAAAACCAAACCACTGAATTTGCTCTATAAGGTTTTCGGAATTTGTTCAATTTGTTCAAAAAACAAAAACAAGTGTTTTTTTGTTTTGTTGTTGACGTGACTTCCTACCCGACGAGTGCGAAGGTCTTCCCATTAGCGTCCGGGTCTTTGGCAGCGTTGATGATGGCTTTGGCCACATCCACCACCTAAGAGAGACAAAACAACAAAACAAACAAAGCACACAACGATTGTAACTCGGTCAATTGGAATTAAGCAAGGAATCGGCTTGGTTTCGAAGTAGCCGATGACGTGACACACCCAACAGAAAAAATAATATTAATTTTAATAAAAGCTCTCAAGTGTAGCCCAACCAGTTTGGCCTCCTCTCTGAACACTCCACAGCAGGGGTGTAAACACTTTTAAGATTACAGTTCTTCTTTTTAAAGTCTCTGAACAATGAGCTAGCTGCTTTAAGGAATGCCTCTTTAACCGTCTGTCTGTCTTGGAAGGAGATGTTGTTCTTAATAATGAGGTGACTCACCAAGGACAACACTTCGGATTCGTCTTGTTTATTTGAAGTTGCCTGTGAGAAAAGTGACTGCTGTCCGGACAAACTGGTATTTTAGTTCCTTCTACTTTCTCTTTCTCAGCTCGCCTTTCGCCGGAAAGTCGTTGTCGTATTTTCTATTAACGGTCCGACAATGCCGCTCCACATTTCCATTCTTCGGTATTGCGATGGTCGACTGGCAGACGAGGCAGACGCTCTTCCAAAATGTCATCGTGGAAAAAAAAAAAGTCCTCCACCCATTCCATATGAAAGTGATAAGTTTTGGTCTTCTTACTTGGTCCAGCTTCACCACTCATTTTTAAACCCTTTCTTAAGTTTAAAATTGGCGGGAACTCGCCGGTGTTTGCGCAGTGACCCAAGTGTCAGATGTCGTCTGACTGGCTGTGCTGTATGTCAATCAAGTGACGGGATGGATGATAGGCTGACGTCTATTTTTTTTATTTAATGCCATGAGATCTACCTACACTACCTTTGTAATCGATATAATGAGCACCCCTGCTCTCCAGGTAGTAATGAGCTCCGAGCTGATGGAATACCAACACAACAATTTGTTTCTTGAAGCAAGCAGGTCTTACTGGTGTGAAAGTCCTTAACTTCTGTGTTGCATTTGATCGGAAAATCCAACAGCTAAGACAGAACGCCAGCACAACACTCCTCAGCTGTTCTCATGGAAGCTTCAATAATTGTAGTGGCATTAGAGAAATGGTTTTCTTTATAACCGTATTCTAACAGTGTTTACAAGCCACTCAGTTGAAATGCTTAGTAGTGACTTGTCAATACAAATTGGAGATAATTTCGCAGTAAACTGCCTCGCGAAGAGAAGTACTGGTTCATATTATCATTATAAATTGCAGGAGCTGCTTTGCTATTTAAAACACTCACATAAACGGGTTGCTTTACTGTCTTCTTCCCCATGGAAATGAGCGGGACGGCATTTCCGAACCAGCGCATGTCTGAAAAAGAATAAAGCTATTGTTACCGCTAATGTTTTCACAGATCTTTAAGTGAATGTGCAGCAATCCCATGACAAAACTCCAAAAGAGACATGGCCCTTCTGATCTGAAGGATGACCATCGTTTTACGGGGGAAAAAACCCAACTCACTTGCGTAGTAGTTGAAGAACCTGTCCTCCCTGCCAAACACCTCAGAGGGCTTCATGATGATGGCGTCAGGAAACTCGTCCCTCACCATGGTCTCTCCTACAGCCTGGGGCAAAACAACACAGAGCTATATTTAACCCGTATTAATCTACGTCAGTCGTAGTGGAAGACGTGGGGGGGGGGGGAAGCCCTCTACCTTGTTCCTGAGGTATTTGGACGGACTGCGTATGTCCGCGTTGAGATGAGACATGTGGATAAATTTAGTGACGCCGGCCTCTCTGGCTGCCTTGGCGATCTGCTGAGGGATGCTCACAAAGACGTCCTCGAACTGGTAGTTCCTTCACAAAAAGAGGAGAAGAAACTTCTACCACGGATCCACAAAGCCTGTTTTAAATCCAAATTTAGCTTCTTGTTAATGACAGAACATAGTTTTCCCGCTAGAAACCAAGTATACCTCGTCTCCCACTCTCTGCCCACCAGGTTGATGACCACATTCGAGTGCTCCAGAGCCCGTTTGATGGAGTCTGGGTTCTTTGCATCCCACTCCTAAAACACGCAAGACACCCGTCATCTGAATTTTTTGTTTTTATTTAAATATTTCAGTCGCCAGAGTCAATGAACGTGTAAAAATGTGTCTGACCATGAAAATGATTTGTCCAAGGTCACCCATGGGCCGGAAGTACATCAAGTCGTACTGATCGCAGCGGTGAGGGATTACAACCTGTGAGCCTATTTGCCCTGCACATCATCAGAAAAAAGACACACAGACATCTGTAACTTGCCATTAAATTTACAAGCATATCCACAAAGATAATCTCAACAACCACTATTTTCTCGCTTATTTAGATAACTACAAAATCTGATTAATTTTTGGTTTTTGCAACTGGTAAAAATGTATTTTCCAGTGAGAAATATGGGAAGAAAGAAAAAAAAACAACACAACATAGGAATTGCCATGATTACAAAATGCCATACAGTTCTATGACTACATCCTAATCACAGGGCAGGTACGATTTGCTCATAAAGTCAACAGTAAATACACAGCAATGCCTGGACTCACCCAGCCTGTTGACCACATATCGACCCAGGAAACCGGTCGCTCCGAACACTGTGGCCGCGATCCCGCTGGATGAGGAGCGTCCTCCTTTCCCTTTGGAAATGACAGCATGGTGCTGCTTCCTCTGCTGGACTGTGGTGACGGAGGCAGCCGACAAAACAGCCGGGGAGCAATTGCCTGACAGAAGGAGAGAGACACAGAGTCTGCATCAAAAGGCTGAATCTGGGACAATACACCTTTTTTTGTGTGTCTCCCATAAGAAAAATCAGTTTTGGAAATGTGCAGGAAGAATCTAAAATACTGCATTTTGTCTCTGAAATAAAGTGTGGAATCTCCTTAAGAAGCATTCCGGAAAGCAAAACACACGCACGCACGCACGCACGCACACACTCACGCACGCCCCGTGATGGATGCGTGATCTGTCCAGGTGCAAAAATTTATCATGAAAATATTGATGTGAAAATAACCATTTCCTCATCGATAGACTTGATTCTTGCAGTTGAAAACAATGATAGTGTTTAGTTTTAGTGAGTATTTTGATGTTGCAAGTTGAAATGCTCAAACAGCTCAAACCCCCCCCCCCAAAAAAAAACAACCCTAAGATGTGCCAACAGCTCTGTATTAGAACAACACCACCTTACATTTTGAAATTTAAAAAAAGAAGAGAAAAATGTGGCTCCTTGCTTAAGGGTTATACTGAAGACTTTTCACATTGTGTACCTGAATTGCGTATTTATTTTTTTAACAAGTCCAAACATGAAGGAAGCCATACTTTCATACACTTTTACATTATGTCTAAAATGTTTGGATTAATCCCAGAATAAATCGATGAATAAAGGAGCGCTTCAGTCTCAGCAGTTGTTTGTAAAAAATAAACAAGGTAAGGATTGAAATCAATTGGTAATAATAATATGCTACAAAGGTGGAGAGTTCCAGTAATCCATTGATAAATTAGTACACATATTTAAAAAAAGAGAAATTAGGTGTTATTTCTCCACATTGTAACCTGCCATTGTCGTTGTGCTGTTGGCCCTTCTGGGCCACCATAGTTTACGCAGCAAATAACTTGCAGTAACTGTGCAGGCTCAGCCACACTGTACAGGGGAATATTGAATCCATAGTTGTTATATATTTAATAAAAAATAAAAGAAAAAAAGCATATTACTCTTATTATTATTATGGTAAGAGACTAGTTTAACTCATTGGTTTCTGGCGTTGCTGCATTTGTTACGATCGCGACTAAACCGCAAAAGGAGCCCACCCAACAAAGAGTACCCTTCATAAAAAGAAATACGACGTTTGTTCACATTTAATCTTTTAGTAGATCTATTTATTTTCAGTGTTTATATTAGCTCAGAGCGAACCGAAGCCCTTGCTAGCAGGTTATTAGCCGACCCTGTTAGCAAGGTCACTCAATCCGAGTGCATAATCCACACGTGCTGCGACGACACGTGCACAACAATATGCCCCGCAACACGCAATACGTGTTGTCATGTACCTTCCTTCCACAGAAGTGTCGTTACTTACTTGAAATCTTTGAAAGGACACTCGCAGGTCGGCTAACCAATGCTATGGCCGCCATCTTTCCAACTACGGCAGCCGTTTGGGCCAAAACACGCAGGAGCCACTACGTCATTCGTCGGCGAGTGAAGGCTAACTGGAGGAAGTGTGGAATGGTGAGTGTTCTCAGGGTGGGACTGATTACAGAGGCAGCAGCTCAGCAGCAGAACCCCCAGCAACAATTTATGAATGAGACTGATGAAGATGAGTCTGTCGATAGTTTCGATTACTTTGCTTGCCTTCAGTCACAAGGTATGCATGCATTTTTTTTATTATTATTATTCTCATCAAACCCCCAATAATGCTATACCGAAAGCGTTCAATCGCAAAGGTGGAACCAACCACACTTACTGTGAAAAAAAAACAAACAAAAAAATCAGTCGCTGTACTGTTCTGCCTGTCTGGCGTCTGCATCTCTGGTTAGTGATGATGGTCCTTATCTCTGTGTGTCTTCCTTAAAAAAAGGAAGACACACAGAGATAGTACAGATGTTTACTTTCTGAATCTATGAAAGGCAAATGTAAAAAGCCTGTTTACTGTTACTGCTGGCCCTGACTGAAATACCTTCCTTCTTGAGGTTTTTCTCTTGCTGCAGACAACTCTGGCCCTGACTGGAGCTATGGTATCAGTGGTGTCTGTAACGTTAGAGCTGAAGTTTTCTACAAGGTCATTGACAGCAGCTGAAGGCAGAGCTGGTTTCAACCTCAGAAATGTTTTGACCTTCAGGAAATACCAGGTCTAAGATGTTCAGAAGTTCCTTAACACTGTTCAACTCTGGATTATCACAATGAATATCAACATCGCCCATTACCACAACAAAGTCATAATCAACACATACAGAAGACAGTAGTTTGCTGAAGTCCTGAAAGAAGTTTGGTTTGTATTTGGGTGTTCTGTAGATGGTTATTAATATCGCCCGACAAAAGCAATTCACTTCACAGTCAAACTCTCCGTACTCCAGCTGTTTGCACTGATGTGTATCATCATACAGAGAAGCTAAGACTGAAGTGTGGTGGAGCCGATGCAATAAGAGCTGCTGCTGCCTGTTGTTTTCATTCAACTTAAGTTTCTGCTAAAAACATGAAATCATTTTTTTCCTCAGCAATAAGATCATTAATCAAAGTGACTTGCCTGACATAAACATTTATTTAACCAAAGTGCAGCGTATAATGAACATTACTGGATTCACACCGAGGCTGACCTACAACTGCGGTGACATTCGATAGAGTAACTGTATGTCTATTCTTGTGTGAGAGTCTGTGTCTCAGAATAATATTGATATTCATATCCCATTTTCACTTCCAGGTCAATTCTGGAACATTCCTCTTCCGGAATGTCCCTGGTAGATTTAATTTATAAATTTGTTTTGCTGTTTGTCAATTTTTATTGGCGATTGTAAAGGTGTTTTGTTTATTTTCTGAAATATAAATTGGTTTCCGGACTCCGAAATGTGTAATGCTAATGTCATTTAGTTTTAGGATATGTAAATATGTTTTCCAAAATATAACTTTGTCTCAATCTTTGTAAGTTGCACTGAATTGTCATACTCGTGAGGACAAAGATCTTCCCTGTACATGGACCTTAAGTTAGATATCAGGAATATCTAATAAATGCTGAAATGGCTTGCCATACGGAGATTGTGACTGAGCTGCTGTACGACCTGGAAATCAACCCAAATTCGAAACGATTGGGTTTGGCGGAGCTGATTACTCATGAACGGGTCCCAACTACTTAGCCCCATCTAGTGGGGAAGTCAGTTATTGTAGGCAACAGGGACAAACCCTCAGTCGCGTTCGGAGAGTGATGGAAAAAGTCATTTCTAGAACCAAATTGCTTTAAATTTACAGACTGTCCACCACTGAAGGCCACGCTACTCCAGAGAAATAATGTTAGGTCCATACAAATGTGAAATGTTTTTTTTTTTATCTTAGTTTGAACTCTGAACACAATTATCTTTACATAAAATAAATGTAATAGTTAGTTTGTGTTTTGACTCATGGGTCGTAATCACAATTTACTTTCTCTTCTGACAATATTATATAAAAACTATATTTTGTCGCTGCTGGCCCTGACTGAAACACCACTGCACGCTACTGATATTCGTGTCCTCTGTGTTCACATGTAGACTGGCCGTGTGTGTTTGTTTTCTGTTCGTCCACTAGGGGGAGCTTGGGCCAATGAGGGAAGGTCCCAGGTGATTGAGGCCAGGTGTGCAGGACTGGATGGACTGGATTTCTTCACGAGGCCAGCTGGACAATGGGTATGTGTAGCACTACCAACACGAACATTTAAACGTTGTGTACACACATGATTAAAAAATAAAACTAAAATAAAAATCCAATGCATTGGTACAAGGTGACATTTAAATGAACTGTGGGTGGTTGATGTTGGAAAGGTTTTATTTTTGTTTGTTTGTTTGTTTCTGGTTTGATTCTGTGTTTCTGGTTGTTGATGGTTTATACCTGAAAGGTATTTTTTGTTGTTGTTGAGTAAGGTATTTTTGAGTTTTTAAACAACCCAAAGAACCATCAGTGAGCAGTGAGCTGGTCTCTTTGCAAGAATGTGGCCATATAGAGGCCGTAAACAACTCAGTGGCCAAACTTTGATGGTGTGGACTTTCCTGGTATCCACGCTGATGTGGAGTTGTTGACGGGTAGCAAAGCCTCCCAAATGCTTGCACCCTGGGAAGTGGTTAACAGTCATGGAAACAGACCTGATGTCATCAAAACCCCCACTGGTGGCGGTTCCTCCTCACACCACCAAAGACGTGAGGATGTACGGTGTGAGAGTGGAATCTCCACTTCTACAGTTAACAGGACCTGCATAAGGCCGGAGAAGGAGGGATCTGGCAATCCCAATGGGACTCACCTGGTTAGATTAAAAATATAACCAATTTGCTTTGTTTGCTGATAATCCAAGTATTTTCTCTCTCTCTCTCTCTCTCTCTCTCTCTCTCTCTCTCTCTCTCTCTCTCTCTCTCTCTCTCTCTCTCTCTCTCTCTCTCTCTCTCTCTCTCTCTCTCTGGCCTCAGGCCATATACGCCATATGAAGCAAATTAAGAGTTATTGTCAAGCACCTAATCTCACGAGTATACACCTCAGGAAAATCTCAAAAGACACCATCTTTGAAACTATTTATTTCATCATAAAAGACATACAAATAGCTTTTCTTGACTTTCTCTATTCAGCTACAATCCATCATCTTGGGATTTCTGTTTGTTTTGCTTGAACGTCTGAAGGGAAAAAAGTCTGTCTTTAGTTGGATCTCTGTTGGCTTTAAAAGAAAACAAACATAAATCAGTTATAAAAAGCTAATTAATCACTTGCATCCTGTTACATTTGATAAAACTAATCCAGGTAGAGTAGTTTAAAATTCACGTTGGGGGGAAAAAAAATGCTTTGAATCCAAGTGGACACAGACAATAATAAAGTGCAAAAATTCTAATACTGCAAGGCACAAACTATCAATAATAGGATTGTCTTTTTGTTTCTAATATAAAAAAAATATTAATAACACAAACATACAAAACATTTTGATACAGTAACACAACAAGTAAAACCTTGTCTAAAACCTCAACAAATATCTGAAATATTTCTCTTAAAATATGTCCTGCGGTACACATGTATACGAAATTACATCAGAAATACAGTATATACAATAAAATCTATTACAAATACACATCTTATGGTTGTCGAGTTAAACTGTTAAACAAATATGAAACATGGGATCAAATATATTCCACAATAACTAAGTGAAATAAGTAATAATCAGTATGTACCAACCTCAATCGACAAATATAAAGTATATGACAATCAATTCTTGATGTAATTAATGATAAAAAAAAAGATTTGGCTGAGCCTTTATTGCACACATTCCTTCAAATATTTTAACTTTATGAACGAGAAGACAGGCTAAATTGTCTTAGAAGTAAGAATAAGAAGCTGTAGGATATTTCAGTTCTTCTTTCAGTTGTTCAAATTTCTTTCTTTGTTTCTGATGAACTCTGGATTGTGCAGGAGGTGAAGGTCTGTCTCGTTTATAAGCATTCCCAAAGACTATCGACAGAATGTTCATTTTCAACTCAAAACGTGTGTTTCTGTGTAGAAGACTGTCCATTTCAGGACACACTTTGTCCAAATGTTTGTTAAAAATTTACAATCGGTTGATTGACCTCACCGTCTTAAAACCTGAACGTTTCACCAAACAACATAATACACTAAGACTGTATAATCGAAACCATAAATAGAAATCCCGTGAACAGTTGCTCTCCCCCGTAAATCCGTGGTTCGTTCACCATATGTGGGAACTTCTGTTACCAGTCAGTAAAGCTGCTTTATTACCTCGCACCTTCTCTCAGTTATCATCGTGTAACATTGGGCAGCAACATGGCAGTGCTGGTTGCAAAGGAGAGTGTCCTCCACGGTTCTGCACGCACAGCAGGTTGGAACGATTCCCTCCGACGGTTACATGATGGGAGGCAAACACTGAGACGGTTCCTGGCTGCCGTTTCTCTCCGTTCCCGCTTCCTCCTGAGGTTTGATGATGATGTGAACGGGCCTCTCGCCGGTGCGTTCCTGCTGCTTGGCGTCTGTGGAGAGCTTGCCCTCGCTCTCGCGCACCTCCTCCTCCGCGGACGCTCCGATGGGCCGCAGACGCTCAGCGGGGTCCATCTTTGTGTCCGCCGCCGAACCGTCCCTCTGCAGCTTGTCGTTGGCGTTGCTCTCTGAGCCGACCGTCTCTGCTGCGGCGCCATGGAAACAAAGGCCGTTTAATGTCAGCTCGCCTCAGTATATCGACAATTCTACTCCTCGCTACCCAAGTTACAAGGCGATTTCAGGTAAGCCCAAAGTTTGACTGTACTTTAAAGACGTCAAGTTCTTGCTCACCAGGCTTGCCGGTCGAACTGTCGCTGGTCTTCTTCACTGTGGGTCTGGCTCTGGGACGGACTTTGTTGAAATTCCCTTCCAGGATCCACTCGTGTTGTAATCCCTCGTCAGGGGTCATGCGCTTGGTGGGATCCCATCTGAAAAGAACGAAAATGTACTTTCAGCCCACAAGTGCAGTTTAAGTTGACACTCTAAAGCGCACGTCAAATTGTAGAATTAAGTTTTCTTTAAAATAGACTGTGGATGAACTGGAGGCTCGTTGGCTGAAATCTTCCATATTGTAAGGTATTATTCATTATTCGTTTTGTCCTAAAGACGGCGAGCTGGAATTGTTTTTTCTAATAAAGAATACAATACAAATGACAAGATTATGTAATTTTGTGAACATCCCAGCAGAGTTGTGAATTATACGTACGCGAGGCAGCGTTTGATGAAATCCAAGAACAAAACATCGTTTGTTTTCAAGGCGGCGGACAGCTCCTTGGAGTTGGGCCTCCGTTTCTTTCCCTTGCTGTTGGTGATGTTCCTCGGGTTTCCTTTGGAGTCTGCACACAAATCACAGTACAGATTTATCATCTGGACACATCATTTTCACATCCTAATAAACAAGACACGTGAGTCTGCTGCAGTCTATATAAAAGAAACAAACAAACTCCCAAAATAATAATATTCAAAGCAAATATGAACAAAGGTAAATAGCAATTCTCACCAAAGAATAGCCTCCTCCTTGATGCTGACTGAATAAAATCATTTGGAGGCATTCCAAGAACCTGCAAGTGAAAATCAAACGACAAAGCTCAACCACCAATCAACTGCGTTTGATGTTTTTGCGCATTTAATCCGGCGCATCGATCCCTGTGACAAACCTCCATTATGCAGGCGATCTGCTCCACTTCGCTCTCTCCCGGAAAGAGAGGATAGCCCGTGTAGAGCTCAGCCAGGATGCAGCCCAGACTCCACATGTCGATGGCCATGCTGTAAGGGTGACCCAGGATGACCTCTGGGGAGCGGTAGAAGCGACTCTGGATGTAGGTGTACACTACAGGAAGTGACAGGAGACGCGGAGCGGTTCATCTCAAAGGTCTTTTAATAAGCCGATGTTGTAAAAACATATAGCTGATCAGAATAACATTCGTACCTCTTTGTTGTTCATAGCAGCTTGAACCAAAGTCCACCACCTTTATGTTCCCGGGCCCTCTCTGGGACAGAAGGATGTTCTCCTGGTCAGAAAAAATTAAAAGCACATTGAAACACTGGCGCCTTGATGCAATTCTCTAATGCGCCACAAGATGGAGCAACATTCACACTGGTGCTATGAGCAATTATGCAAATGAAGGTGTAACCATCAGTACGGCGGTTCAATGCAAAACTGGGTAAATGTCACCTATTGATGAGTTGATATGCTTAAGTGAGTGTAATAATTGACATGTTTAGGTCGGAGTTACACAGCGGAGGTCAGTACCGGTTTGAGGTCGCAGTGGATTATCTTCTCCTTGTGCAGCATCTGCAAACACCTCAGAAGTGCGTGAGCGAACCGGCGGATGAGAGCGATACTGAAGCCCTGGAAGTTGTTTTTTTTGATGAGCTCGTACAAGTTCACCCTGCGGAGAGAAAACAAAACGTGTGGCGTTCAGGGCTTCAAAATGCTTTCCTTTTTTTTTCTTCTTCTGCACTATACTCACACAGAACTTAACGCAGCCTTCAGAGCTCAACACAGGCCCGGCTTATAAAAAGAAGCGGCTCATAATAACTTCTTCGTAATCCTCGAATAAACGCTCTGAGAAAAGAAGGCTGCTAAGTTCGGCGTCACTCAACACCAGCGAGTGTCAAACACGTACTTAGAAATAATCTATGTGCTCTTTGTGCTCACATTCACAGGCCGGTGGATACAGTAGATAAAGGATATCCCTCCTGCCATTTCTTGCTCCTTGTGATAAGTATAAACTTCTTCAGACTGTGTAACTGGATCCTTCACACCATGGAGCAAGAAGAGGTAAGAGATAGGGCCCTAATCAAGGCCTTAACTAAAGGATTCGGTGACGGTAATGTTAGACAAGGTGCCAGTCCAAGACGTCCTGTAAAGGTCATTCAGCCAGAGTGATACACAAAACTATCTCCCCTCGGAGAGATTTCACAGGCGGTCCACGCTAACCTAACATGGCTTAAGCTACACAGGTAATCACTTAAATCCTGATTGACTCCAGCTATGTAAAAGTAATGAGGAGAATCGAATGCTTTTGATAAACAATACAGTGTTCACACCCTCCTCTTGTAGCGGGGGTAAAGGTGACCTGCCTGAACCACCGTCAGTTAAAGGATCTTCAGCAAAGGTTGTATAATGAACTCTGAGACCCGGCAGGAGTTTGTTCTTTGCACGCTGGAAGTGACGGAGGCACTAACCCGAGAAGCTCAAAGGAGATGCAGAGATGATTTCGGAAGTAGAAGTACTCTTTCATGTGGATGACATTGTGGAGGTTGTCTTTGTCTTTCCTCTTTATTACGTCCAAGATCTTCAGCTCTACCAGAGCTTGGTGATGGAACCTACAGAGACATTCATGGACATATTAGGATATCGAACAGTTTCAGCCACAACAACTAAATGTGATCCGTCCCCAGAAGAAATCAGATCTAAGATCTATCTGACCCAAAAGAGAGTTCCTCTAAGGCTCTTTGCACCCATTTTGTTTTCTGCATTATTGAAGTAGCGGTAAGACTCGAGCATCCGTCCTCCGGGACTTGAGCATTTGCGGCCGCTGTGATGGTTGGTGTGGGGAGGGACAGGTAAGATAAAACCACGAGGTGCTGACTTCTATCGCGCTAAATCAGGTCCAGATTTGGCAGAGTCCTATATTGTAAAGTGATCACTGTGTGCGCATGTGGGGGGGGAGAAGAAAAACCCCAACAACTTACAACTGATCTCAAATGAATGACAGAATTTGACTCCTTGAATCTGACAAACACACTTTCTCCAGAGTCCAACTGAAGCGTAGAGAACTTTGAATCTATTAGGTAATATATAATGTTTTGATTGCTAAGTTATGGAGTAATTTTTAGCCAATTGATTCCAGCTTAGTTGAGCAGAATGACATTTATTTCAAGTTTGTAAATCAAAATGTCTTTGTGTTTGTACCTTTTCTTGTTGCGTATCATCTTTATGGCCACAAGTTCGTTATTCTTGTGGTCGAGACATTTCAGGACCTGTCCAAAGGAGCCTTTGCCGATCACTTCGAGCACCTCAAACCTGTAGGCAATGTGATCGTGCAGCACCTACGAGCACAGGAGGACTGTTAATATCACATTTCACTATATTATGTAACGTATGTGCGCACTCGACATAAAAATAGACGGCACTAACATCCACATTCACCCACGTGAATTATTCAACGGCAAACAGCTATCATAATTATACATCATTTTATTAAATACAACATGCCGTTAAAACAATGTTTACTCATGAGTATTCTAGTTTCAGGACACTCTGTGTCCCCTACACGTTGCGTGGGACAGTATTAACTGTTCTCAGGCTTTTTCTGAGTCTGTCAGTCAAAGCAGCTGAGTGAGATGAGCTTCAGTAGACACGGAAGAAACACTGAACAATGGTCAGTCACTCAGCCTTGAACGGCCCATTCATTACATGTCGTCTGTTGACACACAACTGCCCGTCAGCCGCCTGATTTAAGCGAGACGGTAAAGGCTGTTGTTACGGGCCTCGTGACCTCGGTGCAGTTTATTGTAAACAGTATTAAACAATGCAGTCAGTCAAACTGACTTCATGCCTGAAGCTGCTGGATTGAGGTCATTGGAAGGCACCTGGCCGTGTGCAGTTTGCCTTCTCTCGTACACGAGCAAGTGCTTATGAGTCTGAGTCTCGTAGGTCCACCTAAATCAGTTACGTTACGTCACTTCTATGTCCTGTATAATATTAAAAATGAGACATTTCACCATTTCATGAAAAATATGAAGCTATTATAAATTTTGTCGCAACGCATTAAAGAAAGCTCGTGCAGTATTTTCCCGCCAAATTTAATTGGCAACAGGAAACAAAACTGAGTATAAGAAGACTTAAAGTTGAGCAGGGGGCCATTAAACTACGTGAAAAAAATACATGTGCAAATTTTGAATCAAAATCAGAAAGATTTCAAATTGCAGGTACTCTGAAGATGGATTAGGAGAAAAATTTGTATTGGACACTTGTGATTTCAGGTTGACACTGCATGAGAACTAGAGATAATCCTCCACTGGAAACGGTGCAATGATGAACTCTTGAATCGTGCAATCCACAAGTTAAGGGTGTCCCATACAAAGAAGAAGCCATATGTGAGCACAATATAGAAATATGGCTGTCCTCTTCTAACCAAAGATCCCTTTAAATGCACAGTAGAACTGCTCTTTGGTCAGATTAATAAAATTTTCATAATTCTTTTGGATGTTGTGGACTTGATTGAAGAGAAACCATCTAGTCTCATCAGCATACCAACTTTTTTTGACCTGAGCTGCTGCCTTCAAACTGAAAATGAGCTAATATATTTTTTAATGAAAAGTTCAAATGTCTCACTTGTTACTCATGTCAATTACATGGTGATTGTGTTGTGGATAAAAAAAAAACGAGTTTATGAGATTAGAAAATCATTGCATCTTGTTTTGATTGACACACGGCCTGCTTGGATTTATGGTTGGATATGGAAGAGCTGACAGAGAAACTTTTTGAAAAAAACAATGGAAAGGGAAAAATGTATTAACTTTACTGCAATAGTTCTTGATTGGATGTGCCTTTGATAATTTGCACCTGCTTCTGCTGGTAATAAATGAAACACAACTTTTAAAAAAAAAATGTGGCTTGGGATTTTGTCAAAGTTGACTTTTTGGCACATTTTCCAAGTTTATTATAAAATTAAGCTTGTTAATTAAGATTCTGTGGCAAATTGAGTGAATTAGTTAGACAGATTCTAATTACTTGAACCCCTCAAACACTGATCAATGAAACTGCAGAGGCATGTTTCTTTTGTGCTTTCACAAAATGTTAATGAGATTTTGTAATATGCAATGCAATGACTAATGGAAAATTATTCATTTTATCAGACCATTTGATAGTTTCGACAATGTTTTTTGATAATGTTTCAGTATGAACTGAGACTTTAAGGTAACTCAAAGTGAATTTAACGATGTAATAATGTATACAATTGTTATCGAGGTGCACTGAGGAAAAATGTGAAGCTATGAATGAAAGCTCCGAATGCTCTGGCCCATTACCCGGATGTAGCTCCCGTGCTCGTCGTCATATCCAGAGTTCTGCGGCGTTCCCTGAGAAGCCTCGATTTTCTGTGAGCCCAGACCCAGGAACCAGATCTCGGCGTAGTCCATGATCTCCTCCTGTTCATACTCAGTCAGCCGCTCCTGGAAGTTCTTCAGCGCGTCTACAACGGACAGAAAGATGGAGGAGGAGAAGAGTGACTCACTGCCGTGCCGATAACACCTCTGCCAATTGCAGAGGATTGTGAAAGATCATCTTCCCATGCCGGCATGCTATTTTCATCCAGCGGGACACTTATTTATTTATTTTTTTTAACTGAGTTACGTGTTTGCAGTGGAACGCCCACCATGGGTGTAGTGCCTTTGTGATTCAGTTGTGTTGTGGTTACTTATAACGTACCCAAAGGCGACATGGGTAACCGTTGTCCCTCGTACGCTTTCTCCTTCTCCAGCTTGTTGTTGAAAATCTTGCTGTTGCGGGAGACCGACACTTTATCCATCGTCGCGCCAAACCGCATGGTGAACTGCTGAGTGGGCTTCGGTCGTTCATCCTGTAAATCAGCATAATTAGACGCTGTTATGAGCAAAGACGAAGGTGTGTATCCACAGCGATGCCTCCGAACGAGAATTAGGATTGGGATTGGATAGCATTAGGTAAAACCGCCTGCCACATGTGGCTAACGAATAGGACAGCCTTACCGAGTGTGTCTGATAGTTGTTTAGACTCCCTTTGTTGGCGATTTGAGGCAGGATGTTTTCAGACGGCTGGTGCTGGTTTTTGGCATTGCTCACGACCACCTGGACCACCGGCGGCTCCAGCTGAGGCAACGTCCCCACACCAGGGCCGAACTTCTGTAACGCAGGGCAGAATATCTCAGTAACAACTTACAATTTAGAAGAATTGAAACGTAAAAAAACAAAACATTGATTATCAGTGTAAATATTTGCAGAATGAAGAGAAAATTATCCAACAACCAAAAACAGTGAGAATATTTAGGCCATTTCAGAAGAAAAGTGGCCACCTGCCACATCTTTTAAAGATCTTTTTCTACACTGTGTAACACTTTCAGCGCAGAGGAAGAGAGCAGAGCAGCAAGCCTGATTTCTAAAATGAATTATTCTATTTATATTCATGGGTAAAAGCAACGCTTTTTATTCATTTTTTCAGTACGTTTGTGTTGTATTCATCTCCCTACATGCACTTCATCCATGGAGACTCAGGTGACCGGGACCTCCAGCAGGTAGCGGCTGGAATTACTGATCAGGGTGAGAGTAAAATGGGGACGGAGCCCCATGAGGTTCAGTACTGACAGAGTCTGTCCGTGGTGGCTTTGTGGGGGAGGTGAGGTGCAGTAACCTGCTTTTCTCTGGCTGCCACCCTGATTGCTCTGGGAGCAAGATTACATGTGTCACATTATTACAAGACTCCATCGTGGCAGTGATGGGCAAAATTAGGCCCCAGTCATTCGTCAAGTCATTTAGAGAACATAATTGATCTTGTAGGGAGTATGTCCTGTGGAAATAGAGGAATTAACAAGCTTGTTTAAACTAGGTTTTCTTTTTCTTCTTCTTCTTTTTTATAGCTGCAATTCCACAGAAATCCAGAGATTCTCAAGCAGAGTGCTACTGCACACATTTTGGCACTGTGCTGTATTAACATAATATATTCTAAGGTATTAATTATTAATAAGCAGTTCATAAAAAAAGCTATACCGTCTGTACAGTCAATAGTTCATATATTTCCTCTCACGTGTAAAAAGCTGCTGCAGGATCTGCCAACTTGGTTATGACGCATAGAGATAGGGCTAAATATAGTTGCAAGCATCTACCACAACGGGCAAAGGAAGTAAACACAGTTACATGCCTCTACATAACTGCTCTTGTATTATTGGAAATCTGTAATACATTATATAATATCAAATATGAGGATATTTGTTGTTGTTTTTTTTACTTAAAGTTACAACAGTTAAAGAATGGCAATATGAGCAACTTGAATTGTAAAAAAAAAACCTTTTCAGGAGGCAGTTTTAAGCAGGAGGCTACTCTAAATGATCCAAACAGCACAGTGATTTGAAGTTACTGTAATCGGGTCTTCGGTTTCTAAAAAGAGCACGGATCCCCGTGTATCTTGTTATGTGTGTTTGAGAAGAAAGAGGAGAGGACTGATGCTTTCAGACGTTTATCGATTCATTCAAGCGCTCTGCGATATTTTAAACGCAAAAATGGAAAAGGAGGCATTGCTGCTGAAGGGGTTTGGGGTGGGGGTGGGGTGTGGGGGTGGGGGTGGGGGGGCAGCTGTTAAGATATTATGCTGACCTGGGAGCAGGGTCGATTTGTTCCAATACGGGAGCCTTCTGATGGGAGTCTGTGTGGGTGAGGGAAAGCCTCCGGTCGTGATGCCTGCGGGAGGAATGACAGGAATTCATTCAATACACAACATAAATAGATCAAACAGGTTTGTTTATCTTCTGTGGATAAAATGAATACATAAGATACCCATTTTTTTGTTCTGCAGTGTGTTTTATATCCCATGATGTTTTATAACAGGTTCTTTCGGTCAGATTTGAGAATTCCTCTGCACCAAATGGGGTGGCTTAATACAATCATGCGGCGTACGTGCACTCACTTCACAGCCTCGGGGCAGCTGAGCAGGGTGGAAACCAGACTAGCAAAAATAATGCACTACGATCCTAAAATAGATCCGTTCTGCAAAAACACAGCAACAAGGGCCTGCTCACTATCTAGCACTCTATGTACCTGCTAGTGTGTGCAGGTGTGTGTGTGTGTGTGTGTGTGTGTGTGTGTGTGTGTGTGTGTGTGTGTGTGTGTGTGTGTGTGTGTGTGTGTGTGTGTGTGTGTGTGTGTGTGTGTGTGTGTGTGTGTGTGTGTGTGTGTGTGTGTGTGTGTGTGTGTGTGTGTGTCTGGCAGTGGGTGTACACGTGCCTCCAAGCATGTGGAAATTCATTGGGATGAAGGAGTTATAGGTAAGTAAGTGATGATAACAATCCAAAGGATTTCCGGGATGATCTAAAAATAAAACACAACACAATTCGGCACGTTTCTCTGGAGCATCAAGCCAGCTTACACGTGCTTTAATAATCAGTGGGTGAGCGTGTGACTGTGATAGGCGACACCATATGGGTGAAATAAAGCTTAGCCTCGTATGGGGATCTGTGTTAAGTTCGCTCTGTCGCCTGGCAGGGACGGAAGGACAGAGGGAGTGAGGATAAATTGGTTCTTATCCACAGGTGTTAGATAGGAAACAGTTTTCCGGACAGAATCTTTTCATAAATGTCAAAGTAACATGAGGTTAGTGCCCCCGCAGTAATGAGCAGCCAAAAGAGCGAGCTGATCTGAACCAGCCTGCTGAGGAGAGATGAATCGAGCAATGACCGACTCGGCTCACTTTTCCAACTTCCCACACTGGGAAGAAAACTCTTCTTCATTCAAGTTGGAAAGTGGATCTAAATTCCCAGCAAGACAATGAAAACAGGTGCAGCCAAACAAGAGTCTGGTGCAGTGGCGTCGTCGTGTTACAATCTCGGGAGTTTTGTGAGTGACAGCAGGAGCCATGTAGGTCACTATGCCAGGGTTGGGCTCTAAAACTTCACCTGCAAGGGTTTGTTGTAAGCCTGGCTAATGAGCAAGTGGGAAACCCACTGATGTCACACCATATGCCCAAAGAAAAGTATTGTTTTGTATATCTTTTTTTTTTTACTTTTGCAATTATTACCCGTGAGCATTCAAAAATGCTCCAGGTATGTTGTAGCTGCTGCTTCACAAAACCAATGCGCATGAAATATGAGTTACTTAGGTGAACTGGTGTATTTAAAAAAAGAAAAAAAGGGAAACGGGAGCAGCAGTTGGCAACTTCAGTCAATACATGTGACCTGGGGGTCTTTGCTGCAGGTGGATCATCCAAGCAGGTGTGCAAGAGCAGCTTTGGCTTCGGTGGGGTCACTTGGTCAGAGGGTCAAAGCACAGCAGTAAAACCAGGAGTTACCGAGGGTAAACATCAACACACACCGTGAGGCGGTGCCCTCCAGCGCTATCATCTGTCAGACATACACGGTCGTTCGTCAGTGTATAATCCCCCTGTCAAGCTGTCATGTGGGACCACTAGAAATATGCAATCACTGATCAATCAGTGTGATCAAATGGAGTTTTAGTCAACAGGACCTGAGAAGGTGTACTAAAGGAGGAATTTTTTGAAGCTCTCAAAACAGCAGGGGGTTAATTTTATATCACTTTCCATGTAAGGTGTGAGAAATACACCAGAACACGTATAGACTTACAGAATCTGTCAGCACAACAAACACTGAAATAAGTACGCTAAAGAACGACTGAAATAGAAATGGATCAGATTTTTCATCATAGCCTGCCATGCAGTCAGCAGAAAGAGGGTGGAAGAGAAATTCAGCATTAAATGGGATAACTTGAGGTGAAAATGTAAATTATTTGAAAGTGAGAGTGAGTCACTGGTATTGGTCAATCAAAATAATGTAAATGCACAGTGCAAAGTAGATTAAATCTGCAGTTGTATTGGATTAATGCATATTTTTCAAACCTTAAGACTTTATTCATCCCACATGGTAAAAGTCAGTTATTAGAGCATCTCAGCACGAAACAAAAATAGTATTGAAATGGACACTATCCTTTTCTCTGGGCAATATTTCAACAAAAACAAACAACCCGAAAACAAATGAACATAAAAGATGAACAATTGAGGTATATATTGGGAGGTAACTTGTAAGTTCTAACTTTTATTATAGCATTATTCCATAAGAAAACCATCAACCGTCAGTAAATTTCCAGTAAAGCAACACCACAATAATTCAACACAGGTAATCAGCCCACCAGCAACAAAATCTCACCTTGGTATTAATTTCTGGCAACATGTTGTGTTATCAGTGTCTTCACAATCCAAACTAACAGGAGGAATTATAAAATCCAGGCAATAGTCATGATATCCAGGTCTCCCCAAGACGAAACGCTCCAACTTCGTGACCAAGCCTGAACGATGAGCAGCGAGAATAACGGAAACGAAAGAATCCCGATGAGTGATCAGATCAGCGGAAACTCGCCGCGGACTCCCGGTTATACTCGCGCTGGGGGTTAAATGCGCTGTCGTCAGAAGCGGGGATTAGCGGCAGAGACAAGCTGCTGGAGGGTCTCTGCGCTCGGACTCGGAGGAGCCACCTGTTCAGGTTTCTGCCGCTGACAGCTGGGGCTCTCCCGATATAGATTTGTTTTTTTATCCGCTCGCTGTCGTCCACCTACAACACGCCGTGTGACTGATGCGCTTCTCCAAGCAGCAGCAGCAGCAGCAGCTTCTTTACGCCAACGCGCGCGCGCGCGCCTCGGTTTTCACGCGGCAGCCCGAGCGCACTTCCAAGACTCCGTTCGCTCCGCGCTTTCTGCACGACGCATCGTCGTATTGTGAAGGATGATGAAGTGGGCTGCAACCAACTTACATAATACTGCGAAATATACGCAGTTGTAGTAGTTTGAAACCCCCGAGCACTTTTGCAGCCTCCAAACTCAAGTTGTTTTATTTCTAAATATTGCTTTATCTTCTGAACTTGCCTTTGGATAATACTCCTGGCTGTGGTGAAAAAAAAATTATCATAGATTTGCAAACATTTCTCTATTTCAATGCGGATAATTGAAGTTACTTTTACAATTTAGATAGATGGATGGATGGATACTTTATTAATCCCGTGGGAAGTCCCAGTTTTCAGCAGCCTACATACAACAAAAGAACAAAAAATGATAAAACAAAACAAAAACAACAGGGTGTTAGTTATCATTTTGACATAACATTAATGGTTAACGCTTCTAATTTCTTGTTTAACATTTACAAAACATTTTTTTATGAAACCAGGAGGCCCAGGTAGAAATATATTTTAACCTTGTCCAAAGCTCTTCTCTTAACTGTAACAATGTACATGTTGTCCTTCACCAGAACAGGCCAGGTAGGACACCATTACTCCCCGTGTTCCTCTACTAATTATTCTCACATGACATTTGTTTTCCAGTGACTAATCCCCCACTGTAATCAAGTTGCTTGGAGCATGTGATTAGCCTAGAACAAGTACAAGAGGATGAATATGATAACACAAACAGCTATTATGTAACTACAGTGGCTACTTCAGTAATCAGCCTCTGCTGTGAGGAGGAGCATCCGAGGAAGCTGCTTCATTCCTCCTTATGACTCCCTCTGCAGCCATTCCCCTAATTCCCTCACCTGTTTCTTTACTGAACAAGCCCGCCGGAAAAACAACACTATTGAGAATCATCAGCATTTAATTTAGAGAAACATCTAATGTCTTTAAGTGTATTTGTAGCGCAAATTGGCGCACTATATCCAGGATGTGCTGAGGGTTTGGCCCCTGCTGGTTGAGTGGCCCTTTAGCAAAATGAACCAACAAGATTCAGGCAGGCAACAGAACGCTTTTAGAAGTGCAAGAGCCCCTTTAACTATAGCCTGTTTAATAATGGCGAGGCTTGCGGCGGGAAGTGTTCACCCTTTACAACTTAGATCACAACCTGAAGAAGGCAGGGTAGGGGGAATGTTCCATATATTCCAGCTTGTATGACACAGTTGCTCCCCAAATTATTACTTTGCATATCCACTGTTAAAAGACAATGAGAGGCGAATATAGACACCCCTTTGCAATCTGTCTGCTAAAAATAAAGGCAGCTCTGCCAAGCATAAAGACTCTAAACCAGATGAAACACCAAGATTCTCTCCCCTTTGTTAACTGTAAACCTTGCCACATCTCACCTGAGACAGTCATTATGCTGCGTTCGTTTTGTCGCCCAGGTGACGACGATGCATTGGATAACGCATGAGAGCAGCAGAGCAAAACAATGCAGACAGCGTGTCTTGCTATGGCAAGTGAAAAGAAAGCATCACAATTATCTGTAGCTGACACACAAAATAAGGACTGTAAGTAAATATAAAAAACTGACTGTTCAAAACAATGATAAAGATCGTGTGTGCACTTGGGGGTGTGGCTAAATAGAGAATACAAGTAAATGACTCCCCAAAATTTCCGAGTTGCCTGTAAACATACCTCAGGTTGAACCCTCCTGTTCCTGCCCCAGCAGCATCCCTGTAGGAGGCTAAAACCACAGCAGGCAGGTGAGGTCCCGTCTTCCCACATAGCACATGTCCCCCATACTGCCACAACCGCACCCCAATGCCTACAGCGACCTTTTCCAGGGAGAAGGGAGGTAGGTGTTGGAAGAAGAATCACGTATGATGATGATGATAATGATGATGGTGAAGATGAAGATTCCAGGCCTTCGTTTCCTGTTAAGTGTTGGCCAAGCAGCTTGTGCGTCTTCTCCAGCTCAGATCTTCAGTTTTCATTGCATCGACTTTCCATGCGCCTCTTTAAGATGTGTGGGAATCCTGAAATTTAGCTTGAATTCTTAACTTCCTGTGAATCTTCGCTTTACTCTGGACTTGGCGTTCGCTGCCTCATTGATTCGTATACGATCGCATTCCGGTTGTTTGAGACATCGATGCCCTCTGCGTTTTCTTCTCTGTCGGCTTCCTGCAAACTATTTCTGCTCCGGGATACAGACAGAATAGAGAGGCAGGCTGCCGTCAGACAGTGAGAGGATGCTGTTGCTTTGTGCTGTTGCTATTATTGGTGAGGGAGTGCTCTCCGTCTCTGCTGCTGCCAGTGACGTATGAACGGGGCTCAACAAGGGACCCATCCCGAGCCAGAGACAACGCAGCGGGGCCCTGGCACTTAGTTTCCTGCAAAAAAAAAAAAAGAGAGAGGCTCCTGGGGGAGTGGGGTGGGGTGTTGGTGGGGGGGATGCAACCAGACAAAGACAGAAAGGTTCTGTAGATACAGATCCTGTCCTCCCGGGTGGGCTCTTGGTGGGGCTGAGGAAGCCAGACAGGGAGGAGGTGCATCTCTAATACGGCCTCCCATGTGGTTCCGCAGACGCCTTCAACTTCCCTCTCCCTTGCTCACTTGCCAATGTATCCTGGAGACAAAGCCATTGGGGATGTCATATCCCTCCCGCCTGCATCTCCTTTTCTGCTCCTCCATCTCTTTTGCCCCTCTCCACCTGCTTCCCTGCCACGGATGCTGACAAATAGCTTACCCCACCCCAGCGTAAGCTACCCCTGGCCTCCTGCCGATGAGTCCACAGCGAGACACGGCAAAGAGGCCGAGTTTGAGCTTTCCACTGGATGTCAACGCAGTGGTTTTTCTTAATTACTCCCGTGTATGTCTGCATCCAGTGCTGATAATGAAATGATTTACTGGAGGTGAGTGAAAGATGATTTACTATGCCATCTGTCCATTTAAACGTCATGTTGTTGGGCGGGTTACAGTTTCACACTATATTTTAAAGGTTGTTTTCATACCACTCGCACTCAGCAGGAGTGTCGCTGCTCGCACAACTTTCCCCCCGCTGCCAAAAATAAAATCTGTGAATCACCATGTTTTGGTGACAGGAAAAATGTTGCTATTCTAGTAGCAAGAAGCCCCGGGCCAGTGTATTCCATTACTGCCCAGTCAGCTACTTTTGACACTTGCATAACACGCAGTTACAGTAGCTTGTGTATTCCTCCTCTCCCTACTTATCTTTAGCTGTTTGATTTACAATAATTAATGACTTTAACACCCAAGTGTCATTTGACAGGCTGTTGCTGCCTTCCAAAGCCTCGCCCTTCCCCATGTCCCTGACTCATCTGGACCGGGCGAACAGCAGGTGGTTGGAATTGCTACATCAGGTCAGATAAGACTTAAAATGAGGCTGAATTTCCTTCTGAGCGCAAGACAGTAACCCGGTGGCTTACATGCTGTTGGGCCGTTGGCTAATCGCTGCCAGGTGCCAGACGGGGCAAACTGAAGTGAGGTGAGCTGTCAGCCAAAGCAGACAGTGTCAGTGTCCGCTGCCATTTGGCAGAGGCGAGTGTGGGTAGTCTGACATGGCTGGCAGGTGGACGGGCAGCATCTGCAGTTTTTAGATGCACAGCAGATCTCTCCGTGACAGCATGTCACCGCGTAAGATATGGGTCAAGTTCACAAGTTGACACAAGCTCGTACATTTAGACACACGGGCGATTATGGGCTTAATTGCGACTTACATATTAGTTGTTAATAGACCATGAAATTGGCTTGCAAACAAGTGCAAATTGAGGAGGTATTTGTGGTGAGATTTTATTGGCCTTCCATGTAGCTACCTATGAATGGAGATCCGGAGGAGGATGACCGGAAAGGAACGTATAGAGGGTGCGTCTACTTGAGGATATGTACATTATTTAGAGATTTAAAAACTTGAAATACACAAATGGCTTTTAATGGTTCAACAACAATGTCAACTCACCGTATTTAAAAGTTATTATGAGAGTAATTACAATCAAGATAAATTCAGAATTTTGGCCTGATTACCCTGATTATGTGAGCACGTGTGAGTGTATTCTGTCTCTTTGATTAAGTCTGTGTGTATTTGTGTGAGTGTGTGCTTGTGCTTGTCCGTGTGCGTGTGTGTGTGTGTGTGTGTGTGTGTGTGTGTGTGTGTGTGTGTGTGTGTGTGTGTGTGTGTGTGTGTGTGTGTGTGTGTGTGTGTGTGTGTGTGTGTGTGTGGGGGTGTGTGGGTGTGTGGGTGTGTGTGTGTGTGTGGACATAAGCAGTCGTTAGGCCTAGCCAAATCTCATTAGCCACGATGAGCGGCTCTCTCTGCCCGGGTGAAGAGGTTGAGGCTGAAAAACAAACTCCTTAAATCATTTTTTGTCCAACAGAACTAATGAAAGCGGCCGTGTGATTATATCGAAGAGCCATCGAGGTCTAAATGGTTTATTGCATCAGTCACTGTCGTATCCGAGAAGAACATCCTGTGAGCATAGTCAATGACACAGCTCCTTCACAGCCTGATTTACAACGGCAAATTACCAGCATCAAACTACGGCATTGACGACTTGAAAAACAGGATAAAAATCGACATTGGACTATGAAAACAAACAGCTGAATATTTAGTTTATTTAAATTTTTTCATGAATGAGCTCATTCCCAGCGATTCCTTTTCACATTGTCATATGTATTTCATAACATAACATCTGTGCTGGTTATCTTATTCCTTTATAATTGTGTCACCCATGCTGACTATGAAGACCACCTACAGAGGACACCTAATCCTCCTGTGCTCTATAATAACAATGCTCATTTCATGGACCGTAATAATCACTGACATACAATCGGGAGCCACCTGTCTGTCTTCTTTTACAGACAGAGACCCAGACTGTAAACGGACCAGAATTGGGCCACGGGTTGTTTTCTGAGTCATTGTCAAGCAGATGATTGGATCATAGTGGTATTAAAAACAGTAGCTTTTACTCCATTGCTCCAAATGTGACATGGAAAAATTCATCCCTAAAGTTTTTTAGGCCAAACACAGACAATAATAAAACAAAAAAACAAAAACATTTCCTAGTATCAAACGTCAAACCACTACAAACCTCAATGAGAACGATCCTCACCACTCAACAGCTGAGACCCGTGTCCTCCTGCTGTCTGAAAGCTATAGCTATAAAACCATTTCACACAGTTATAAAACTCTTGCTGTCAAATCAGGCAACACTTAGTGGATCCTCTCTATTTTTTCTACATCTTCACGTCTCTCCACTCACTTCTCGGTCCACCGTAAGAGACGCAGCCATCAACCGATCAATACTTGGCTTTGAAAATAAAACTGCACGTACCCCTTTCGTCTTAATTGCACTCCTGCAAAACAGTTCTTCACAACCATTAAAGAGACGGTGAGAGTGCTTTCTGTGTGCCAGACAGGTATCGAAACTTAAAAACAAGATAATGCAACCCACTGACCGGATTGATTTGGATCTTCAAGGTTTTTATAACACTAAAAAAAGACAAAATGCAATGAGAGCTTCTCATTTTCCTGAGATGTCTTCATTTTTCAGTATCTTGCAGTCCCTCATTATCACGGTGTGTTTTACTGAGACATTCGTGTTACAAACGTGTGACAGCTGGACATTTTATGGTATACTCTGCTTTTAAACAGAATGTACAGATGCCTGAAACTGAATGAAATTATCTTTTTCATAGCATTTTTTCATCAGCGAGCCTCTCGAACACCAACACTAGGACAGCATTACATTAAAAAGATGGGTCTTTTGTGTAGCCATCGGTATAGTCCATGCATAACAGATGAAAAGTCAAATTAAAGGCTCACTGAAAGGATATCGGAGTGATACTTGACCCCGTATGTTTATCTACAGTATTTCCAGTAAAAACATTTGAGTGGAGGGATCGTGTTCCAGATCAGATTGACATTTTCAGTAGCTAATCGCAGTGACCACGCACACACACAGCCAAGATAAAATGTGAAATGTAATCACGAGCCCTTCAGAGACGGAACTACACAGAACAGTCAGAAAAGGGAGACTGAGCCACATGGACAGGCACCCATTACGTGTCTGCGATTGGAAAAAGCCTAAGAAGCAAGTGGACTGAAAGTGAAGCAGCAAACACTGATGACGGCGCAGAATCAGAGCGGCAACACATTTCCCATCAGTGGAAGTAGAAGCCCTACTTCTACTTTACTGGCACCTTCAATATTTTGTTTTACTGTACTGTCTAATAAATGCTGGCATGTAGGTATTAGACTGGCAGCAGCTTAGATACACTGTGAGATATTTACTGGCGCCTCGCCTAGGCTGCAACAGCTGAGGACACCGCTCTCCTGCACACTACAGTTCACATCCAAAAATTAAGAGATTGTGAAAATATTAAACGTGCAGGACGTTTTCGCAGCAGCTCCCAATACAACCTCTGCTGGAACACCTCAACTGGGACTTTGTGTATAGCGTTCAGGCAGCTGTCCTTCTCTGTAAATCGTTGTAGAGATGAAATCTTACCTCATTAATCATTCTTTCATATAAGATCTGCTGCTTCCCATCCAAGGAATGAGGCCTGACCCAAGTCTGGCTCTGCTCGCCACTGAGTGCCTCACTGTCATTTCAAGAAGAGGTGATCAGATAAAATCAATCGGCCTGCTTGCTCATGAGACACCTGAGGTAGGTGTGGTGCACAGGAGCGTGAGAGTCCCAGCAACTTATCTGCAATATCCGAATGTGTGTGTGGTAGGCCTTCGGCGCTAAATATTCTTCCAAGGCAGCAGGCTTCTGGCCCTATCATATGTGGTGTGGGTGTTGACCTGAATGCCCCAGACTCTGCCCTGCCAGGTTTGAGAACCCGAGGATGGAGTCGACGCGCCTCGTGTAGTCCGGCCGCTGTGAGTGATGATGGCCTGGCATCTCTGGCAGCTCTGGGGCCAAACAACTTGTCCGCAAATGGCTCCAATGTTGCCCCCCGTGAACTGAAATGTCCCAGCAACATGGTGAAAATCATTGTGTTTCATATTCCATTTTTAGTTTACCTGATAATTTCTGACTTCTATTTATTTCATGAACTTCCTGCCAGTTGCTAAAATACGCTCGGTTATGTAAGCTGTTATCCCGGGATTTGTGAGGGGGACCGAGCCTCCACCAGTCAACACGCCCCCTCTTCAGCTGAATATTTATTGCAGTTGGGGAAGAAATGAATCTAAATCTGACCGTGATTAAACCCCAGACAAAATGCATGAAGTGAATCCACTTCAAAATCCAAATAAACAAGGGTGACAAGCCTCACACATGCTTAGCCTCAGGCTAAATTATTGTTGATGTCGGACACCTTGAGAAGTTCACGCTTGTTGGAAAAGGAATATCAGAAGTGTGTGATTTTGATCCTTTTCACATGATAGTGGAAAACAGCATAAATGTTTTTATATTCTTTATATAATTTCCTTTAAGTTTCTGACAATTATACAACAATATTTGCACATTAGTGGCTCAATGTCAAAAATACACCCCAGGGGCTGCAAACCGTTCTGCTTCTTAAGCTGTGGTTTTCCATCCCACGGCGGTGATGGGCAGGGGTGAGCTGTGTCACACAGGTAAAGTGAGACTTGTCAGCCCTCTTTTGACCCCTGGGTACGAACTCTCCCGTCACCTTCCACAACAAACTTTGCACAGCGATACGCTTTTGTCACCGCCCGGATACAAAAGACCCCGTGTCGGAGCAGGTCGGAGACTGACAATAGAATTGTAACAATTAGTGCAAATTACAGGATTTAATCTGGTGACATGCCTGGCAGATGTGCACAATGAGGACTGAAACGCTTGTTGACTTCGGTTGCCAGATAGAAGGGGCGATAGAGTTTCACGGGGCGTCTTAAAAAAACACAGTGGACGGAGATTGCAGAGGAAATTCTGTCTTGCATCTTAAAGGCTCTGGTGTAGCTGACCGCTGTTGCTCAACAGGTATATACTGACACATTGCGGCCTGTAAGACCAGTACAGGTGATTTAGAGGTTAATGCTTATTAACATGATCAGATAATAGGATGTAATTGTAAGCCTACTACTACTACTACTACTACTACTAGTACTACTACGACTACTGCTCATAATAATAGGGACTGTATTAAAATGTGAATATACTAAACATAGTTACAAAGTCAAGAACAAGTAGAAGATGTTGTGCTTTTTACACATGTAACTAACATTGTGTCGACATTTTAAATGAAGATTCATCAAAATGATCATCTTTTGAAAGACATTTTTACTTTGTACTGTGATTCAACTTGTTGCTTCTTGATTAGATAATCTAAAAGTGGGTCGATTGCACATTAAAACAACAAAATATGAGTCATTGCTGACAGGCAGGTTGGTTTTCTTCAATATTCTGTGACATGACAGTGTCAAAAGTTAAGCTTATAGTTTCACTTACAAAACATTCGGTTCTGATACCTGAGTATACTTAGCCGACTGTGTTGGCTTGCGTTTGTGAACATGCTCGATGGTTTGTGGAAGTGTTCCCGAGTTCATGCGGTGGTTTCAAACACAGAGTTCACGAGCGTCAAACGCAGACCTTGGGCCTTTTCATTTGAGCTCAAAGATTTCTCTATAATCGCTTAATTGTTTGATGATAGTTTATATTGTAGATTCTGGGATTTTCGAAAAGTATGTGCAATTTGTTTTTAGAATTTTCAAATAGCAATTTTTCTGCAAATTGATGATTATCTTCATTTCAAGAGTTTTTATGTCTATTCTACTTTTTCTTGTTATATTCCAGCTTTTCCGACCTGTTCCTGACATCAAATTCGAAAATAGCTAATATTTTTCTTCAAAAGGTCTTATACCATAATGTAAACAGGTGTTATGGTCAGTTCTAGATAAAACAAAGAATTATGAAAGAATTATGGGATTTGCAAATCCTTCCGTCCTGTTTTTATTTACCACCTGTTTTTCTGAATCGAGGTTGTTGAAGATGAAATGAGAGAGAGCGATGGGAGAGGACGTTGGCGTACCCTGCAGCTCTGTAGTGCATGACTCGCTGTTAAAGGAAAACAGACATTTCATGCAACCCAGCCAGCCACTCATTAACTAAGCTCCCTGGGTGGCTGTTTACCCAGCATTCCTTGTAGATTCAATTAATGTTTATCAGCTTCGAGGAGGGTTTCCATCCAGCTGCGGCGCAGTGACACGGTAATACAGCCTGGGGCCCCCCGACGCCGCTCGGGCCTATACGAGGACCATTGGGAGGGATAACAGTCGGCGACAGCGCTGAGGATGCTGCTATGTGCGCGACTATTTTGGTGCCGGCAGAACATGGAGATTCACATGTTGACAAGCATGGGCCACGTGACCGCTCTATATGGAATCAACAGGCGTCTCAGTTGGCACCCAGGCACTCTCACGAGAGTTAATCAATACGCACCCAACTGACACTCAGCACAGAACAGAAAACGCTAAACACGCTAAGATGGGTGATTAAAAATGATTGCATGATAGCTGGTATCGGGGAAAAAAACCAAAACACAATTTACAGGCGTTCGGGATAGTACAGTGTAAACGCTGTGCTCGGTGACACTGATATCAGCCTGTAATTCAGCAGAGGTGAGCGCTCTTTCTAAATGGCCGGCTTTAATTCAGAGAGTCCGGTGTCAACTGGGGACAAAGCGGTGATGAGAAACCCTATCAGGGGCAGAGTTCATCTGAATAATAGGGCGTCACACTCCTTGTCCCACAGGCTGGAGGGGTGACCGCTGGGCCAGGTGCATGGGTGAGTCCGGTTAAACTGTACACTAAAGCAGGTCATGAAGCGCAAAGGAGAATAATCAAGGCCGTGATCCAACACACTATATATTTTTTTCTTCTTCTTTTAATGGGATGGCAATCACACACTACTTTGAATGACGGTAATGATATATTAACAATTGGGTATTTACTTTATACAAACGCACCAATCAGCTGTTGGAACAAGGCAAAACAAACCTTTGAATATAATTTGTCTACTTGTATATATATATATATATATACATATATATATATATCAGTTTTCTGAAAATGTCAGAACTATACTATGACTGGAATCATCTGCACATTAGAACCACCTCTTGAAAACACTCCCAATACACTAAGAACACAGTTTATACCTGCAATTATTGATCTTCCTTATATCTACTTAATCCAAAATGCATTCCTGGTGAGTCGGAGTACATTCAAGAAAACAAAAGGTTAAATGATTATGACAATCTTATATTTTTGGCTGAATCTTCTGTAAGTACATGAAGGTTGAGAAATGTATTGTTTAGGATTACATTTGACATTTTCTTAAAAACGGTAATATGATTCAAATCATTTTAGATGACAATCCCATTATTCACAATCTTGATGCAACCGCCATACAGGTACATGGTGGAACAGTACTCTTTTCTACTTGTATCATTAGAAAAGCTTTAATAATTTTATTTGATTTATTTCTTATGCTACTGTGAACACATACTCTCTCGACATAGACCAAACCATAGATAGATTACCCTAGTTTTGTGTTTGTGTATACATTATATATATACATTACTGCTGTAAGAATCTCTTTCTTTCACGTCATCATTGTCCTTGTGGTGACAAAAATGTAAATCTCATTGAGGAAAATCACAAAATGTAAAGAGTTTAGAGTAAGCCTGCAGGAAATTAATGGAAGTCAATGCAATGTGTGTGAATGGCACGGCAACATGTTGTGTCAATATCTGTGTGTGTGTGAAGGCACGCAATGCATCCATATGAAGGGTTTGAAAACATCGCACGATATAAAAATAAGGTGTAGATGACGAATGTGGACTTCAGCGGTGAGTCACATTATGCAAGAATCACAAACATGAAAACACACGGCTTGCTACAGTCTGAGGGAGTTTAAAACCTTCGAAGGGTATGGTGTATCTGTTGGGAGCAGCTGCTTACGTCCGTATTTTGTAATGACGCAAATGCTTTCCCTTCAAACCCTTACTTAGAAATCGAGAGAGAGTCTCTTTGTAGCTGACGCCCCGAGCGGGGCGTTCGCTCGCACAAGCATCGAATGTTGCCTCTTTGCAATCGCATGCTGATGTTCAAAGATTCTCAGCCTTCTCACTTTGAGCGTCTTTTGGCTCAAGAACCCATTCGGAGTGTTGCAACATAATGAGGAGCCTTTTTAAATGTGGCGATCAAAGCCGACTGAGGGCTGCAGTGAGAGGTCTTTATGTAAGACATGAGGAAAAAAAGGGTTTTGTCGAGCGAAGACGTTACAAACCAAAGATCGCTGTGGAGGGCTGATCTTTGAATTGAACCAAATTCTGCTCAATAGGGATATTTCTATTCATGAGGAACCGAATTTTTGGTTGAGTTGAATGAATATCGTCATTGCTGTGAATTAATGGTGTGCGGGTTAACATATTTGGCCATTTAGACGGAACCCAATTGAGCTCGATCGTGTTGAGAGCAGATGTGATTTCATTACAATATACCTGGTGCCAAAAGACCAGAAATCAAGTAAAAAGGACTAAAAACAAAAAAGTTGACCATTTTTGCTGACAGGAACTGCAGATGCACGATTAAAAAAAAAAGAAGAAGTGTTGGAGTCAGAAAAGAGTGAAAACAGTTATTTGGACATACATGTTTGGACATGAACACTCAACACTTTGTTTATTCATCACAAGTCTCTTGATAGAAAAATCTAAATTCTACAGGAATCTTTGTATTTTTGAGAACAGCCAATGGTTTTGGGAGTAATGGTTGTTATAGCTTTATGAGCTGCTGCAGCGAATGGTTTATACAGCGTGCAGGTCTTTGTGAAGCTAAGCTTGGATGTCTTTCATTTAAATTAGGCCTGTATTATTGCTAAATTCCCTTCTTCCTCAGTCGTGAACACACATGGGCAGAGACAGTCTTTTATATTCATTTCTATCATCTCGATCCAACGCGCCAGTCGTCATGCACCTGTCATCTGCACAGTTTTCCGTCCATATTCATTGTTTCTTCATCAACCATCTCCACTGTATAAATAGAGGCTAAATGAATATTGAGTGCAGGGAGCTTTAGAGTGAGATGACAATGGGCATTGTCCTCCTGCACACAGCCTTTCACATCAAAGGGATTTACTCACACTAGCTGTACTGGTTTATCCACTAATAGGGACGTCGAGGTCCAAACTGTGGTAAAACCGTAATCAACACAAAGTGGGAAGTGTGAGGGAGATCTGAGAGGGTTTTTTTAAAACTCACTAATCCCCTCCGCGCCGGGAGCAGGGGGTGCGAATCGGTCCACTGCTGCATGAACGTGTCCTTGTAGGGCAGAGCGGAAAGCCGGGGTACTTTCCAGGAGGAGGAGATGATGGAGTTAACCTACATGGTGTCAGAGCAGAACACCCACAGTACAGTATGTGGCCTTATAATGCTTCAGGGTTGGGTGCAGTTGTGCACCTCTCTCAGATGTTTCAGTACAGCACAGGCCAAGAACATCCCAGAGCAGAGCATGTCCCCTAATAAATCAGCTCTGCTGAGTGCACACAGCCACCCAAATAACATTTATTTATTGGTCCGCAGATGAACACTGGGTGCTTGGTTGCATGGACTACCTTCACCCCACAAAATTACGAAAGTCACCATTACGATAACATACTGCGGTGTCTGTCCAGCTTATTAAAGAACTTAACAATTAAAAAAAATAAATAAAAAGACAATTGGTACTTTTATAAGACATAAACTGCTGTGTCCATACCTTGACCAGTAGTGGAAATGTGCATTTCCTCTCCTTTAACAGCTTATCCAGCTTATTTTTGGAGCCGATTCTGTGCAAATAGAAAATCTTAAATTATTAAGGCAAACCAGGAAAGAAACGATTCCTCTTGATTCATAGTTCAAAAATAAATCTCTTGCACAAAGAAAACTAACTTTGCCTGTGTTGCCCTTGACTCTGACAAAACCATGACTCATATTATCAACATAACTCTTACATAACCAGGATTTTCTGAGCTGTTCTTACTTATAGACAGTCACAGCTGAAAGATAGTGAGTCTTCCATGGCAGCCTTTGTACATATACTACACTGACACCTTCTGGGCACATTTTTAATTTTTTTTAATAAGCGCATCAATCCTGTCTTAGTTTATTGTTGTTAAAAGAAGTAATGTCTAAGTGTAGAAAATCGGCACCTAAGGCAGAGGTGTCAAACTCATCTTACTTCAGAGGTTTTATACGACCATGTCTGGTCTGCATTGTTCCAGACATTAAAATCATGGCATAACTCCCAACGAATATTGACAACCATACATTCTTAGTTTGTTTTTGTTTTTTTAAGCTTACTACCAGTAAATTGCTCACTTTTATTACAATGAAAAAATAAAATGCAAAGAACTTTAAGTCCTATTTGTTACAGTGATCCTATTTAGAACAACGATTTTAAAAACCTGTCGCCTTTCAGACTGCAAAATTTGATAGTTTAGATTGACTGGGATTATATTAAAACAGGGTGACCCTCAATTGACATCTTAAGAGAAGTTTAATAAAAAAAAAAAAGTATGTATTCTATTCTATTCCAACCCTGAGCCGGATTGGACCCTCTGGTGACACCCCAGTGAAATAATCTATCATCGGATGTAAGGAGTTATTGTACATGATGTTACTGACATATATTAATATTTAATAATCTTCCTCAAAATATGAACCAACTGAAATAAAAAAGTCTAATAAACGTGCTTTCATACGCACGTTATACTTTTACTGCTAAAGGAAATACGCGGTTATTGTGCGTATATGCGTCAAGACTAACCTTTTGTCTGACGACCTGCGAGATGCGCTCATGGTGAAAAAAAAAAAAAAAAAAGTCAACAAAGCTGGTTTGATGAAGCGGTGAAGCACTACATGCCCGATCGTTGGCGAGTTGTCCGGATCCGAGCTGCGGTGCGGCACCAGCGGCTTATCCAAAACGCAGTTTTACGCACCACAGTCGGTGCTCACAGGCGATCAGATTGTCCTTCTTTTTTTTTTTTCTTTTCTTTGGACGCAGCACTCAGGCAGGTGCTCACGTGCACGCACGCGCGCGCGAAGCTCGAGACAATGGCGTGCACGACCACCTGCTGGGATATACGTTTTCCACACGCTGTGCCGTGCGTCAGGAGCGCAAACATGACACCCCAGTTCAGACCGATGAACTTGTATTTTATAATGAAATACAGCACATAAGAGTTAAGAATAATCAGAGAAATGTGATTGAAGAATGTATGTTCTAAGATAAACCTGGGGAAAAACGCAGGAATAGCTTTATTTCAAACATTGCTATAGTAAAACTCTTTGTAAAGGAGTATTTTGAATTGAAAGTGTATATTGGTACTCTATTTTTCCCTTTCTTCCATTAAAGTTATTTGCTCAAGTTGCCAAAGTGCCTTGGACAAAACTTGCCCTTTTGCACAAAATGCATTGGCAATGTTCAAAAGTTCAACAAGGTCTGAAAGCCCCCGGGGTCAAAGACCTGTAACTGATACAGCATGAATTCTTAATGTGGGATTTGTCTCAGGATTGTGAACTAATACCTAACTTTATTCCCTAAAAGTCCAAACAGAGATCTCCTGATGACCAAGAAGACACTACTGTACTGAAAGCCTATATCCGGCTGTTAGAGAGGCAGACACAGTCTATTCACCCATCTTCTTTACTCTCACACAGCTTTATTATTCAACTCCCAGCTAACTATGGAGGTAGTCCATCACAAATGCAAATAATCATATATTCTCTCAATTACATCTATGGGCAAATTCCATTCCATTCCATTCTGTTGGGGGAAAACTGAACTGCTTGGAATATTTCTACAGGGAGAACATGCAAACAAATACAAAGCCAGTCACCCATAAAGTAGACACAATACAACTGCTAGCTTTCACCATAAAAAGTAGACCAGAAATTAATGACTTTCTGAGGATTAATAAATAATAATATAAATTCACAATTATCATCCTTTTAAAATAGGTATACATGCGTGCATCTTAAAATATGAATTAATTTAGCTTTTATTTTGAGTACCTTCTTGATTATTCTTAGTGTTTTTCTGTGGATACGCAGGACTGTACCAAATGGAAAAAAAAATCTATATTTTTGATATTTGTGCGGTGAAACAGTTTTACTTTATTTAAAAAAAAAAAAAAGCCTTTTATTTTTGCACAGCATTGAAAAACTCAAAACTGTCATATGATGAGGAAACGGAATGCGTTGCTTTGGCCACTAGGAGGAGTATTACAGATGACATGGTTTACAGTGCTCACACGGAACTAAAAAAACAACAAGAACAAAGTCCATGTCAGTTGCAATGAATTCATGAAAATCACTGAGAACACTAGTTCCTGTGGTTGTAGGGTTTTAATGTTGCCAGCTCGCAAATTAAAATCCCTTCTCAACGGTGTCAAATTTCAAATTGGACTCGAGACAAACAAGAAAAGACGCAAGCTCTTTGAATAATGTGGTTTATTCAGATTAAACAAGGCCGCACCGGTCGGATAGCCACCTTTCACACATCACTTCAGTTCTGCATGAAAAATTGTTTTGTTTTACGTCTTCAGTTTAACGTGAGACCAGTTTATTCCACTGTTATTAGAGCACCATTTGTGTCAATAATGTAGAAAACGTCAGAAAGAGTAAGCTTGAGAGTAGCACCAAAGAGCTCATGATCCCCACATGTATTGTTAATGTACTGCACAAAGACAAACACACACACACACCACACACACACATCCAACCTGTAAAATGCTTAAAAATATTGAAGCAGTACACATGATTTATTGAGAAGCACCTGTTTAGGGAATCTATTTCAGGAATGCCAACTTGAAATTTAGCAATTTTCAAGACTGAGAACTTTAATCAAATTTACATAAATAATGAATTTGTACATTAGTGGGGTATCTCAAATAAAAAACGTCTGATTTGAACCATTTGATCTTTGTAAAGTCAGGGCTAACATCTTTCCACAGCTGCATCAACCCCCCAACATCCTCAAATTTCTTTGGCTGTATGTTTTTTGGGGCACCAGACCAGCCTCCCTGAAAAAGGCTGCAGGATGTGACTTGTGCAGCGAGAGAGAGGGAGCAGCTGTGGGGGGTGGGTGAAAGAGTCAGGGCGACCTGGGTTCAGGTGTGAGCTGATCAAACAGGCCTGTGCTGCTGGCGTCGGGCGTCGGGTCACGGTCGAGGATGAACCTGAGGTCAGATTCACCTGCGAGCAAATGGCGTGAAAAGCATTAGAATTTGTCTGAAGCAGCAAGTGTCAAAGGTTTGGCCCTCTGAGCCACAAAGTGTCTTTCATCATTTGTCCACCAGGGGCTTCACTGCCTCAGTATCATGATCAGACCTCAGTAACACCATGAGAGAAACTATGAGGGTGAGCTGGTGTAAACAGGCATGATGAGGGCCCCGAAAACTCAATCGCCCGAAAAGACTTTTATTGTGGAAAGAGGATTTCGGATTGTGCCTTAAAAAGTGTAGATTGTGAGAATGTACTCTTTTATTTATTGATTTTTTCATAATGTAGATTTGGGGACCAAAACAAAAAAAGATGACAACATGGTGAAAGTGAACCTACTTTATCCCAGGTGCTTGTGATGGTGCTTTTCGTATCCTACTGCGTTGTTCGAACCGGCACCTGTTCATTTAGAAGAAAAAGTCATCATGATGTCATGCAGCTAAATGTAGAATACATCAATAGATTTTTAATACATCGGAATTTAGACTCTGCAGCCTGATTAAAAGACATTCTAAAAGAATTTCACAGACTAAAACAAAATATAATTACAATTTCTACTTCAGATAATATGACTGATTGGAAGAATTGTGTGTGACTTTGAAAATAGACATACTGTCACTTGCACCACTTTCACGTGCAAAAGATGTAAAATCCTATAGCAGCACTTATCTCAATGTTTTACCTCAATATTTATCCTTGTGTGTTATGATCATCATCAATTATTTTATTACTTCTGAAGAAAAAAATAAGTTACTATATATTATATATGGTCTATAAAGGGTTAAAGTACTGACCTAAGTAGTCCTTGTAGTCCTTATTATAGTATTTGTGCCTCAAGCCACGTCCATCTGTAAATAACACAACCAAAACATAGACATAAAACAAAAGATACGACATGCCACATCTTACATATTCACACGGCAAGTTGGAAACTTGCAAGTTGTGGCATGACTAAACTAAACTAAAATGTCTTCAATAGAACTTTAGACTCCTTCCATCAATCCAGTTTGCAACAGTTCACAGGTTTTCCAGGTCAGTTTGGGAGGGAACCCCGCAGGCGTACCAGAGTTACCGCGTTGTTTGATGCACTGCCCTCGGTTCGGGATGCCAGCGGCCGGGTTCCCCGGGTTGATGATGTGGCATTCGTAGCCGGTGGGGCAGTGAAGAGGCTCGTCTCCGTCCTCCGTTGTACTGCAGGCCTCAGCTTAAGGGCAAAGCAGGACAAGGCCGATTTAATGTCTCCAGCACCAGTCTGACAATTCACAGTGTTTTACAAGGAAATTTAAAGGGACGGGAATACATTGAGACAATTTGATCAAAAGTACATTGAATTAATGCAATTTAGAAAAGCATAATAAATAGGTAAAAAATTATTAAGATAACGGTAATAAAATAAGTAAAATCCATTGATTCATGAAAGACTTGAGCAAATAATATTCCGTCCTGATTTACGGTGCGTCAGCGGTCCTCAAGGTGTTCAGGAAGTAGGAACTATAAAAGCTGCTTCACCTCGTTTCTTCTGACTCTGGGAGCACTGAAGCTCCTCCTGAGGACCTCAGGGTTTCTGGATGCTTCATATTCTACAAGTCAATCTGAGACCAGAAGTCAGACTTTGAGGTGGATCTTTGACACACAGCAGCAGTGCAGAGAGCGAAAATGTTTGAAGGTCACGTGCCTGTGATGCGCTCCGCCCTCTTTGTGATGATGGCGATGACGAGCTGCGGCCGACTAACAGATTTTCACCAAATCATGCAAAACATGTCGTTACAACAATCCAGCCTGCTGAAAATAAATGCAATGAACAAGTTTCTCTGAATCTTGTTCGCTCAGAAATCCTGTGATGCTCACAATGTTTTTTCAGACGGTCATAAGCAGATTTGGTTGTTGAATTCCAGGTATGAGTCCATCATCGTACCCAGATTTCTCCTTCTTGATTGTTTCGCTTGAGTGACATTGAGTCATGATAAGCGCTGACCTTCAGCCTTTAACCTTACAAGTAAATGTTGTCGAAGAGGCTCCAGTAAAAGTAAAAACTACTTCTCTAAAACTGTATCGGTTAACTTTTCAACTGTGTTTAATGGCTTTACCAACGAGAGGTTTATTTGATTGATTTCATTTGTATAAAGTATGTATGTTAAATGATATAAACTGGGCGTGGTTGGAGTTTGTTTTTATTAAGAAATGTCTCAGAAATGCTCTCTGTTATCAGAATTTGCTCGAAAATGCAGACGAAGACGCTGAAACATGAATCCAAATTGTGGCAGTTCTCAGTAGCGCTGTTTGATTTTAAAAGGATAATGAAGTGTAAATTGTACAATGACCACTTGTTTCCAGAGCTGGGAGTGTTTTTTTTTTTTTTTGTGATTTGTTCCTTCCCCACTCTGGTTCTTCTCACCTTGCAGAACCTCTTCGGGACCGTCCAGCAGCCAGCCGTTACCGCCCAGCCACCGAGGCTTGGGCTGCACCAGCCAGTCCAGCACTGCCAGCAGAATATCAAAGAACAATTAGTGCAAAACTAAAAAGCTTTTTTTTTTTATTTTCTATTGAAAACAATCTCAATTCAAACTTTCAATTTCTTGAATTTAATCATTTATAGTCCTATGTGGTTGTTTCCACATTTAAATTCTAAACGGTTCCAGTTACATCACGTGCCTTTTCTGAAAAATACAAATTTTTTGCTGATGAAATGTTAGTAGGATCAACTAATCAGCTTTTTATGGACATTCACATTTAGACTTTTGTTTTGAAACTATAAATTCTGAACTACAAAGTAATTTTAGTCAGAGATTTTCTTCTGTATAAACACCATATATTGGTGTATTCATACTGACTTTAAAATGTTGCGCATTAAAAATAAAGTAAGTCTTGAAATAATCTTCAACAATGCCAGAGGGTGAAACTCTCCCTATTTAAAAGCATTTCAATGATAATTTTCAGTGTATCGGTGTAAAAACCAATAATGATATAATGACCACTGATGCCATACCTGCCAATAATCAACCATTTTCTATGTAATGAAGCCAGAAATGTTATTGTACATTTTGAGCCATTACTGTAATAGATTAGTACATAATTGAAGTAGCATTAAAAATATCTTTCAAGATGAAATAACAGCAGCCAATAATGTACAAATACATAAATACAATTGTATTTCTTAGAAATAAAAGCTTTCTTTTGTGCAGTTTGCTGATCAAACAATCGTCATTATCATTCATTCATTGAGGATCAGAATTCATCATTAACCATTTAATTGACCTGATTACTCTCAGAATGTCCACAACTATTGTGTAACTGGCAGTGGTTCCATTGCTGGTGGCTACAAGGAGCATAAAGCTCAATTCTTGGAGCTGGATCTGCTTTCGGTGTTGACTCCGCTGACCTGGAGGTGGTTGAACAGACTCCAGGCAGGCGTAGATGCAGCCGTTGTAGCAGCAGCGTTTATGGCGTTCACACTCTGAGTCTGAGCGGCAGCCGGGCACCTCGCAGGCCCTCTCCGGCAGCATCTGGGGCGGCGGAGGACACCGGTCATTCTTCTGGTGTTGCGTGGACTGGGGGTGGTTTGGGTATTCATAGTCCTGAGACACGGAGAAAAGAAACAGACATCCACACTCTTTAATGAGCTCTTTAATCAGCATTAAGAATACATAAGTACTCTTTGGAAAAAATAGATAATTTCAGTAAAATACAACTTGTAACAACCAAAATCTACAAGAAAACGTATCAAAGTATATTCACAATCACACAGGAGTTGGAAAAGTGAAGGTTTAGTTTTCTTTTTTGTTTCATTACTGTGTAAAAAGAAAACCAAATCAAAAATTACATCATGCCAGTTTGATTTGAATTAGGTTTGTCATTTATTCAAGATAAATAAATGTGTGTATAAATAAATGTATATTTCAAAGAAGCGACTGCAAACAGTGCCGTGTAATGGTGATCACCTCCCTTTCCCCTTAAATGAATAATGATAAAAATATCTGTAAAACGTGTCTAAACATAAGGCTGTTCAAATATTTAAAACAAAGTATTTTTTCCTCTCTGTCAGTAAAACGTCTATGAAATTGGATACATGCATAACGGAAACAAATATCTGAAATATGCAGTCCCCGGTGTGTTCAGAATGTCATTATGTAGTTTGATTTCGTTGCTCGTCTGCTGGATCGTCGTTCTGCTTCAGAATCCATGCGGTGCGGTGGCTCTACCAGCAGGGGGCAGCACCGAACCGTCGGCGCTGCAGGGCTGCAGCTCAGACGTGCAGGTTGGGTTTGGTATGCATGTCTGACGCTTCACGTCCTGACCTGGATTAGGAAGGTGACTGACTGTGGGAACAAACACTTTCCCGGTGAGTCTGAAGACGGAGAAAGTAGGTCACTTCACGCGCTCTCAGCAGCTCGGGCCTGCTCACAAACACTCAGCCGTGCCCTGTTAATCAGACGATTTGCAATTGCATGCGGAGCAGAGGATAAAGTAATCGGAGCCACAGTCTCTGTGGTGCAATAATTCGTTTTCTGCCCCTGCAGTGATTCTCACCCACGGTGCAGAGATTGTGTACACATGGGAAATATGATAAAATCCCAAAATGCACGGCTGTCATTGACTAGATATCAGTGCGCCAACTTTCTCACACACTCATTTGGTTTTGCAGTGTGGTCATAGTTGTGCTCTATTCCACTCAACGGTTCAATGAAATCACTCATAAGGCAGACAATTGTAACGATAGGAGCTTTACTTTTTGTCTACTTGGATTTTTTCCCCCTTCTCTTTTGTTGAAGTCTTTCACTTCTTCACCAGCAGGCCGGACAAAGAAAATGTATTTTAAAGTTTGTAAAGCAGGGCTGTCAACTCTGACAACCATTATTAAATAAACAAAACAAAAGAAACCCTCAGATAATTCCCCTCTTAATTCACTTTCACCCTCATGTGAAGTTTCACGTTCACGTTGACATCCTTAAACAAAAGCCTCCAGCCAGTCGACCTGCCACGCTTCTGGTTTTTGCACTGATGCTTCTCTTTATCACATTTACTCATGAAAATTGTGTTTAAATGAATTATCATTTTCTTAAACTCCATTTCATTTATTTAAAATCATGATTTATTCTTAAAAATGAACTAGAAAAGGGCATGTTGGGCAAACTCCATCAAGAAAATACTCGAAACGCCACTCCCTCTGGTTTTGTTATAAATTGCTCCCCAAGTGAAAGAAAGATTTCATGGACATAAAAACGTTGTTACAGTAAAGTGGTTGTAGATCTCACTGCAGAATCGTTTTTCCATGAGGCTGAAATCCATTCCGGAGACTCGCACAATCGCAGAATCAGTTTTGATGCTGTTTTCAATACTGCACGGCGAATTTCTTGAACTCTGCTGAGATGCCAGCGCTCTCTAAAAAGAGCGAGGTCCACAATATGACTGTAATTAGATAATCGCTTTGTGGGCTGCACACGACCATTAAAGCAGTGCTGTTTATTTGGCAGGCTTACAGGCCTCTGGCCCGAAACCGACTGGAAAAACAAAAGCAAATGTTTGGCACCGATGGTGGTATCGCACACACTGTATGTGTGCTCGCTTTGAACACGCCATAATTCGGCCTGGCAGCTGCGAGCTCAGTGGGTTGTTTGAGGGGTTTGGATGAGGTGCGCTGGGAGAAACTTTTACATGCAGGCGAACAATGTGCGGCTCAGCCGCAGCCTGTAAAAGTTAATCTGGGATCCTGCTCATTAAAGTTGCGAGATTAGAGTTTGACATGAGTAATTGCGTCAAGATTGAGTCTTGGTTTGGACGTAACTTGCAATGCTGGATTGTGAGTTTGACGTAGAGGTGTCAAACACGTTTTAGTTCAAACGGCCCAATTTCATCTTGAGTGGGTCGGACTGGTAGAAATAGTGCAATAATGACCTTTAAATTTAAACTTGAAAGTTTTTCTTTGTTGTGGCGTCGAGCATAGGTGAAAAAAATGTCCATATTTTCACAAAAACCAAACGGTTACAATAGAAAATGACTGCAATCTCAACATGAAGCCAATTCTAATGATGCGTTCTGGTGAAATGTCCAGAAAACTTTATGAAGGCATTGCTTTGAGGTTTAGATTTTCGAAGTTATCTTTCCCGGCAGCATCGCCGATATCTCAGCTTGGGTCTCAGTTTCGTGTTGTCTGCTACGCTTAAGAAATTTGCTTAAAAATCATTGTTTTCTAAATAAATAAATCAGTTGAAGTGGTGCTGCACATTGAGACGGGTGTGCAGGATTTCTAACATCGCTGAGAATTATGAAAATATACAGTGCTTCTGTTTTACCCTTCTCATCTTGACATAATAGTATGCATATTTCCAAAATCATGCCCAATGAATCCAAAAAGTTAAATATATGCAAAGAACACGTTAATTAATTCCTAAATGAATGCTCAAGCTTCGACACATTAAATATTTCTGATTATCAAAAAAAAAAAAAAATCAGACTTGACAACAAACTTTTATGTTGAAACTTAAAATGTTTCACTCCACACGTACGCACACAGTATGAGTGATTTAAAGGTTATAATCAAACAAACCCGTCGAAAATTTCAATAGATTGTTTTTGTTTATTGTTTATCAGTGCTCTTTTTCTATAGCTTTTGCTGGACGACTTATATTTTCTTTGTTCAGAAGGTGAACTGCTGGCGGTGATTTTACTATGAGCATCTTTATTGAAAAATAAGAATAAAGTAAAATTACTCATTCAACTTCCTTGTCTTTTTTTTTAAAAGTAATGAAAAAAAAGCATCCATTACATTTTTTGCTTTTGTACATCTTAGACCCTGTGCGTCATGCTTAGACGTTACACATAGGTAGAGATAAACTGCAGCGTAAGCAGAGGCAAGGAGCAGACAAATGTCTCATGCTGCACTGAAGACCCAGATTCATTGATGCGATAAAGAAGGTTTTTCGAAGGAAATTCTGTTATATTTTTCCCGAGCGTTTGCATTGAATTGGCACCCAAAACATTTCAAACCGTACTCGGTGGTAATTACTCTGCTTCGCAGAGCCCCTCATTGCAATACTACGAGACGTAGTAATCACTGTAAATGCTCAGTGGTGAACAATGTCTCCCGGTACAATTACATCTATGAATGAGAACTACAAAGTTACTCCGGCTGGATAACTGCATAATGACCACTGCTGGTTTCCCTTGTCTCACATCCGATCTGCTCTCAGCGTCTCTCGTAAAGCTGTCCTGCCCAAGGTCAAACGTGCCCTTCCTGTTTATGCGACAGTGTGTGTTTGCACTGTTGGTACAAATGAATACTCCACTTCACGAGTACAGGAAGTAATTCATTCTCATATGGTTGAACCAGAGAAATGCAGCCGCTAACTTTTTACCGTACTTTCCCATCATCCACCCTCCAGTGTCACCGCTCGACCCTCGGGACTCGCCTCTCTGTCTTTCGTTCTGCTTTCATGCTGTTGTCTGCCGGGCTTTACATCCCGACTTCCATCGCACAATCCCGCACAAATCTCTCTGATGTTCCGCGTTGTTTATTTATGCGTCGGCCTGCCGTGCCGCTCTCCCGCAGAGACGCCGCCAGCGGGCCTGTGTGTGATGTTCGTGTCTATCCGTGGGCATATTTTCTCTTCTCTCTATTTGTCTCTGTCTGAAGTGCTCTATCTCACTTCCTCACATTTTTTAATATTTTGTTTTGAGTCTCTTTCTTTTCCTGTTGTTGATTTTGAAATGCTATAAGATGTTGGTGGCTGCGGCGATTGATCTCCTCAGTGATTCCCATCTCTCTTTTTAATGCCTTTTACTCTGGTTTATTGGGACTTTGCAAAGACAACCCACTTGGGATCCTTTCTTGCTCTGTAACCAAGCTGAGATTTAATCATTTGTGTGTCGGTGGGGTGATGTTGGACAGACATTAAGCTTTTCTGCTTCCTTTGTGGAAGGACGAATGCAAACACACACTGTCGGAGCAGATCGTATACTCCTGAGACTGTGCAACCACGCACAAACTGTTTTCATTTTTTCACTGCCAACCCGTAGTGTCAAGGTTAATTTCTTACCTCTATATCAGGGCTCACCCTGACAGAAAGATAGACAGACATGCAGATGTGTGGAGACACAGCGGGCTGAGATGGGAAGGGAGCAGACAGGCGGGTGAATCAGTGGGAAATGAGTTTTAGTGGAGGACGCGGAGCCGTGCTGACAGACCTAACAGGTAGAAACACGGCTGGGAAAAGCATTCCTTGGAAAAAGTGGACACACTGGCAGAGTGCTGACGTCTGACCTTGAAAGGTAGACGAACAAGGTGAGCCAATGTGAACGGCGGCTCACGCAGCAGGACAGAAGGAAACCAACTGTGAGTGCAGCCAATTAGTTTGGGGGGGGAAACAGCTTGAAAGAGCGTCTGTTACCTGACACACAGAATTAGTGGTAGCAAGGCTGACCCTGATAGAAAAAACGCCTTTGAATCAGTATAGCTGATGCAGAAATCCATTTAAATTTTTGGCCAGCAGGCTCATGCCATTTGACTGGGATTAGTCCTTTTCCTGAACTCAAAGCTACAGGTTCACTGGAAAACCACATAAATCTTTCAAAAAGTAAATGTCACCTTTATTCAAATGGGTAAGGGTATCAAAACTTAATCAGAATTGGGCTGTGGCACCAATGGGAACCACTGATTTACACTATTGTCTCAGTTTAGAGGCAAAAACTTTCCTCCACAGTCCAAGGACACGCATTTTAATTGCCGTCTCTGCATGAGCGGTCGGTATGAAAGTGAGAGAGTGTATTAGCCGCCTGATGTACATGATCCCAGGCTGTACTCCGCCTGCTGCCCCATAGCACCAATGACTCTACTATTTGCCTAAAGCAGGTATCAATTATGGATGAACGAAGGACAGTTGTGTTGTTTCTGTTTATGCAGCCAGAAAGTGAAAGTCACACCAGAGTACAGCACAGTGAGAAATGGGTCCTCGTGCTCTGGCCTCTGGCCCGTCGGGTTCGGCCTAATCCTGGCCTCGCATAGGCTCCCACCTGCAGCAGATTTACTGTCACAGGGAGGCTGGCGCATCTGGAGAAAACCCACCGAGACACAGGAAGAACATGGAAACGATCCACAGAAGGATGGATGTACAGATTTGAACCAGAGCATACCTGCTTTGTTGCACCAGTATAACTTTCAGAAGCTACATTCACACTGCAGTGTAAACTGGCCCGAATCTGACCTTTTATTTTTCCTCTATTCAAAACCCTGTTTCTGACCCACACTTGATTTCGTCACATTTATTTTCAAATGAGATCCAGGACCTCATTCAGATGTGGTCATAGTTTCAACGTGACTTCAGTTTGGACAGTCATTTTACATTTAATCTGATATGTTTATACAAAAATACTGCATTCACAACTCCCTCCTTTACAATTTGTGCTCTTTTCTTTTTTTCTAAATCTTTAGTTCACGCTGTCGTGTAGCACCCATATTTAAAAAAAACTCCCTTCTGCTCACTTCGGGATCATAAATTGCTCAGTGGAGTCTGACGGTCCCATTTAAAGCATGTTGTGAACAACAAGCCCCCCCCCCCCCCCCCCCCCCCCCCCAAAAAAAAATTGGATCCCATTAAAAAGTGCTAATTGAGCCAAGTATTCCTGTAGTTCAGGGAAGTTTGTCGATGCCCCAAAACTGCAATCAACTCATTATTTTTTAACTCTCTTCAATGCAAGCTGTTTCCTTATTTGTCACCATTGGAGGTTGTAACATAAGCTGAGGTCATTCTGTCTTGACTTGGGGTCTTTTATCTCAAAATAACTCACAAGTGCGTAAATCTGCTTTTATGTAGCCGCCTCAGGCAAATTCAAACAGCCTACCAGAAGAAGAAGAGCAGGAAGTAAAAGTGTTTCTGACCATCTGCAGGGCGTCCGTATTAAAACCAGGTGCTGTCAGAGACAGCCCCCCCCATCCCGCAAATCAAACTGTAAAAATTTACGATGCAAGCGTTAGACACGCTGACATGTCCAGGCAGATGTCTGAGCCAGACCCTGTTATTGCTGTGGAAGACTAAACAAGTGTGCGTGTGCATGTGCGTGTGCATGTGCGTGTGCGTGTGCGTGTGTGTGTGTTAAACGACTCGTGGAGTTGTTTATTTCAGATCTACCTGTGGGTGAAAATACTTTTCCAAATCCAGAGCTTGGCGTCATTGAGCCAGTTTCAAAGCCACATAATACCAATCATGCATCAATAAAAAGCAACTCTAAGCATAATGTTTCTATTTCTTTTTGTAATGCATTTTATTTAACAAGACCCACTTGGGTCCCCACAATGGGTCCCTTTGGTCTGGGTTCACTGCAAGTGAACAGCTTCTGTGAATTTGATTAAAAACTGTAAGAAACTGAGGTGTCATGACTTCCCATCAAGAATTCTAACATATATCTTATTATACACCGCTGTCTTACATCCACCTATATTTTATGAATTTCACTGAAATCTTAAAGTGAACATGCTTTTCTGAAACGGAAAAGACTATTTGCTAAAGTTATGTATAAGTGTGCATATTGGTAATATGAATTTATTCACAACATGCACTTTCTTAAAAAACAATACAACTTCCACATGTGTTTTTAAGCAATAAGCCAAAGTGAAATGAATAAATTATTTCAGGAAAAAGGGCAACAAGCAGGCCATGAATTTGCATATTGAACAATTTCAGCTTTGTCATTATTTCACATTAGACTTTAAGATAGTCTGCACATATTAACCAGACTAAACCAGTGTTTGTTGTTATATTTGACATCTTCACAAATATGCCATAAAAATAAAAAACCGAAAGGTAACGTCCACAAGCCTGTCAATCAGGATGAATTTGTGGCGGAGGAGTCACACTCATTTTAGTTGAAGGACCACATACAGCAGAGTTTGACGGGCTGTTTAAACAACAGCGTTTTGAGTGAAAATCCATCGTTTTTTCATTTGAGAAAAGTTTGACTTTTAAGCGGCAACATTTTTGAAAACGACGTCCGTTCACAAGGGGATGGCAGAAACGCTGAAAATTATGTAGTTTTCCTGTAGGGCCATCAGTAGGCGCTGTTCTAAGTACACAGACGATCACATGGACATCACATGTTATTACGGCGACTCTCAGCTGTAAACCTACCAAGTCCCAGGAGGAGTCATGACACTCTGGAGGAAAACGGGGCCTGATTGAAGTGAAAATAAATCGAAGCTCTGTTTCCGTGCAAGGAAATACGAGTAGGTTATTAACAACCTGAAAGAAGTACGATATGGGAACATTGTCATTCTCTTTAGACTCAAGTCTCAGTTGCTAATCCGATATCCTTTAGAAAAAGTGACTGATTTCAGTGCAACACCTTCTGCTTCATATGCTAAAATAATGCAATGTGGACAGTTCAGTAATGGCAGTAACTTTCATTGAAATATCGTGAGAATATGTCTAAGTTTGATCTTCTTGCAGGCGGGACAGGTGTTTTTTGTTGTTGTGCTGAGCATCCTGATGGTTTTAGGTCTATCACAAAAATCACATATTTTCCTCTTAGGAGCCATTATTTCTCAGTGCAGCTTGAATGTGAACCAGTGACTATAATTTAGCTCTCTGCAAAGCCCCAGTGTTGAATGAATGAGGGTTTGTTATTGTGTGCATGTGGGGAAGAGAGAGAGAGAAAAAAAAAAAAGATAGATTGGGAGATGCGGAGATGAAAAGGTTCAGGGGATCGTGGCTAACTCCATATGGACGGCTGTCTCAGCATGTTCCAATTACAGTAGCTTTGAAGCCGAGTCCAGCAAGACGGTGCTTTTGGCCCAACCCGAGAGGCGGAGGAGACGAGAGGAAGACTTTTGAAAAGGGAGAAACCTGAGGGGAGATATGCGATCATAGGGTGTGGAGAGGTGGAGAAGCGAAATGAAGGCTGTGAATGCCAGGCGGAGTAGAGCCGGTGAGGGGAATGAACAAGTCAGAAAGTGAGACGCATGAAAGGTGGCAGAGGAGAAGGAAAAAGAACGAGAGAGAAGGCGGTGCGCCACAGTGAGCCCTTGTTAGAGATGATCAATCAGCTACACTGAGCTGAGCTAACAAGCAGGGGCCTGGTCTGCAAGTTCAGTTCCTGCCCTAATAATCCACTACAAACAGACACACTCCAGCAAATGCTGCACATCCTGTGTGCCCTTCAATTACTCACTTGGAAACTCGAAAATCGGCGACTCATTCCAACCTGCTGCACGTTCGACTTTTTTTTTTTTTTAATGCTTCATAACCAAAGCAATCCTTTTCTCAAACAGCTTCTTTTTTTTTCTTTTTTCTCCCAGAGGTGGCATACGTTTTCAAAGTGAAATGTACAATAATATTAAACTATTTCACATTATGATCACGTATTAGATTGTTATATACATGTTTACATCGCAGTCTATTGAAAAAGTGGTTGTTTCAACAGTTTGTATATAATTATAGGGTGATTGTCACTTTAACAAACAAGTATTTTAGTGGGTGACCATAGGCTTTGCGAACCCCCTAATTTACAAGCAATTTATTTTATAGAAAAAGTGAGATAATTTACATAAAGTAGTGATTCGTAACTGAAGCACAGTACAAAGTAAAAATTACATTAACACATCTGTTGTCATCACTTGGAAATAAATAAATGGATGACCTTATTTACTTCATCCTAAAAAAAAAAATGCAAAAAGAATCTAGTTTGTGAGGCAAAAAGTAATTCAGCTTGCACTCCTATGTACTTGGATAGCTGCAACTTGTTGCAGGTGACATGCTCTAAATGGATTTATATATAATACTGACTTTAAGAGACAAGTGAATACTAACACTAATTTACACTCGTGTTCTTGAACTTCTTTTCACATGCGGTCACAGGTCTACTTGAAGCCCTCTCACTTCAACCACAAAACCGCCCTGGCCGTGTGAAGTGCCCCGCGGTAACAGAGCCAGTATTGTACCTCTCGCTTTCACCGACTTTGGAGGAATCTGCAGTCTTTTATGGCTCGTGTTTGCACAAACACAGAAGTCAGAGGTGAGGATAACGACCTCACCTTGTGATTGAGTCCTCTTTTCCTGATTCTTCTGGCATCACTTCCTGTGGACAGGGCCAGCAGGGCCAGCAGCAGCACCAGTGAACTCAGCATCGTCTCGGGTTTTGCACCTGAACTCCGATCGCTTGCAGCGGATATCTCCTCCTCCTTTCTTCTCTCGGAGTTATTCCCTCGTTGTCTCCTTACTCCAGTTGGTCCTTCAGCTGCGTGCGGGTCCTCTGCTGCGTTGCCTTCCCAGCTGAAAGCATCAACGGCTCTCGGGCGCTCATGTGCAGCCCGAGATTACACAAGCTCTCTCTCTCTCTCTCCCTCTCTCTCTCTCCAACAGGACCTGCCTTTATAGCCGCCCGAGGAAAAGTGCAGGACAGAATGACAGAGCCGAGGGAAGGAAGGGGAAAGTACAGGAGGGATGAATGGAGGCAGTGTGGAGAAGAAATGAAAGAATAGCAAGGGCGGTGGAGAAACGGCAGCTGTCTGTGCATCAGTTGCGGAGATCTGGAGCTGTCTGCTGGCACAGCGTGCGCACATGTCCCTGCGAGAGAGGAGGGGAGCTGAACCGAGGGGAAAGGGGGGAGCGTTGGAAAAGGGCAGCGAGTGGAAGTGAGACCTCCCCCTTTACCCCCATGTTGCGTCTTCCAGCACATCTGGTGATTTTTACTCAAATGTGTCAGTGTTGCAGCAACGTGCAGTTGGTCCGTAGCTTATATCCAGTGAACTTTTCTTGACAAGTTTTGCTTTTGTGTGTGTGTGTGTGTGTGTGTGTGTGTGTGTGTGTGTGTGTGTGTGTGTGTGTGTGTGTGTGTGTGTGTGTGTGTGTGTGTGTGTGTGTGTGTGTGTGTGTGTGTGTGTGTGTGTGTGTGTGTGTGTGTGTGTGTGTGTGATATTCTTTCGGTAGGAAGGAACTCTCCTGCTATTCACGTGATCTGAACCGGCTGGACGTGCACATTAACTGTTAACCGGCCACATGCACGTGTGTACATTTCTAATATTTCTTTGTGTCGACTGGGGCTTAAAATGCATTGATGCATTGGCGTATTTGAATGTGTGAAAAAATGCTGTCCTGTGTTTGTCTAATGTGTTTTGAGAGGATGCAGTGTGATTTCAGTGGCACTGACCCATACAGAATGAAAGCATGTGGTGGGTCTCAGAGGGGAAAAAAAGGGGAGGGGGGGCGCCCTCTCTGTCTCTTTTCCCCCGTCTTGTGCTTCACTGGTCGTCCTTTTTCACATACATCACAAGTTGCTCTCTCTCTCTCTCTCAAACTAGGACCTCCCCACCCCCCCCACCCCACCCTGGTCTCACCCTCCCACCTTACCATTAGACCTTTATCCCCTCCCCTTGCTCCGTTCTGAATGTCTTGCTCTGAAAAGGGGGGGAAAGAATGCTAAGCCCGCACAAATCTCAGTCATTATTAGTTTTACAGGAGCAGGGCTCATGTCACTGGGAGGCCCCGGCTTCACTTACACAAAAGACAGAGTAAAGAAAAAAATAGTAGGGGGGAAAGGGGCGGGGGGGGGGGCTGGAGATAGTGGGAAAGGGAAGTGACTGTATGAATGGGTGTGTGAGAAAACAAGAGGATTGAACGTGTCCACTACTGACGATGACTATTAAGCATGTGACACCTCGCGGGTGTTACTTTAAAATTTGTTCTATTGTGAACTTTGTGCTTAAAAGTGGCAACATTTTATCTCACACAACCGGTTTGTGCAACCCTCATCATCCCCACCAAACAGTTGGGAGTATTGCAATATATCTGAGGTAAATACCAGCAAATGTTTGAGGAAATGACATGCTTGTGTCTGAGACAAAAATGTTAAGCTGTGAGGCAAGCCTGCTACTCTTGAGCAGAAAGGAATTCAGCAGCACAGTTTATAGCCGCAGACAGTGCGCTGATATTCCCAGACGTGCTTTCGCATACATCATCCATATCCTGTCTCCTTTCTGAATGTGGAATGTACAGTACACACCATTATTTGATAAACTAAACAACCCATGAGCCGGGTGTGGAGGGGACAATCCAGCCCACAGACTCAAGAACGGCAGCTATTTGAGCGCATAGCTTCACACATACCAGTGAGGAGAATCCTTCGTGCGCCACACACGTTCAGATTTGTTTTCATTTGTGACTGACGAGTGTGTGCGTCAACTTTAAAAGGCGGAATTCAGGGAGACATAGTAGGGGAAACACCTCGGAGATAAATATTTTTGCTGACGGGAAAACAGCCGACGCAGATAAACTCCGCTTGATAGAAAATTCCTTTCATCTGACAGGCGAAGATGTATTGGAGCTCTCTCTGCAGGAATGGACTGTCTGGAAGTCCCGGGGGGCTTCATATCACATGCGCCTCCTCTCTGATGGTGGAGATTAATTCCAGTCTGATTCATGGTGTAATAGTTGGTGACTGTCCAGAGTCGGCTCTGGCTCAGCGGACAGGGCAGTGCCTCAGTCACTAATGACGCCTAAATGGATACAGTGAGTATGATTTTGGTCGTGCCAAAGAAAATATGTGAGGCATATGTTTGATAATAACGGCCAGCTTGTACATCTGGATGGAATATTTGAGCTTAGAGAGCTAAGAGAGGTTTATCCACAGCTATTTGTCATGTTGATACTGTGTTATGTTTCCCCCAAAAAAACACATACAAGGTGAAATATAATTCAATATCCCAAACTATTACGGTATCCAAAGCTCCTGTGTTTATTCACGGCAGGAATTGAAATCCTGAGCATCCCATTAAAAGGATGGGTTATTTATATAGTATAATGCAAATACTTGTGACAAGGGACATTTGTCTGGAACCGTAAATCACTTTTAACCTTTAAAGAAAGTAACGCAGCCGATAAAAAGATTTACTACACTTACAAAAACTGTATTTTGGCCTGCATTTAGAAAGTTTAGAAACTACAGTTTGGAAGAGTAGATGTTCTATGTCTGTGCTTTTACCTCTTTTAGCCATTTCCAGGAGAACTTGCTGTTTTATTGTGAATAACTATACTTTGTTGTGGTCGCTTTAATGTGTTCTTCTCTGGAAACGATGACACAAGGAGCATCACGGCGACGTGGTTACAGAACAGACCTTTGTTTTTGCCCTGTTATTCAGAGTGATTGTTATCCTCTCCATGACGTAGATCAATCCAAGGTGGCGCTTCTTTTCATCTCTCCCAATTTTTTCAGCTGTTTGATTTTAGAGATGTTAACGCAGCCGTACGCGTTGCAGGCGCCCCAGCTCAGTTAGCTGGCTCCTCCGGTGGGCCACTCCTGTGTCGGCGTGCTAAAACAGAAGCTTGTCAAAGTCGTTCATTCCAAATCGGGGTTGTCAGCTGCAGGCAGAGGTCAACATAGGAGGTCAGGGGTCATCTGTGATTGCTTGGTATGAGCCAGGCGGCTGTGTTTGAAACCGGAGTCCAATTTGCTCCCGGATGGATTGTCTCCTCTTGTTGGAAATGCAGCATGTATGGCAAATATTTATGTTCAATTATTTTTATATGATTTTAGAAGTCATTGAGTTAATGCTTGGGCAGGTCAGAGGTGGAATGGCTATTTTAATTTTACTATTTAAAACATTTTAGGACTGAAAAACATCAAACGCAAGCTTGTTGATATCCACCTAACAAAGTGAGATCCTTACAATGAAGCAGTGGCTATAATTATCAGATTCACCAGGAAGAAGCAATTGCTTCCTATTGAGGTGGATAGAGGATGGAATTTTACAATTCATTATTGGTCAGTATATCTCAACCTTCCTAACAGGAAGTCCCTCCAGATCACGTCTAACAAAGATGGCTGACTTTCTCTTGCATGTGTGATTTTCCGAAACTTTACAGTAAGAAAGACATACGACTTAATCAAGTTGACCTGATTCAGTTTCTTTGAGATGCTTTCCATTAGGCAAATGAGACAATGCATAAACATATTGCATTTCTGACAATTTAAAGATGAACATCCTGAAAATGGTGCGTGAACTCCCGTGTTCTACTGTAAAAGGCCCGTGGATTGACAACATTTTGGATCAAATCTAAATGAGAGAATACAAAATATTTGCTCGATATTTGACAAAATCCAGTTGAGCCGATTTGGTTGCTTTGAGGAAGACCCCCCCCCCCCCCCCCCCCCCCCCCAAAAAAACAAAAACAAGAAACAATGCTCTGGATTCCTGAAACTATCTTTTTGTGGTTTTCTTCTAAATAAATTCTTATTTTGGCAACCTCAGAGCAGTGAAATCCTCAAGCCTTGAATCTCTACTGTTCCCCTTAAAGAGATCCCAAACGTCAAACCTCATGATGTTTATCAGCTTTGGCTGGTGAATTTACTATTTCTAATGTTATTTTCCTGCACTGTAATGCATAAGGAAGGGGATGTTACCAAAGAGCTTTTCGCGGGTCTTTATCGTTCTCTGACTCACACAGTTAACTTAAAACCAAATTCCTCCCTTTGATGTGCTCTGTATCAGCAGCAATAAACTCTCTTTACCGTTTGACATTTAAAAAGTTCAGAGCGCATCAGCTGCATCCCAACATTCACCTTTAATGTGTGTCTGAGAGAGCGTAAGCCTCAAGCAGCTGCATGAAAGCAGGCAGCTCTATGACTTGGGGCCTGTTTTATTCACTGGACTAGTTGACGGTTCAACTCCAACTAAACGTGCACACATGCAATGTGGCTGCAGTCAGATCACTAGATTGCATTGTGAGTTTTGTTTTGATTTATTCAGCTATAATGAGACCAGAATGTAGGATGGTGCACTGACTTTACAAGGATGCCAACTCTTAACATCAGCACAGAAATGGAACAGGTTCACGGGCAATATACAGTAAACTAATAACGTACCTCCGCATGTATTCTACTATATCTTCAGTGTAATAAAACCCATATTTGTGTAATGCCTTGTGTATCAAATGTGGCTGCCTGTCGGGCCTTTTTAAGCTTCTGCCGGTTATGTCAATACAATGGGCTTGATGAATCAATGTGGCGCAGCTGTTTAAAGATGTGGGTTGGCGCCGGCTGATGGAAAAATGGGAGATGAAGAAGATCAAGGTAGAGAAGGAAGAAAACAAGAGGGTGGGGGACAGAATCACTGCAGATTAAAGGAGGAGAATGAAAAGGCATACGCACAGACCAAGCAATCATCAGACTCGAACATTGCTTCACTCACCGATTTCAGAATCAGAAATTGCAGAACTTAAGCGTTTGGCATTATCCTGCAGCGTGACGTCGACCACAGAAAGACATCTTTTCAGATTTGCCAAAACTCTTTCCAGTGTTTTGCTCGCTTAAGTTGTTAAGTTAAGCTTCTGAAATTCAACATAATTACTGTTTTTACAATGAGTCCCTGCACATGCACACGTAACTGTTGACGTTTGAAGCAGCTCGGTGTGCTGCGAGTTCGGTCCTGGAGGTCGGGCGGTGGTCTGACTGCTACTTATCCTCATCAAGCTAAACCTTTGCTCACTGGAAGGATCATTTGTCAGTATCAGCTTGGCTTTCTCCTCTCTTTTAATCAGCGGTGAGGTTAAAGCGCTTTGCTGTTCCCTGTTCATGTCTTTTTATTTTTTTTAATACCTGGAAAGAACATGACGCGATCCTTGAAATATAGAAAATAAATGTACAAACCATTGTATTGCTACATGTAATTTCATTATTTATTATTATTATTATTATTGCTTTTTTTTTTTTTTTTTTTTTAACTTATTTGATATTCTTAAGTTTGTAAATGTTCCTACAAATAAATAAATAAATCTCAATGAATTTTTGGAAGCTGTAAAAGAATGTAGTAGTAACTGCATCCTAATGACTGCTATTGTACTGCAGTATTATGTATTATTTGCAAAAAGTATATATAAATGACAGGATAAGAATGTGATTGAGGTGGTTTATACAGTATATTTAATCTTGTATGCGTATATGTCTACATTTCACCATATTCCTGTGAATATTTGAAAATATATTAAGTTTAAAATGACCAAAAACAAGAATAAATAAATACAATGAAGTAAAATCTAATATATTTATAGAACATGTTGGTAGGATTTATATCTACATTGTTTCTAAACATCCAATTTATATTTATTTTAATATTTTACTAAATCTGTTCTCTTGTAAAGTTTCGCTGTCTCATTTTCAACTTATGTGGAAGTTTCTCCACAGCTAGGGTCTTTCCTGAAGGCTCCTTCTCAGTTGAAAGTTTCCAAGTTTCTCCGCTCGCTACCAAACAACTCTTAACTCAGGTAGCAGTGCAGCATTCCTCAACCTGACCCCGAGGTCAGGGGGGTAAAAAAAAGAAAAAGAAAACAGTTTCAGCTGTTTCTGTAAAGACCCTGAGCCCAGGGGTTCCAGTGTGAGGTCAAAGTGACCCGTAAGACCCGTCAGACTTCAAAGCTCTTCCTGTGTTTCCGCCTTTATTGGAGTCGATGCTGAAAGGGTCAAATTTAGACGGCCTCATATCCTCGCTTTTTTCTTTTTCCTTCTCTCCCTTTCAACACACATTCACACATACCTGTGGAGTTGGAAACGGGCACTTTCCTCACAGTTTGTCTCAATAATGCAGGTACTCATGCGCAAATAAGTGTTACGAAAAGGATAAAAGTAGACACACTGATTCAACTCTTTATCCCCACCAATGTTGCAAATGTGGGCTCTGAAATATAATGAAATAAGAAAAATGCATCTTTTAAATTATGCAAAGTTCACTATCTAATGGTTTTCCAACAGTAATAATCGTCATCATGTCTGTAATGAAGAAGAAAGTCAGTCATTTCTCTCTCTGGCTTGTTTCAATTTTTAAAAAGTGTGTTGCTCCAACCAGCCAATCAGAAATCAAACCCTATATAATGTCATCAGGGGTTTAGCCAATCCCAATCAAGGTAGACCCTCCCTTTGACTCCTCCCACAATCAGGCAGCTCTGCTCTGGCACATGGCACCATGAAAGGAAGTACTTTCTCCTCTTCATAAAATGGCCATGTGTGGGCAGATCCAGTCCAGCTCACACAGACACAGCAGATTCTGAATGTAGCTCCAATATTCAAATGGATGAAAATCAAGGAAAAGCTGGATTTCGGGCAATAAACTTAGAATACAATGTTTTTAGACCAACGAGACCACGTGAAAATGTTGAAAAACTGTATAATATGACCCCCTTAAATGTCTTTTTCACAAGATATTTGTACTTCCTGAACCAAAAACAACGAACTTCCTCAGAACAGAGTGTGTTGCTGCCCTGAATCTGCTACTACTAAGTTACTACAGTTTCCTGTTACAGACGGCACACAGACATCCAACAGGTGCAACAAGTCACCATCACTGGTGATCATTTTATTTGTGTAGATGAAGTTGTGACACTAGAGGAGAGTGAGAGCACAGAACTGGAGATTTGATGAGTTTTATTAGCATCTTTTTCTCATTATTTAAGTTCAGAAAAGGTGATTTTTCCCTGGCTGGGACACACTGCTGAGTGTATTCCACTGTGAGGAATACATGAAGTCACGAGAAAGAGAACAAGCTAAATTGACTCTGTTGCTTGCTGATCGACAACCTTTACATTTTATTCCCTGCAGTAAATCGTCTGTTTTTGCTGCCTCTTTACAGTTGTTTTTTTTTGTTTTGGGGGGGATGGGTGCCTATTCCTGACACATGCTGTCAACATTCAAGCATGATCCTCTATGCTTAAATCAACTTGACTTATTAAAACCTTTAATCTCTATTACAACTCTGGAATTTTTTTTTTCTCTCTTGCTCAGTAAGACATGTTATTTCTATTAAGTGAAGCACAGATTCAACAAGCCTGGTATGTCATTAAAGCACTCAACTTTCTCAAGTATCAAATAACAGCAGACTTTTGATCCAAAAATGCTCTTTTATGGTTTAAACCTGCAGTGACCTTTTTCTCTTAGGTGGCCTTTTTCTTTTTCCTTTTGGCAGTCAAGTGTGTGCGTGTGTGTGTGTGTGCCTCCGGTTGATTTGAATTACTAGAAACTACTCTTAAGAATGTATGATTTTCACTGAGCTTTAGACTGACTGAAAAGTGAGTGGAAAAAACCCCAAAACAAAACCTTTTGGGCTTCCCAAAGCATAAAAACAAGAACATCTTTCTTTGTTCTTTCATTCCTGGGATCTTAAAGCTGAGACCAAACTCAACTTTTCAGATCTTGACAATGTTTGGCATGTTTCTAAGGGTCAAGATGTTTTCGGGGCCGAGTTACTCCAACGTCCGGGTTAAAGTTAGGTAATAGTTATCAGGGGTAGAGTTAAGCATGAGGATATCCCATGTTAACTTAAATTATATTTATCAGAACATCATACATTTTTTACAGTGCTCATAGATCAGCTGGAAAGAGAGGATTCCACAGATGAGAACACAAAAACATTCAGCTTCACAAAGTGTCTGATCCCTTTGAACATACACGATGTTTGGGTGCTGAATTCCAAAGTTTGTGCACGTGTTTGTGGATCCATACGTAGTTTTAGTGATAAGTCATTTTTATGTTGAAGTTTAGGATAGCATTAATCACTACGCATGATGTTAAGAGGAGGGCTTCACAAGTAATTTACCCAGCTGTACATCCACTGGTGAGTGTATACGTACATATAAAAAACCTTTTGGGGCTTACTCGGGATGAAAACAAGAATGTGTGTGTGTTTATTCTGGTTTTATTCCATTTGTGGGCTTTGAAACCTTGAACCATATGCTCTGTTGGCGTATGACCTCACAATTTTCAGCACATCCGTAAGGGTCAGGTTGTGGCTTCAGGGCTAAGTTGCTCTTATGCGCAGGTTAAAGTGAGAATTCAGGTCAGAACTAAACTTTTGCATGGGGAAATGCATTATATATCAAAGGAGGCCCTACGAGTAAGGTTGTCCAAGTGCGCGTGTGCATGTGCGCGCACAATATAGGGCTTCTATGAAACATGGATTATGTCTTTGTTCTTGTCAAGTAGATCAAAGTGTTGTGGTATTTTGTAACCAGCTCTTTTTGTAGCAGGCTTTCTTTTCTGCAGTGTCATGTATTTGCTCCCTGCGTGTGTGTGAGTGTATATTTTGTATACTTTAGCAGCTGCATGTTTGTGTGTGTATTTATGTTGGAACGGGGAGGATTTCAGTGTGGGCTATTGTTTGTAATTCTCCCTTTAGAGTTTGTTATTGCAGGTTTATGGACAGTGACATGTTTATTTATACGTGTTATTGCATGTTTGCAATATACCAGATTGAAGATGTTTATCTTGTGCCTCTTGTTGCCTGGGTTTTATGAAGCCACTTTTCTTGATGGTTGCACATACCAAACACTGCAGCAGAGTTTCAGGCTGCTTTGGGACAAAACTAAGCCAGACGTTGTTTGAACCACGTTTAACTTATTAGCTTCAACAGTTTGACCTTTTTGAGATTGTTTTTAAGGTATTTTTCATAGAGCACGCTTCATCGACTTGGCTTAGGTTTTAAAAGCTCATCCAAGGGGATGAGGCAACTTTATGTAATATAGTCGTCTGGTTTGCGTTTGTAAATCCTTGACTAAATTAAATATAAAATCCTCTGTGGGGCTGAATATATCAGCTTTTTTTTTTTTAACATTGAAAATTTGCAAGTGCAATATCAGTATCATCTCACTGGAGGGCGCCAAAGGTACATTTGAACTAATCCAGCATTTATTTGTCCATTCATGGCACTAATGCAATGAAGGATAGAAACATTCAGTAACTGAGTTACTTTGAGCAAACAGCTTCTAAGCTTGTGATTTCTTTCTTGGAAATCAAATAAAAGTCAGTAGGTGCCACGACTGTTGTGCTCCTGACACAATTACTACCCTTTCTTTTTTTCTTTCTTTTCTTACTGTGGAGGAAAGTGACACCAAAGCGTGTTCCAGAAAGTGAAGGCTGTGTTCAGAATGAGCCTCAGAAAATGTTAGTTTTCTCTTGTTCCTGTCATGTTTCCTTCAGCTCAGAGGAATTGTCCGATTTAGTCATCGAGCCTGTCGGGGTTTCCCTGGCTGTGCGTCGCCGCCTCCGGTTCATCTGACTGAGGAGGAGCAGGAACATGGCAGAGACGATGAGGGCCACTCCCGCCATGAGGAATCCCGTCCCATAATCACTCATCTTGTCGATGAAGAATCCTGAAAAGAGCAGAAGTTGCTTGACTTACACACACTTCACCCAAACCAGGACTTAGATCATTATTCTTTGAAGCTATCATTACTTTGATGGCTTTCTACTTTTACTAACTGCATTTGGACACGATAATCAATCTTTTTACTCATTACATTCTTAAAACTGGCCGGTTCATTTCTATTCATGAATACAAGACACAAAAGATTTACCAACACATAGGAAAAGAGAAGGCATTCCATGAAACTTGGCTTAAGATACTGACTCCCGATATAGTTTACAATATTGACAGCTTTTAAGTTGTTGTTTTTGGAGGAAATCTAAAGTTTAATGGATTTCACTTGTGCTTCCTACGCAGTGGAAACAGGTTATCACTTAAGAAAAAAAACGTTTAACGTTTGATTTGCGTCTCAATGCTACAAGTTCTTTTCTTATCCTCCAATAATGAAGACTGTCAATCAAGTCCAACAAACATACATTCAATAGTTTTAGTGTGTGTGTATGTATGTGTGTTTGCCCACGTATCTGCACACCGGCTGACTCACTACATTGACTTTCAAATACTTGTCACCTCTGGTCAAAATCTCCCACAAACACACACATTCACACCTCCAGCCATTTTAACCTCATCAATTAAGTCAATTGAGTTAACAAGCATGTTTGCTGAATTGTAGGAGTTGGTATCCCTCGCACAGGTAGAGGGAGAAAAAAAATAAAAATGAACGACTCGAAATGAACAGTTTTTGTTACTGAGGTGAAAGTGGCGGCTACAAGAGTGCCATATATATATATATATATATATATATATATATATATATATATATATATATATATAAATCCAATCAAAGGTGAGTAGAAGATGCCATGCTTGCCTAAAGAGAACAAGATCATAACCGCGTTATCGTTCATGACACACGAGGCGAAAAACAGAGGCAGAGATAAGCACAAGTGGATTCCACCATAATAAAGTTCATCCTGAGGCGATAACGCCCGAGACCTCCTCTCGTGATAGAAACATAATTAAAACGCTTTGATGCATCCTCAACATCCATCAGCTTGGTAGTCTTCAAAGGGGTGGCGCTTTAAAAACAGTAAATAAGTTCAAAATAGCCTCTGTGGTGCAGGGACCATGCTGGGTTAAAAATAGAACACTTCCGGCTATATTTGTATCTCCTCCACTTCAGTTAGCATTTAACCGAATAAGAGGTCAGTTTTAGCCTTCAGCGTTTCATTAATTCAACATTTACATGTGGTCGTAATGCTTTAATCCAGATCAGGGCTTTCCCAGCTCCCCGTTAAATGGAAAACACCGGCTATTAATGAAGGAAGCAGAAGCTATTTCAAAGGATTTAGAGAAGAAATGAGAAGGATTGCTGAATATCTTTTATCACTATATCTAATTGGTCACAGTTCATAACAGGACTGTCTAAGTACAGATTAAAAAAGTTGCTGTCCTTCCCCCCTCAAATACTCCTGTTGCTCTCATGCCCTGTTTGTTTTGCCTGAACAACAGCCTTATAAATCCCATCATATGAATCTGTCCAGACTACAGTCTGTGAACACGCTTGGTTTCTGCTGGGGAGGTTTCCCCTGCTGATTTACAGCTCGATGTGCTTGCAGGCGGGACATTTTCTGGCAGAGGTGCCCCTGCCTGATGCCAACTATATAGCTGGATGTTTTTCAGGCTGTATTTACTGCTATTGTTTAGAGCTGTGAGTGAATAGGGGCCATAACCTCAGTAATAAGGTTCAAATCTTCCCTGGTTTGTAAAGCGGGGCTGTCATGATAGCGCGGTTATTAAGTGTTGGTTCGCACCGCGAGAATTGGAAAATATTTTATTCTGCTGGCTGCAGGAATCGGGGGACTTTTACTGCAATTTGAGTGTGATGGGGCTTTTTTTTTTTTTTTTTTTTTTTAATGATTGAACTGATTAAAAAAAGAAGATTGCTAACAGAGTGATACTGGAGATAGTTTTGAGTTGTGATAAACTTTTACAATCACATAAAATTGCATTTGAAACAGGGCTGCATAGCAGTGTACTGGTTAGCACTCCGCCTCACAATAAGAGATCTCGAGTTCAAGTCCAGACTTGGGGGAGTTTCCATGTACTTTGCATGTTTTCTGGTAGTCAAAGTGCACAAACATGAGGTTATCGGTGACTTGACATTGCCTGTGGATCTGAATGAGTGTGTATGTGAGTGTCCATCTCTGTGAGTTTGTCCTATGATGGACTGATGACCTGGTGAACTGTCTTCACCAATGGTCTGCTGGGACTGGCTGCAACCGCCATGAGCTGGAGCTGGTGTATAAGATGGATGGATTTACAGAAGAAAATGGGGAAATTTGATGGTAGATGGTAAATAGTGATGTGATTAGACTGCAGAAATGTAAATATACACATATTGAAAAGTTTTACCAGTGAAGAAGCTGTGAAGTTACATTATCTGGCAAACATATATAATTTTTCAGACTTTACAGAAGTATTTTTCCCCAACTTACTGAAATAATCAATGCCAGCACTGATCATTTAGATTTAAAGCCCATGTGGAAATACTCTCCTGTTTGAAATGTGTCTCTTTCATCTTTTATGCTGTTCTGGTTGTACTCCTTAATTTTCTGTTGCTGCGCTATACTGCAATCTTTTTTTTTGTTGTTGTTGTTGTTGCAAGAAACACATTTCTATTCAAGAAGTGAATTCTGAAGCTGATTATAAATGTGTGTGTAGCACCACACTGCAAAGTTAATGACTAACTGTGGTGCAAAATAAGAAATAAGGCTTAAACGTGAGCTGAAAGATGAATAAATATTAGATGCCTGATTCTTCATGACACATTCAGAGCTGCCCAGACTGTACTGCTTGATTTCTACATATCACATTGAGACATCAGCGAGTGCATTTTTACAAAGAGACAAAAGTAATGTATAACAATTCTTTCTTTTTTTTTTCCGTGTCTGCTTTTGCGTTACGTTCCCCACAGCTGTTAGGACTTCTTCTAAGATAATGCAAAATCAGTGAAGAAGAAAAAAGAGATTTGGGAAGCGGAAAGTGATCAGCCATGAAATTGACACAACCATGATATCATAATTTTTGCCAGCTTGCTCTATGAATACCAAATCGAGGATCCTTGCAGGATAGATGAATGACAAAATCCATGATTAACTGAAGGGCAGGGAGGCAAAAAAAAAGAGAAAAAAACTCATCTGGTTTGAATGAGGCTTAGTGGGCTGCTGTCACAATAACAGAATGATGCATAAGCACCTCTATTGTGTGATAATTTAATTCCCAGGAAGTAGAGGATGGAGAAGACCTTGATATTTTTCAACACCTCTTCTATAATGTTAACCCAAGAGCCAACTGCGGCAATTACTTGTTATTCTATGCAATCTATTTTGTGTGGCATAGTGTGTTAATTTCTTTGCTCACTGTCGTGATGGTTCCAATCAATCAATGTGGATTATACAAGCTGCAACTGTAAGTAGGTTAACTGCATTTTTTCTTTTTTGTGGTTTGCTCACCAGCAATGGGTGGTCCAAACAGGCCTCCGCTGCTGCGTATGAGCATGAAAAACCCCAGTGCGCTTCCGAACTGTTGGACTCCCACGACCTCAGCCAGCACGGTGATGTGGATGGCCACCGCTGCACCGTACACCAGACCGTACGCCGCGCTAAAAGCAGCCAGCTCCGGGAACGTTGAGGTCAGCGGGCAGACCAGGAGCACGGAGCCGAGCAGAATCACTGTAACTGTCAGCTGATTCACCTGTTTGGAAGAGGGACGGGGAAGTCAGCTGTTGGCAGAGTTTAGCCAAAATTCATGAAGCACATACATGCAAACAACCACACAGAACTGAGTTGACCACTAGACCAGTCTGCTGCTCTAAAGTCAGTTTTGGGTTATGCATCAGTTTTAAGCATGGGGTTTATTGTTATTACACAAAACATACCGTCTCCACCAGTCTTAGGTTTGCCGCCCAGCCGAAAAACACCCTTCCAAACAGATCGAACACTGCAGAGATGGACATGAGGGCAGCTGCCTGGTATTCCTCGATCCCCTTACTGCGGGCATATGGAACCAGAAACAATCCTGGGGCAAAGAATCCCAGGGCGGCAAACACCCCGAACATTGAGTACACCATAAACCGAGCATTTGTGATGAGGGTGTAATCTACATAGCGACGGATTTTGGTTTTGAGCTCAGCCCTTTTAATCCTTCTGGTCGAACTCGGTGTGTCGTCAAGGCCGTCAAGAGACATCTGATGATCATCCCGCTCCGATGGTTCCAGCGCTTTTGTTTCTTCACAGCTTGGCTGGACGTGATCCAGGTCCTCCTGGGACAAGCCCTCCTCTTCTTCTGCTTTGACGTCACTGACATCTTTTGTGGTTTTCAGGGGCCTCAGGAGCATCCCGCACACACACAGGTTGAGCTGCAGACCTCCGAGGATCAGCAGAGCGCCCCTCCAAGAGTAGCTGTCAATCAGTAGCTGGAAGAGCGGCGTGAGGATAAAGGTGAGGATGCACTCCCCAGAGCTGGCCAAGGCGTTTGCTACCGGTCGTCTCTTCTCAAAGTAACAACCCAGCAGGGTCATTGTAGGGGTCCAGGTTAACGCGTACCCAAAACCTGCAACGGAAGGAGAACAAATGATGTCGCATTTGGCGTGCACGATTTGGGTTTGTCTTACTTGTATACAACAAAATCCACTTACCGTTTAAAAACCCCACCGTTAAGTAAAGTTCCGCTAAGGTGCGAGAAAAAGAGCCCACCGCTACGCCTAAGCTGCATATCAGTCCTCCGATGGTCACTACAGAGCGATAGCTGTATCGAGTGCTGAGTGCGGATGCTATCGGAGCTACAGAGGGACACAAGAAATACACAAAGATTTAAGTTTAGAATAAATGCAAGCTGTGTTTTATATTACATGAAAGTCATTCTATATTTTTCAAGTGTAGAAATAAAAACAAACATTCTCTTGATATATAATCCTGTTTCCAGAGAAGTTTGAGAGTTTGACTAGTGATCCTTGTCACATACTGTTTTAACTCAGGAATTAGCCGCTCCGTTAGAATACCAGAGATAAGAAAAGCTATTTTATTAAGAGTTTTGGGATTAAGGTAATGCAAATCATCCAATATGGAAAAAGGCACCTGGGCTCTGACGATGAGCACTGAATTAGATGTAGTAGAGTGCCACCTGCTGGTCAAACACTGAAGGATTTCACAAACGTGCAGCATTTTGCTAAATGTATGCGCTTGACATTTGGGTGATCCAACATTCAGGGCCTTGAGGCATATTGTGAATTCATCAGTGCGTTAAAGTGTTGAACGCAGAGGAATGAATCTGTGATAGTTACCCACAATGTGAATGGTAGCAACAGCGATCGAGGTGATCCATGATGTTCCTGCCGCTGTGGTTTCAAAGTACTGGTGTATTTCAACATAGAATACACCAAAGGCCTTAATGACCCCAAACGTAAGACCAAAGACAAAAAAAGCAGAGAGCAGGATGAACCAAGCGTAGCCGCCGTCGGGGGCTGCTGCCGGTGCCACAGAGACCCTTCTGGTGGGAGTCTTCGCCGGAGAGTCCATGTGGACCTGGACTGGGTTCTGCTGTACTTGGATATCTCGGGGAAAATGAAGCAAAGAGGAGGTTTTTCCTTAATTTCATTTTTGGTCATTTCTGCAACAATCACCAACAAAGAAAAACCCATTTGTAATTACTTCTAATTATTCTCCTTTTAAAATATCAATGATGTCCATGTCGTTTCACTAAATTTGAAGTGGTTGTTTCATTTTCTTAATCAGAAATGCTACTACATTTATTTGAACATATCATTTTCTTAAATTTTCACCAGAATGTGATGCGACGTATGTTAGAGTTGTCCTTACTGCTGGAAGCTGCTTCCTTTTAAAAGCATTCAACGTGATTTTAGCGAACTGAACTCGAGAGAAGACTCTGACCTGTATTGAACACATCAATGATCACGTTGTACAAAGCAAAGCTTAAAGCCTGCATGGAGCTCCGGTAAACTGACCTTTGCCCATCGGCAGCTCGTCTCAGCACTCACAACTTCGTGGGTCGAGGTGATGAATGGATGTGCATACTTTTACCTCCAGCTGTTGCAAAAAGCTCATATCTACTTTGTGATATTCTAAATTTCACCCTAAACTCTCTGCTTTTACATGTTTTATTTGGATCGTAGAGAGACACACAATCACATCCAAGGGAAATTTCACTAATAACCCTAATTTGCATGCCGTAGTGCATTGGGAAAACACGGGCATGCACAGAAGAGAATATGCAAACCACACACACAGAAGGCCTCACTGAGAGTTGAACCATAGTTCATTTCTAAGTTCTGCTTTATGCAGGTCAGAACTCGCACTGGCGTGGCTTGAATATTGTGATTTCTTTCTGCCTGTGCTTCTTTCGCGTTACAGTTAAAACCAAAGTCCCTGGTAAATCGGCTCAAAGATTTCCATCCATGAGATTTACTTTCATTCACTCCTTCCGTGGGAGTGAGGTTAGAGAATGGATCAACATCACTGCCATGAGTATGTTTTGTTTACTGACCTTGGCTCGAGCCCTGACATTTATAGAGCCTCAGTCCAGGTCTTGGTGTTTAAATGAGAAATTCCAGAAAGAGGGTGGTCGTCAGTGATGTGTGTAATAAGATTTTTTTACTCACCAATTCTTTGGAACCACAAACTTTAAAGTTTTATTAAAAACAACTTGAAACATGCCGGAGCAGGAACACTAATCTACAAGAAATCCGGAATGTTTAACTCACATATAACCAAGGCACAAAAGAAAGGAGATTTGTGTGCTTCATTGAACCTAAATGGTGCCACATTTGTAAGGCACGTACATTTGTAGGACGAGCAGCAGAGCGGAGTATGTGTGTTGTGTCAGTGAAAACTTTGCCAAATGTTCTCTACAATCCCAAGAAACCTTTCTTTGCTGTTGCTAATGCTTGTTTTGAGTTCACTGTGAGTAAAGTTAGTGTTTTCTCTAAGAATCAGTTTGAATGACCCGGATAGGTCAACTTCAAATCTGGTGTGAAATTGAATTGTGGCATGTTTTCCAATATGCCCTTGTACCATCCACATAATGGGGGATGTCGGCAATAGACCGCTTAGTGGGTATCCCCCCAAGAAGAAAGTTGCCTCATTCTGCCACCACTCAAGACCTGTAAACAGTCTTCTACAGATTCACAGTCAAGGTTTGCAGGACAATATGGAAATTACCAGATTTTCCAATAATATAGGTTTCACTGCAAGAAGCATTGTCAAATCTAAAAGTTCTGCGTCCAACTTAAAATGATTAACATCCACACAGATTTCACTGGATTCCACCTGGATGAATAACCAATTACTTTCTTTCTCTCAAAGTCAATTTGAAGATACGACGGTTCATTTAAACACATAATGTTCGCAGCCCAAGTTCAGTTGTTTTACCCGACTTGGTGGGGAAAAAAATCTGTTTCATTAACTTCTATCAGTTTATTTAACACTTTTAGCTCTGATGAGAATGTGAATAATGCCAGTCATTGTCTGATTATAAATTTTACTGTTTTACATAATTGTTATTTTTGTTCATTTTGTTTTATTTTGCTACTCTTATATTTTAGTTACTGTCCACTGGCTGCTGTAAGAATAGAAATTAACTACAATCCTTCCTTCCTTCCAAATATCTAAAACATTTTCTTCACTTATTATTTTCAGTCAAATCAATCATGATTCTACAATAGATCTATTACAAGTGCCTACATTATTTAGTCAATTCACTGTTTCATACATACGTTTATTTATTTATTCATTTATTTATTTATAACATCAAATACATTTGAGTGTTTTCTGCATGCATTATTTTAAAGTTCCCAGCCATTCAATAAATACTCTTAATCATCCTTTTCCAATTTGATCAGTTCATAATGAAAACCTTCAATGAATTCAGCGCCTCCAGTTAAAGTTTAACTGCAATGAGGGTTTAACTGTTAAACCCTCATTGCAGTTAAACTAGCTCTCGCACGCCACGTGGTTAAAGGGTTAAACGCCGGCGTCGTGCGTTGCCTGGCAACAGACCGGCAGCGGGCCGTGCTGAGGTCAGCAGACAGCGTCGTGCAACAAACACAGAAGCGATTCAGTCTTCTTACCGGCTGCCTCGCTGCTGTCGCCGATGTCGTTAAGTTGCACAGCAACACCGCGAGTTTTAAATAAAGAAAACGGCCCCTGCCTGCCGCTGTCGTCACCTCTTGCGCCGACATTGCCCAATCTGTGTGCGTCATTCCAGAAGCGTCCGGCCGCGCACACGGACAAGTCGCACAAGGTGTTCCTCTTTTATCGCGCATTGTTTCGCCGCAGCGTAATAAAATCCAGTTTTATTTTTCAACCCTTCAGTTTGACTTGACGGGCAAAGAAATCAACCACCGAACACGTTTTCCATTGCTTTCTGTGCGTCATTTTTATGAATAAACATCCCTGTCTGCAGGGACCTGAAGCCTTCCTGCAGGATATGCAGGGTTTTGCTCCAGGCAGTATGTTCCTGGGCAAACATCTCTTGTCATGTGGAAGTTACTGCGTCGCAAATAAAAATGAATTGGTTCAGTATCATGAATTAAAGTGAGTGCATGACCTTTGACTACCTCATGACTTTGACTCCTAACTCATAAATTCCTGCATGCAAATGCTTTAAAAATGACTCAACATGATAACAACTATCTCTTAAAAGACATCTGTGTAGTGTCGCACAGACACACTGCCAATTCCTGTCACATTATCAATAAAAAAATTAATTAAAAAAGTACAACGCCTAAGTTTTGTTGTTGAACTTTAACATTTCCTGAGTTTATCATTCACCATCTTACTTTATCAGACTTGATACACTCTGACTGACTGATGATCAGCCAGACTGCTTGTATAAATGAGCCAGATACCATCCTGCTTTCACACTCACTGACTGATGGTGAAACATTCACAAAGAAATAGTAAAATCATAAAAAAGTAATTTAACTAAACTCAACTTTTCTCAATAGGAAGATAAATGGCACAGACATAATCTGCAAATTGGTTTAAGTTCAGAAACTTAAAAAAAGAAAAAGCAGAAATTGTATTTTCTTTAACAAGACTACTTAATGCATTTTGAATGTTGAGATTTATGGCACACTGTGTTTGATCAGTCTTATTTCTATGAATGTATGATTATTACTTTTTTAATGAATCTACCACTGAACCATTAATGAACAAAAATGATTAGTCAAATTTCCTCCAAGCTTACTACATCTTACATTTTAGTCACCGTTTTAAGTTTTTATCAATCTTGTATAAGATTGAATCAGTTACAGAATGAATAACAAACTTTAACACCTCAAATATATTAAGAAAACTGGTTCATACAACAGTATTAAAGGAAATAAATTTGCCAGTGTAAGTAATTTTTCTTCTCTTTCGACCAAAGCCACTATAAGCAGATCAGGTTCACCGTGCGTGATAGGATTTGGCTCTATTAATTTATTTTTCTGCTGATGAAAAATGCATTTCACACAGAAATACCAATGCTTCACAAAGAGTGGGATGTATGTGTGTGAGGATTTTCAAGGCTTTCAACTACAGCGATTACCCGCCTTCTGAAAGAGGTCAGGACCTAAATCCTAATCATGAGCTTTAAAGCTTGCAGTTTAAATCAAGGGGAATCACGGCATATATCTTGATATGATTTGCAAACTGTAAACATGAAAAATCACACCCGGTTCCTACCTGTCCTGGTCAGCTGGACACCATAAGTGCCTTCCTGCCGTCTAGCTTTCCAGGAGCACGGTGACTGCTGCTGCGACGGCGGTGGTGCTGGTGTCACTCACACACTGCAAATCTAGCAACATGCCACAGTGGCCATTGACAGAAAAAAAACAAAAGGCTTCAGGTTAAATTGTGAGAGGGTTAAGCACAGACATGAACCGACGAAAGAGCATTAGCAAGAGAGAGGAGGGAACAAAAAAAGAAAAAAAAAAGGAAGTAGCATGTACAGGTAATAAAGGGTTAACAAACATGTTGAGTGCAGCTTTTATGGTAACATGTGAGCAACCTGACCTGGACGGACCTCTGTAACCCATTCACTCGGCATTGCTGGGCATGTTAACAAGTCGAGACCCCAGAAGGGCAAAGTTTTATCGGCTGTCGGCTCGTGTTGCACGCGTGGTTACGCACTTGTTTGTAACTTTGCTTTCACGATCGTAATAGTGACACTTTTTGTGAAGGAGAAAAATATCTTACAAACAAGTGGTTTTTGTTGCGCAGGTAATTCTGAACTTGTAATTCTAGTTAATCATTGCAATATCCTCTAAAGACATTAAAAAAAACATTTTTGTGTCGTCATGGTTGCATCTTTCTGTGGAGTCCAGTAAGTAGAAACACTACCTTGGTAGGTCTGACTTTCTTGGTGGGGAATGAATGCCAGGGTCCTGATCATTTTATATGTTTGGATGGTAAAGAGAGTTGTTGGGGCCGTAGATTCAGTGAAATGTTTCTCCTAGTTTCTCCCCCGAAAGGAAAACACCAGCCACAATGGATAGGCCATAAAACAGCAGGGGAGCGAGCCAGACCCCGGAAGTGGCCAATGAGGATGCTTGAATCCGACCCGAACACACCACAGGGGTCCAAACCCAAGTTGGTGAGACTCATTTTCTATCAAAGCTCTCGGCTTCTCAACTGACCTCCGAGGGAGAGACATCGCTTTCCCTCCTCAGGATGGTAAAGAGAGCAAAAGAACAGAAGAAACACCAACGCCAGCCAGCTGGACGAGCAGGACCCAGTTTGGACTACATCTTCTGTTTTCCTCTATTTTTCCTGTTTTGGGGGATTCTGGAGACCAGAGACAGTGTCTCCTCCTCTCCTCTCCTCCTCTCCTCCTTCAACTGCCTTGCTGTCCACTGCTGCAGCGGGAGCCAGGCCTCTGAATTCAGCATCCTGAATGCAGACCCGGTAACAACCAGTTACCACCGCCTCCCAGAACCAACAGAACCACAGACGGTGCTTTTCAGCACCAAGAACTATAAGGGTGAGAGCTTTTGTCTGGGCAGAGAATAGTTAGAATGATGTTCTGTTGAAAATGCAATGTGTTTCCATGTGCCGCTCAGAAGGCCGCAGCATCTCATGTTGTTTGTGTATGCGCATTCACGCGCACCAAGTCCAGAACTCTGGTTTTCCACCTCAGAACCAGAGGTCCAAGTGAGCTCCAGGCCCACTGGGAGCTCTGTGTGGAGGAACCAGGGTTCAGAACCGAGCCACGCAGAATTCTCTGTCTTTCTCTTGTCTTCATCCTCTCTCATCTCTCCCCCTCTTTCACTATCCCGCAGCAACGCGCCCCCCTTATCAGATCGAGATAAGGTCACACACTACTGCATGTCAGCTGCTGCAGGGCAGATCTGCCGTGATCACAAGAGCCCTGACTGCAGGTCCCGACCTCCACTTAGGGCTCAGAACCGGGCCAACGGAACCGCCCGTTCGTTACGCCCTCGGTAGACTAACTCGCTCCGAGACCGCCCTCGCGCACGCGCGCTCGAAGGACGTCTTGTTTATCTGGCCGCTAAGCAACCACCGCGTCCCCAGAAAGAGCGAGTCAAACGCCTCTAGTGGTCGCGTGGGTCATCGCAATCCCTCTTGACATCCACCGGGTGGACACATCAAGTCATTGCGCTCTCCCTCTGCGCGCCGCCGCACGCCCCTAGTGGTCGTCACAGTCACCGCATTGACCCGCCGACGTCTGCCTCCACCTGGTGGACGTTCGAGGTCATTACACCCCCTCACATTGACCTGAGGATGTCTACCTCCACCTGGTGGACGTTCGAGGTCATTACACCCCCTCGTCACTCCAGACCACGCACGCACGCATGCGCGCGCACACACACACACACACACACACACACACACACACACACACACACACACACACACACACACACACACACACACACACACACACACACACACACACACACACACACACACACAGTTTGTACATAGTGTTTGCTGTTTAATAGATTAGATCTCCGTGTTAGATGTCGTTTGCTATTTGAATGTGTTGATTTATGAGATGATTTCCGAATTATTTATGAATTAGTACATTTTTATTAATAAACGCGTTAGCTGAATTGTACGCTTCTTGGTGATTATTGTGTATTTATTGTTGACAATTCACTGGTTTGTAACAGTCTGTGCTCGGATCTCACACCTTCCATTCTATTTAAGATTGTTATATTTATGCAGAAATATTAACTAACTTAAATAAACGTTTTACAAATGAGACTGATATTTTGGTATTAGCTATTTCCAGTTTATCTGGTGGTGCCCCGATTTATTATTAATACATAAATAAGAAATTTATGCAAATTAATAATTTTTTTATTAAAAATTATTTTCGATAATTTTTCTTTTTTTTTTGTTTTTAAAGTAATTATTCAATTACTTTAGGAGTTGTTAATGAGTAAATGACCGTTTACTTCCATTAATAATTTCAATTTTTCATAAATTACTTCCAGTGATTTATTACTTTTAGTAATCTATAACTTACAGTTTATATTGCTAATAATCAATCATAAACCCCAACAGAGTAAAGGGAGCAAAGGTCAAATTTAGTAGAAACAAGCAAGTATACTGTACAATACTGTAAACTAGGGTGAGAGAGAGAGAGAGAGAGAGAGTCAGAGAGAGAGAGAGATGGGGCCACCATTGGGACACACTGCCTATCAGGAGGATCAGTAGGTGCAGACATGTTGTAAATAAGGTGGCTAAGGTCGGGGTTGACGTTGGCGTTACGGGTTAAGGTTACAGAAGGTTTGCAGGAAGTGAATCGGAGTCAACAACTGGGAACAAAACCTTGGAGCACATGACACTTGTGGGGTCCGACATCCCTTATAGGGTAAATAATGCAGGGCAATGCACAGTTCAAGGGCTGATGTTAACGGTGAGAAGTAGGCATGTAAATCCAGTTAGATTTGAGTGATTATTGTCAAGAGTAGACAGATATTTACAAAACGTAGCTTTATCTGATACTTCAGAGCTTTTGTTGTGTTATTCTGTGTATTATTTTTTTTTTGCTTTTTCTCACTGGAGTTATTGTTTCTCTTTCAAATGTTTTGATGGCAAATGAAAGGTAAACAGAATTAAACCAGACTTACATACAAAGGTCATTAAACATAAAGCATATTATTGCAGGAACTTGAGAACATTTTTCCTTTTTCTTTTCCCCACCAATCCCCAAAGTCCACTTGCACCTTGAGGGAAGCAAGTGACCCACCCACTGAAATGAGAAAAAGAAAATAAGAATAAATATATAAATTGCTAAATACTAGAAAAGTAGATATGTAATAAAAGTACAATAAGTATAATCAAAAATCAAACTGAATGAATAGATGGGGGGAGGGTTGTCAAGGGCTGATTCTGTATAATCTTACAAAGACAATGCAACCAGAGGGAATTGTATAAAATTAATACCTTTAGGTGAAACTTGAAGAATAACCCTGCATATTACTGTAAGCTGTATGAAACAGTTCATGTAGTCTCCAAAATCTCTGGTAAATAACTTAAAGCCCAGCTTGGTTTCAAATTGTGTATTTCTCTACCACATAAAATATGTATGTCTTTTTGAAGTTTTGAAAAATATTCAGTTAATATCATCAAGAATTTTCCTATATAAAACTACAAATCAAGAGTATGAGTGCTATTTTATTAAATGTAATAAAATAGGTTGGGCTAACAGGTCCATCGCGCTGGCGTGCTATTATAACTGTGTAAACGGCCTGGAAGTTAGAAATACATCAATTTTAATGATTTCCACTTCTCCTCGAGCAAAGAGTACAATAATTAAAGTCTGATCTCGCTGTAATTTGTTTCTATTTATAATCAAAGCAAAGAATAAAGACAGACCATAATAAACACCCACAGGAGGATATTAAGCTCCAGGCTCAGACGTCTAAGACAATATTCTGCATGGGGCGAGCCAACGCAGCGGGGCGCTCGGTGAGTCCTTTCATAAATCATAAGCTTCTTCATGCTCACATCCCTCGTGCTGCTGTCTGCCAGACGGCTAACATGGCTCCTGCCATGATCAGCGTGTCAGGATGCGTCACACACCAAAGTGAAAATCATCCAGGCAGGTTAGAAGGTTTACTCTCGCTTGGAGCAACAAATTGTTTACAACATGAAACTCGGAAGTGGCCGTCACATTAGCTTCGAAGAAACAGACCGAAAATAAGCGGTGATTGTTCCCGAGTCAAACAGGCAGCTCTCGGGGTCGCGGGGAGACGATCTCAGCCGGTGACCTTTCCAGGGTTTTAAAATCTGTCACAAAGTAAACCCAGAGAGACAATCCCGCGTGCATAGTCACACCGACAGGCAACTTCAGGCATTTCCGTGATGTTTAAGTGAAAACGCATTGTTTTTGTGTTTTTGCTCCAGAAAAGTTACGCGTTTACATGGCAATGTTTTGAAAACGATGTCGGTTTAAAATGGAAAAGGTGGAAACGCTGAAAACTATGTCGTTTTCTTGTGGGGCCACTAGTGGCTGCTGGTGTTTGTTTTTGTAATGAAACCACAGGCAAGCACACAGAACCACACACTATAAGCATTAACAATGGGAGGAAACAGACCTTCGTATGGACAGACAACCAAGTTGGTTTGCTATTATAGTGACCATCAACTATAAAACTACCAGATCCCAGGACAATATGGACTGACGACACTCTGGAAGCCGCCATTGTTGTTATTGTCCATCTACTCACACATGTGCAGAGCCATTGAGCCGCGATGCTCATGAGCAGCAGCATTGTCTACACGGAGATGGAATCTGACCATTTTCAGAAAGTTGTGTTTTACCCCATTTACACAAAGATGGAGTCGGAGCATTTTTGAAAAATTTCACCGCGGGAGCTGTTTCAAAAAGTGTGTAAACAGACCCCCAAAACGCAACAAAGGTTTTCTGTTTTTACTTCTACCTCGCCTTAGAGTCACCAATAAACCTGGATAACATGTTTTTGGACTGTGGGAGGACACCACAGTAAATCCAGAAAATATATAGTCAGGGAGAAAATGGAAAAAAACACACAGGGGCCCAAAATCAAACAGATGATATCTTATTTTTTTTTTTTTTTTTTTTTTTTTTTTTTTTTTTAATTTAATTTTTTCTTTTTTTCTTCGCCCTTGTCCTGTTCGGCAGCTTGGGCCAACAATATGATGTGATTGAGAGCCTTCGGAGTCAGAACAGTTTTTGGTCTTGCAACAGGGAGAGACCTGGAGTCTCCTCCTGTTGCCTTCTCCGTCAGAAGCTGGCATGGCTGCCGTACACGACCGGGGGGGAACGCACAAAGAGAGACAGAAGAGAAGAGAGAGAAGAAAGTCGAGGGGGGAGGGGGGAGGGGGGTGGGGGGAAGGGGATAACATACAATGTCCTTGTTGTGCTACATATATTATTTGCAATAATCACACTCATCCAAATACTTTCCAACTGTTATTAGATTGAACCAGCCTGAGCAGCTCTATCTAGACAGTAACGTGAAGCAGGAACATGAAATAACAAAGAGGCAACGACAAAAGAGGAACATGATTTTTAAAGTTTGAGCAAATGATGACAGACAACAAGCAACTTCAGAAGCACCTTTCGTGAGGAGTGAAAGTGTGTGTGTGTGTGTGTGCGTGTATGTGAGTGTGTGTGGCTTGTCCACTGGGTGTGGCCGGAACTGTTGTGGGGGGACCCGTGGTGACACCCCGGGGTCCGAGGCCACCGCGCCCGGACACCGCCACCCCGGCAGACAGAAGCCCCCCAGGCCCGGGGAGACCCCAGCGAACCACCCCAGAGAGCCCCGCCCCCGCCCAAAAAGCACCCGACGGAGAATGCAGAGAGGAATCCCCCCCAGGCAAGAGGGGCCCACAAGAGAAGGACAAAGGGCACAGGGCCCCAGGCCCCGACCCAAGCCGCCAAGCCGAGAAAAGGCCGGAGCAGGGCCCCCGGGCCGAGCGGGCCGAGAGCCCCCCCAACCCCGGCGGCGAGTCCCACCGCACCCCCGGGAACAGGCCCACCCACCGCCCCCCCCAACCCGGTAAGGCAGAGACGGCCCCAGCCGCCGCGCCCCGGACCAGCCCCGCCCCCAGACCCAGGAAAGCGAAGCCCGGCGCAGGCCCCGGTCGGAGAACAGTCAACTCTACACCCCCAGGAGCCTCATAATCCACCCGCCCCATAACCCCTCCCCCCGGGTCTTGATTGGGAAACCCAACCCATGACCCACCCCGCACACACACACACACACACACACACACACACCCCCACCCACCCACACCCCCACCCACCCACACCCCCACCCACCCACCCACCCACCCACCCACCCACCCACCCACCCACACACCCACACACACACACACACACACACACGGAACGGGGGGGGGAGTGATGACTCTCGCACCCTCAGGCCGCCGGCCGGGCCCCCTCCCGGCCACCGCGGTATCCCAACCTCCACCAATCCAACAGCAAGTGGAGAAGGAGCACCGCACCCCAGCCCCCCCACAAGCGCCGCGCCCGAGGGAGCGCGCCCCCCGTACTCCAGCCGCACTCACCCCGGGCCGGGGCGGGACCCCAGCGGGAGGTGCTGGGGGGAGCCACGTCTCCCGCCCTTGCCCTGCCCTATATGTGTGTTGGATGTATGTAAGGGTGTGTTTTTGTGTTTTGAAAAGGTGGATGCGATGTGTGTGTCTATGGTGCGGTTTAAAATTGGGGGGTAGCGGGGCCCGGGCGTTCTACCGCTGACAAGCGGCAGAACCCCGAAAGCGGCTTACCCCCTCAAGACCCTGCATGACTAAGTGTGGTTAAAATTGTGGGTGGTGCAAAGTCGGGGGAGGACCCAGACCGCAATTAAGTAGCCTGGACCCCCCACCTAGGCACCGCCCCACTCTTCCCTATTGTGGGGTAATATAAGGTGAGGTAAGGCAGGGAGGGTTCTGAGGGAGGGAGGGGGTCCCCCCAGAATAATAACAGAAGCGGGATGAAGAGAAAGAAGATGAAAAGTATGAAAAGAAATAGAAAACGTGGAGGACTTTATTCGCAGTCATCCCGAAGCTTTTGTTGCGGCCTTTCGCACAAACTCCATTGACAGAAATGTTGCTGCACGACGGTTAAAATGAACATGTAACCCTCAGAAACAATAGCGGCACGTGAGGTTTCTGTGTGAGAGTACGTTTATGAAGTCCCCTGTGAACTGGCCATCAATAATGTATTGTACCTTACATCTATATCCGGGGTTCTCAATTGATTCAGATTAATGGAGCAAACAGAAAGCTAAAGAGAGCAAAAGAACAGAAGAAACACCAACGCCAGCCAGCTGGACGAGCAGGACCCAGTTTGGACTACATCTTCTGTTTTCCTCTATTTTTCCTGTTTTGGGGGATTCTGGAGACCAGAGACAGTGTCTCCTCCTCTCCTCTCCTCCTCTCCTCCTTCAACTGCCTTGCTGTCCACTGCTGCAGCGGGAGCCAGGCCTCTGAATTCAGCATCCTGAATGCAGACCCGGTAACAACCAGTTACCACCGCCTCCCAGAACCAACAGAACCACAGACGGTGCTTTTCAGCACCAAGAACTATAAGGGTGAGAGCTTTTGTCTGGGCAGAGAATAGTTAGAATGATGTTCTGTTGAAAATGCAATGTGTTTCCATGTGCCGCTCAGAAGGCCGCAGCATCTCATGTTGTTTGTGTATGCGCATTCACGCGCACCAAGTCCAGAACTCTGGTTTTCCACCTCAGAACCAGAGGTCCAAGTGAGCTCCAGGCCCACTGGGAGCTCTGTGTGGAGGAACCAGGGTTCAGAACCGAGCCACGCAGAATTCTCTGTCTTTCTCTTGTCTTCATCCTCTCTCATCTCTCCCCCTCTTTCACTATCCCGCAGCAACGCGCCCCCCTTATCAGATCGAGATAAGGTCACACACTACTGCATGTCAGCTGCTGCAGGGCAGATCTGCCGTGATCACAAGAGCCCTGACTGCAGGTCCCGACCTCCACTTAGGGCTCAGAACCGGGCCAACGGAACCGCCCGTTCGTTACGCCCTCGGTAGACTAACTCGCTCCGAGACCGCCCTCGCGCACGCGCGCTCGAAGGACGTCTTGTTTATCTGGCCGCTAAGCAACCACCGCGTCCCCAGAAAGAGCGAGTCAAACGCCTCTAGTGGTCGCGTGGGTCATCGCAATCCCTCTTGACATCCACCGGGTGGACACATCAAGTCATTGCGCTCTCCCTCTGCGCGCCGCCGCACGCCCCTAGTGGTCGTCACAGTCACCGCATTGACCCGCCGACGTCTGCCTCCACCTGGTGGACGTTCGAGGTCATTACACCCCCTCACATTGACCTGAGGATGTCTACCTCCACCTGGTGGACGTTCGAGGTCATTACACCCCCTCGTCACTCCAGACCACGCACGCACGCATGCGCGCGCACACACACACACACACACACACACACACACACACACACACACACACACACACACACACACACACACACACACACACACACACACACACACACACACACACACACACACAGTTTGTACATAGTGTTTGCTGTTTAATAGATTAGATCTCCGTGTTAGATGTCGTTTGCTATTTGAATGTGTTGATTTATGAGATGATTTCCGAATTATTTATGAATTAGTACATTTTTATTAATAAACGCGTTAGCTGAATTGTACGCTTCTTGGTGATTATTGTGTATTTATTGTTGACAATTCACTGGTTTGTAACAGTCTGTGCTCGGATCTCACACCTTCCATTCTATTTAAGATTGTTATATTTATGCAGAAATATTAACTAACTTAAATAAACGTTTTACAAATGAGACTGATATTTTGGTATTAGCTATTTCCAGTTTATCTGGTGGTGCCCCGATTTATTATTAATACATAAATAAGAAATTTATGCAAATTAATAATTTTTTTATTAAAAATTATTTTCGATAATTTTTCTTTTTTTTTTGTTTTTAAAGTAATTATTCAATTACTTTAGGAGTTGTTAATGAGTAAATGACCGTTTACTTCCATTAATAATTTCAATTTTTCATAAATTACTTCCAGTGATTTATTACTTTTAGTAATCTATAACTTACAGTTTATATTGCTAATAATCAATCATAAACCCCAACAGAGTAAAGGGAGCAAAGGTCAAATTTAGTAGAAACAAGCAAGTATACTGTACAATACTGTAAACTAGGGTGAGAGAGAGAGAGAGAGAGAGAGTCAGAGAGAGAGAGAGATGGGGCCACCATTGGGACACACTGCCTATCAGGAGGATCAGTAGGTGCAGACATGTTGTAAATAAGGTGGCTAAGGTCGGGGTTGACGTTGGCGTTACGGGTTAAGGTTACAGAAGGTTTGCAGGAAGTGAATCGGAGTCAACAACTGGGAACAAAACCTTGGAGCACATGACACTTGTGGGGTCCGACATCCCTTATAGGGTAAATAATGCAGGGCAATGCACAGTTCAAGGGCTGATGTTAACGGTGAGAAGTAGGCATGTAAATCCAGTTAGATTTGAGTGATTATTGTCAAGAGTAGACAGATATTTACAAAACGTAGCTTTATCTGATACTTCAGAGCTTTTGTTGTGTTATTCTGTGTATTATTTTTTTTTTGCTTTTTCTCACTGGAGTTATTGTTTCTCTTTCAAATGTTTTGATGGCAAATGAAAGGTAAACAGAATTAAACCAGACTTACATACAAAGGTCATTAAACATAAAGCATATTATTGCAGGAACTTGAGAACATTTTTCCTTTTTCTTTTCCCCACCAATCCCCAAAGTCCACTTGCACCTTGAGGGAAGCAAGTGACCCACCCACTGAAATGAGAAAAAGAAAATAAGAATAAATATATAAATTGCTAAATACTAGAAAAGTAGATATGTAATAAAAGTACAATAAGTATAATCAAAAATCAAACTGAATGAATAGATGGGGGGAGGGTTGTCAAGGGCTGATTCTGTATAATCTTACAAAGACAATGCAACCAGAGGGAATTGTATAAAATTAATACCTTTAGGTGAAACTTGAAGAATAACCCTGCATATTACTGTAAGCTGTATGAAACAGTTCATGTAGTCTCCAAAATCTCTGGTAAATAACTTAAAGCCCAGCTTGGTTTCAAATTGTGTATTTCTCTACCACATAAAATATGTATGTCTTTTTGAAGTTTTGAAAAATATTCAGTTAATATCATCAAGAATTTTCCTATATAAAACTACAAATCAAGAGTATGAGTGCTATTTTATTAAATGTAATAAAATAGGTTGGGCTAACAGGTCCATCGCGCTGGCGTGCTATTATAACTGTGTAAACGGCCTGGAAGTTAGAAATACATCAATTTTAATGATTTCCACTTCTCCTCGAGCAAAGAGTACAATAATTAAAGTCTGATCTCGCTGTAATTTGTTTCTATTTATAATCAAAGCAAAGAATAAAGACAGACCATAATAAACACCCACAGGAGGATATTAAGCTCCAGGCTCAGACGTCTAAGACAATATTCTGCATGGGGCGAGCCAACGCAGCGGGGCGCTCGGTGAGTCCTTTCATAAATCATAAGCTTCTTCATGCTCACATCCCTCGTGCTGCTGTCTGCCAGACGGCTAACATGGCTCCTGCCATGATCAGCGTGTCAGGATGCGTCACACACCAAAGTGAAAATCATCCAGGCAGGTTAGAAGGTTTACTCTCGCTTGGAGCAACAAATTGTTTACAACATGAAACTCGGAAGTGGCCGTCACATTAGCTTCGAAGAAACAGACCGAAAATAAGCGGTGATTGTTCCCGAGTCAAACAGGCAGCTCTCGGGGTCGCGGGGAGACGATCTCAGCCGGTGACCTTTCCAGGGTTTTAAAATCTGTCACAAAGTAAACCCAGAGAGACAATCCCGCGTGCATAGTCACACCGACAGGCAACTTCAGGCATTTCCGTGATGTTTAAGTGAAAACGCATTGTTTTTGTGTTTTTGCTCCAGAAAAGTTACGCGTTTACATGGCAATGTTTTGAAAACGATGTCGGTTTAAAATGGAAAAGGTGGAAACGCTGAAAACTATGTCGTTTTCTTGTGGGGCCACTAGTGGCTGCTGGTGTTTGTTTTTGTAATGAAACCACAGGCAAGCACACAGAACCACACACTATAAGCATTAACAATGGGAGGAAACAGACCTTCGTATGGACAGACAACCAAGTTGGTTTGCTATTATAGTGACCATCAACTATAAAACTACCAGATCCCAGGACAATATGGACTGACGACACTCTGGAAGCCGCCATTGTTGTTATTGTCCATCTACTCACACATGTGCAGAGCCATTGAGCCGCGATGCTCATGAGCAGCAGCATTGTCTACACGGAGATGGAATCTGACCATTTTCAGAAAGTTGTGTTTTACCCCATTTACACAAAGATGGAGTCGGAGCATTTTTGAAAAATTTCACCGCGGGAGCTGTTTCAAAAAGTGTGTAAACAGACCCCCAAAACGCAACAAAGGTTTTCTGTTTTTACTTCTACCTCGCCTTAGAGTCACCAATAAACCTGGATAACATGTTTTTGGACTGTGGGAGGACACCACAGTAAATCCAGAAAATATATAGTCAGGGAGAAAATGGAAAAAAACACACAGGGGCCCAAAATCAAACAGATGATATCTTAAATGAAAAACGTTTTCAGACAACTTTAAAAGAGAATCAATGAATCACGGTGAATTGACATGCTTTGCTTGATCTCAATTTTACAGCGCAGTTCTTTCTCATTCTCAAAAATATACAAAACATCCTCCAAAAAGATGGACTTAATTAAAAATTTGCCATGACACGTTACAGTCGCATGTTTTCATTATCCCACATCAGCACTGACGAGGAGCTTGTAAATTTCCCGTAGCCACTTGTCAGCAGTGCAGCCTGCCAATAAACTATGAATTAACCTCTTGAGCAGCATCTTGTTATGAGCTTTACGGTTCACCGAAGAAGCACATTGTTGAGGTTTGTGGTGTTGTCATTGAGGACGGGGCATCTTTTGCAAAGTCAAGACTCTGTGTTCTCTTGAGTCAGCAAGATGCGGTTCATAGTCTGGCTTATAAACAGGCAGAAAATTATTCCTCATGGTTAATCCGCCTCATTAGAGCTGGCCAAACACCAGCAGCACAACACCAAAACACTCGAATAACCAAAGAAGGTTGACTCTTAAATTTCAATACTTTCTAATATATGCTGTATGTGGTATTTCAGATTTTACATCAGTGCGACGGCAGAGTCGCTCATCCTCCTATTTTCAAACTTCAGTTTGCTTCTGTATCCTGGTGAAGGTCACTGTGTGGCGGCTCTGCTTAGGTATTAGAGAGAGCTTAGAGAGACCAACAAGGAGGGGTGCAACAATGGAATCAATCTTCGTTTTCTGCGTCCGTCCACCCAGGCAATTATTTAGACCGGTCCACATACCCAGGGTACAAAATATAAGGTGGAATTTTGCCTGTCTTTTGTTAAGAGTATCGGAAAACTTGACTTTCATGGAGGAGCAGGCTTTTGGCGCGCTGAACACTCGCATATACTGTACATCCTGACCGGTGCTCTCAAAACAATTAAAGATTCATAGGCATTGCTTATAAATTATAGATTTATGATGGGGATGACTGGGAAAGGTAGCGTTATAGAAGGAGAGGAACACCTCCTGAATTATAAATACGTGCTGCGGAGGCCCGACACTGCGTATCCAGGCTGGTGTTATTAGCTGTGTTTTCAGAGGACCGCTCAGATGTTTGGCTGCAATGTATCCAGCTCCATGTGTGAATTGTTGCTGCAGCAGAGAGTTGTTTGTCTGTGCAGGCAGCCCTCAGATGTCACCATACAAGCCCTGAAGGAAAGAAAAAAAGAAAGAAGAGCGAACTTTCTGCCTTTTATACACAGTCTCAGATCTGTGTGCGCATGAGGACGACCCATACTAACTCGATGGCATGTGAATAAAGCTGTTGTTAAATTTTCATGATGGTTCATGTTATACAACCAAAACTCTTCATTCAGAATGCAGCTTGAAAACTATAGGAACTTCAGAGAGCCTCAGCATATTGATTCAGGAGACTTTGCTGACTGAAGCTTTGTAGTTTTTTTCATTACTTGCTTGTTTAAATTTTGAAACTTTTCTCTGAGTCAATGATGCAATAACTAAGAAATGCAGTTTAAATATGTCTCTTGAGTAAAACCAAGCAAGTCTCACACTTAATATATATTAGTCAACCTTTGGGAATATTGTAATATTACAAAGTATTGCAATACTGTTGATTGTAGTGTGCTATTACAAGTTACAACAGCACCAATAGTTGCTTTTTCCATTCATAAACACATTTAAAAAGCAACAGAGCTGCTGTCTCTCTCTGGTTGACATGACTTTTTAGAAGCAGAACATGATGTGCTGTGATTTCTTCTTGCTCCTTTGTCGACATATCCTGACTTCTTTTTTTTATATTGCAGTGGTGTTTCAAATGAATATGAAGCTACTTAAGCAACAGTAAGGAAATAACCCATTATATATATATATACGTGACTTTTGGTGCCTGTGTGGACACAGATTTATGTTGCATTTGTCATGTCTCCGATTTACCACAGGACATTTGTGTGGATCTATCCATCACAGAGCAACCGCAGCGTTACACAAGACAACTTCTCTGAATACTGATGCACCCACGATGTGTCCTGCAGCCACTCACACGTGCGGCACGGTAATTGCAGTAAAATCTAACAAGCCACTTGTCGTGTGCATGCTCTCGTCTGTATGTATGTGTGTGTGTGTGTGTGTATGAGATGCAGTGAGATGCTTCATTGTGTGATGAGCGAAGGTCATCGTTGAAGAACAACGAGGTGGTAATCATACGGCGAGAGAGTCTGCTCGCATTGGCTCTCCTAACCGATTCCCTGCCCCCTGATAAGAGGTGGCGCTAAATGTCTGGTAAATTATTATCACAACCCATCTCAGGGTATTTATCTGCGATGGAAGACTAATCTTGCTTGAATATTGGCACACACACACACATGCAGACTTACACACAGGCAGCACATCAAGCAATTTATTTTAACCTCTCCATCTGGTTTCTAAGAATACTACATATAAAATGGATGTTCATTTAAGATTTTTTTTTTACAAAATTTCAAATAAAAGGAATATTGTTTGTGATGAAATTGCATGAGCCTGTTTTGATCTGTAAATCCATCAAGCCAAACTTTTAATCACTTTTTCTAATCCAACTTTGGGTCCCAGTGGGACTGGAGGTAATCTCAGCTGCCATTGGGCAAAAGGCAAGTGCACCCTCCAACAGTTTTCGAGTCACACACAAGGATTAGTCACAAATCAACGGGATAAATGTGTTTGGATGGTGGGATGAAATTGGACGCCCTGAAGAACATGCAACGTCCACTCAGAAAGGTTTCCAAGCCCCAAACCAAACAAGAGAACAAGACATAAATAATTTTGATGACATTGCGTCCATTTTGATCCTGTAGGACAAAAGCTACAGGGCTAATGTGTCCACTTAAAGATACAATACCCCCGTCCTTGTAGATCCTCAGAAAGACTGAACAGTGTGTGTAAATCCACATTATATATTCATAAATGCAACATTACACAGCTCGATTGGTCTCTGATGCTTTAATTAAAAGACCCGTGAGTCTGTGAACTCTGCACTTTTGGTTCCTGTGCAGAGGAAACTTTAAAGATGTTTGTGCGAGCTCATTTTTAGGCCGGTCAACTTCTTTAAAACTGCCCCTCGGCACTTTTCTCTGTCTCCACGCTCAGTCGATGATCATTGTGGATTCAGCTCTGGGTACACGCGCACGCACTTTGCTCCTTATTCCTTATTCCTGTCCTTTTAAACACCTACACACCGTCACCCTTCAAGACTGTTTTAGCAGTCCTTTTTGTTTTTAAGCTGAACTTGAATTATTCTGCTGAGTGAAGAGGAGCCGGGGGGCTCAGGGGATTGGAGCGGCCCTCCTCCAGAGGGCAACTGAAAGCCTTGTCAGAAATTATGCCGACTCACGCAAAGTCAGCCAAATCATGCCCCGGGGCGGGAGATGAAGTCAACCTTTGTGATTACCGGTGATTCGGGGCACACAAACAGATGCATTTCTAATCTTCTCTTTTTTATAAGCCTGTTCTGACCACCTTTCATGCCACTTGCACTTGAGTTTAGAGGTTTAAATCGGAGAAGTCTTTTGTTGGGAAATCTGGTAAATTTGCATCTACAGTATTTCCCAGTCAATCATTATTTTCTTTCTTTGTCTGTCTGTCTGCAAGTAAAATTGCTATTTCATCATTTCATTACAATACACATTTCAAAAAAAACAAATTTAATGTTCAAGTAATGAAAAAAACTAATGGTATGGTATGGTATGATTTTTATTTTGACAGGGACAGTGTACAATTTACAATTGACCAGAAGGAAAGATGCATTGTACCAGGTTATAGCAAGAATGCGAATTTCCACCTGTAGTCTATGGGCAGGTTGATGTTACAGTACAAAAAACTGATTTTAAATGTAGCTGAATATTAGTGTAACAGCTATGAAAGTTACATGCCTGTATGCAGTGATCAACCTCCTGACATGTTTTTTCCAATAATGCCTTTTCTACCAATGCATCTCTAAGATTTTCGACTGTACACGCAGCGTGTGATCTTGGAGTTTACAGTGTGACTGTCACTCTTCATGTGTGGGAGTTTGCAGACCCGCTTTAGCTGGATGTTAAAACAAAATTAAGTGTATGTTGTCTGGTCAGCTGGTGAAGTAGCTTTAATCACGGGGGGGGGGGGGGGGACTTCCTTCCATCGTACTGGGAAAATTGCACCTTGTTCCATATATCATCTGTTGTAATCTCCTTGCACAGCTTTTATTTTCCTCTACTCTGCGCCTCCACCTTGACTTCAATGCTTCAGCCTTCACTTGTCTCCCTGTGGCACACTCCCAGGAAGCACAGGTGTGTGTGTGGGCTCGCCCAGATGGCAGTGTTGTTGACGACGAGACGAGGCAGCCAAGTAATCGACTGCATGCAGGTCATCAACCAGCCACCAAAACTCTTTTCTCACTGGAGCTTAAAGAGAAACTTTAATCTGCAATGTATTCATGAGTGTGTGTGTGTGTGTGTGTGTGTGTGTGTGTGTGTGTGTGTGTGTGTGTGTGTGTGTGTGTGTGTGTGTGTGTGTGTGTGTGTGTGTGTGTGTGTGTGTAACCAGAAAATACCTCAAACACACTTCAATATATGAAAGCAGGTTGTGTGCCAAAATTGTCATTCAGGTAGAAGTTTTTTGTTGCCAAAAAACACATTTTAAAGTGGGACCTTTTTGTTTGTGACAGTATAAAGTTGGCTGATGCCTTTGTTGCATGAAACATCTACAAGTGGCTGCAAATTGAGGTATAAGGGTGTTTCCACTCACCCTCACACTAAAGTAAACACTAGTATAGCATCATCTTTCACCAAACAATTTGCTTGTAACCGAAATTGATTTAACATGCATGCACGGACATTTACACTTCTTATGAAAATACAGTATATTGTAAATGGAATTATGCAAATGGGTGAGGTTTCCCTCACCTGTTGAGTCGTACTGGTCTCCAGGTGAAAGGTGCGTATCAGGAAGTCGTTTCCAGGAAATGGAAAGATGTTTACAGGTAGATACAAGTGTGGCTTAATGAGGGGGATCAGCTGAGGACATGGGAACCGCTCCCAGCAGTTTGGTAACAACCACTCCTCCTGACTGCTCCAAGAAAAGATAATACTATGACAATTACCTGTGGTAAACTTTCAAGTACTCGTGTTAATAAAAGAGGATACTGTGCCCCATTAGACTGGCAGCCATCTGTGTGTGTAATTCAGCTTGTAATGTTTATTCTTGTTTTTGATCCTTCGATAAATTATTTAATAAGATTTCAGTGAGTTGAGAAACACATGCGCTAAGGCCAAATTCAATTGCCATGCATGATATAAAGCCGACCGTGAGGTGGTTAGTGTTGGTGTGAAAGGTCGCTGTCTCTTGTTGTGGGCTGTAATCAGTGAATGTGCGGCGTTTGGATCATTACTGTTGACAGCTTATTTCCCTTCCGCATAATTTACGCAGCTTGAGTTTGCGATGAAACGCCCTTGTGTGTTGTTGGAGTGCATTGATTAGTCAGAGGTACGGTATGATGCAAGGTCTTGGATGTGTGGCATCTTCTTAAAAAGAAGTCAGTCAAGCGTACGTCAGTTCCCTCATGCCCTCCTTTTGGAATGATCAGCTGCTATGCAAATGTTGAATATACAGAATTTTCTTTTACTTTCACAACACAGGGCATCCTTGACATACAGAGGGTTCCTCCTCTGGGGGTCTTGCTGTTGATAACAGCAGCACATGTTGGTTAACACTGACAGTTTTTAAGGCTTGTTAGAGCCCGATATGTAACAACAACCCGAATTGTTATAAAATAAAATGTAATAAAACCCTAAAATGCTGGTCCATAATGTAAAAAGAAGAATTTAAATGTGATTTAAAAATGTTAAATGCTTATACAATATTTTGTACTTATAATTGGAGAAATAGTTTACAGATTATTAACAGAAGACTATTAATGACTTGAGCAACAGCAATCATACATAAATACCATAAACTGTATATAGATATATGTACAAACAAATAGTCCAAATTTCTTGAACTCAATCATTCAGTGTTTTTTCAATTGAAGGGGTTCAAGGTCAAGTCCAAACCATAAATCATTGACTCACTTCATGATGTAACAAAATTATTACACTATTAGGGGGACAATATTTTGCCTGCACCATAATGTAATACTAAAAATTTTTAAGGTTTGGGCTCAGGGTCTTGTTACATTATTGACCTGTTATTTCATTTTATGACGATGCGGGTCATTGTTCCATTTTGGGTTGTTGTTACAAATCAGGATTTTTCTTCATGTTTTACTTGTGCCAACTGCCTGTAGATGTGATTGTACACAAGGACTGCATTGGGCCAGTGATCCACAGGCAATTGGTCCAGGGTCTGATCTCAATCTTATCCAACTTCAGCCACAGTCCACAATGATAAAGTAGATATGTTCGATAAAGTAGGCCTAATTGTTGAAACAATATGATATTATTGCAGCCACTTTCTAGGATGACTCATCCTGACGTCCACTTAGAGCAGATATCCCTGCATCTGAATCAAATTATGGAAAAATGTGGATACTCAAGATACATAGCAGAACACAGTCTGCACAGTCAATTTTTAAACACTTCAGTGTAACTATCAGTGTAGAAATTGTTTGTGCTGCATTTGCTGCTCAATAGCACAAGTGGCACAGCAATATTATGAGTGAAAAGAATATATTTGAAAAAATACACTCTCAATATAGCGACAGATTCATTTGCTGATAAAAACAAGTTTCTCAAGGAAAAGATAATCACTCTGTAACTGCAAATGCGCAACGGTTGTGGTAGTCCTGTGAAACAATTTAAAATATTTCATGTCTTTAAACAAAAAAATTGTTTTTTTGTTGACAGTGATCAGTCAATCCCTCAAGCTTTATTTGTTTACTTCTGACTGTAAGATGCATCTGGCAATTCTTCCTAATAGACAAAGAAACTGGTAAAATGAAGTTGACAGACCCCATAACCACACATATATGCAGACACATGAAGCTAATTGATATGTAGCAACTAAGGCATCCCCCAAAAGCCGAACATTCAGCGTTTCTACCGTTTCCTTGTAACATCGTTTACAAAATGCTGCCATGCAAAACCCCTAAATAGTTAAAAGGAAGAAGTTAACAACGCTGTACAAATGTGTATCTCAAAATGAACGAAGTAAAACCTTATAAAGCATTTGTGAAAGTGTAAGATAGTTAGTAGTGGTAACAGGCAAGTGCTCTGTGCAAAAGATGAATTTTTAGGCTATTTTCTTCCTCTCGTCCATCAGATATCAGGGTTTGTGAATAGCGGGCAATCTCCACTGTCAGACTTTACTCTCAAATGATCAATCTCATTCTTTTGATGAATAACTGAACATAAAGCCCGGCCGAGCGTTTGTGACAAAATATTGATCAAAATGTAAGTGCTTCAGACAACGGAGCCTCGACAACTGCAGCAACTCTGAACCTGTGGGAGTTGAGGCCATTAAGTTTCATCCCGCCTCGATCATTTACCTGATCGGATTTGCATCTCCCTCGGCTTGGATCGTGTTCTTTCTCCCAGCAAGGTGCTCTTTTGGTATCCATAACAGAAGCAAACCTGGAGCAGCACAGCTCTGGAATAATGATTTGATATGAAGAGTCTTCTCTCTGAATGATTTGTTTTGATTATGGGCTTTACTCCAGGTACTTGAGCTGGTCTCCTGGTGAGCTTTCTCAGGTACTTTCTGTGTGTTTGTGTGTGTGTGTGTTCGTGTTAATCTCTTGTGGCCTTCACAATGTGTGCCTTCTGCTAAAATAAAATAAGGCTTTAAAAAAGGACTGAATTTTCCGAGCAAAGGTGACACAGGAGAGGGAGAAATTGAGTCTGAGCACATCATTCAAATGCTAATGTAATTGGCTTCAGAAAAGATGGTAGATGAAAAGACATCCCCTGTTTTCTCTGTCTACCCCCAAATTCATTTTTATATCTTTACCCACTGCAGTTTTCTGTCTTTTCTCATTTCTGTCAACCAAAGAAAAAAAGGCAGCCTACACAACAAATTTGATTCCCCAAACCAAAATTAGCATTTTGAGAAATAAAAAAAATAAAATAAATCAACATCTTTGTATTTATTCCTTTTTTTTTTTCTGCTCCAGTGTCCTAGCAGTTTGGTGTGCATTGACAGATTTTGTTCACTTTTCCTTTTCATTCTGTTGAGTTAGGGAGAGATGACACTCCGCAACTCCTTGAAGACTCGTTTGGTTGATTAAATCCTACATTTGCAGTCTGAGCCATGTGGTCGGCCTTCTCGATGATGGGATATGGCCTCTATTGGGGCTTTCTGTTCTGATATTCTGTGTCTGTGTGCTTTAATTGGATTCACGTCTTATCAGAAATCATGTGCTGTGCATTCACCCCGACGCAATCAGCAGGGAGCACACTCAGATTGATCATGTCTCATGACAGAGAGAGAGCGCAGGAAGACGTTTGCTGTTTTGAAACAAAGACGAAGGACTTCTATTTGGTGACATTTTCCCAGTAGAACTGTAGGAACAGAAGGCAACGGGACTAAAATCGGTCCATAATCTGTTTTCAAACATTCCACGGTAAACACATTTCCCTGTGATTTGAGCTACAGTTTGGTTGCAGTTGTGGTGAGGATGACGATTATGCGAAGACTGAGCAAATAATGAAAAAAGTTCCTTGCAAATTTTCTATTTGAATTGGATGGAAAAATCTCATCAGGACACATTTAGCATCATGGTTCAGTTTGTAGAGTGGATCCCAAGGTTGGTGGATCAGTCAGTTCCTTATCTCTCCCTGTCTAATGTGTGAAAGTGGCTTTGAGCACCAAACAGCTTCTGATGGTGAGCTGGTGTGCGAATTGCTGAATATAATTGATCATAGAAAGCATGATAAGACCGACGAAGGAAGTGAAATGCACCACATAAGTAAAGTCCACTCACCATCTAGATCTTACAAGGTGGACGTCACGATGCAGTAGTGGATAACATAACTTTCCAGGCCCGGCTGCATGTTCTCCCTGAGGGCTTTCTCCAGGCACTCTGGTTTCCTCCTCTGGTGTACCTTGCTTTTGCCCGATCTCAGCTGGGGTCGGCTCCAGTGAACTGTGACCATAAGTTGGATAAAGCAGTGTGGAAAATGGATGGTTGGATATTTCAAATGTAAACTTATCTGTAGTTTAGATACATGTAAAAGAATTAGCAGAGAGTGCCAGTACAAAGCATTAAAGCCCAATACTCATCCATCCATCCATCCATCCATCCATCCATCCATCCATCCATCCATCCATCCATCCATCCATCCATCCATCTCCCCCTATAGTCCAGCTGGTTTTCTGGTCACTCCAAATAGTCTTTCAGTATAGATGATGGGGTGGTTGATTGTCTTATTTGTGTTAGCACAGTGAAGGTAATAACATGATATTTATGAGGCGCTTTCATAAAATAAAATTATGAATATGCATTCATTTAATGGATGAGACTGAGTTTGCAGCATTATTTTCTTCAGGAAAGCCCATCCACCGTCAGGGAGTCCTGACTGCTAAACCTCTGCCACGAGCAGGAGTGTATACACTGTAAGTTGACCCGAGGTGAGAAATATGACTTGGCCAAGACATTTCTTAGCTTCAGAAGCAGCACAATTTTTCAATCAATTGAATAAGCAGCAGGAAGCTCACGTAGGGAGCCCAGGAATTGTAAAATGTGAGTGTTTTTTTTTTTTTTTCGGACCAAGTAAAATTTGAGCAGCTGCGTTTTGGACGAAGCAGAGGAACAAGGATTTTAGTTTTAGTTTTTTTAGCTGACTCTGGAGAGCAGAGTATTACACCCAGCCTCAGTCGACTCGTAATGAAGGTGCGAATAATAACTTCCACATTTTTGGCTGATAGGAAGAGTCTAATCTTTGAAGTGTTTCAGAAAATGTAGAAAACAGAACTGGATTATTGATTTAACTTGTTTTTCTTCACTGAGATCAAAGTCAAGGATAGCTATCCTGCTGTCTGATCACAGTACCAGAGAAACTGTCTGTTATGTCTGTGATATCCACTTTTAGATGATTTCTACGGGGATTGTCTGTACTGACTACTTTGTTTTTGCTGAACCGTTTTGATAAATCTGCTCATAAAGTGAAAATGGGAGTACTGAGGCAACCTGCCACCCATTTATAAATAGTGTTATGTTTTAACTTACGTCTTCATGATTTCGTAATCAGATTTTGCTTTGGTGGAGCTGAAAAAGACAAATTACAGTCATCTGAAGATAAGAAAGTAGCTGAATTATAGTTGTGCGTTTTGGACTTATATTGAATGATATACAGAAAACATTGGAAACATTTTGAATAACTGCAGTAAAAGATTAGAGAAGCGGCTGAAGAGCAAGCACCACATCATGCTGCATTCATACAATTAAGGAAAACAGTGTTTGTGCCTGCCTTCTCCACTCAACTGCTCTTCATATTTATATCATGAACGCTTGAGTTACAAGCGTGGAAGTGGCAGATTTTGTGTGCCTTGACCTGTGAAGAAGGATAATGTATGTTTTGGAGTTTAATGGCAAATAAAGTTTTTTTTTTTTTTTTTTTAAGATAAGAAGCTCCTGGAGTGGAGACCTGTTGCGTGTAGACTAGAGGTGAAGGAATATACCACTTTTTTAATGGAGGGAGGAGTGGAAACTCCACCTGAACAAAAGAATCCATCCATCCATCCATCCATCCATCCATCCATCCATCCATCCATCCATCCATCCATCCATCCATCCATCCATCCATCCATCCAGTTTTATCAATAAGTGTACATTATTTGCACGTGTGCATTACGTTTTTTATCTTATATCTAAAATTGTTTGAATGATAAAGAATGTTATCAAACACGTTTGGTTTCCTCCAATGACATAATTACACTATGTGTTTTTCCAAAGAATGCAAAAGCAGATAAAAGTAGGACGAGGGGAGTTTTGGTGTCTAAACTGCAAACCATACTATTTCTCCTTCCAATGGACACTTACCTGACGAAGGAGAAACATGTCGCCATGGAGAAAGTAAACTCCTCTAACCTGTAAATAGTAATGTAGTGCATCAGCTCAGAAGCACTGCACACAAAAAACCCCCCACTATTTTATTTATTTATTTTTGTCAGTCTCATCAAGCACATCCACTCAACCTTCTTACCTACATTAATTTTCAATTCATAGCTGAAGAACACTGAAAGTCAAGTGCTGGCTTAACTGGGAAAATTACAGCACTTCTTGAAACATAGCCTTCAGCTCGAGCAACCCAGCAACACTTAACTGTAGCCGTGGAGCCACCGCCAGTATATAAATAGAGAATGAAAGTATAGCCGGCCATGAATTTTAAGCAGCCACCTCCCCTCTTTATTTTCAGTTGCTTCTCATGTGGACGGCTGGCCCTTCACAGCACAAAACCAGACAAAAATCAAGCCGCGTTCAAGAAGATCACTCGGCTCTCTGACTGAGGTTGAACTCTCTTTGGATGCAGCCGTTCGCCACAGTAACATGTGCAGTGAGCACATACGGCTTTTAGATGAATTATTTAGCATTTGAGGAAACATGGTGGTTCGCTTCTGTGCAAAGAGCTTGATGAGAACAGGGTTAATTATCTTAACCTTCCAAAATGCAAATCTCAGATTTACTAGTAACAGTTGCTTTTGAAATATTTATCATAGTTTTGGTGATTATTTAAATTAATCCATGTAGGGTTGTTTTTTTTTTTTTAAGTCTCTTTATTCTTTTCATGGCTGCAGAAAAAAGAGTTTAATTCATAACAAGATGGCTCTAAGAAGCACAACCACAGATTGTTGAGTAGCTTTTAAAAACTGACGCCAGAGCAGAACCATGAAACTTTATTCTGCAGTGGACCTGAACTACTGGGACTTTTTCTTTACTTTTTTTTTCTTAAACATCCCATTATTAAGAAGGACACTGAAAATACCGGATGAATCCATCAGGTTCATCTGCTTCATTCCCACCTTGCTCCACGGAAACAACGTGCACACGTTCACGTCAGGCCTTTTGCACCTCCGTTCTTACTTAACCAGCTGCAAAAGATGCACATTTGCAAGTTAAGTGTGTTCGGACCGCATTTTTAATCACTTCGCAGTCTCAAAGGGCTTTCCAACACCCACATCGTGGGAACAATGAATGCATGCAGTGACCTCTTCAGCCTTCAGACTCGCAATGAGACGAAATACTCCTACTAAAACCTTAATTTCAAATATGAGTGGGTGTGCGAGGGGGCATTTATATGTGAATGTAGCTGTGAAAGGGGAAAGATATGCCATTTCTAAAACTTTTGATTGATTGGCTAATATGTTTTGACTCCTGGCATAAATTACATATGAATTTTGTTTAATGTTTTATTTATTGTGGAAAAGCTGTTTTGCGGTGGTGTTTGAATCTTTCTGAATAATGTTTTGGTTTGATTGTTGAAGCAGAGCGGTCATGTAAATTAAGTTAGACGGAGAGGAAACTAAGGATAACATAACAAGATGAGTATTATTTTATTTTTATTTTATTTATTTATTTATTTTTAGAAAAGTGAGAACAAAACACTGCAAGAAAAATAAATCAAGACAGAAACATGAAAGTGTTGCACTGTTATTGTCGGAACAAAACTGTAAGAGCTCTGCAATTTGTGCTCAGCAGTAGAGTGGAAATGTGTCTGGCTGCAGCAACGTATGTGATGAGCCTGCTGACAAGATCCTAGAAGGCTGAAAGAGAAGCCACACAGCAGATCCAGTCCAATTACATCTTATAACACAATCTGTGCTCTACCAGCCTGTGTGTGTGTGTGTGTGTGTGTGTGTGTGTGTGTGTGTGTGTGTGTGTGTGTGTGTGTGTGTGTGTGTGTGTGTGTGTGTGTGTGTGTGTGTGTGTGTGTGTGTGTGTGTGTGTGTGTGTGTGTGTGTGTGTCCAACGGAAAACAGTGAGTCGTTTTTCGTGTGTAAAGATGTACTTTATGTGCATGATCATCAATCGTCACTGATATTTGCCCTTATTCCACTGGAAAGTGGTCAATAATCAAGCTTCTGTTGTAATGTAGACGACCGCTAAACAATCTGGGCCAATTAAATCCACCAATCTGGCTTGTTAGTGTCATAAAATCGGCCTCATTTGTTCACAAAGAGCTTTCAGACAGGTTCCCTTAAAAAAACACTAGCCGTGATTTATTTGCAGTGGCTGCACTTGGTGGATAGTCAATTAACAGAAGTAAGGCGAGTCGTTTGTCAAGTGTAAATATAATGGGAGGTTTGTAAGTTATTACTCAGATTTTGACTTGCACTGTAATGAGTAATTGTCATCTTGTGTTTTATGAAGGAAAGAGGTGTTTTGGACCATTTGAGTCTGGTTTCAACCATGTGAAGCAGGGATGGCGCTTCCTGATGGTTTTTCCAGTGTTTTCAGATACAAACACTGCAGGTAATAACATACATTTAATTTCTTTCCACCTTTCTCAAGCAGTACACGCAGCATGCCACAGACATAAGAAGATATTAATCCTTGTGTTTCAAACCCTATCAACATATCAGGTTACATGAGTGATGTGATTTCATTTGTTTTTCTGCTGTCAAATGAAGTGTTGCTCAGAGCCATAAGCTGGTGTCGACTCTCCCTCCGCTTTCTATCAAACCTGGTGGTCCTGGAGGCTTATGTTACTGTATTTGTTTTCCTTTCCTCTATCTGCTGCTATCTCTTTATCTTACTGATTTGTCCAAACAATCAAGCTGTTCTCATCTGTCACACATGATGTCAGGAATTGATGTTATTTCTGTGGCAAGTTATGCAAAAATCCACCCTCAAATTCACCTGAAGACACCATTTAAAGGTTTGATTAAGAAATAACAAATTCCTCATGAGTCCCCTTCATATCACTATTTCTGTGTCTCACACACAAATGCTGAGCTAAAATTTATGAAAATCTTTATTGGTAATTTAAGTACATTGCATTAATTGTTCATATTGCGTTGATCTATTCTGCACTGCTTATGTTATTGCAGAATCTCCTGTTAGCTGCAACGACTCTTAAAACTGAGCTCCATAAACTCAAGAAACAACAACATCTCTGCATTAGAATATTCTGGGGATGAGAGAAACATGCAAAGTCAAATTTCTGGCAGTAACTCATTCGACTGTGTGTTTTGTTTTAATCCCATCTTTAATCTTGATTACATCCACATCTGGCATGTCTTTGCATGCCTCTCCAGCCGTCTCGGACCCCAGACTTAACATGGGAGGAGGGAGGAGGAGGAGGAGTTTGTTTCCCAAAACCTGAAGATTTAACAATAAGCAGATCTTTTTTTTTAGTTGCACAGCATAGCGGAGATCCCCGTCTTAAAACTGGAGATTTGTGGAGAGGCATGGCGCCGTGCCAGAGTGTTGTAACTGTGTCCATGAAAAACAGACGATGATGTAAGGAGGGGATTGTCACAGAATTCACAGAATACTTATCTGTGTGACTGGCCGGGACAGCTGTTAGTTTTCTTCTCTTCTAGAAATTTTTTAAAACTCTGATTGAGCATCCTGAGCGAGCCGGGGGGGATTAGACCGTCAGAACAAACCAGAAAGTAAAATCAAAACAACTACAGCCAAGAAAATGGATTTCTCTCAGATTACTGGGAGAGTTTTTATTCGGAGCGTTGCAAAGTACATTTCAAGGTTGTTGGTGCTCGCTCTATTCCTTGCACTCGACATCCTCCATCTCTGAAACAAACAGTCATCTTTTTCTCACTCTGTTCAGTCTTTTCTTCATTGATAAAAAAAACAACAACCAACAAAACAATATTTGCAACACAGCTTGCAGAGAGTAGAGAAAGCATCACTTCTTTCAGTCCAAGCATACAAATATACATGAGAGATAGATGGATATACGTTATATATCGTTCAAACTACCAAATGGTTTGTACTTATTGTGAGAACATGGCTTCAAGCTTCTCAAAAATAAACTAAGAGGAGCACTCTTTTAAATTCATGGCAAAATAGTGTACAGCATGGGATACATTTTGAGATCATACTGTAGGCAACATAACAAAAATAACGAGAATGAACCCTAAAGGTTGCAATCAGGCTTATAATTATTTTCACAGTGGAAGGAAAAGCAACTTTGGATTGAATATTGCATGTTTATGGAAGCAGCTTGTCACTAATATTGCTGCAGAGGCTTTCCGGTCAGACACAGCCGACCGTCTGATTTAAAGGGTTTGAATTGCTTTGTGTGCAGTACCTTCTTGTCCCAACACAACACTGGTGCTTTCCAAGGTGCATTGTTAGCCGAGTTTCCAGAGAACCTTGACTCTTCCTTTAGTTGCAACTCAGATATCATTGGACTCCTGGAAGTTCTGGATTGAGTCAGTCAGTGTGAATACTGTTCAGAAAGCGGCTGCTGGAAGGCTATGGTTGTTATTCCCCGCAGCCTCGCAGCCTTTCCCTAGTAGAGCCAGAGACTCCAAAGAGTGCACGCTATCTTTGTCGAGACGTATTCCCAGTCCAGGCGGAGCAGAGTCCTCCCCTCCTCCCTCACCCCCCGCCTCTTGCAGCTCCCCCGTGACAGCAGCAGCAGCTGCAGCAGCAGCCGCACACTCCTCTTTGAACAATCGGTCATGCTCCATCTTGAGCTCCTGGTAGGAGCGGGAGAACATGTGGAAGATGGAGGTAGCGGGGAAGGCCATGATGAGGATCCCACTGAGGATGCTGCTCAGCGCCACAACCTGTCCGGGAATGGACCTGGGCACCATGTCGCCGTAGCCTACGGTCGTCATGGAGATGATGGCCCACCAGTACGAGGCGGGGATGCTGCTGAAGTCATGGGTGCCCGTGAGCTCGCTTTCCGCTAAGTGGACCAGCGGCGAGAAGAGGGTGACGGCCACACAGAGGAAAAGCAAAAGGAGGCCGAACTCTCGGGTGCTGCGCCTGACGGTCAGCCCCAGCGTCTGCAGGCCGAGAGAGTGGCGAGCCAGCCGCATCACATAGAGAATCCTCAGCGCCCGCAGGATCCTCAGCACCAGACCCAGCTTGTCCAAGTATCCTTTACCTCCAGACTTCTCCTGATCCTGGTTCGAGTCCTCCTCTTTCACCACAAGGGAGACATAGTAGGGCAGGATGGCCATCGCGTCGATGATGTTGAGGGGCCCGCGGAGAAAGTCCAGCTTACTGCGAGCCTGAATGAAACGTAGCATGAACTCCAGGGAGAACCAGGCCACGCACACCGTCTCGATGATGAACATGTTGCGACACTTTGGGGAACACTCGCCCTGAGGTTGACAGAGATTGTGAAAGGGTTGTGGGAGCAGGTGGAGGGACAGGGAGAGGTGGAGAGATTGAGGATGAGCGGAGCAGGGATTGACAGGAAGCAAGATAGATGGGGAGGAAGGTGGAGGGAGAAGGGGAAAAGACAAAAATCCTCAGGTCAGATAATCATCCTTGACAATCATTAATAAAACATGCGTTACAGTCAGTGAGTATGTCGACGCTACTGCAGCTGCACTGATACATATTCCAACAACACAATCCATTATTTTGTCGGGAAGACTCCTGTGATTAATATTACATTCAATGGGAGCTGTGGCAAAATGCAATCAGACCTGTGTGCCCTCTAACTATATTATAACGGTAAAGCAATAAAATTAAAATAAGAACATTTATGTGACATTGCAGGAGGGATGTGGCAATTACAGAACTTGCTGTCAATTGACCTTTTTTATCTAAACCTTTATGCCATAACACAGTTAATGCTTCATAATCATCCTCGACCTTACACTGTCACAAGAAACGATCTGTAACCACCAGAATGGAAATGAGGCGCTGACGTAACAGCCACAGCAAGACGATAGGTGAAAGTATCTAGCCATTGCAAATAAATTAATTTTCACAACATGTTTTCATCCATCCATCATCCATCCATCCATCCATCCATCCATCCATCTTGGTTTTGCAATAGGCATCTTAGAGTCATCAACCAGCCCAAGATGAATGTCTTTGGACTGTGGGAAGAAATCCCACTCAGGGAGAACATGCAAACTCTACACAGAATGGCGCCAGTGTCAGACACTGTCATATTGAAAATAACCTTAAAATTGTCACAAAGCCAGAAAAGGAGGCGGTAAATGATAATCCCCCCCCAAGATACAATCTGCCAATATTTATCTGACCCAATTCAAGTACAACTACAAGTACATCCCCCTTCGGCCTTTTTTGTGTTTCACTGTTAAAAAAAAATCCTATTTCCTGCAGCCAGTCGATGTTTCTGTCATATGAATGTCAACCTATGCTGTTGTGAGCATTTGCTGACAGAACTGATGCCATTGTTTATCTTAGGAGGACAATTTCCTCAGGCAGCACTCTGCTGTCCATGCTTGAGTTTGCTTGCTGCAGTAACTGAGAAAAATGGGAAGAAGCAGTAAATTCCTGGCTTCAGGCCTCAAAATGTCTCTCCGACCACGAGAGGAGGTAAACATTGATTCCATATTTTCGTAATATTTTTCCCTCAAGCGATTTGCAGACTTGTTTTAATAAAAATGACATGCTGAATATAGGACCGCATGACTTAATATGCATTATTAAGATGGACATTGTTTGTGTCGTTTCTCTGGCTCCTCTTTCGTCAGCCTCTCTCTGCTCTTTCTGCCCGCTTTTCTCATTGTTCACTTTCTACATTCATCTCTCTGCACTGTGTCTCATCTATTTTCCTTCCATCTCGTCCTCTTTTTTTCACCCTGCCACCCTCTCTTTTCTCGTCCTGCCTCCATCTCCACCTTCTCATCACTCATTCTGTTTCCTCTTCCATCACCCTCTCCGGACTCCCTCCCCTCTCATCCTTCATCCCCTGCTTGCCCCTCACTCTGCTCTCTTTCTGCATTAAATCCTTCATTCATTCAGGATGCCTTTAAGTGAAACACAACTCCCTCCACGGTTTCCTTATGCATGAAGCATCCCTCACACATACGTCCCACTCCTACTGCTCTCGTTCATCACTCTCTGGGTCCTCGCCGTCTTTTTCACCCGCTCTCATCTCACTGTGACTTCTGTGGCTTCATTTCTGCAAGCTGGTGTGTGTGTGTGTGTGTGTGTGTGTGTGTGTGTGTGTGTGTGTGTGTGTGTGTGTGTGTGTGTGTGTGTGTGTGTGTGTGTGTGTGTGTGCATGTGCATGTGCATGTGCATGATTTGTAGCTTTGTTGTGTATGTATCGGGGTGATGTTTGACTCCATAACAACCTTTCAATGTGCATTCATTCTGGCACTGTATCCGGGGGGGGGGGTCTGTAGTAGTCCATTCAAAGTTGGACAGACAGATTTAGTAATGCAGCTTTCATTTGCTCATCGATCTGAATCATTACAAAAGAGCGGCAATGGTAAACGTTAGGACTACTTTTCCATTCAGTATTGTCATTGTTTCATCCTTCTTCTATATCTATTTGATTCCTGGACAGGTTGCCAGTTCATCATAAGCCTAATGCACGCAGACACAGAGAAACTACAAAATGCATGAGAAAGACCCGACACCCGAACAAAAGAATAGAAATCTCACACATCACAGGGAGAACATGCCGGCTCAATAATAGTCCAGACTCCCCAGTGAGTTCAGTTTTGCATGAATTATTAGGACCTGTTTAGAAATCTTTCAGTTTATCTGCTTGTGTGTTCTCCATGGCTTGATTTAATGGAGCTTTGAAATACCATGAATTTACATGTGTTAGTGCAGGACGCTAACAAACATAATGCAGCATTACAGCAAATAAATTTGAATTTGGCTCAAAAAGAAAAAAAATAAATCGGGAAAGATGATTTGTCAGGAAGGCAAACCCATATTTTGACCTGATTTAATGACAATATGAAGTTAAAGAACATCGTATGATTGACAGTAAATCTGTGTTTACAAATCCAGAGTTACAGTTGGAGCGTCTGACCACCAAACAACTAATCACTGGAGCTTTGCTTGGAACATCTGGCACCTTAGCAGCTTAATTCAGTATATTCCCTGTTCATCTGTGTGGTGTGATGTTAGTAACTGAAAGAAAAAAAAACTTCAAAAAGGAGGGGGGGGGGGGCATGTCAGATCCACTCTGTGGAGGATTACAACACCATTCAGTTACACTTAATCCTTCATCGTTTGCATAGATTTAAAACATACTTACAGAAAGAAAGAAAAAAAGAACTCTGTGCCCTTCTCGAGTCCAAATTAACACAAACAAATGTCTTTTTTAGTGGATTCACAGCTTTGTTTGGCATTTTGAAGCTGAATCACTGCACGTGGGTCTGGAGCAGCAAGCTCACAGGAGTTGTCAGTGCAGCAGCCCACACAGTGAAAAGTGGAGCTCTGACGGCTTGATTCCAACAGCCTGTGATTTCTCCAGAGGTCTGAAGCACCGACTGGGGGACATTTCCTCCACAAGCACAGGACACTTACAAAATTGAAGACGCATTTGATATTTCAAAGCTTCTTTTGAATAAGAGGGTCGAACCTTTAACAGAATATTAACCTTGATTCTTCTTGTCCTTAATCTCACCTGCATTTCTGTGCCTTTTATTTTTTTCCCCTTCCACTTCCACCTTTCTGTCTAAAGTTCAGCCTTCCTGAAATTTCACTTGCTGTCTGTCCTCTATTAATCTTTGAGACACTTCTCCCCCACGGGAGGCTATGTTATGTCTCTCACGTGCACTTCCTACCTGTCATTTATCTCCCTCCTTTCTGGCCTCTCTTTTTGGTGCTGACATTATGCCCATCAGTGCATTGTTACAGTGTTCTCACCCTCTGCAGGATAGCGGACATTTGTTACGGCCAAAGGCTTTTCTCTCTCTCTCTCTCTCTCTCTCTCTCTCTCTCTCTCTCTCTCTCTCTCTCTCTCTCTCTCTCTCTCTCTCTCTCTCTCTCTCTCTCTCTCTCTCTCTCTCTCTCTCTCTCTCTCTCTCTCTCTCTCTCTCTCTCTCTCTCTCTCTCCGCTCTCCCTTTTAAACACACACACAGACAATTGCACATACAACAAGCTCCCACAATAGCAACCATCTCCCTGACCTTATCTCCTCTGCACAACTCTCTGTGGAACTGATGTCAGCGACAACGCATTTCAGCACAGGCTCTGTTCACCCCGGCAGCTGTCTCATATAGAGCTTCACGTTATCCTCTGCATTAACACATCGCAATGTCAATTACTGAAAGGACCACACTGAGGGTGAAAGACAATATACAAGATTTTTTATAGGCAGGGGGAACATAGAAATTATACCTTTCCACCCCTGGGGCTATTTGTTAACTTCCATTTTGATGGTAAGTATTATTACAGTTCATTATGAAACCAACAGAAGAGAGAGGGAAGGTCACTAACCATTGAGGGAAAAAAAAGCAGCTTTTCGAAGACAGATCAGGAATTACACACAAAAAAAGTCAAAGAGAAAAGGTAAATCTTTCTCAGGTTTGTCAGATATTGAAAGTGGCTCGCTGGTAGTTTTCCATGAATCTAAGTATGATTGATAAGAACATGACTGGATGTGGTAAAGTTGTAACTCAATAAATTACTCTGCCTAAGATACTGTCTTTAGTGATACAGTGGTACACAGTGGGGCTTTCTCTGTGTCTGCCTGAATATTCTTGCAACAATCTGGGTTGATTTCTGTCTCCTTTGTAAATCAAATCAGAGTACACCCTGGACAGGTTTCTAGTCCATCCCGTGGTAAACACAGAGAGCACACATGGAGAACATGCAAACTCCGCCCCGAAACGCCCTGATTCTAATCTGCAACCTTCACACTCCGAGACGATTATTTCATTTACTTGAATGATTTAGACAGCGATAAAGTAAATGGATATGTTAAATATGATTTAAGACAGTAATGAGTGCGTTCAGGTTAAAGTCATTGAAATTCCAAATCATTATGTAACAATGATATTTTGGGATTGTGGTGGTGAGAAACATAAGCGAGGGAATATTGATAATGTCTTTGGCGCAAGAGGATGCAATATGCACATGGAGGCGGTTCGCCATATTGCATTTCATACTCGATGATCATTGTATTGACAGGCTAATGTTTGTCTTTGACTTCGCAGCACAATTGAATAGTTTCTGACTGATTAAACATCTGGCTTCATTTGCAGGATTACCGTAATGCTTTTTGTGTTACGCTGATGTTAATGTTTGTGCTGATGGCTGGACAGATGGTCAGTAATTAAAAAAGAAAATAGAATTGTGCTCAATGTATTGTTTTTCTCTTGTAGAAATTGTAGAATTGTAGATTTTTAAAACTGATCTCAAACATCACCAACCATTCTTCAGGCTGTACAGTACATTATGCACTAGGGAATTTTGGGCATCCCAGACTGATTCAATGCAATCATGGCAATATCTTTAATTGTGGCTTACAGCCTGTGGTCTATGTTGTACAGGGAGGTGGATTTGCGGACGAGCACACAACCACAGACAGCCTGAGAGCATCCTCAAACAGTGTTGGAAATTTCATGACTGCTGTCTCACTATCCCACACTGTCTGACTACTGATACAAGTTGCAGCTGCTTACGACCAATAGAAATGCAGGAGGAAATGACGTGACGCCAGCGCTGCGCCAGAACAATAGATGATGTTGAACCACGTTCACATTGTCTATTTACCTACAATATTATGAAAACAGTGTGATTCTCTGCTTGGTTCATTTATTTACTGCCTGAAGGCGCCCGTAGCATACATAGACATCATCCAAGGTGGCATTATTCTATTGGATTTTACTTATGGACGTTATTTAACAGTCTCAGCAAACGCCAAAGACTCTTACATTGTTGTTGCCATGCACAAGGCGCTCAGTCGTCCGTTGCAAATTTACAGTTTTCTCAATGTCACTTCAATATATAGATAGAGAGAAATATGGGATCAAACCACCATCAAATCACCTCTGATTCATTGTGCGGTCAAACCTGAACTCTTCGTCACACAGTGTAATAAGTAATAAACTTTACAGTATCCCTGCCTTGGAATTGAGTGAAGTAGTATAAACGATGGATGGACCACTAAAATCAGGCAGACCGTGGGAGCTTTTAGGGAACTTTCAAAAATCACAAATTTATGGAAGTTATATGTTAATTTCTGACATTTTTCCAAACAGATTTCTCAGATTACAGAAAGAAAACAAATTGTAACTGCTTCTAAATGCATTTTGAAGTGAACAATTTGTCAACCAGACATAGCAATTTGTCCACTTTCCTAAAATTGGGTCTTTTGCTCTTGATCAGCACCAGTCTATGATTCATTGGGTATTCTGGCAGCTTTTCTACCAGAACCAGCATCACCCTCCGTTGGATCGGAACCACACAGGTCAGCCTTTGCTCCCAGCATGCATCAGTAAGCCTTGGCCACCCACAAACCCGTTAGTGTGCCATTTCCATTACGACTTTTGAGAGATGCTCGCAAAAGCTACAGTTTTAGAGACGCATTCGTCAAGCAATCATAGATGATCCCGTGTTAAACTTGCACCATTCCTTCTGCTTGCCCTTCTTTTCTTGTGTGTTACACATCAAGTTGTTGGAGGACAAACTGAAAATAATTTTAAGACATAAAGTCATTCCTTTCGACTAAATTAGTTGCTATAATTGCCATTTTGGTTGTCATAATTTTGCCAGGATTAATGATTTGTGTCGTACTGCAGTTGCCCATTCCTGAACTATAGAATGACTAAACCGTTGGCTACGTGATGCTGTATTGTCAGTTGAGTTTTACAATCCCGTTGACAGGCTCTTGTCCACCCACTGTTTTCTACTGACCGATTACTGTGCAGTGGGACAGCTGCTGGATGCGTCAACACAAGGTCACTGTGCACGCTGCGGGTTTGAAGCATTAATGTGTCTCTTTATTGTTGGACAGGAGAAAGCTTCTCCAGCTCTGAATTATGAATGCGTTTTTTTTTTTTTTTCTACTTGCGTATCAGATAAAGCTTCACTTTTCACTGTCTTCAGTGAGTAATTCGAAGATTTCTTATTGTACACAACTCCCACACGGCTCCATCAATGGTGTAGAGAAAACATACGCACTCTTCTGCTGCATGATTGTTACCTTCACAGAGTTCTGTTTAAAAATGGTTTTTCATTCATTGTGTTACGGTCTAACTTTCTATACCTTGTGTGTCATCACTTGTGTTGCTAACAATTCGTCTTTCTCCTTTCCATCCCTCTTGAGCTTCTTCTCCCTTGATAATTCTGCAATGATCTCACTAGATCAAGAGGTTTGGATAGAAAGGGGGGGAAGATTCTGCCCATCAATCAACCTTACCTTCGAAGAAAGACTTTGAAAAAAAAACTTTGCACCATTGAACTCCTTCCCTCAGCGTTGCTGCACTGACCTCGCCTTCGCTTCTAAAGCTCAAAGCTCCGAAGGAGAAGAATTGAAAGGAGGAGGAAAGGGGCAGGTAGCAAGGACAGCCAGAAGAAGAAAAAAAAAATGAGGAGATGTAGCTGAACCGGCAGACTGTTGGCCTTAACCTGAAAAGCACAGTGTTCACGAGTCATGGATTATTAAAGCACTGGTATTACGTGACACTCCCATCCATTATTAGGCCGTGCACCTGTCACCTGAGAGGTGGATGGATGCACACATGTGCACAGGGTAAAGGATGTGGTGTGCTGTTTAATTTGCAAGAATCCTTGATAGTAGCCAAATAGCCTCCAACACTCCAAACACATACCATTCACCGGCTCTTATGACACTCCGCTCCATTTCATGGATACTATAACCTCCCCGTATGAGGAGGCTGTTTAAGCTGCAGACCTGCTCGAAGCCGACAAAAGAGCAACAGCGTGCTCATGCACAGATGCCCTAATGGAGAAAAATGAAAGGGGGAAGGTGGGCACGAGGGAGAGAACAAAAGAAAGAGAGGAGTGCATGAAAGGAGAGTGGGTGGCAAAATGGTGCAGAGGGATGAAGCAGAGAGGGATTACAAGATAAGTTGATGAGGAAAAGATGGGGTGACATCTGAAGCATGGCGATCCCATCACACCTCATATGTCTCTGTTCTGCAACTGTCAGGATTCTGCACACCTACATTCACACAGTCTCACACAAACACGCATTGGTCTCTTCAGACTATTGTGGAAAATATTAATTGAATTCAGCTGTTACTCAGAATTATATATATATATATATACTGAAACAGTGCAATCTCAAGTGGTGAAGCTGGGAAACTGTTACCTTGATTCATAAAATCAAAGTTAATGTCCTCTTAGTTTTTTTTTGTTTTTTTTACACATTTCAAGGTCAACCCTTACGCCGGACTGTCAAGAACATATTTGGGATCTGAGCAGTAAAGGAAAGCCGGCCTGTGGAGCACTGAAGAGAAACGCTGAGGTTCAACTGTCTTTAGCTCGGCAAATATAAAGCGACGTTCACTCCTCACTCCGTAGTTGCAGGCCGCTCGGCCACGTATGTCCTATTTCCTGCGCCAACTCCTGCCAAAAGCGACGGCGAGACAGGTCAAGTGATTGTTGTGCAAGCGTTGCATTAAGAGCGTGCATGAAAGGCGAGTTTCATCCAGCAAATATGTAAATATTCAGTGAATTGCTGGATTATGTCATAAATTGGACTCCACTGCGCTGACAAAAATAGAGCAAACAAACACAATCCAGCGCCGTCAATGGACTTAGAAATGGGATTGTATAAGAGGGGGAGGTTATGCGTGCTGTGTTGTATGGTGCAACAAAACAAACAATAACCAACCCGAGAAGGTGTCTCAGACAGATGGTTAAAAAAAAAGAAATTTCAAGTTGAGTTTTGAAAGGAACACATTACAAATCAGCCATGCAGGGTCATCAGAAATACAGTAAAAACACATGTTGTATTACTACTTCACAAACTGTTGTAATGTGTTAAACCCAGACTCTGCTACATTGACCTCATCTGTCGCAGGTAACCAGTGAGGGATGGGTGGGATATACAATCCTTTCTAGTCCCCCCACGTGGTGTTTTACGTTTTTTCACCAGACCAGGTAAAACATCTCCAGTGAATGCATTTTTAAATCTACGTAATGTAGAGCTGTCACCTCTCGCAAATTGAAAAACAAAATCACATTATTAACATTAAACTTACGCCACACACTATTTGAATCACACTGGACCTTTAAGACTAAAATGTATTGTTGTTATTTGCTGATCCATAGGTATTAAATTACATTTGCTAACAGTTAGACATGTATAGTAAGTCTCTGAAACCTGAAATAATGGGCATGCATTTGCTGTCATTATACCTTCATATTTACAACCTACATTTTCTCCTAAAAAAATCAGGTTGTGAAGCTTGAAAAGAAATAATACTCATCCTAACCATAAAACAATGATTCAACCCTGAAATTGTGTTAAAGTCTTTTAAAGCTGTGACTGACAATGGAGGAATGTCCTCACAACAGCAGTTTTGATTTAGAAAACACTGCTGGTTGACACGCAAACGCGCGCACACACACACACACACACACACACACGGGCATAAAAGCAAGAAACTCAGAGTCAAACATACACATAAATAACAAATGAGGTTGTGTTCCAGGATTAGTTTTTTGTCCATTTTGGAGCTCCAGTGCACAGACTCAACTCAACACGTACTGTACGCACATTCGCCGCAGATTTGATTTGGACTGGTTGTTTGTGTGAATGCAGTGGAGATGACATGAAGGCATTTAACTGACTTCACTTACGATGTGTTTGAGCTGCGGCGGGAAATCAAAACACCCCCATTTCATTTCGCAGCCCCTCTGGGTCCTCACGTGCTGGAGACCCGCTGCAGTGTGTCGTACCTCAGGAAGCAGAGCAGCTGTCCTCTGTGTTTGTTTACATGTGTGTGTGTTTTCCATGCGACTGTCGCAGCTGTTTTACCTTCTGTGTTTAGCTCACATCGGTGTTTCTGGACTGTGTTCTTGCCTGTGTCATTCTTCACCTGTCCACCAGGTGTCCACTTCATCTCACCGTCTGTCGAGCACCCGTGGTTCATTTTTGATCCACTTTAATGACAAGACTGCTCAGCAGCATAAATCATTGTCTCCAAGTGTCTTTCTCATTTTAGCTTTGGAAAATATAGATTTTGCTAAAGAATACACTTGTTTGGAGGTTATTAATGAATTTGCTCAGAGGCAAAGTACGTATGTATGCAGTGTGGTGAATCATGTATTATAGTGATACGCAAACCAACATTACTTTTTAAATTGCAAACAATATATTGATATTGATATTGATATTGATATAGATATTTAAAGAAAATATTTTTTTCTTCATTCAAGAGCACCTTTAATTAGTTGGTCAATAAACTAGTTGCATAAACAATAATGGACCTTGGTTTTCCTAATCTTCTAGTGACAGGTGTATAAATCTGTTTATTTCTAGAATAACGTACGAGAAGCAAACTAATCTAAATTCCCTCGACCCTATTAAATGAATTGCTCATTTCTACTTGACTGAACCACGCAGTGATGACTCCTCAGCTAATGTGTCACTGTACCAATACAATAATAAAGCCATGTGCATGTTAGTAAAAAAAACTGTAATGACACAGAACAGTAACTCAAAGATACCAATATGATTTATTCACTGATTTCTGATGACAACGATCAATAAAGAATGATCTAAAGATGGACAATGTGAAAACTTCAGCAAAGTTAATTGCCCCCGTTTGGTTGGTGTCATCTAATCCTGCCAACTAAAGACAAACTAAATATGAAGACACACGCAACTGTTTAAAAAAAAAAAAGAAAAAAAAATTCTATTGTTATTTGCATCTGGCTTTATTCGGTTTTGTTGCCAGTAAGTGAAAAAAATAATTATTGTATAGTTTCATGAGTGATAGCTGCTCTGACTGAATTAGTCACTTGTTATTGTCTGTGGTGAATATGAATGAGTTAGATCTTTAAAATACGGCTGATCACTACAATGCAGATTGTGAATGCTGCCACCAGCACCGGATGTGAGTACGTCAAAAGATATTTCACCTTCACAATGAAACTAATGTATTCCTGAAGCCGGCTTGAAGCAAAAATCAGCTGAAAAATGTGACTGTAATTTGTCACATTAAATATTTAACATACTGTAACCTTTACTAGTTGTTATGGAAATCAGTCTGCTTCTTTATTTGGCTTGCTTATTTAGCCCCATGTGTGTCGGAGGCCGGCGAGGTCTTATTGGACTGCATAACAGCGGCGATCGCTGTACATCTGCTCTGAATAGTCTCCTGGGATACAATATGGCAGCACAGCTCTGTTTCAATTCTGCTGATGCATTTTCTCAGTCTGTTGTCAAGATGACACACTTCTTCGTTTCAGACTAACTAGTGACTTGCTTCATCATGCAAACAACCAGAGTGTATCCTTGCAGGGTTATTTGATTGATAAATTCATCAAAAGTTCCTGAATATGTCACCTGCAATAGTTTTAGTTTGGTGTTTGTTTATGGAAGGATTGAATGTGGAATGGGGAGGGATGAGCTGACGCTGTGCTGCAAGCGACTCCTACCTCCTTCCAAGAGCAGGAGCAAAGAAGGGGGAAGAGAATCTATCCAAAGGCTTTTGATAAGGTTTGAAGGTGTTGAATACTGGGGGCGCTAACCAATCCGTGACTGACTGAGAGCATGGGGGCGGTCAGTGTCACTGAGGAGGAAAGGGGGGGGGGATTTACATGGGACTGCAGTGACTGCAGGACCCCCTGCTGGGTGTGGTGCTCAGGCTGAATCCTGAGAGGCGCTAGTTTGGAGCAAGGGCCAGATTTAGCACCAGTTCTTTGTCTTTCCACCGCCAAAGCCCCAGCCTATAAGGGGCTACAAGGGTGCTAAGCCGGCCCCACATTGTTGCGGGGCCAGAGCGGGGCCAGAGCGGGGCCAGAGCGGGGCCAGAGCGGGGCCAGAGCGGGGCCAGACACGTCATCAGCTGGGGGCGGAGTTATAGAGAAAAAAATAAGAATAACGCGTGGGAATGACATAGGAAGTCGCTATAATAAGTCGCTCCCTCAAGTTAATAATGCGAGGGAACGAGATAATCTAATCCGTGATTCCGGAGCCGTGGCTCTAAATTGAACTGTTGAGCTGCGGAGCTCCTGCGCTGCTGTCAGCGGCGTCGGACAAATAATTTAGAAGCAGTTTTTCATTGTCGGTTTTTTTCACACTTTTCATGGTAACATCATTGTAACTAATTTCACTTCCAGGTCTTGTATGGCGTTATGACCGCAGGCTAAGGTCTGCATGAGGCTGCTTTGCACGCCGCAACGAGACGCCCCACTGGTATTTTCTATTTACAGAACGTCTTTATAATGAAGCGATACTTTTGGTTCATCAGCAACTACAAAACAAACTACATACTACTGTAAATGAAAGCTTGGATTTTTTTTGCCATAAAATGAGCCTTTTAACGTGAAAGAGAACTTTAATCGGTGCGTGTTTACGTGGGTTGCCATTGGAAATGGCTGTAGAGCTGCGTTATATCATTCTACACCTCCATTCCTCCCAAATGTTGAAGCATTTGTTTCAGACACATCCAGAAATAAAGTGAAAGGAGCAGAAATTCACAATGTAATGCCACAATGTTGAAAAATAAGACCCAAGCTCATTCATTTCATGACACTGTTTTGACTCCTTTATATATTTTATAATCTGTCGGTGAGATTGTAGCCGGTAAAAATACCATCGCAATAATCTGACATGCACTGGTCAGCGCTCTCGCTTTACAAACGGAAGATCATGGGTTCAAATGTGTTCGTGGAATTTACTGTCTGTGCATGTGTTTCCTCCCACATTCCAAAAAGATGCATGTAATTGGTAATGCTAAATTGATTGTCTCTGTGTGTGTCCTGTGTCACACTGATGACCTGTCCTTATTCTTTTGAATCATATTTTCATTGACATCCAGACAAGACATGAATACAACGTCCAAGAAAGACGTATAAAAAACTTTCATCCTGGCCCCTCTGAGGACGTCTTCTGGATGCATAGAGATGATGTCTTTTAGACGTGTTTTGGACCACTTTTTGCTCAGTGGGAAGTGTCAACAGTACTTTTAAATGTCCCAAACCATCAGAGGACTTACATACAGCGTCACTGCACTGCACCGCGCAGTGTTTGTCTTTGCTGTGCAATCACGTCCTGGCATGAAGAGGATAAACACCTCATACTTTGCTGCATTCTCAGTAATCCCACTTGGCAGCCATGGTGCACATCAGACGCAGGAATGCAACTCCTAACCGAGATATGCCGTAATAGGCATGGAACCTGCTCTGCACTGACGACACACGTCTGCAGACATAAACGGAGAGGCAATGCTTGTGTAAGCATGTTTTGGACATATACATTTAGTCATATTATTGCTTAGCTTTTTCACCTTATTAGTTTCCAGGAGCTATTTTGTCCATTTTACTGAGAGGGTGTAAGTGTATGTAAATCTTAAAAAACCCAACAACAACCCACTGTTATGTAATGGATTCATGGTACTGCTGTTCCCCTCCATCTGTTTTGCTTGTTTGTTTCCTCTTTTCAATCCTCCTCTATGTATATTCAGACCAACAGCTCCTCTGAAGTCTGTACTTTTCATGACTTATAGTCACTCTGACTGTCCGCCTCTGTCTCAGCCTGCTGAGGCAACAAAGTTTACAGGTGCTGACATTTATTTATGCTCCCTTCATGTTCATTTAATGGAGGGTGGAATTACAGCGACGGAGATTAAAAGCATTTCATGCAAAAAAAAAAAATGCAATTTTAATTGCATACCCCCGTTGTTGAAGGTTTAAAACGGGGTTCATGATTGATGACGATATTTTGATTTTGCTGATAAGGATAGAAAGGATAGAGCACACACACATAAACACATGTTGAACCATATAAAAACCTTGCTGTTACACCGTGTGACTCACACCTCAGCAGTGGAAGTAAATTGTCTTCAATAAAATATTTGCAGGAATGGCTTTCGGACATACAATGGCAACACAAAATGCATTCTTTTCTATGTCCGTCTCTGCAGCTCTGAGCTGGAGGGAAACTTCATTCATGCTTCCAAGTTCCAGGTATTTTTACCTCTCCAAACTGATTCTCAGCAGAGCTGGACACCGGTGCAAAATGACAGATAAGAGACCAAGCTCTGTTTCTGGTTTCTGACAGTTGGAGGTGTGACAAAAGTCTCCTGGTTTCATTTTTCCTCTTTGTTTTAAACAACTACACCAGGGACTGTATAAGTGAGCTAACACTGCGATTAACAGTCCTCATAATAGCAAAATATGAACATCCCTTGTTTGAATCTGAGGATTTCTCTTGGTTTGCATGTCCTCCCCATGTGTGTGTGTGTGGCTTTTTCTCTGGGTCTTACAGCTTCCTCCCACTAACATTCGGTCAATTGGTGTCTCTCAACTGATTTGACTGGCCTTGTGCGGATCTCCTCCATCTCTCTGTGTGGAGTTTGGTTGCTTCTGGGCTTTTCTCCAGGTACTCTTCATGCATGTTGGCTTCATTTATGGCTCCACCAGTGCTGATGAACCCTGCCGAACGGCAGGGTTCATCCATTCATCCATTCAAACACTGAGTGAACACTCAGTGTTTGAATGGATTGGCTCCAGATTCCGGAGACCTTGGATTGGATAAAGGAGGTTTAGAAAATGTATTTCTACGTGGGAGTGTGTGTGCATGTTTTCTATTGAGGTTTTATGTACTCGGGTCAAATCAATTTGTCTCGGGCCGTATTTAAACTTTAAGCATCTCCTTTAGGAAGAACGAAGTAAAATATGTCTTCTCAATATACTTTGTCATTCCTCCGCTCATACTCTCTTGTCTCATCCTGTACTCCATCTTTTTAACCCACACTCCTCGATTTACTTCCTTTACTCCGGTGCATTAGGAATCACTTCATCTTCTTTTAGGTTGTTTATCTTCACTTTCTTAATAGAATCACATATCACCCTAATCACAAGGCCAGACGGGTTCTGCATTCTAATACAACTATTGACTCGCCTGCAGTTGACAACAAATGGACAGACAATGAGAAAACTCACAGTCTGATGGTTCGGTCTCACACTCTCCCATTCTGCCATTGGTCACGTCTTTACAGATACTTGTGATTGATGCTCCGGGAGGTAATTATTGAACAGCAAATCCCACTTGAATTTATGGCATTAAGGGCATAAAACGACCACTTCAATTACTCCCCAGGCCAGGATATGACTGAATTAGGGAAACGAGAGCAAATCTGATGAGGCTGTCTGAAAATACTCCATCATCTAGTTTGAAACTATTAAAAGACCAAGCGACATCCACTGAAAGCTAAACACTTTGATGTATGTGCGGTAAATGGATGAAAATTGATGCGGAAATAGTTTGGTGAAAAGTTTTTCTCAGAAATATCTGCAAAGGGAGTCAGTGTCTTTAGTCAATGTTTGATCAACAAAAGGATGTAAGCTTGGGTAGTTTATCAACATGTGGAGGAGCCCTGCTATTTTTAATGCCTTAGAAAAACAAACAAACAACAACAAAAAACACCCTCCTTGTTATTTCCCATGTAAACACTGCAACCAGACATGTGACTCTGGGGGATTAGAGAGGTCAGTGCCGGGTTAGAACAGTAGCCAGCGTAGAGATTTATCTCATAAACAAAGCAAGTTGCACCAAATAATGACAAACACCTTCAAATTCTTATGTTTTATAGACTCAGATAAAGAACATGAATGAGCTTAACACATAAAAGAAAGCTTTACAGAACCACGATTTCAATAAGTTCATTATGAACTGATGATAAAATGGAAAACGTCACATTCAAAAACCTGGTAGTTCTCACCAACGCAATGGCTTCCATAGCTATAATTTGCTGCTTTCTTATATATAAGCCGGTTGAAATTTCTTGTTTTTGTGCCACAGAGATGTGTCCGTCCGCTGTTTCACCAGCTGTGTGCAGCAGATGCCAATAAGCGAATTTGAGCAGGAGCTTGAAAGGTCAGGGAGCAAGTGAAGTCTGTAACAAACACAACAAAAAGTAGTCTAACAATTCAGAAAATAGAGAAATAAATCTTGATACTTCAATTTTTGTGGGGCTCATCCCAACGTCAATAGGTAATAATCCAAACTAACTTTTGTTACCTTTAAAGATACTGACACGCATTTAAATGATTTTGGCCTTTCTGTGCTGAGTGTCCCTGTTCGCCGCTGTTCGTTTTGTGGCTTCTTCTCTGTATTCTCCTGTTTCCTCAAACAGTCCAAAATCATGAGCTTAACTGGCGACTCTAAAATGCCCTGAAATGTGAATTAAAGTGTGCGGTTGTCTGTCTCTCTGTGTTTGTGTCTGTCATTGACTGATAACCTCTCAAACCTCCGCATATAGTCCGCTGGGATCAGCTCCAGTAAGTTGGATGAAGCTGTACTGAAGATGGACGGATGATTTTGCCTGAAAATCAGCCAATTTATTGATTTAACTTCAACCTATATAAAGCTATCTGTATTGTTGAGTATCTAAAATTTGCATAACAAATAACTTGTCAATAATATATACTTGTCAGTATTTTCTTAAATTTTTGAGTGTTTTCTCTCAAATCGTTGCGACTGTACACAGCCAGAAGGATTAACAGTGGCTCTGGAATAAAGGAGTAGTTTTCTTTTCCCCACTAAGTGCAGAGAGCTCAAACAGTGCAGCCACAGACAGCCACAGCAGGCAGTGGAGGGATAAACGAGTCATTATTATCAGTGGGCTTGAAACTGAGCTTAAAGATTAGGGCCCCTCCCCAAGCATTTAACTCATAGTGATATACAGTTTGATAGAGGGGATCAGCTGAGGACACGGAGAAATGAAAGTCGAGGGAAGGGAGAAGTATTGCTTATTTTATTTATTTATTTGATCAAGCTCAGGTTCTACCTTCTTTTCTTACACAGAGGTATAGGCACAGAAGCAATACGAAAGACGAGTGGACACAAAACAGGGAAGAAACACCGATGGCAAGGCCACGTGAATTAAAGACGATATGAAAGCTGCAGCTCCTGCCTGGGCCTACTTGCTGGACATCAGTAGCTGCGTGTAGGACAATAGTTTGACAGTCAGGAGCATGAAAACAGCAGATGGATTTGTTTACTTGTGAATCGAGCTGCCAGCCCTTTCACAAGAACGCACATTGACATGCAAAGAGATGCTTGGATGAGCAGATACGCGCACCTCAATGTCCTCACGAGCCACAATGTTCTCTCAACGCTGCGAGATGTCAGACACAATTATACACCGCGTAGATGACAACCTTATCGCCTACGTTTTTGTCACAAAGCTTGAAGCACACAAACATCCATGAAGTATCGGCGGTAAAGAGGTTCATAAAAGTCTGCCATTCTTCTGAAACGCGAGCGTGTCTGGAATCAATACAGTGTGATAACAAGTGAGCGAGTGTATGTGTGTGTGTGTAAAGGTTGGTGGATGTGTGCAGAGTTTGGGGAAGTGAGCTGCTCTCTGAGGACCTCAGCCCTAAGGACTGCTTGATTTCCTCCACGGGCCGTTGCTGCTGCGGGGTTTACCTGGATGAGTAACAAGCAGGAAAATCTAAATTCCTGAAAAACACAATCCTAACGCTAAACATCAAGATATATAATCTTTTTTTTTTTTTCCATTTAGCAACACTCATATCTAGCCTCTGCTTCTGCTGCCTGCCGATCAGCGAACTGAGCCTTCTGTTGTGAACCTTGTCACTGACTCTATTGCACAGAAAATAGATGCACTGCACCCGACTTTTTTCCTTCTTCTTCCTCTTGAGAATAACATGAACAGATTTGCACTATGACATGCTGTAAGAAGTCCGTATCAAAAACATCACTCAATCCTGCAGGTTTACATGCACCCAACGCACCAGACCCAGGAACTCTGTCCAATCCTGTGCCAAGGCTCCTCCGTCTGTGTTCCTACTAACTACTGGACACCTGCTGGCAGCACTCACGAAATCCTCTCTTCATCCTTTACAAGACATCAAGCATTCTGCAACAACCTCGCTGAATTCTCCAGCATCGCACCCTCTTGTACTTGATCCTCTGGCCGTCTGTGACTACTCATATCAGAATCAATTCATGGACGGCGCTGCGGCTGACTTCTCAAGGACTGTCTGTCGAATGGATTTGCAGAGTTTAACTACAGCCACCAGCAAGTGCACACTAAAAGCCAGTTTTATCCAAGGTCACCTTGGGCGAAAATGTTCAAACTTTACCTGATGCAACAGTCAACAAATGGAGGGAAAGCTATCTTAAATATGAATCTACATATGTAACCTTGTGCGTAATTCGATTTCACTGAAAAGCAGTTTATCTCTGTGCAGAGGATACGCTGCTGTTGAATTGCATAAGTGAGCAAAAGACCAGAGAGAAGTGTGTGCATAATGCAGAGAGAGCCGTGTCCGTCACAGTGGATGAGTTCATCAGTATTGTATCTGTAAATGTCCACACATGAATGTGTTGGGATGTGACTGCAAAGTTAATGCATGCGTGTGTTTTCATGTGTGCACGTTTATACAACTCTAACTGTGTCTATTGATGCACTTTTGTGTGAGGATGTGGTGGCATAGAGTATGCCCATTTCATTATGCAGACACTGGATAGGCCTCGGTGAGCAGCCTCAGTGAGCAGCTCGCTCTTCATTATCCCACGCTGCTGTGGGCAGACACAGATCACAGAACACGCACACGCACACACACACACACACACACACACACACACACACACACACACACACACACACACACACACACACACACACACACACACACACACACACACACACACACACACACACACACACTGTCCCACAGGGATATTTAAAAGGTGTGACAGGAAGGAGTTTTACATTTCTCTGTGAATTTTTGCAGAATTATACATTTTGATCAGATAGAAAATTAACAAAACATCCTAATATTAGATCCCCCCCCCAAAAAAAACAACAAACAAACAAACTGATATACAGATTTGTAAACATTCAGAGAGAGGAAACAAAGTTATCGTTGGGGACATTTCCTAAGCGAGCATCCAGTTTGTAGAGGTCTGTCACTTAACGATCGTGGCATCTTTTATCCAAAAAGAGCTTTGAGAAGCGACAGCTGTAATCACTCATAACACTCAGGATAAATCTCCCCCGGCAGACAGAACTGCTTGAGGGATCTTACCACAAAACCCAAATTCAGAGTTTAACTTTATGACTGATGCCAGGCTTTTATTTGGAGCTGTCCCATGCTGACAGCCACATTCACAGCAGGCCAACACACACTGGCTCACTCACCCTGTCCTCTTCCTCTCTGAGGTCCGGCATGGTGCTGATGCACAAGCTGATGACCGTCACCGCCACCATGATCACCGACATGCAAGCGAAGATCTTCCCTGGTAAACCAGACTGCGGGTTCTCCACCGTGTCTCTCAGCCAGTTCATAATTTTTCGATACTGGGTTTCCTCCACCGGCACCCGCTGCATGGCGTTCCTCTGCCGGCACTCCTCCTCGCGCCTCTCCTGCTCGTGTACTTCCTCCATGCGGGTATACATCTTACGCTTGCAGCATCGCTCCATGTACGCCATCTCCACACCCCAGTACGTCAGCTCGTCGTGCAGGGAGAGGATGCACATCTCTCGCAGCAGCCGCAGTTTCCCTGCGGCCAGAAAGTTGAGGATGACCCTGAAGGCAGATGGCGAGCGGTCGAAGAAGAACTCCTTGCGGGCTTCGTCGTAGTCGTCACAGACGCTGGCGATGTCCTCGGGCGACCTGCAGCCACAGAGACGGCCGAGCCGCGTGAGGGGGAACTGCTCCAGGGTGCTCCAGGGAAAGGTGTAGCGGTTTCCCCCGACATTGATCACCGCCAACAGGGCGTGGTCGACGGAGACCAAGTCTTCTGGCCGACGGATGAACTGAGCCCGCTGGTAGTACACACCCTGCAGTAGGAGAAAAAAAAAATAACTTCAATGCCTGTGCAGCTACATGGGAAGAACAGTATTCGTGAAGTAATTGTTGTTAATATTCAGCCTTTTGGACCGAGTAACACTCGTACCTTGATGGTCTCAGTCTCGGGAATCTCAGTGAAGATGTGATCAAGACTGCTGTCATCACTGACGGACAAGTTGCTGAAGTCATGGTTGGCGTTGCTGATGATGGGCATGGTAGCATTTGGAAAGTGAGCTGCTCTGAGGTGGGCAGCTCAGACCAGGTGGCAAAGCCAAGAAGAGTCCACAGACGGTGTCCTGCTGAACTTTTCAGCTTTTTTCTTTCTCGGATTCGAACTTCAGTTAAGATTTGTGTAGGAGAGAAGCTCTTCTGTCACAGCCGACCGCTGCTGCAGATCAGCTGTGGCTCTCTGTTGTTCTCGGTTTCAGGATGTCTCTCGGCCAATCATGAGCGATGGCTTCAAGTTTTTAACAACTGAGCAAAAACCTCAGAGGGGAGAGGCTGTTAACACCTGCTGTCAAATGGGACTGAGGTTGAGTTTTGACATTTTCATTTCAGAGCCACCGTAGACTCAGCTCAAGGATCAGGACTCGACATCAGATCAGTGGATAATCCAGATCAGAAACAAGAGTCTAGAAAAAGGAAAGCCCGGATAGAACGAGTGGGTTAGGCCTGATCAGTCGCTGATTGCTACAGAGAACGAGTCGGATGAGTCAAGGAACCAAATGTGTAGAGCTGAGGTGTCCGGGGACTGAGAGAGATCCACTGTGTCGCCGCAACAGGATTAGGGAGGGCCTAGACACGTGGCGGCGTCATGCAGGCACTGAGAGAGAAAGAAGACGGCATGAAAAAAAATGTCAGAGTGGAACCAGAGTGGAGTGAGACTACGACAGGAGTCACAATATGAAGCAAGAGTGGGAAAAGAATTGGAAAGACAGACGTTGAGAGCAGAGAGAGAGCACATCTAAATGACACTGCAGTGCTGCCAGGCTCCTCCCTCAATCTTTCACTTCCTTTCAGAGAGAAACCGGACTGACATCAGCTTCTCCGCTGCTATTAATGGCCAGTCAGTGCAGGACCTCAAGGGCCAGCAAAGGAATTTACGCTCCAGTCGGCTTCGTGTGAGAACACAGATTTAGATAGCATGCGAGTGAGAAAAATCTCAGTAACAGCTGTAGAAAAGAACATCCTGGCTGCGTGGGGCTATTCACACTCAGAAAGTTATTGGCTGTTTTTATTGGGCAAAAACTCCCAGCGACAGACACCCAAAGACATGATCCAAAATGTTTGTGTTTTTTTTGGCAATGAGACTGCTCTAAAACTTATTGGCATGGTTCGTTATTGCACTTGCCCAGAAAGGTACGCTGTGTATGAACCACTTAAATAGTTCTAACAGTTTAACTATAAAGTAGCCCCTTTTTCATGTTATTTGACTGCCACTTAGCTGCTGCTCACTCCTGCCAAAGTTATTTGATTATATGCAAAGAAAAAATAAAACACCTGCTAATAACTGTAGTTTACGGCCAACGTACAACGATTTGCCACAGAAGGAAAGCACCGTTGTTTCTGTTAATCATCATAACGACTGCAATTATTCCAGACCTTTAATAATTTCTAATTAAACATGTTTGTTGCTGCAGTGAATCGGGTGGATATGGACTTTAAAACTGTGTGATTGTACATATCTGAAGACGTGCGTTAGCGTGCCGATGTTGTTGATCTTCTGTAGCGTTTGGTATCGAGTTGCCAACATGAGGCTGCCTTACACGGTTGAATGTCTGACAGCTTCTGGTGTGAACATCACTCGGGCTATGTTGACATCAAGGTGAGCCAATATCCAATTCTCAATTTCAACAGTTTTCTTTGAATATCCCTCGTTACACATGTAGGTAGGGGTTCTCCTGCACAAGTAGTGCAACACTCATCCGTCACTGTGACTCGTCCTGACACAACACAACAAAACACACAGACACGGTGGCGGCTGATAAGCCTGTAAAGTGTTGCCTAACACGAGCTGTATCCACTCTCTGAAGTGGGAACGCTATCGACATTATTCTGCTCAGTGACTTTCTACACTGACCACAAGCTTACAGGATTGGATGCGTGACTGGACAGAGCGGAGAGTTTCAAGCATTGGATCGCACCTATATGAGTCACTAATTCAGATCCAAGAGGATAGGATCCTGTATAGGAGAAACCAATAAATCACTTGTGTCACAATGCTGATAATTCATTTCCACCTCATGTGGGAGAGGAGAACGTGATGAAGTATTTATTAATCGATTTATACTCCCTGTGGATGTGACTTTTTTTTATTTTTTTCCTTGTGGAAAGTTAATTGAAGTGGGAGTATTTCTGCAGCATGCTGTGCTCCTTCGTTTCTCCACTGGACACAATAATAGTGGAGAGAAAAGGCATCAGATAAACAGGACTTTATCCCAGATTACAGTTTGCTATTGTCTTTTCATTGCATGTGGTATTTGACATTGAGGTCGTCTTAATTCTTTTTATATTCATGGGTGGACTTAATCAAAAATGAAACATGATTTTAAAAAAAACCTTGTTTATAAAAAGTGGAAGAATGTTTAACTAAGACAAGTTAACTCTCATTAGGACTCTGGTGATGTAACTACAGTGGGCTTTTATTAAGGTTGTTAATGTGTGTTTTCTAGTCAGGTGCATGTTATTTATTTTACACTGTCCCTATTAGAAATTTAAAAAAAATTATATCATTATTATTCTATATTTTATACTATAATATTCAGGAGCTGATTGAGAGACCCACATTGTAAAAGTCTCTCTCTCTCTCTCTCTCTCTCTCTCTCTCTCTCTCTCTCTCTCTCTCTCTCTCACACACACACACACACACACACACACACACACACCACACACACACACACACACACACACACACACACACTTGCGTTAGCGCACAGGGGTTGCTGAACGTTTTCTGCGTCCTTATCTCGCCGACACCATTAATTAAACTCATTCAAATTGAGCGTTTAATTAAGATCATAAAACTAACAGGCTTCAGCGGGAAGAAAAACAAATAACGGAACGACTGGAGTCAGTCGTGCCTGAGAGGACATTAATATTTATCTCAATAAAGTAGAAATCCGCAGCTATTTTGCTTTAAAACGTTGGATGGAATCATCTCCATGTACAACAACCCCGCACAGACACAGTGAAACAAATTCCCAATATGCTGCAGTATGATGCACAATATCAAGGAATTATGACGGAACATTACAACTCCAGACAAATGTTGAGCCGCAGCACCTGCACGCAGACATGCAACTTATGAAGTGCACCTTACCGTCCAGAGCTCATCTCCAGATAGCCGAATCATCTCCCAGTAAAATCCCTCTTATTCCCCCGGATCACTCAGCCATCAGCAGCCGCCACATGTCACTGTAACACGGACACCTCTCCGGCAGCCGCATCATCCGAGCCAGTGGAGGAGGCGCACACGGTCGGGGCACACCGGGGCTGTGCGGCGGGTGGAGGTCTGGTGTGCTCAAAGTGTCCCGTTACAGCTCGACCAGTGGTGCTGCAGGAGGAGGAAGAGGAGGAGGTGCAGGGGAGAAGGAGGGGGAGGAGGAGGGGGGAGCCGGAGCCGCGGTGCGCAACAGAGGAGACTCTGGGCAGCTGCGCCCAAGTTCAAGTTTGCGTAAAAGGTGCAGGGTGCGTGCGGGCAGGCACAGTGCCGAGCCGGCACAGCCTGTGCAAGTTCCTGACTAAACCAAAGAGGCGTTTTTTTGGGGGTTTTTTTGGTAGAAATGTGGGCGGAGTGTGGCTGGTCGCGTCCGCTTGCCGATCCCCCCCATTGCTTTTAGGCAGTAAAATGAAAATCAAGGACACTGAGGAGATGAGATCTTCTGTTCTCACAACGACCGCTGAGCGCGCAACAGGGGGCGCGGTTCCCTCCAAACTTACCTTCTCCAAGAAATCACCAGCCAACCACTAACTCTCCCATAAAGTCACAGTTTTATCTTTACATCTCATCAAACTTAAATAAATATATGAGTATTTTGATAAATAGTGATAATATACTTCAAGGCTCCATGCCAAAAAAAATATACAGTCAGGAAAGATAAAATGCCACTTACAACATAACATAACATAACATAACATAACAAAAGTGTGACAATCGGTGCTATTGAAGTTTGAACTTCATGATCGCAAATCCTTTACCCTGTAAGACCCACTGTTGTAAAATCACAACATCAGTTTTAGGTACCTCTACTGCATCAATTGAGTGTATATGATTATACAGTGATTACACTATGGTCTTAATAAAACATTTGATTTAGCAAAAAATACTCTTTTTTTATTATGTTCTTAATTAAGTTCTGATGAAAATGTGCAGTGAGTTGACGTTTTCCTTACGGCATTTTACCAGTTTCTGATTTTATCTGTCTGCCAAACTACATTTATGGCTTCCCAAAAAATGTGACTTTCCTATCTTTTTAATAGAAAAGATATTGCTGGCAGGTGCCAGCTCGGGGCTCAAACTCTGAAAGGTATAACTATATTATATATTTATATATTTTTTTTTTATTATATATTTTTATATATTTACTGCTTAAGTCTCTTAAACCAACTAACTTGAAACATTTATTTTGGTCTTAATTACACTAAAATGTAAAGTTTTAATGTTATTTATGTGCTGGATATTTGTACACTCAAAGCTATGAGCTCGGTGGGTAAATTTAATGACTGATACATAATGAAATTATACTGAAGCTTGATTACAGATGAGAGGAAAACAAAACCTCCTTAGATAAACTGCCAACATGCAGACAGGTCGGAAAGGAAACTAATATAGGGTTGAAAATGCATACATACAGAAAAATCCTCTGCTAACACTAAATCCAACAGCTTGCACCAGGATCTGTTTTCATTCACAATAGTAATGATAAAAAAGCTCATCAGGGATTCTGACTACACTTTTAATTTAGAGATAGTAATCAATTACTGGTACGCTTCAGCTAGAAATCCCAAAAGCTCCAGTGAGAACTTACTTTATAACACTTTGTTTCCGACACTCAATACCTTGCTTTGCAAGATTAATAAATATGAATAATGCCTGAAAGCTTAGTTGTCTCTTGACATAAATATTAATAAGCCAAATGTTCTTTATCAGGATGAATATAGTCTTATGGAAGTCATTTTTACTGGATTGTGTTACTTTATGTAATATTTCCCTCTTAAATGTCCTTTCGTGAGTTTAGCAGGCTTCAACATTTCATTGACAATGTTCTTTTTTTCTGATATGCATTATTGGAAGACTTGTTTTGTGTAAAAGTATTTTAATCCTACTGTGGTCAGACCGATGTTCAGCATAACACAAGTACAAACAAACTACTAAAAACCCACAGACACAAGAGAAGAAGTCCGAGTTCAGAAGGGCAGTAATAAATCTAAGTGACACCGAACAGCTGGTTAAACTTTCAGCTGCGTCATAAGTAAATAGACCTCTGTGGTCAGTAATGACTATGAGAACACTGCCTGAAAGCTTAACACTCTCACCACCATCGCCAAACGGGAACCATATTTGCAACAAGGTGAAAGTTCAGAGGATAAAATATCATCGGGATTGTAGATTTGTCTGCGTCGCCCTCCTGCACGCTTCGTCCCTGCGCTGCAGCTCATTAGGCAGCATGTGCCCGGGGGATCTGCTCAAACGAGCAAACACTTTGTCCAGGCATTTATGGCCGCTCGCGGAGCAGGCAGCACATTAGTGGGGAGTTGAAATGGAAACTGAGGAGGCAGGCGGGTGCTGGTCTGTGTTTCCCTCCCCGCCGTTGTGTGTGTGCGTGTGTTTGTTTGTGTGTGCTGAGAGGATATAGACATTCAGCTTATTGAATCCCTTCATCATTATTCATTAACCTCCTGTGCAGGAGGGCTGGTTGGTGTATGCAACATGAGACTGATCACACATGCTGGGCTATTAGCTCTCAATCGTTTCTTTCTTTCTTCTTCTTTTTTTTTTTTCTTTTGTCGGTCACAGAGGAGACTGCCACAGTCACAGCCAAATGGATTAGGTTACAGTAATACAACATTCCTATTTAAAATGTCCAGTCATTATTTTTTATGCTTTATCACTCGGTTACAGACAGAAAATGGAAACACTCTCACGCCGCTGAGTGTTTTTCAAATTGGATTTAGCACCACACCCAAAACCCTCTAATAACAAACCAGGCAACGTGTGTATGAATTTCCCCACCCAATCCTTGTCTATTCTTCTGTGCCTCATTGCTTTGTTATTAATTTCACTCACACACACTCTTCATACTCGCAGCTGCCCGCCCTCCATCTCTAAAATATCACAATGCATTGCACCAGAAGCCAGCACAGACGTGCACACAAGCACCACAAAGGAGAAATAAAAGAAAAATAATATAAAAGAAAAAAAACCAAACACAAAGACAGTTGCAGCCCTGTCAGTACTAATAGCGAGCCTCAGCCTGGCGGATTAAGAGTTTAATCCCTCACAGGCAAGAGGGGCTGAGATGGGATCGCAGCAGCAGGGTGCTGGAGTCTGATGGGCAGCAGCAGGAGAGAAGCAATGAGTCATTCAGCTATTTAAAAAGCATTTCAACGCACATCGATGGACACCCGATGGTCCGAACTTTCACACCAGACTCCCTATGTCTGCTTTCTTATCTCTCTTTGTGACTTTCACTTCAGAATTGGTTTAATCTGGCGAGTTTTTGATCAGGTTAATTTCCCTCTCAGCAGATTGTGTGAATGGAACAATTGATTTTTAGTATTCAGATGAAATGAAGACCAGTGAGAGGGGGGCAAGGAGCAAAATAAACGAAATTCCGACAAAGCAACGGAGGGAATACAGAGGATAAGGGAAATCATTTGAAATGGGTGAGAGGAAGAAAAAGAAGAGACGTCTTCGAGAGGACAGAAATACAGGTGGTGAGAAGATGATTGGGAACACAAGGGTGGAATTAAGAGGTGAGGACAGATTGATGAAACACAAGTCTGATCGGAGAAGACAGAATTTACATCAGGTCAGGTCTTCTTTAATTAGTGTCAGGGTTCATCCGAGCCAGCGATAATATTTCTATGTTTCCTTCTGATGCGGATTAAACGTCCAAAACATCGTCTGTGTTTTGCCTCAAAGTGCCACCAAGCGTTTACCAGCAAGAACAAAAAGCTTTGCTTTGCCTTGTGCAGTGGCAGGCAAAAACCACACAAGCATAAAGAAGCCCGCTCATATTTAGTTAAAAATTATGAAATAAAGCAACACATACTCACATTACAAGACAGGTTATATCTAATGACAAATAGCTCACAAAAAGCTTGACCAGGTAAGAGTCTTATATTTTGCTTGCAGCTCAAAAACCTAAACTGAACTTGGTTTGATATGAGACCATTTTTAAAAATATCAAGTTTGATTTACTGTTCATATTATGAACAATCCATACACATCCCTGAGCCAAACATTATTTACTTCTTACTGTTCATGCAAACTCTGAGCCTGATATACTGAGATAAATGCACAAAGTGTGCTTGATCACACGAATGGATTGAGCTTTCCCTTCACATGTGTTTTGCAGGTGCTTCATAACGAATAACAGCGTGAGTGTTCATACACCAAAACAACGTATTCAAATGAGGTTTCATCCTGCTGAACAATGCTTTATTGCTTTGGTTGCTTTCAACACAGAGTCACTGAATGAAGTGCTGAGCCCTCACACTATCGGACCATTATAACAAATACGTTTGAATTTGAACAAAAGAATCAACCACAAAGTGAAAATTTGAAATACTACATGTGTAAATCAAGGTTGTGGGGGAGCCACTTCAGGAAATGCCTCTCATGACAATACCAGCAACATATCTACAAAAGATTGAGCCTTGTTCATGCTTTTTAGACAAATTAATAATCAACACAATCAGTTTTAGATGTAGTAAATCACATTGTGCATTGTACATTAATGTATCTCTGTGTAATACTCCCAGTGTATTGCTGGGAGTATTACACAGAATATCCCCAAAGCATTTCATTTTCAAGCATGAAAACATTAACGGAGCCACAGAGCCGCTGTCTCTTTCTGTTAGCGTTCGCATCTTCGTCAACCGAAGCTGTTTGTCTTAAAGTTTAAAGTTTAAATGAAATCCTGTTTACTGGAGAAAACCGGATTTTAATTCATTATTGAGCAGGACTATGGTCTGTCAAGGCCACAGAGCATCTTCCCTTAATAGACTTAATCTTCCCTTATCCTTAATAAGTGCTAATTATAAGTTACTTCCACAAGTAACGAGTTACCTTTTATTTACAATAAGTAGTAAAGTAACTGGGGATTTATTTTATTTTTGCCTCAGGGATTTCCAGTTGTTTCATCATGGGGGCCTTTATGTGTGGAGTTGGCATGTTCTTTGTTGTGTGCGGTCCGATTTCCTTCAACAGTCTTGAACTCTATGATTGAGGATATCTTGTGACTCTAAATTAAGTTTAGGTGTGAGTGTGTGTGTGACTGGCTGCCTGTGCAGGATGTACTTTAGCCACCGTCAACTCAGATCGGCTCCAACCTCCTACAAACCTACGATGAATAAAGCTTTGTAAAAGATCAACTTATGGCTCCCAAAAGCACAACAATAAATTACACAGCACACACACATAACTATATTCGTTACAGTGCTTGTTCAATTAAAGGCTGCCTCCATACGTCTCAGGGTTATATAATATTTGCCAGCTTTTTTTTTTTTTTTGCCTTTTGACCAGAAAAATACACCGTATGTGATGTATTCATGTATTTGTTCTGTGGTAATTTTCTTCTGGCTTCCAGCAGTACACCCATGTGGAGCTGGAAATGTTAATTCATTGCTGTTTGATGAAATCCCTGGTTCACAGGCATGGCTACTGTTTCCAATGGAGGGAGGAAGCTGGACTGGATGCGAACGCACCAGTGGCAGCATTATCAAAAATATGGCAATCACTTGAAATTGCACTCCCTAATAATGAGTGATGGCTGATTTACGGAGACCAAATGGGTGTTGTTAATGTAAAAATATTCCAACCTGCACAACTTCCAGTGGGCCAAATCGCTCAAAATGAGCCGATGTTGTATACTCTGCTCCGGGTTGAAGTAATTTGCATTCAAAGCAGGCGTGCAGCGCATCAACAAGGCCCCTATGCTGACTTCAAAATCCCTTTCAGTATAAAAAGGAATCCTATATAGCGGGCTACCTGGTGGGTAAATCTCACTGCCGTTTCAGCGTCCTCGCTGTCTTCGCCTCTGTCATTAATACAAATGATTCTCTTTTCATTCTTCTTTGATAGTATTCATTTCAAGAGTTTAGTTTGTCTGCTTCTTTCTTGACGCACACCTCCATACCACTTAAGTACTTATAGTGGCTGAAGTCTCCTTTGGAAAGAATCAAATTCAAAGTTGAAGTGGTTGATTTCTGTCAGCGTGGTGCCGATGAGCCCATTTCAGTCCACTTAATGAAATAAATGGAGATGAAACAAGCAGACCATTTAAAGCCCGCACTCCTCGTCCCAAAGGTCGGGTATCCTTAAGAAGGCTGCTCTACAACTATCAAGCAGCTACTGGAAAAACACTCAACGCTCAATTTCTGCCTCGGCTGTTGGCTGAAAGCTTTGCTGCTCCGTTTTGTGAGAGCCAAAAGATGAGCAGCTCTTTACTGAGGCAGGGATGAAGGGAACAGCCATCACCCCAAAGACGGGAAATGAAGATGCTCAGACGTCTCTGTAGTTGGCCAGAAGAGATAAATGTTGTCATTCTGTGGTGGTTTTTTCATCTTAAGAAGCTAAAAGTGGAGACCTGTGTGTCAAAGATCATAACATTACAGCAAAGCAGAGGAGTTTAATGAATTCAATAAATGAAAGTTCTGCGCAGCAGAAACTTCTGAGACTTTTGCGAGACAAGTAAAGTTTCCAGATGAAGTGCACTCTATGAAGATTTGTTAAAAGGTTACAAGCAGTGTTTGTCCTCCCTGCTGCCCTGACTTGATCCCTGAAGCTTCACGTCTAAAGAAATGCAGGAGAAACAGTAGCCAGAAGACTGGAAACACAATCCCTGCTGCCTCTCATTATGCTCTCAGGTTCTCACTCGGCTATGCTTCTCTCCTCTATCTCATTACAGGTAACAGAACACACACACACACACACACACACACACACACACACACACACACACACACACACACACACACACACACACACACACACACACACACACACACACACACACACACACACACACACACACACTGTCGAGCCCTGGGATCAAAAGAGAGCCCTTGATAGAGTGATAATCTCGCCTGTGGGGAGAAGACGAACCTAATCTAGGCAGGTGATCAGCTGTGGCCTCTAATTCATCAGCATTATGTTAATTAAATGGGCATTGATTTCCTTAAGAGAATAGCTTGTGTGTGGTTGGTTTCACAACTCTGCAGGGGTCCATGTTTTAGCTGTTGCTTAACATTCCCATGCATATGACGGTGGGAGTGTTCAGGGTTGTGTATGTCTCTTTTTTTTTTTTATGTACATTAACATAGTCAACAATGTGACACTTCAGCTGGGACGTCTTCTCCACCAGCGCAAGTCACACACACGACACTAACAATTTAACTTGTTCTGTTTATTGTGAGCAAAGAAGAGAGACAAACATATTTCATCGCCAATCTGTCAGAAATGACAATGAAAAGACACGCGGGGTCCAAATGTCAACGGGAAGAGGAAACACTCACAAAACGCATGATGGGATTCATCTGTGCAACGCCGAAGTGAAGGGCCTCCCATCGGGCTCACGGACTGTGACATTAACTGTCAAACGGGAGACATCAGATACAACAACTGGGGCCCATGGCGCAAACACCATTTGTAAACAGACCGGAAACTTATAGCCGGGAAGAGCATTTTTCAAAGCAATATATTGCTAAAAGAACGTTAAAAATAAATAAATAAAAAATGCACAATTTACATCCAAACAAAACAAGGGCATAATGACAATAACAATGAAACAGTTCATAGTGTGACATTCACAGACTCTGGAAGAGCATCAAACCCAAAATGACTGGCTCATTAGTGTGGAATCACTTTGGCTTTTGACCAATAAATCAATTGTAAGTTGATTAGGAATTTCCTGGCTTTATACAGATCCAATCTATCTCAGTAGAAAGAAACTCACCAAAACCCTTAAGGCCCCATTAACATGACAACATTTCAAGTGAAAACGCATCGCGTTTGTTTCTGAAAGGTTTTGCGTTTACACGGCAACATTTTAAAAACCATGGAGTTTGCATGTAGCTCCACAAATTCTTGCTGTTGGTTGTTTTTGTAATTAAACCACACACATCATGCAGAGAACCATACTAAAACTAATCATGCTTTCCTCATCCCCTTGGGTAAAATCATTTTTTTTTACTGAAGTGATCCATCAGTGGGTGGTCGAATTATGGCACTCTGGGGAGCAGTGAAGAGGGGCGGGGCTCAGGGGCCCACAGTAATGACCTGTCGGCTGTGGGAATTGCACTAGCGACACGCAGATCCCAAGTCTGCTTGTCTAGGTCCCAATAATCCATAAACATTAACAATAGTGAGTACACGGACATTAATATGGATAGTTTATGAACTTGGGTTATTATTCCAGGAGACTGTAAACTCTAAAACTACCAAGTCCCAGGAGAATCTGGACTGCGAGACATGAGTGTATAGTATAGTATAGTATAGTATAGTATAGTATAGTATAGTATAGTATAGTGCCTCGCCACAGTCAGCTGGAAACATCTCCAGAAGATGGCTGGCAACCAATCTTTATGGAATTGGCAGTAAATATATAGAAAACCATCCAATCTACTCTACATCCTACATAATCCTTTTGTTTACGGACGATCTCGTTGATCATAAAGTACTTGATCGGTACGCCTAATGGTTTATGTCATTGAATGAACATATAAATATCGAATACAAGGAATATTTTAGCACAAAATTAATGAATTTTTAAAAATTAACCATTGTGAAGATTTCTGACTATTTTAATCACTGGACTTGGACCGGATATCAGATTATTCATTAAATCTGAGGTTGAAGTTAATATTGAGTGGCTTTCATACGGGTGTCAGTGCTGTTTGGATTCACACATCAGTGTAAATATACCAACGCATGGCTTTTCCATGACTGGAGAAATCTAGAAGCAGAATCAACGAATGCAGCCAGCACCGCAGTCGGATAAACAATCACCTCGTACTCATATTTTGATAAGTGAACAATCCCTACACAAGTACTGACATCAGTCCGTCAATCAGTCAAACTGTACTTTTATTTAGATTGCAAGAACAATTTGTCCTTGACCTTCGAGACTTCACTACTACTCACAAAGTTCCCTTACAAAATTGTACTTTTGTAACTATTCTTTTTAAATCAACATTTGCATTGAACTTAAATTAAAAAAAAAAAAACATTTTAAAAACAGTAACCTTATATGTCTTTCAAAGGTTGATGACCTCTGCTGCATCGTGTGGACAAACTGATGTTAATATCAGAAGGAAACATGACAATCAATCTGGTAAACTCACCACACTTTGGGTTACGTCATCACAAGGCAAAGAAATCAGCATAAACTTGCAGCTCTATGTCAGATTTACTGAGTGTTTGCAGTTTTTAACTCTACCTGCTAGTATAGAAATGAACCTAATGTAGAAAACCACCGAGCAGAACTTTAACAATTTTCTTTCTGTGAGACATCCAATATGAAATGTCCATGTATAGCATAGCTCTATCCACATGTTGTCACGCCGAGATTTGCCATCACTTACATGCGCGCCGCTGTG